>NW_028242412.1:40000-737998 GCF_964263255.1 Lissotriton vulgaris
CGCAGCCCGCCCCCCCCCCCAACCCCCCCTTCCCGGACGTCCCCCGGATCAACTAAAATGGAGGGCAGCATGCACCGCTGCCAGTCTTGCAGATTTCAATCCGAGAAGATTAAGTCACTCATGTCATGATAGGATTTTAAATCAACAATTGCAATGCTTGAAAGGCACCATCTGTTTTTAGCTCACAAGTGACCATTCAATCGTTTGAGCGACAGCTTGACCAACAGACTGCCTTGTTAAATTCCCAACCATATAACCGTATTTTACAAGGAATTCTTGATCTTAAGAGTGCATCATAATTGATGGATTCCATTTCTGTGCGAGTTTATCGTCATATTTTAGGCCACTATAAAATGAGGTAACAATATCTAGTTGTTTTCCACGTGGTCAAAGAGATCTTAAAAAGTTAATTCTGGCATATGCCCTCTGATTTCAACCTTTGAGGCCAACCCCTTCAATAAACTGACGGGCAAGAATCTCAAAATGAAGTAAAGTAACACTTTTCCCCATTAGTGGGAGCTGGGCTTCTGATACGTAAACCTCATCACAGGCAGAACTGCACGTTCAGTTTTATTGAAAGACAGGACAACGGCAACAAACAGTATAGTAAATGTGGGATGCTTTCACTCAATACGTTTTGAATTGATGCCCCGAAACTAACCTGTAGCCCTTGGTTATTGCTGTCCTACCTCTCAGCAACTTAATAACTCTGTGACTAATACTCATTTATTTTGAGAATTACCCTCTGTTGCATCTTGCCTGGATACCCTTTGTATATTAGATATTGTACATTGGTATCTAAGGTATACCAGATCAAAGCAATACCCGGTAAGTCTTGTACGTGCTATAAAAATGCACAAAATATAATAAAGTAGTGTTACTGTTGTCAACGCTTATCTGTCAAAACTATGATGCTAGACATGTAGAACGTAGGTTGCCTTAACAAATAACAGCGTGATTTCCATATCTTACCCACACAGGATGACATCTGGTACGTTGGCCTACATTTCTGGCAAATAAACTGACATTTTAGCAGACTTCCCTATGAGCAGCTCTTTATCAGGCTGACTTAAACTAGAAGACTATTTTTTTTAAATGATTGTTTTGCATTTTTATGTTAATGAAAACCCGTGTTTAGCAGAACACTTTACAAAAGCATACAATCTATATTGTCACAAAAGGCCGAAGGAGTACACATCCTTCAGGTAGACACCTCACCGCAATAGATATGGAAAAATATAGGTCACTTTTCATTACATCAACGTTTATGTGAGAGCAACATATAGCAATGATATACGAATAAGTCACTCTTAGCGTCAATATATCTTTCAAGACCCCAAGGCTTAATCAAACATTAGGGGGCACCCACGACAATCGTACACAAATCGGCCCCAATGCATATCAGCCAGTTTTCCACTGGTCTAACGATGGTGAGATATGGACATCTCGCAGTCTAATCATATTTGAAGCTCCCAGTTTTCCGTTTTTACTGATTTTTATAGATACATACAGAGACAAAACAATGTGCTTCCTGTCCGCATTTATTTTTTTAACGTAATAATACAGAAAACTGGGCTTCTTTTGAGGGCCTTTCTTTTCCATTCCTTTAATTAATTCCAAGCCAACAGCTGAGCAGATTGATGGCATGGGAAGTCAAAAAAAAAAAAGGATGAAATTTCATTAAATAACAGCACATGTCAACATCAATTCGAAGTATAATGTCAGTATCTCCCTGTGGGTGTATGGTTATGTTATATTTGGCTGCTTAACTTTACTCATTTATAGAGCGCAAGCGAATCATTCCCAGGGGGATCTCTCGGAAATTCGAGACAAAGGTACTCCTAGGCCATACTCATCTAAAACAGCCAGGTCTTAAGTAGTTTCTTAAAACTAGTTAGCTCCACACAGGCCCTAATGTTCTGTGGCAGACTATTTCAGTAACTGACAGCCAGATGGGAAAAAGCTTCCCCCCCCCCCCCCCATTCTAACCCTGTGTATTCTTTGGATGCACAGGAGCTTACAGTTGCTTGATCTTCGCTGTCAAACCGGTTGGTACAAAATAAGTTTATCTTTGATATAGGCAGGACCTTTTCCCTGTAGTGCTCTAAAAACCATACAGAGCATCCTAAAGATAGCTCGCTTCTTAACCGGGAGCCAGTGGAGCTGGCTCAAAAGGGGGGCAGAAGGAGTCCGGCCCGGTTTGTTGAGGGCAAGGCGGGCTGCCGTTTTCGGCACCACCCTGTAGTCTGGATAGTAGATCTTCCCTTATCCCCACAAGCAATGAATTGCCGTAATCGAGTAGACTCACCAGGAGTGACTGGATCAGGGTTTTCATGGCTGAGAGAGGAATCCAGGGGAAGATCTTCCTGAGCATCTTCATTGTGCCGTAGCAGGTGCCTGACAATGTCTTCACCTGCTCCTCCATTGATAGCTTATTATCTATCCTGATGCTGAGGTTTTGCTCCCAGTTTTTGGGAGAGGTGGCTTCCCCCAGCTCAGCAGGCCACCATTCGGGGGACCAGATAGTCTCGGCCTTCCCATAAAGCAGTATCTCCGTTTTAGAGGAGTTGAGCTGTAAAAAGTTCATCCTCATCCAGCTTACAATGCTCGACATGCAGTTTTTAAATTTTAGTTGAGTGCCTAATGTCCTCCTCAATGGGGACAATTAGCTGTGTGTCGTTGGCATATGAGAGGGTCTCAAAACCATGGCCTCTGATGAGATCAGCCAGGGGAGTCACGTACACATTGAATAGGGTGGGACTCCAGACCGATCCCTGAGGGAGTCTCTTGTCCACCCCTATCGTCTGTGATGCAAAAGAGCCCAGCTGGATGCTCTGGGTGCGTCCAGATAGCTTTGAATCCATTTGAGAGCCGGGCCCCTGACAACAATCCCTCGCAGTCTGCCAAGCAGTATCTCGTGAGAGATGTGTCAAAGGCTGCTGACAAATAAAGAAGGACTAAGATCACTGGAGCCCCTCTATCCAATTTATTTATTTGGGCAATTTGTAGAGCGCAACAAATACCCGTGGGTGTCACGTCTCGGCGCTGAGGACATAGATGAGTAAAGGCTGCAGGTTGTTTATTGAGTGAATAACCAAGTCTTTAGTAGCTTCCTGAAGGAGAGCAACGCAGGGGAAGATTTGATTTGTGAGTGGAGGGAATTCCATAGTTTGGCCGTGGCTACGGTAAATCTTATCTCCCCAGGAAACCTTGTGGGTGTGGGGAACCGTCAGGAGAGTGGCCGAAGAGGACCGTAGAGTTCTGCATGGTGTGTGTGTGGACAAGGCTCTCCTTAGATAGACGGGACCTCATTGATAGATTGCTTTATATGCTATGCAGGGTGCCTTGAATTTAATGCGGTTGGGGATTGTGAGGCAGTATAACTTTTTCACCTCTGTTGAGATGGATTGGTGCTTGGGAGTGCCTGTGATGATCCTGGCGGCAGCGTTTTTAATCAGCTGGAGTTTGCGGATTACCTTTTTCTGCGCATTCAGGAATAGTCCGTTGCAATAGTCTATTTTTGTCATTACCAGGGAGCTTATCAAGGTTTTTGCTGTGCTGGAGGGGAGGGATGGGAGTAACTTTTTGATTACTCTTAGTGTGTAGAAGGCTGCAGAAGTGATGGCGTTTGCATGGGCTATGAAGGAGAGATTGTGATCGAAGAGGACACCGAGGTTTCTTACTTTCTGTACTGGAGGTGGGGGGGAGGGGCAAGTTCTGGGGACCACCATGATGGGAACCATGTGGGGGATAGGTTGCCGAAGATCATGACCTCCGTTTTGTCTGAGTTTAATTTTAAGCGGTTTTTGGCCATCCAGGAGCTGATGGCGACCATGCCTACTGGGAATCTAGATGATATTTCTCCTCCATTGTGCTAATGGCTAGAACCAGTTGTGTGTCGTCGGCATATGTGGTTAGCCTCATCCCACGTGTTTTGATGGTTTTGGCCAGGTCCGACACATTGATATTAAATAGTGTCGGACTGAGGGAGGAACCCTGCGGGACTCCACATGGGAGAGTGAAGGAGGGGGGAGTTGAACTTTCCGAGGCTCACAAGCTGGGATCAGTTGGATAGGAAGGAGGACAGTAGTTCTTTGGCCTCGTGTGTGATGCCCATCTCTGCTACACGGCTGGTCAATGTGGCGTGATCGACCGTGTCGAAGGCAGCCGACAGGTCCAGCAGGACTAAGACTGCTGTCCCGCCTTGGTCTCTTGTGGCTCTGATCTCATCTGCGGCTTTCATGAGTGCTGTTTCTGTGCCGTGGCCTGTCCTGAACCCGAATTGGGATTCGTCGACGAGGTTGTTGTCCTCAATAAAGTAGGCTAGTTGTGTGTTCATTAATTTTCCGAAGATTTTAGCTGGGAAAGGGAGGGCAGTGATCGGTCTATAATTTTTGGGATCTAAAGGGTCGAGGCATTGTTTTTTTTAGGAGCGGTTTGATGATTGCCCTTTTCCAGTTTTCTGGATAGATACCGGTGTTAAACATAGTATTGCATATTTCTGTGCGTTTAGGCGATAGGAGGTCTGGTATGAGTTTGGATACCAAAGTGGGACAAGGGTCAGTGGGTGAGTCTGACTTGATGGTGAGGATGAGGTTGTGAACTTGCAAAACAGCAACTTGATTGAACTGCGTGAAGGAGGGGGTAGTGTTCCCAGTGATGACCGGAGAGAGCGAGGTGGGCTTTGGTAGCGATGCAAAATTATTGTATATGGAGCTGACCTTAGCTTGAAATGCCCTGGCTAAAGAGTCACACAGTTCTTGGGAGGGTGCAGGTGGGGTATTTGTTCGTCGGGGTCCGGTTTCGAGGCTTCCTGAAGGTTTAAAAGCGGGCTGTGAGCGCTGAGGGCGATGTGCCAGGTGCGCTCCAACCCCCCTCCCGAGACCCATGGTGCAAGTAGCGCCCTGTTTTAAAGTGCTGAGACACTCCTGAATTTGGAGTTCTTTTCTTTAGAATGAGCTACCCGCTCTTCTAATTTTTAAAGCACTTTTTTCACCTTTTTATTTTTTTCACTTTCACGCCCCCAGGTTAGGGTGGACGATTAGAGAGTCCATACCGCCGGGGTATAGTCCTGAAGAATGCCTTGGTAAATTTAAACCACTCGTATGGCAGAAACATGTTGACTGACTTTGTTCGTATTTAGCTGAATTTAACCAATCCTAAAACCTTGGCATGTAAATTCAGACACATAAATACCACTCACCTGTGCCTTAGGGATCACTCATTAAAACATAATTTTTTGATACCCTCTTAGGCACTTTTAATTATAGTTACTTTCACATCACGCCCTCCCCACACAACCAGCTCCGCAGTCTTTCTGGCGTCGCAGCACACCAAAGAGGCACTCGGCCTCTTTGGTGGGGCCCAGTGATGAAGCATGACACTGACTAGGTCGGTGTGTGAGGGCCTTCCTACTCAACTTGAGTGAGTGTGTGATTATTCCAAACTTTGCTCCAAGTTTGTGGCAGTTCCTAGACTGACCTGACCTCTCTTTGTTGAAGTGGATTTGTTCTTGAACCAGAAAGTTTGGTGACTACCTGGAAGAGAAGTTTAGTGGAGTCTTGAGCTTGTTCGATTTGATTTGTGTAGTATTTACTTTTTTCTGATGTGATGAGGAGTTTGTATTGTAATAGTGCCGATTTATAACGAGCTTCGTCTTTTGGAAGATAGTTTCTGCGCCATTGTCTCTTTATGTTTCAGCATTGTTGCTTTTCTAACCTTAAGGATTCTGAAAACCAAGGGGCTGATGCTGTGGTTCTGTTCTTGGAGAGATTTTTTATGGGAACCAATGAGTCTAAAGCATTGCTTAGCCACTCTGTGTAGTTGGCGGAGGCTAGCAATGGATTTTGGGTTAGGCGGGTAGTTAGATGCCTGTAACTGAGATTTAAGATTCTCCTTGTCTATTGAGCCCCAGGCAGTTGCTGGGAGGTGGAGAGGGGACAGTGGTGGCTCGAAGGGTGAAGAGGACTGCCCGGTGGTCTGTCCGGGAGAGGGGTAGGGTATTGCTTTGTGTTAGCTTAGCATTGTTCGTGAAAAGTCCGTCTAGGGTGTGGCCTACTTTATGTGAGGGACCGACGACCATTTGGTGGAGATTAATGGATTCTAGTTTTGATGTTAGCGTGGCGGTGTCAGAGTCTTGGGAGTGCTCCAGATGGAAATTGAAGTCTCGCAGAATTGTATAGTGCGATTCACCGGCTGCCGGTTCTACTAGGCTGCCTAGAGAGGAAGTGAACTCTGAGCGTGAACCTGGGGGACGATACAAGGGGATTCCTTTAAAGGAATGAGAGTGGCTTAGTTTTATTGAAAAAGCTAAGGCTTCGCATGTGGATGTGAAGATGGGTTCTGCCCTTACAGGGTAGTTGTCGCGATGTATAATGGCCAGTCCACCTCCTCGTTTGAGGACACAGTCTTATCTGACTACAGAATACCCTTCGGGGGGCGATGCCGAAATCCGGGCCGGAGGCTGGGTCGCCCCATGTTTCGGTAGTGAACATCAGGTCTAGTTTGTATGAAGTCTGCTATTTCTTCTCTGTGCTTAGAGAGTGACCTGGCATTTAAGAGAGCCGCGTGAGTGATAACCTGCTTAAGGTTGGGCAGTCGATGTCTAAATAGGCACTCTTTAATGGGAATGATTACTGTGAAGTGGCATGAGGTGCAGCTGATAGTGGCGTGGTTATCTAATGAGTGTGAGAGAGGCTGAGTGCAACTGGAGAAGGATGGGTCGAGGCCGATCGTTTTTAGTTGGTTGCTAGGGTATGAGTGCCTGGAGGTGCCTAAGAGGTTTTGGCCAGTGGTCTTGGCCCTGTGCCCAGTCCCAGCGCAGACAAGATTGCCCTTGGTGCTGCACGTTAGAAAATGCATGGCTGAAGTACTGGCCGGCAAGCAACTAGACTGCTGCCCGTAGAACTGGCGCCTGGGAACCACTTCCGTTTTGCATAGGCCTCCCTCCACACAGCCGGAAGCATCCACGGTGGACCGGGGAGAACGCGGGTAACCTAGTGGTGGCATGTAGGGTAAGTTCAATTTAAACAGCAAGTAATACGGCGCGGCGTGATTCAGAAAAAGTATTTTAAAATGAAGCGGTGAGTTTAAAACATGTACTGAAGCAGTTATCGCGCTATGACAGGCATAGGTGAAGCTCTTTGCTGAGTGCTTCAGGAGCAGATTAAGGTTACCATACGAAGGTCGGCAGTATTATGTCAGCCTTATGGTATCCGTGACCTCCAGTAGTGCAGCCTCCTAGCTGTGTGAAACCACGGAAGCCGGACTGGGAAGGATCCAGTAGGTTATTTTGCTCCAGATAGTGGGATAGCTGTTGATTGACCAGTGATTCCATTACCTTCGCGCAGCAAGGGAGGAGCGAGATCAGTCTGTCGGGTCCATTAGCGCTTTTTTAAACAGTGGTTTGACCTGTGCGATCTTCCACTTGCTCTGGAATATAGCCATGTCTAGCAAGATGTTATATACTTCAGAAAGCGCGTAAGCTAAGATAGGGCTGAGTGTTGACATCACCATCGGTGGAGCAGAATCTAATGAAGAGCCTGATTTTACGAGGATAAGTAAAGAGCCCACTTGCTCATTTGTGACGTGGGAAAAGAAATCCAGCCCAAAGGAAAATTCAGTTTCCTGCAACGAGTCTAAGGGCAGATGGTCTCCCACCCGGTCTCCTTCCGCCAAATCAAAAGATCGATAAATTAAAATCGACCTTCTTGGTGAAATGATTGGCTAAATCATCACACAGTTCTTAAGTGGGAGGTGGTGACGGATTATTAGCCTTGGGGTTGGTAAATTCCTTTAAGATCTTAAATAATTCCTTAGAGGAGTTTTTGGCCTCTATAATACGCACGCCCAGAGGTGTTGTTCTTGCTGCATTGCAGCTATTAAGGTAGGCTCTCTGTGCCCTTCGGTAGTGTTGTTCATCTAACTCTGCCTTAGACTTCCTCAATTTCCTCTCCAAAGCCCTTCACGTGGCCTTCTTCCTGAGGGTGTCCGAATACCAGGGGGCTGGGGCGGCCCTCTCCTAAACTGTTACCCTTTTGAGAGCAATAACATCCAGGGCTTCTAGCAACGCACCCTCCAGCTTTGCCCAGGCTAAATCAGGGTCCTCACCCGGGTTGAACGAGGGGGCGTTGTAGACTTGGCTAAAAGCGACAGGAGTTACCCTCGACCAAGGTCTACGAAGATCCTTCTGGCCTTGCACGTGTGTGGCTGGGGTTGCGGACGACATCATGAAGCTAAATGCTGTATGATCAGTCCAGCCTAAAATTTGAGGGGGGTTGACTTCTAGCTCAGGTATGTTAAAAAAAAATACAGCATCCAGCACAAGGCCTGCACTATGAGTGGGGCCAGTGACATTTAATGACAGGTCCAGAGATTCAATTGCTGCCACTAAGCTGGCAGAATCCATATTAGAGAGAGTCTCTAAATGATGGTTAAGATCTCCAATCACTGGGAATTTGTTGGTGTTCAAGGTGTGGGGAGCCAGTCTATCTAGTAATATTGTGAAAAACTTTTTTTACTGCCACCGGGCGGGTGATTGACTAATGCTCCCGTCCACTCAGTGATGCTGTACTCTAAAGATCAGGAGCTCTAAATATGGGGAGGAAACTGTATATAAAGTCTTAACGTAATAAGGGAGTCGTGTGGCGATAGCTAATCCTCCACCACGTCTACAAGGCCTATCCATCCAGGTGACCACGTAGCCTGCCGGAAAGGCCACTGCCAGCACCAGAGTGGTATCCTTATTGAGACATGTTTCGGTAAAAAGACATGTCCGGCTTAGTGTCATCCAGCAGGTCCCAAATTTCAGCCACATGCTTAGGGATTGATCTGGCATTCAGATTTACCCGTCACATGCGTGCTCTCTGTTCTTCCATACTCAGTTTCTCTGTGCTCCCATTCTGAGTGATATATCGTGACTGGCTGCAGGATGAAGGATAGAGGTTGAGGGAGGCAGATTGCTGTGTAACCCAGAGCCCACTCACACCAAGCACACTCCTCACCTCCAGTCAGCCGGTTTCCCTCGGCTACTTGGATTTTATTATTACCCCCGGGCACGTAGATCACCATCTAAATGTCAGTAATGAATCTTGCATGTAGGTTTTTCTGTAGATGGAAGATACCGACTGCGAAACCGGCAGCATCCTCTGGCAGCTGGCTGCGAGCGTCTGCTGCGTGCGCGCTCAGGCAGTTGAATTTATGCCCTGGCTACTAGAACGCTAACCGCTCTACTAGTGCCCACTGCAGAAAGACTTCACACTGATCGCTCTCCACTCAAACAATTGCCGAGTGCGATTGCGGTGGACCGGAGAGTCAGCAAATTACCCTGTGTGAGATAAGAGCCCAAAACATAAAATTACACTTAATTTGCTTAAACTTAAACACAAGAGGGATCAAAGTATGAGTACATATTTATTAGTTAACCCCTTCCATGCTCATGACGAGCCCAGCTTGTCATGAGGCACAGTGGAGCTGTGCTCATGACGAACTGGGCTCGTCATAACTGCTGCGGTGCACCCACGTGCAATTAATTCCCCACCTGTGCGGGAGAATTAATCAGTGGATGGGGTTGTGACGAGCACAGCTCGTCATGAGCACAGCTCTACTATGACTCGTGACGAAATGGGCTCGTCACGACCACCGCGGCCCCCTCCGCATCCTCCTTGGGGGAATTACCCCCGTGGCAAAGGGGTTCAATAAATATGGAACTATACCATATTACAACTTCATCTATTCTAAGAACACAAAATAAATATGGACAGGATGGGCAAAAAATAAATATGGAGAGACAAATGTAAAAAAAAAAAAAAAAACATAAAACCGGGACCTTTAATCATATCACATTATGCCACCACCAGCCCTTGATCACACAACAACTTTTGGTACCAGGGTGCAATTTCCTCACTCCACTTCCAAGGATACACAGTTGACTGGTGAGGTCAGGGGATAACTAGGTCACTTCAGCAAGACTCACTAGCCTCTTTCAATAGATTAGATGTATGAATGTTCTTGGCTGTCCAGAACATCCACCACCGCCATCAACCCTTGCTTTCTTTGATAGGGGCTGAGTCAGTACTCTGTCCTCCATGGGGTTTATAACTTCGATAAACTTACTTCTAAAGAGAAAGTTTGCTTACGGCATGCCTAAGGTGGTTTGCTTACGGCATGCCTAAGGTGTAAATATTTAAAAACATCTCCTTCTGCCATTTGGTATTATACTTTAAGGCAATCAAAAGTAATGCTTTTATTTGGTCTGATCCCATATACTTCCCAATATAATGATCTCTATTATCTCCCCTCTCCAGAACGCCAGTGACCTCCCTAACTCACACAGACTGAGTCCCCCAAGGGTATTTTCCTTGTCAGAATATTCTCCCTTCCTATAAATTTAACCTCTGATCTCCACGTCTTAATTACCTCTAATGTATATGCCAAACAGTCTGTTTCTCATCCCCCATACGTGGCAGTCGTAAACTCCCTTACCGCCCACCCCATCAGCTGCCTATCCGTTGTTTAGGTTTTTCTCATTTGTTTGAAATATTTGGCCTTATTCCGCGTAATAAATACCCAGATACCTAAACCTGACTCGCCTGCAAAGAACCACTGATCAGTGCTTGAGAGCCGAATGGGGTAGTGGAAAAAACACAGATTTTGCCCAAATAATATGGAACCTGCTATATTTCCCCAAGTATAACAATTATTTGCATAAATCTGGGTATAGTTACGCACTGGCTGCTCAAATTATAAAAGGATACCATCCGCTAATAGAAGAATTTGCTCCTCCCACTCAAAGATCAAGCTCTGCCCTCTCACTAATGTCTTTCCTTGTCTTTTCCTTATCCAACATGCTAGAGACTCCAATCCTTATTCACAAATCATGGGCAATAGCAGGCATACGTGTAATGTGCCCTGATTCAGGGAGAAGGGTTTCAACAGTACTCCATTAACCCTAAAGAAGGCCAGGGGATTCTCATAAAACAACTTGACCCACTCAAAGTATTTGGGACCATATTTCATTCTGTCCAACACCCCAAACATAGATTATCACTATAGGGCGTCAAAGCATTGGAGGCTTCAAAGGACACCACAACCGATGACATTTTATTCTGGTATTTTTCTCCTAGATAAAACACAACTGATCCAGGTGCACTAGGCCTTGTTGTAGGTTTGAACAGCAAGTAAATGGTTTAGGTCTCCAGTTTTTTTTCCTACTGGATATTATTTTCCCATTTTGGTGTGTGGGTTCATTTACGGAGATAATAGGCAGTTACTACGCACCAACATGACATCCATCCTGCGCCAGGAAGACCAGCTCTTAACAGCCTAGGCCTTGACATACAAAGGAAGAATTCATGAGGTGTGTGAGGGAAAGGTTGCTGCAAAAGTGTATCCCAAGATGCTGTTGAGGATCAACTGGCTGGAGCATTTGTTACAGTTCAGAGGGCAGTGGTAAGTAAAGTAGGTATTTGCAAGTATTCTCCTTTAACTTTTGACACTACCTCATTATTTTTTAATTTGGTTTGGTTTTTTTGTACATGAAAAGTATTTGAAAAATAAACAATGCCATTAATAAATATTTAAACAGAAAAGGTGAGGCACACACTATCGGGGTGTTCAGTGTGGGTTGTACCAATGTAGTGTGCTACTGGGGATTCACTTTCCAATCCTCAAAGTGTGAACCATATATAACAACAAAATTACATCTCCTGATTAGGAGATGTCCCCCTGTGCACAGCTGTCAGTTCCAACTAGTGGGTTAGTTAGGAAAAACGGAAAGAAAAATCAGAACACAAATTTTAGAACATAAGAGCAACATACGCACCAAAAACCTTAAATCAGCAGTGGCTGCACACTATCTGGACAAGAAACATAACATCTGCCAACTGAAATGTTTGGTCTTCGAGGTAGTGGATAAAAAAGAAGGTGTTGACAACAACAACAGACTATTACAGAGAGAAAATCATTGGATCCATTTCCTGAACACGATGCAACCAAATGGATTGAATGACAGGATTAAATTCTTGTGTTATTTATGGACTGTCACCTTCTTTGTTTCTATGTTTTTACAATAGCCTTGTGACCCTCACTTTACATCAGCCTGCCATATCAGCCTTTTCATGTATTATGGATGTTATCATCTTTAACATTATTTTATGTGTATGTACTTGTGACAATGTATGCGGACATACTTATGTTTAACTTTAACAGCTTGCACTCTTATGATCGTCTCAAGCTCGGTTCATACACAGCTTTGTGTTTTTTCACTTCTCCATTTTAAGAAGGCACCCGTTTTAGCTAGCTTCTACACATGACACTCAGCACGCTTCAGTCACATGATTGTCGTTCGTTTTTTCAACTTTGTGTACTTTGCTCACACACCACCTACACCAGATTCAGAGGACTGGCATTCAACCGCACGAACAGCGCGTCTTGAATCACTGTAAGTACTGCCCAGCAAGTTCTTTCTTGCTCGCAGATTTTCACTGGTCTCACTGCCTATGATACTAATTACCTTTGTTCGTTGTCCTCGTAGGGGAACGACGGACATTATAGAGGTACCAGTTATGACCCTGTAAGTTTTTGGGATTTTGAAGCATGTTTTACGAGCACGTTAAGAATCTTATTCATGATCCTGTTGGGTTTCTGGACTTTTAAGTAAGTTTCACGAGCACGTCGAGACTTCTAGAATGCATTGGTCTTCCTTCTTTATGCTTATTTTGCCGATAGCACCGACCTTGATTAGTCGTGTTGGTCTTACACCACACTCCCACATTAGATTTCAGAGGCTCTTCCCTGCACAGTAGTTCTACTCACCAGACCTTGTGGGCACACTTCACAACCTGTTACCCGCATTCCTCACTTGTTTTATGTTTTTTGACTCCACAAATTAGAGTTATTAAGTCCTTGGCTACCATTATGACATTAATTGAAACACACATGGTGCGTTCTTCTTGTAAGCGCTTTTTTTTTGGCTTGACCTACAGATGTTACCCCTGACGAAGGGCACATCGTTGGCCAAAATGCATCAGGATTGATGTATAAAAACGTTTATATCAAAATGGATATGTTTATCAACCACAGAGGTTATTGAAATTGTTCTTTTGATTGATGTGAATAAACATCCACTTACAATTGACTTCTCTGGCAAGATCACTTCAGATTCAAAGTTTTACCCACTAGTTGGAACTGACAGCTGTGCACAGGGGGACATCGCCTAATCAGGAGATGCAACTTCGTTATAAATATTTAAAATATAGACATCATTTTACAGTTTTGTGATACCTTAAGATATGTGTTGGTCTTTCTGCCACTATTTTGATTGTTTTCCATTTTTTAAAACACTGCTTTAAAAAAATAATTGGCGAAGACAATAGTTTGTTACACACTTTATAGAAGCAAGACCTATTCGCTTGGTTGTCAATGCTTGTTTTGACTGTCACTATTTTAATTTTCCATTAACACCTAAATCCATTTAAATGAGTTATGCTGCTTCTACACTCTTATTGAAGCTTGTGCACCTACTTTTTTCACTATAAAGAATATATGAAAATAACCTGATGACATGATGCTGCACAAAAAAACATTTTTCTTTTTTCTTTTTTTTTTTACTTAAAAAGATTTGGAATACTCTGTCCTTTACAGTTGCTTGTCACTCCCTCCATAATACTTACAACAGGCAGGTGTAACTTTGCACCCATATTTATATCTGCTTTAAGGCTATTTTATATAGGATTAATATCTTCAATTGCATCTGCTTTGTTGTTTGTTAACTATGCTGATGTACCACCCTCTCTCTAATAACAAGCAAAAAATAATGTGCTATATTTAAGAGGAAAAACTACGTTTGCATCAATTCCCACTAACTGAAATGCTCAAATATCTGTGGCACATTCTACACTAAAATGTTGGCATCTTATTTACTGGTTGCTGAAAGAGACAGAGTTTGCCAAATTACGCACCACAACAGTACCCAAAGTTAGTAAAAACCTACTTTAAACCAGAAAAAAGACGTTTTATCTAGGACGGTTGCTAACTTTGTAATAGGACTTTCTAAATTTTTACAGACTTCAAAAGCTTGTGGTGAGCATCCAAGAACATGTTTTCTTGTGCAATCACAAATATTACAAGATTAAACTGCTGATTATTTTAGTCACCTATTGTTTACTACACATTACAAAATTTAAATATCGCTAGCTGCTGCATGTCTGTTATATTTTGTGCACGTAGTGTCTCTCAAATAAAGCAATTACTAATCCAGTTTAGAACTTTTAGTACATCGAGAGTGTACCCTTCTAATAACAAATGTGCTCTTCAGTCTCTAGACTTTAATTACTTTAACATCTAATACACTTCTAATTTTGCCTCGAGCACGGAAGGAGTGCTTGAGGCCGGAAGGAGTTTCAGTTAACGATTTTATAGCTGAAGACTTGATATTAGTTTCATATTCGTCAATAGACGTGGCCAGAGAACTGGTAGAGAGGGTAGGAGCTGGAGCCCAGATGGCAAAGTGTGACAAAGTCTGCTTTCTATTTACTGAAGGTGCACCCTGATGATTTCCAGCTGCTCGGTATACAGTTGGACAGGGAAATATTTGTCGACAAAGCGCTACCAATGGGTTGCTCCATATCCTGTGCATTGTTGGAGCGTTCCAGCTCCTTTTTGCAATGGGTCTTCTTGTGGCAAACCGGTAAAGAGATGGCGACACTACCTTAACGACTTCTTCCTGGTGGGCCAACGCAGTTCGGACTGACACGTTTTCAAGAGCTCATGGGCCGATTGGGAGTGCCACTGGCACCAAAGAAGACACAAGGTCCAAGTACGGTGTTGTCATTGCTTAGCAATGAATTGGATGGTCTCAGGCGATGGAGGTACGCTTACCGACTGAGAAGCTGCATATGATTATGCTGATAGATGACATGCTGGATAGACAAAAAGTGACGGTCAAGGAAGTACAGATGTAGCTAGGACATCTCAATTACGCATGCAGAGTAGTACTGGCAGGAAAGACTTTTGTAGGAGATTGGGAAGATCATTGGCTGGGCTTACATTGCAACATCACATGCGCTTTTCCTTCGGGACAAAGGTGGATTTATGCATGTGGTGCAACTTTCTTCAAGATTTCAATGGCATCACCCAAAGAAATTGGGAGTAGGATGTAAACATATACTCAGATGCAGCAGTAGCAAGGGGTTTTGGTTTGTATTGGCAAGATGGATGGTGCGCAGAAGAGTGGCCACGACACTGGCAGAACGGGGGAGGAGCATTGCCTTTTTGGAGCTAAATCCTCTAGTGGTTGCAGTTAGAGTGTGGGTGCAGGACTTGGCATACAGTAAGGTTATTTTTAAGGTGGTCTACATGGCAGTGGTTCAAGTGTTGAATAGACAATCCGCATGGAACGCTTAGGTACTTAAGCTGATGCAGTTTATTGTACTCAGTTGTTTTAAACATGATACTATGTTTAAAGCCAGACATGTGCCAGGGGTGGACAATGACATTGCGGAAGCTTTGTCTCATTCACAGTGGTTGAGGTTCCATGGTCTAACCACGGAGGCGGACAACTGCAAGACACCAGTGCCAGTAGGGATGTGGTCCATAGGAGATAAAGGATGGTCAAACTGGTGGGGGGTATTTATTTATTTATAGAGTTTTATATAGAGTGAACGTGAGCCACAAGGGTATCAGAGCGCTTTACAATAGAATATAAATAGATGAGGTGGTATACACACAAATTTGCCAATTTGTAAAAATAGTAATATAAAGTATATACTTAGCAAACAGAGGACCAAGATTAGATTCTGCAGAACGTTGTACACTAGACAGTTACTGAACGTTAGGAAATTGTGCTATCAGACATACATAGGCTGTATACACTTGGAGGGCATATAAACAGGCCTGGCGGGAATTCCTAGAAGGGGGGCTCAGAAGAGGACAGACGGGTGCAAGGGAAGAGGATGCTGTAGAGTTTATTTTGTCAATGACTGACAGAGGATTGTCAATGCTCTCTATTGCAGGCAAGCTGGCAGGGATCAATTTCATGGGGGAAGCTGTGGTGAGAGTATGCTCCCTCAGGGGGCGAACTGGGCAGGCGCATTCTAGAGAGCAAAGGGGGCTAGGCCGTGACTGAGCAAACCAGTGTCTTAGGTTTTGTTGTTAGATCTGCTAGGCGTCATTCAGAGGATCTGCAGGAATCATGAGGAGAAAGTATTGTTTTCCACATTAATGTCTTCGATGTATTTTGGGTTGTTTCTGGTTTCAGAATATCTGGGTAGGAAGGGCGTGCAGGGTGTGAAATGGAGTGAAGTGGGCCTGCAGGAAGGGGAGGTTGCAATGAAGGTCAAACAATCCAAAACAGACCAAAGGGGAGCGGGGAAGTGGATAGTGATGGGAGCCACAGGCAACGGGGAGATCTTTCTAGTTTATTGGGGGTATACATTGGGGTTGGTGCGATCCAGGCACCGAGTGGTTTTTTGCAGGGGCTCAGGCCATATTATGCATTGTGATTGTTTGCGCCCGGCGTGCCTTTTAAAAGATGCTCTGGGCGCAATCACAATGCGCCCTATTATGATGTAGGCGCTGCCCCCAGTGCAGCCACAAACTCATGCTGCCCCCAGGGCAGCACATACATGTGAAGGGATGTCTGAGGGGACCATGGGGCCCTCTGCAGAGGGCTGCTCTCAGGACAGTGCGCCACCTTTTAAATGGTGCACTGTCAGTGCGCCTCCTGAGGGCTGCTTTGACTCTGCACCTGCGTCTGTAATATGGCGCGGGTGCAGAGTCAAAGGAATACCCTCATTTGCATAGGGTACAACCCTATGCTATTGAGGGAACACCTTCTGAAAGTAGTGCTGGCGCTTTAAGTGCGCCAACGCAATGGGTATTATAGAAGGGCAGCCACAAGCGTCTGCGCCCCTTTCCCTAATACTTAAGTGCCCCGGGGCACGCAAAGCGGGCACAAACGCCCATTACGCCCCGGGGCACTTATTGTAATACGGACCATGGTGACAGCGACGCAGCTACTGTGCGTGATGCAGAGAGCTTTGTTGTTTTTAGGGGTGGCCCCGTGTGAAAATGGTACACACATTTCGGATCAGGGTAGCAACGGTTCCAGCTAAACAGGGCTGGGAGACGGACAGGATAATGCGCTTGGGGCAATGGACATCTGATTGTTTTAACTCCTGACGGCTCCCAACAGTCATGAGTCACAGAAGACGTGTGCTCATGACATCCGGGAGCAATCAGAACGTTGCCACTCCGCCCAAGCGCAGTTAATTCCCCGCCTGTGCGGATGAATTAATCAGTGGGCGGAGTTCTGACGGCTACCGACCGTCATGAGCACACGCCCAGCGTGATTTATGACGGCCGGGAGCCGTCATGAATACCTGAGCGCCACGCCCAGCCCCACCCCCCTCGCGCCGCGGCAAAGGGGTTAAAACATACATCAAGTTGGGGGGGAGTCAAGGTTTGAGGAAGCATAGTTTTCCATGTTCTTACATATGTGTCTTTTCAGGTGTGGTGCCAGCAACGGCGGAGCTGTCCATCTGGATTGTTGGCCATTATTTTGTTCAATGGGCTGAGCGGCATGAATTGAGCAAACGGAAAGGTTTGAGCCTTGGATTGGAAACATTGTTGTTTAATGCTTTCTGGAATCAATTCATGCGATGGCATGAATTGATTCCGGTTTTAAAGAAGTTAATAAGGGGCGACATTTGTCCAGATGTTTTGAATGTACACCCGTGGGAAAATGGCCTAGTGGTGTGTAAGGGCTTGGCTCCGTAGAAACAAATGGAAAGGGACCTTTTGGAGATTAAGCAGCAGTGGTAAAGGGTTTTATATCATTTGGTCAGAGTTAATTCTGCGGAGACAGTTGAGGAGGGCCAAGAGACCTGCAGCAATAGAGTAGGCTAAGAGAAAAATCAATCGAGATATGAGACTGTTTTGCGATAAAGAAGGTATTGAGAGAGTGGAGCACTCCAAATTAAGATGTGCGGCGGTATAATTTTTCAGGGAAAATGGCGTGCATTTGTCTCGCTTCGGTATGCAGCTATAACTCATTTAGATTAAGGAGGTATAACATAGGTCATTGGACATAAACAAGTATCCTAAGAAGTCCTAGTTTGGGGGGGGGGGCAGAAAAGTCAGGGGCAGGCAGGGACTTTTCTGAGTGACGTTTGATAACTAATTTTATATGTTTACTGGTTAAGTTTATGGTTGGGAACAAGTTACTCTGGGAGCAGGCAATGGGGGAAATTAACATAGGAAATGTTTGGGGAAGTAGGTAAGGTTACAAAGTTAAAGTTAAACAGTTAATAACAGAGTGGGGGGTTCATAAATGGTTGCAAGGAAAGGAAAAGGCGAAATTTTAGGGGCAGGAGGCAAGGTAGGGGAACAAACGTATTGCAAGGTTTAGTTTGGTATGGCAAAGGCCAAAGGAAATGTTTTTGAGATGCACCTGTCTTCAAAAAAAGAGGTCTTTTTCACATATACAGATCCTTTTTGTGGTCTGTGCTGCGCCCCCCTTTGGCTCAATCTCACACTTTCAACTGAGTCCACTAAAGCAAACATGCAAACTCCCACCACTCAGAATATATGCCATACACTAACAAATTGCATGTGTGCTCATAAATCCTTGAGTTTTTTTTAAATACCTCTGGGAAAAGCAAATTCTCATCTCAACATACAACCTGCCCACACAGTTTATTGTTTGAACAGCCTGTGGCAAAGAAATGCATCAGAGACCGTTAATAGCTTTTCGCAGTGCTTCACAACAATGGAGGGATGAGGACTGGTCCCCTGGAAATGTAATTAACAGTGTCTATCGAAGTAACCAGGAAAAGAAAAAAAGAAAACAACATATTGCCACTTCCACGTCGCCATACTAAAAATAGCATGCTTTCGAAAAGAAGATGCACATCTCTTGGGGGCAAGGATGGATGAGTGACGAGGGGAACGTGTTGTTGACTATAAATAATTGCGTTCGATACACGGAGAACACACAGTCCTGTACAGCAGCAGTACTGTGTGTGGGTCACAGTGGAAGAGAAATGCAAGTCACGTGGCTCTTCCAGGAGGCGGGATCCCCTGGGCATCACCGCAGGGCACATCTGACTAAAACTCCAATCCCATGTTCAACAGCCTGTCGGGTTGCAATCTGACAGCCAGGGTGCACAACTAAGCAAAAACACACAAAAAAAGAAAAAAGATTACAAGGACATTACAACATGTTTCACTTTCAACAAAAACGCGATTTCTCACTGGTGTACCCACTCACTAAGGTTACATAATGGAATAAAGCTACTGCGGCCGCAGGCCAGACCACCGAGGTAAAAATAGGGCAGATTGAAAATCGAGGTTTTGTCCGCGGGCAGTACAAGTGCAAAGCTTCACACGGAAAACTCGAGTGCGGTACCCTAGGGCAGAGTACCTACTTACTTTCGAGACGTGGCAATACGCGGTATGAGCAGGAAAACAGCGGAGCGTGGGAGTCAGATACCGATAATTAATATACAAAAACGCGTTCGTTGTTTTGCGCTCACCACAAACCGGCCAGAGATAAGAATGTACGCAGGCTGAGAGCACAAAACACTAGTTGTGTTGGCCACGAGTGATGAGCGCACAAAGGTCCGGCCGCTGGAATACATTTTAACCAAGTGTGTGGGCACAGGCTGATAATACCGGGAAGCCAGTGCCATGCCTGGGAACTCGTGCATCAGCGAGATAGCTTTTATCTCACATTGTTTTGCTGGCTGGGTACATTTTGTCACTGAAACAAACGGTGTTTTCAGCTTTGAATGGCAGTCGCATCGTGAGAGAGACCCGCTGCGAGGGCCTGTTGCCAGCGTCAAGGTCGCCTCAGGCCTGCCTCCACACCTGTGCGACCCTTCATGCCCAGCTCCCGGGGTCCCACGCTTGCCACACAGAGCTGTCCCTTGACCTGCAGACATTACTTCTTAACATCAAGGATTCGACTTTTTTTTTTTTTTCTCCGCTTGAACTTACATTTTATTTTTCAGATGATACCACAGAAAACCTATGATTTTGTCTGCTACGTTGTCCCCAGATGTGGCTTTTGTGCTGTCGATAAAACTTTCCACTGCTCTACGAACACTTTATATTTTAATTGGATTCTAACCTTGAACAGTAAATGGCCAGTCGCAGGCTTGAGAATTATACCTTGACCTCTGGCAGAGGTAGAAGCCTGCCCCCGATGGGCGTGACCCCTCTGCTCCTCCAGGGGTGCGTTACGCCCCTGCACACATCTTCATCACAGAGGGCAACAGGGTAGGCTTATATGTACAATCTGCAAGGAAGGAAGGGTCACAGGTCTACCATGTGGGGTCAGCAAGGCTTTTAGTGGCCGGGTCTTGCCGGTGCTCAGCACCAGTACTTCTTAAAAGCAGGTTGTGAGAAGCGACCCTATTGGGATCTCCATTTTTTTTGCCCTCACCCTCAGGATAAAAACAATTCTTAATTCTGCAACACTGCCACCATTCACTGCCTTTTGATGCAACTTCAAAGAGACTCGTTATAGCTCTTTCATGGTCTCATTTCAGAACTGAAACATTTTCAATTTTCTACACAACAAACCCGTAGTTGTTGCATATTTAGCTTATGCAACTAACAACCATTGGCAAAGCCGATAGCCCTGACTTCTTGTAGGTGTAATGTTACTTGAATTATTTATCTGGATGCAATGACAGAAGCAACTAATTACCAGTCGGGCAGCACACTATTTTAAGCACAGGTTTTTAGCGTACTTTTCAAGCCACGCCCTAATTATATCGGCCACACCCCTTTGAGAGACCCCGCCAACCCCCAGTTTTTACATGATCATCCCAATTAAAGCCATAGGGTCAGAATGCGGAGTCAGCAAGGAAGACCCTACCTGGGGTGGAAGAGAATGGGCAATGACGCAATGGATCACGTAAGGAAGCAAAAGAGCATGGGCGATGGGGAACAGGCTAACGTGGCAGTGTCCGATCTGGGTGGCGAAGTGAGAACAGAGGCAGCAGGCATCGATGCAGGATAGAATGGAGCAAAGGGACTGTGACTACAAGTGGGGGTGGGTAATTCTGGCAGAGGAAGGGTGAGCGTATATGGGAACAGGATTGAAAAGGAAATAGGTCATATTGGGCCACAGGTGGGAGAAATATGGGGAAGCAGAGGTAATGACTGTAGGATGGGACAGGACAGGAAGTAACATCCACATTTGACCTGTCAGCTCACAAGATAACAGGAATCTGATTGAAGAATGAACTTGCTTTTTCATAAAAATATTGCCAACCACGTTATAAATATAACCTTTTTAGTTCAACCTATCACAAATCTCTACTACAATGTTCTTAAATTTAGAATCCATGGCATTCGAAGACATCAACCACATTGGCACTGGCACTGCACCTTCCTCCGTGTGTGCCAACATTGTTCTTCTAGCATTACGACTATAGAACTTTCAGTAAACCTCTTTAGAAAGACTCTGCCATTGCACCATTGCAGCATTCTTCTTTTTCTCTTTACTCAAGTTCTTAAATGACATTTCCTGCTTTTTCCCATAAAAAACGTGTCCATGAGACCCACATTTTCTACATTTCCTCTCTAAACGATTCATTCAGTGCGATTCCATTTGATAATGAACAATAATTTGATACTAAATTACTATGCCTTCCTCAATCAATCAATCTGGATTTGTAGAGCACGGCTAATCACCGGCAAGGGTATCCAGGCCATGGGTCTTGCTAGGATTAGTCTTCGAGCCAGGTCGTGAATCCCTTTCAAAATTCCAGGAGCAAGGATGCGGTTTGTAGGTGAAGGGGAAGGTCACTCTAGGACTTAGCTGCGAGGTAGGAGAATGATCTTCCTCCACTGTGGAGTTGGGAGTGTGTGTGCGTGCCAGAGAGGTATCTAGAGGGTTTGTGAAAGTTCATGCAGCGGTTGATGTACGCTGGTCCAGTGGGGGGCCTTGTAGGTGTGAGTCAGCATCTTGAATATGCACCTTTTCTGGATGGGAAGCCAATGGAGGTTCCTGAGGTAGTGGTTGGTATGGGAGGTCGTTGCTGAGCCTGGCCAGTGAAAACTGTATCTTCTGGAGTTTGAGTTTTTCCAGGAGTTGGGTGGTGATCCCTATGTAGAGTGTGTTGCCGTAGTCCAGTCGGCTGGTGACTAGGACTTGAGTGACCATTTTCCTGTTGTCAACGGGGAGCCATTTGAAGACCTTTCAGAGCATGCAGAATATGTGAAAGCAGGCGGCGGAGACTGTATTGATATGGCCCTTCATGGTGAGTTTACTGTCCAAGATGATGCCAGGGTTGCAGGCGTGGTCTGTAGGTGTGTGCCCATGTACAGATGGCCACCAGATGCATTTTCCTGAAGAGGTGTTCTTCCCAAAGATCAGCACTTACGTCTTGTCGGTGTTGAGCTTCAGACAGTTGGTCTTCACTCAGAAGGCAACGCTAGTCTACCCCCACCACATTAACCAATGCCATCTTAGGAGAAGATTGCCTGAAAATTAACCCTACTCTAAGTTTATTAAAAAGAGGCCAAGTCTCAAAGTCTCATAATGTCATGGACATAAAGTAGGAAACAAAAGAATGGGTATCAAACATTGGCATCCCTTTTACAAAGAGACAGGACCATAGGAAACGGCGGTGGAGAAAAACTCTACAGAGGCACCCAAACAATCACCTTTGGAGGAAAACACTGATAAACCCAAGAGAACTGCAGATTAAAACATTTCAAGCAGGACCCACTAATGTGAGGAAGTGAAGGATCTAAAAAGGCTGTACAGCCCTAACGTTGCATTTTGTTTCTGAAAAACTATCTAAAAGAAATATGGAGGCAGGGGTGGGGAGAAATGGGAAGGAAGTCCCTGCTAATGGATAACTTATTTCGACAGAAGTCTGGAAACATTTCGCAGGAACTGGAACACCTTCAGAGATCTCAATTCAGAAGTGCTTCAGCTGCACAAATCAAGCTTAGTTGAATGTCACTTGGTGGTCTGGCTTCCTGTCGCCATCATCCAAACTAACACTGATTAATCGCATCCTTTTGCTGATTCTGGTCACTTTAACAGTATACTTTGCAGATCCCAACACAAGTTAAGCTACAGAGGCTCCTTGTTCAAAACATCCAGTTAAGAGACTACACAGCCAACATCTGCCACATCGGCAGCCCACTACTGGTCAGAAGAAAGGTTAAGCAGTTCCAACATACAAGGGCCTGAGATCCAGTAGTTTTCCTCACGGTCTCGACTCCTTGCACTGAAATACATTTGGACCAGATCAGTGCTTAATTTGAGCTGGTGGTTATAATCTGTGGACAACAGCACTCATTTTTGGGGCCAATGACATTTTTTAATCACTATACTTTGACTAAGTGCAAGAGAGAAATGTCTAAACAGGACAAAGGAGGAGAAAACGAAAGCTAAGAAAACAGATATAGCAAGAAAGCAGGGATGGAAATAAACGTACAAAATCGAGATAAAGGTGCAAGAAGTTGATGATGCGAAAGAAAGACATGGTGGAATTAAAACCAGACCGGTTAGTATTCAACAACCCTGGCATTCAGTGGTGTCAACTGCAGGCTGCTAAAAAAATATTTGGGGCCCTGAATTTATTTATTTCTAAAATAAATGATTGGACTGCAAGCCTATTATTTTCTCGCATCTTCTCAAAATTTAAAAACAAAACTTGCATCATAATTCCACATCTGACCGTATGAACAACAATTTCGGGTCAAAAGGAGAAGGTGATCTACATAACCTAATCAGCCTTGCTTACCTCAAATTCTCTTTCATTTAAGTCCATTGGTTTTAATTTTATAGGGTTTTTTTTTAGGTCCGTGGCGCGCATGTGCTTTCTCACAGCTCTAAAGTAATTTTGCTCCACCTCTATTTTTTTGAGTAAATAATATAAAACTGTCCCTACAAGATTATTTAATATAAAAATGTATTTGCCAGTATCATAAACAATGCCTATTGATGCACATACAGTGATACAATGCAATGATGTGTACCACAGCACACAAATACTATATAGGAGACAGCAATATTTGCTCTGCACAAACAATTTTAAAGGCTTACTTTAGAAATCGGCCGATCACAGGGAATTTCAGAAAGCTAGTTACTGGCGCTTAAACGCCACTTGTACAAACATTCTGAAGGCGTTTTAGTCTAACTACAATAATTTTCAACTGTCTTCTGATGCCACTTGATGAGCTGTGCTAAAAAAGAAAAGTAAAGCCCAAGTGCCCTCCTCTGGCAAATTTACGATTATGCATCTTTTAGATAATACTCCGACTAAAACCTTTAACAAGAAAAATGCAAATATAGTGGCAAAACAACAGAGAACCCGTACAAAGGTAAAGAAACTGAAAATACAGACCCCCCACCCCCCTATCCACGGGCATTTATATAACCTGTGCTTGACAAAAATAATTAATAGATGTAATACAAACGAAAGTTAGACACTACTCCTCAAAGAGGCAAAGAGCGCTGTTGCTATACATTCATTGAAGAGAGGAATTATTAGGGGAGTGTGTTCACAGTACACTCGTCCTTCCTGTCCAATCTCACACGCACAGACAAAGGCGAGCACCCGAGACTGGACCTAACTTGCATCCAAGCGCACAACGCAGTTAGGGCTTTAAAGGGCTTCATTCAGCTCAGTCTCCCACACACCGCACCGGAGAGATTTGTGAACAGGTCTAAGGCTACCGGTCCGACTGGCCGTTTCATCTAAAATATTTTGGTGGCCCGTCAGCTCGCAGGGCTTTAAAAGTGGGAAGAAAAAACTGGAGGGTCTCTCAAAGGGACGTGGGCAATGAAACGAAGGGCGTGGCTTAAAACTCTTAAGCTAAAAAATCTGTGCTCTGCTTAGTGTGCCGACCGACTTGTATTTTGCTGTTTCTGTCATTGCATCCAGATATATCATAAAATAAGTAACATACCTACAACAAGTCTGGACTATTGGCTTTGTCAATGGTTGTTCGTTGCACAAGATGAACAGCAACTTTGGCTTGCATATAATATTGAAAAAGCTTCCACTTAAAGCCCTGGTGTTGCTGCTCCTGAGTTTCAGAAGGGAAATCCAGAGAGAAAATGACTCATTAAAGGATTTCCCTTCCCCTACAACGCTCAATTGGCATGACGTCATGCTGTCATTTCTCCACTAGTGAGAAGTGAGTAGTGAGAGCACACGCACATTAGGGTTACCAACTGGCATGGGGCAAATTCAGGACCGTCAGTGTAAAAAATCAGGACAAAGGGTCAAAATTCAGGACAAAACATAAGTTTTACAGACATATCGGAGGAGGTGGCACAATAATATATAAGTAAGTAAATAGACAACCAAAATAAATACAAGTCAAAATAAGTTTATATAAGGTTGAGCCAATCGTGCACTTCACATTTTTCAGTATGCGCGCAACTTTGAAAAGCGCAATCGGGCCCTTTCTGCAATCAAGATTTGTGCCAGTACCAATACAGATTAATAATAGTATTTTTTTATTTGTATGTTGAAATCTGTCTTTTAAATGTACAGTGAAAACGCTGTTAGTTATTTTATTTTTATTTTCTCCAGCATGGCGCTAAGACAAAAGCAGAATGCTTTGCCATAGACAGTCCCATGCAGGAGAAGGCACACCAATTGCTGTCACTAAATTGGTCCCATTGTCATTCTATAAGTGCTAATCAGCTGCACTCTCAGAATGACAATGGGTCACTCCACAGTCTGCACGAGGGATGTCTTGGAGGTGCGGCTGCAGGCAGCCTTTTCAGTTTAAAAGATAACTGCGAGAGGCCCCGAGTGAAAACTTTTAGACTCACGGGGCCTCTCACATGGGAAACTGCATTCCTTACTCAGATCCCATTTCGATGTTAGTATGATGTCTGTAAGGCGTCCGTAATTTGAGATCCCCAAATTACGGACGCCTTGTGGACATCATACTAAAATGACGGACGGTCCGTGAAATTTACGGACGGTTGGTCCTCCTAGCGCACATCAATGTGCCTGCGGTCACTGCAGTCTGGGAAAAATCGTATCGCGTGTGCCAGGGCACAAATGGCCCTGAAGAGACCCGTTTCGAGGCGCCCTTTAAAAAACTGCAGGTGCTCAGCACCGTTGGGAGCCGGCCCACTTAAAGCACTGTCTGCTCGTAAGGGCAGGGCATGTAAGTGGGATAAAAAAAACTGGGTGGTCTCACAGGGGCATGGCCTATGTAATTAAGGGCGTGGCTTAAAAACACCTAAGCTAAAAACTTGTGCTTAGCATAGTGTGCAGCCCGACTAGTATTTTGCTGCTATTGTCATTGCATCCACATATATAACACAATATGCAACATTAAACCAACAGCAAGCCAGGACTATTGGCTTCGTCAATGGTTGTTGGATGCATAAGATAAATAATCAACAACAACTGCTCTGCTGTATAGAATATTGAAAATGCTTCAGTTCTGAAATAAGACTGTGAAAGAATAAAAACGAGTTTCTTTGAAGTTACATCAAAGGCTTTGAGCAGTGGGACTGCTGCAGAGCTGAGATTTTTTTTCCACCCGGATGGTGAGGGCAGAAATGGAGAGCTCGATAGGGACCAGTCTCAGCACCTGCTTTTTAGAACTGCCGGTGCTGAGCACCGGTCCACTTAAAACCTAGCGTAAGTGCGTTATCAGTGGTTAAAGCCTCCACTTCGTGTTTACCATGATGTCCCAATTCTCTTTCTACATGAGCAGTCATGAGAGTCAAGTGTCTGGGGCTGGGAGGGAATCCCACCTTTATTGAAAAAATACAATACAAGTGCCCAAAATATGCATCATTTCGCTGACTAAGGGACTCACTCAGCTAGAGGGCATCCACAAAAAACAGACGAAACGTCCATCAAACTCACAGTTCCCCAGCTCTATTTCGTGTTGCTGGAAGAATCATGTTTCAGATGGTGGTACTTCCACTAGCAGAAACCACTGACCAACGGCCCATCCGCCACTGGGCCTTTGTGCAATGTGCAACAGAAGATCCGCCCTATTATGTTGGTAGTTCCCCTGTACATTTTTCCAGTTCAGAACTACCACAGAAGTCTCAAAAAACAAAAGGAATTACTGCCACTGTGCTGCAAGAGAATTTTAGCCTGTCTGGGAGATTTCTTCTTTGCTTCTATATAACAAGGAATGGAAGAATGTTTTGCAAATATAAAAACGTTGAATGGACACATTAAACATGGTGCCTGCACAGCAGTGCTTCTAGCAAAGCCTTAGCAGTTCCACTGAAGTAGTAGGGATACCTCCGCCTTTCTGGCAGAGCTCTCGAAAGGTGGGCCAAACCAAACACTCTAAATGAGATCTTAAGTCACATTTCTTAATTATAGAACCGGAAAACCTTCTCTAGGATGCTTACAGGAATTTCGAGCAAGTGTATCAACAACAGTAAAAGCGCAGATAAAGATGCCTCGGTCCATGGGCGTAGGAAGTGTGGGGGACGCGGGGGACATATCCCCCCAGATTTTAGAGTGGGGGGGACGAGGGGACAAAATAATTTCCCCTCTCTCTTCTGTTATTCACAGGGCCATTAGCGCGGAAAGCACTACCTAATTATAATGCCTATTTTGGGGCCGCCGCCTTGAAGGCCAGTGGTCCCATTCCCCGATTTGATGTCGGACGGACTGAAGTTCGCCTGCCATCGTAATCAGCCCCTAAGTTTGCAAACTTCATGGTCTCTGCTTCATGCACAAACACTTAACACGTGTAGCTGCTTTCGGGCCACAGGAGTAATGAAGCAATGGAAGCCAAAATTATGTTGCAGTGTTGACTAAATTATGCAACAATAAAAAGACTGCAGCGTACTGCGGTACATTTTATGATACTTTATTATTTTGACATATTTATACATACTAACAGCCTCTGCAAAGTTTTTGCCTCAGTAGTACCTGTGTAACATACAAATGCAGCAGTAGGAAAGGTAGCAGTCAACCTTTGGAAAGGGCCCTACACTTCACAGCAACATAAGTCACATTTATTTAGTAAATTTTGATCCATTTGAGCTACAAAATTGTTTTGGGTGAAATAGTTAGATTATGCAGCGGACAATGTATTGTATGGTAAATATGATACAGCCATACTTAAGTGGAAAAAATGTTTTCACTTTATTTTGCCCCAACATTGTAGCTGATCGATTTTTAAGTTCTCCAAACCCAAAAGTCGAGTTTGAGCACAATTTGCATTTTAAAATCAGTTCCACAATACAGGGCTACTTTTAAACTGACCGCAGGCTTCAGCAGTGCACACATGCAAGCGCAGGAAGGACTGCTGGCCTCTAAACTGCAGTGCCCTATTATATTCTAGGGACTTAAAGATAGTTCTAATCCCCCTGGCCTATTATGTACTAGGGTCTTATAGGAGAGGTCATGTCAATCATAGGAATACCCTAACCCATAGTGCATCCTAGTGTGTGTAGGTGATTTCACTGTATTTTTAAGTTTTTCTTTCAGCATAGCACTGGGCCTGGATAGGCAGAGATCAGGGCCAGTCAGAATCAGGTACCACTAGTACCAGTCAGCAAAACGTTGGGGAGTGCCAAGGGCACAGGATGGCTTTGCAACACTGGAGAAGCATAAACTCAGAATTTAAAACATAACACCATGGTTGGGGGTTCTCTTTAATAATCAGAATTGATTTCTATCCTAATTAACCCATTTTCCAAAATTAGGATAAGGAAGGATTGGGGAAAAAATATATCGTTCTAATCTATACCTTGAAGTTTTCATGTAGCTCTTTCATGACGGTTAATAGCTCACTGTTCAATGTTAGGATTTTAACTTATAAACTGCAAATACCAAAATAATCTCTCAGACAAAAGCAGTAACTCACGGACCTATTTACATGATATGCATTTTGTGATCTGCGTGGTACACGTTCTTTGCATCAGGCCTTTTACCCCTCTGTGGCTACCTTACCATGAGTCAAAACTCCCACTAGACAAACCTCCGATCTCAAGAACATTAATCACCGAAGTTAACTTCACATTTTTAGTGTTGCCTAAAAATTGCTGGAGACCAGGAATGCAGCAGCGGGTACTTTTCAAAACATAATGCACTTGCAAACACGACGCCCCCACCCTAAGTCAGCGACCTTTGTTTGCTTGTTGCATGAAGATGCAAGATTCATATACATGTTTTTTTTAAACATTTCGTCTGATTACTATGTGAATGTAAATAACAAAGCATACATGCAAACTGTGACTACATGCCTGCTTTTCTCAATATTTTACTTCAAAAGTATGCGATTGTATTTGTTTAACGGGCGGTGATTTGTATAGGGTCACTGGAAAGTCCACAAGGTTGTCCCTGTCCGCCCCCAGAATTTTATTGTCTCCTACGCCCCTGCCTCGGTCTGCTTTATAACCTACCCTAATAAAGCGCGGGTGGAGTTAAAATAGTAATTACACACTTCATTATGGTCAATGGCCGCCCCTCATATTAATAGGTATTTTATGTTGTGCACATGTGTTAAAAGCAGTGATGAAAGTAACGCTAACAATCAATACAAAATAAACTGCTTGAAAAGTACTGAAGCATATCAGTTAAGGTATTTAAAACAGTGGTTCCCAAACTTTTGACTCAGGAGGACCCCCATTTGGTCACCACTGGAAGCCGGGGACCCCCAAGCAATTGTAGGATTTAATTTTCAAACATTACAGTAATTCGGAAAAAAAATAAACACACGTGTGCACACAAAACAAATACTCTAATTACTAAGGATTTTAGGGGCATATTAACAAGCCCCTATCACAATGGGAACGTCCATTCTTGTGATGTTCCCGTGGTGATAGGGCCTACGCCATATTTACACTGCAGCTTTAATCCACTTAACGCGGCCTTGTAATTAAGCCCCACTTTCACGCAATGCTTAGCGTGAAAGGGCTGGGCAGTGTGAGTTGCGACAGGTGTTCCACCCCAACACCCATTGATTTTGACGCTGCCTTCTATTTACAAGGGCAGCGTAAATAGGAGGCAGCACTAAGATTAAGACTATGGAAAACCTGGTCTTAACTTGGCGAAACGTTAAGAAATGCGTTATTTCTTCTCGATTTTGCTCTTCCCCATGGAAATATCAAAACACCTTTGATTGTTTATGTTCAGGAAAGTGGCCCTTCCAGCACATAAACAATCTTTAAAAAAAAAATACATTTTGTAACTTCCATGTGTGCTGCATTAGGCAGCACACATAGAAGTGACAAACGGCATTTCAAAACTGTTCATGTGCCGGAAGTGGGAACTTCCCGCACTTAAACAATCTTCCCCTGCACGCAGACACCCTTGCACTATGGTGCAAGGGTGCCTGCATCGGCACTACAAAGAGCGAGGCTCGACGAGCACGCCTTTAGGGCCCGGCCCCCCGGCCCACGCAACGCCATTTGTTGAATTGAGAGGGCCAGCCGCCCTATGGGCGGTCGGCCCGAGCAAGTACTTCCGGGGCAGCTGTGACGTATGTCCGGTGGGGGAGTGGGGGGTCAGAGGCCGTGACCTATTTAGGTCGAGGGCTCAGTGGTCTCGGCCTCTTCCTGCGCCCGCACCGGACCTCGCCACACCCTGCTCGTGCCCGCTCCCTTGCCTGATTCCTTGGAAGAATTTTTAACTGCTAAGTGTAGCACCAGTGAAGGGAGAAACACAAGGCTGCACCATATTCTTGTAAATATGGTGCAGCCCTGCGTTTCTGAAGTGGCGAAGCATGTCGCTAAGCCAAGAAGGTTAAAGACTTGCTCCGCCAATTCTATTGTAAATATCCCCTTAGTATTTTATATTGAAAGAAATTGCAAAAAAAATAAAACATTTTATTGGGGAGGTTGGTGCTGCATCTCCAAGATTAACTTTTGAATGGTTGCTTTTATTTTGCAGTACGAGGCTCACGCCAGGGCCAGACTGGAAATCCAAAGCAGCCCTGGCAAATGTTTTCATACCAGTCCCTATGTGGTGCACACCAAGTGCAGTGACTGAGCCCGACCGCTACAAGGGGGCTTTTGGGAGGCTCGCCCCCCCACCCCAAAATGTAGGAATCAATGGTGCATTCTAAACAACATTTATAATTATATAATGAATTGTATTGGCTTTAAAGAATAGTAAATGAAGAGCTAACTGTGCATCAGGATACGACAATCTTTGTTGGGGGTTCTTCAATGATTCCCTTATTATCACCCTCCAACAGGCCCTCTCATCTCTCCATAGCCCCTCTGTCACATGTATAGAAAATGTTACATAAGGCAAAGGGGACTACAAGGTGTAGGATTCACATATCATTCATACTACTAGGCATTTTTAAAGAGTGTTTGGTCTGGTGAAGCACAAAATAAGGATTCAGAACATAACACAGAAGTTAGCATTGACTTTAACATAAAAAATGTATTTCCACCCAAATAAACCTTTTTAACACCATCCGGATAATTATAGACTAGGGAAAAACATAAGTTACTAACTTGTACCATGCAGTTTGCAAGCAGCTCTTTGATGAGCGTTTATAGGTCACTGTGCTAGATTACGATTGCCCCTTATGAATTGCACAGTGACAAAAGAATCTCTGTGACAAAAGCAGAAACCCACTGACCTATGCACATAAAATACTGTTTTTTAAAATGCATGGTACACGTTCTTTGCAGTAGGCATATTAACCCTCTGTGCTACATAAGATAAGTCAAAGCTGCCACTGGATAAATCTCTCAACAGCAGATACATTAATCACTGGCATTTTCATGACACTTTTATTGTTGCTCAAACTGCTAATTTTACCAGGAACTTTGCAGTGCTTTTCAAACTGCTGCCAGGGGACCCCCTGGGAATGTGCCACGGACCCCTGGGGGTCCGCGGACCACAGTTTGGGAAACACTGGTTTAAAACATTGTGAAATACAAATGTCTTAACATTTGCTGAATAATGTATATAGTCATGTGGTTTGTTGAGGAGTACTGGTGATCATTCAAAATTAAATAAAGGTTAGCCGGACTGTTATTGTATGCACCCATTGTGCCTTTTACTCCCTCTGGAAACTTTGAACATCATTTAAAGTTTTGATACAAAATAGTTTACTTTCTGGAGGAAAGTTTATATATGGAGTATATTTCACGAGCTAAATTTCTTTCACCATGTAGATGCTACTGTGGAGGAAATTCAGACTCTGGATTCTACACCTCATTTAGAAATTCCTTTGGGAATTGGAGGATTTTCAGTAGGGTAAATGAGGCCCTCTGTATATTATTAATGACATTAACCAAATAGTTAGCTACACAGGTGCTGTCCAGGTAAAATATGCATCTTTTCCAAGTGTGTTTAGTAGATGGACTGTGCAGGTAATAGTGTGCTTTTCCTGGATTAATATAGCGTTTTATGGTCTGTTTACTTCGTACATGTTTAGTTGGCAGCTGTAAATTTCATTGTGCTGATACTTTACAAATGTACATTTTTTGATACAACTGTAGTTTTGTAGGTTCAAATGCACTCTGCACTATAAATGCCAACCCTTCTATTTTCCCCCCTTCCCTCTCTCCTCTTCATGCCTTGACATACTATGCACTCCACACCTTCTAACTTCCCATTCTCCTTCATTGTTAACTAATCCCGTCCCACCCCCTCTACAGACCCTGCTAACCATGTGAAGTTCATACCCCAAGTCTTGGAGCAGGAAGATATACTTTGCACCTCTAAATCCTCTACCATTTCTACGTGTCCTATCCAACTGTCCTGTTTATTATTTTCAGGTATACAAAGTCAACCTCAGCATCTTACAAACAATGCCAAATACAGATCGGGTCCATTTGCAACATGAAATATGCTTTGTGAACTCCCAAGCAAGTCTCGGCTGCGGCACAACATGGTAGTGATGACAAAACACAGTAAAGGGCGCCTGGGCAAGATTGTAATATGTTCTGTATTAATGCTATTTTTCCTGTTTTCCAAATTCTGTAACCTGATTTAACCAATGAATAAAGGGTCAAAAAGTTTTGACTAGAAAATAAAATACTTTAAAATACTCACCAACATTCTTTATTGGCTTAAATATTAAATGCATTTTTGATTTTCATGTTTATGTAATGTGTCCTGAAAGTAATACATGGTGTCAAACGCCCAAACACCCTTTCAGCAGTAAAATAGAGGTATATGAGGTTTTGCATTGAGAAATTACTGTGAAATTACCGCTGTATCAATGGGAACACTGCAGGATTTAAAGGTGCATCTATCTAATGTCCGAAGAGATGTAAGCTGATGGACTCAAAGGAGCGGTCAAGTGAAGGAACAGAATTTCTGGGTTTTCAATTTATATCAAGACCCAACGTCTGAAGCCAGCTAGACTGCCCAAAGTGAGACCTAATGATTTAAGATTAGTGTCTTCACCAGTGCATTCCAACTTAGTTCTTTCAGTCTTAATCAAGTATGATAATGTAAATCCCCTAACAAAGGCAATATTGATCATCAACATTTACATACCACTCAATTCTTGTTACTCGCCATCACATTTAAAATGACTGAAAGAGGAACTGAATAAATTTTTCTTAATCACTGCAAATATTGCTAGAGACTGCTACATAAATCTAATGGAACGAGGTAACCCTATATTCTTGTTCCATGATGTAGACTAGTTTTGTAACGTTTTATCTCCTTACATTGCTCATCAGAGGTTCTCAAAACCAAATGAAGAAACTCCTGACCTATCTAGAGAAGTTTAATTTCATTTAAGTGATATCCCGTCGAAATTTTCTCTGGAGTACTGGGGGCAATCTGCTTTTTGGAATACTTTTTATCATCGTCCATTTTCCCCTTTCTGACTTCAGTACTGTGAAAGGGCTGGAAAGCAATAATTATTCACAACAGTTTTGGCATCTGTGCACTCTTCTATAAATCCTTTCGGGGACAGTAGCGAAGACTTCAAAATGAAAAAAACATTTACATGGTTAAATAGTTGTTTTAAGTTTTGAAAAGTGAGTGATCTCTCTTAAGAACTCATTTGATAGTCTCTCAATGGATTCAGGAAATGCAGCTGAAGTACATTCTGCATTAGAAACAAGAATGTCGTATATGGTAAAGCGATTAGTGATAGTTGATAAGAGCAAAAAGCCAGTTGGATCTCTCAGTATGCCCACTTGGGAGAACTGAGGTGCTACTACACTGAGAAAGCAAAAACAGAAACTTATTCTATTGTGTGACATTTCACTAAGAATTCAGACTCCGCACACTTAAGGGTGCGTACAATTCACTTAAAGCTTACAAAATGGCAAACAGCATTCTGGCTTTCTCCACAATGCTTGCAATAGCAGAGTCACCTACATCAGGTCTCTAACATTTTGGGAGGGGTTTTATCAACATCTATTTGTGCATGTTAATTATCGCTGCGCTTAGAGTTTCTTTATAATACTTTAGTGCCTCTAGACATAATGGAATTACAGTTAACATTCTGACATCTCAAGTACATTTCTGTTGAAGATTTTCGACTTTTGACTCCTCTGTACAAGCCTGTTTTGTCCAATGGCCAAAATCCACTGCTCTGGAGGGATCACTTTTACTCCCAATTCATAATGAGCATCCCAATTCACAACAACAAGCATTGGCAAACCAATGGGGTTGCACTTTATAAGCATATTTGCCCATCAGGACTGAAGCAAGCACAAAATCATACACAATGGGTTCTACAGGAGGAAAAAAAACAAGACTTGCTTTCTTTACCACCCACCCCTTGGATGCCAGTATGACCTTTCCTCGTGCTGAAAGACTACTTGCTGAGTAAATATGAACCGTGCAGCCATCTTGGAACAGTAAAAAAATATATAAGAATGTAGAATACATTCCAAGATGAGGACCATACAACATGCTTTCATCAGTACTCCTGTCATAGTGTTGCAAGGGTATTCGCTGACTGAATATAAACATGTCGGCTTTCTTGAAACAGTATAAAAATAGAGAATGTATAACACCATTCCAAGATGGAGGTCAATATTACAATCAGTCAGTGAGAGGTACAGCAGCACTAAGGAGGGAGCACTGACAAAAGCACAAGCATTGCATAATTCCTTTTCTGACGTTTTCTTAAAAGGTCTATGCTGTGCTTCCAAAAGTGATCTTGAGATAGGACACAAACACCATTTACTTCCACCACCCTCTGCTGCACCTCTTTCAGAAGATGCAGAATGCAGTGGAATGCTAGGCTTTGTATGCGCCTCTTGGAGAGCACCTCACACCAGCTAACAGTCAATAAGAAACATTTTATGTCTCTGATTTATGCCTAGAGCTATTGATCATATAAGCCCAACTTCTCCACTGGATACATTCTCACATTATCTTCCTACTCTGTATTTGCATGTTACGGCAGCCAAACTGAGCTGTCTTCAGTGGAAGATAATTCCCCTTAGAAGCAGCATTGGCAAAACATTAGACCGTTGCAATTGCTGTTACTGAACAGCATTGGGTGAGCTGGCTAACGGGCTAATCAAGTTATCGCCTTGAGATTTTCTAGTGGCAAAAATTCTGGGTCGTGATGTCACGTTGTCCGGTACTTGCTGTATAGAGAATGTATTTCAGATGAGAGCTGGGAGCACAAGGGAATAATTATAGAATTGTCTTTGAGGCCTTGCCATGGATGTTTGATTGAGGTATAGTGTAAATAGTCAACGCAGTAGGCATTGTGAAGAGCAGTAGAATGATGTAGGTGTTGAGAGTCCAGCAGAACTATTATAAATAAAAGGCATTAAAGGAAAAGAAGACAAGAAATTGATATAATAATCTACAAAGAGGAACTTGAATGCCCAACCACCAAAGACAACCCCACCCCCTTCATGGAAAGCCTTCAGTTTCGACTTTGAATAAACAGCAAAACCACCATCAGAGGCTCCCTTGCCTACAGACCTCCGGGAACCCACCCCACCTTCTGCAAAGCAATCCCCGATCTCACCGCCCCATCGACATCTGCTCAAATCTGTATATATTCCTAGGCGACCTCAGTTTTCCCCATAGGAACAATGACGCACACACGGTCGACCTCCTAGAAAGCATGGATAACCTCGGACTCAGCAGCTAGTCACCGACCCCATCCACACCGCAGGACACACACACTCAACCCTACCTTCCCATCCAGCAGAAGAGAAAACTACACCCACTTCAGTTACGTCGATTAAATATTACGTACTGTTTTTTAGATAAAGGTCCTTTAGAGCAGGTAAAAGATTACAGATACTTAGCAATTGCCTTTTCCTTGACTCCAAAATGGGATAGGTAATAACAAAGGAGAAAACAGTCTTCTAAGCACAGCAATTACCCTGAGAAGATTCGGCCATAGGTATGGGAACTAGCTACTGACCCACTAATAAAAGCTATGCAAGGGAAGTTAATCCACAGGTTCTCTACAGAGCTGAAATAGTAACACTACCATTGACTCAATTGGGACTAAGAGTCTATGCCTAAAGACGCGCATGGGGCTTCCAATGAGTTCAACGCTGCAGGCTTTAAGGCTAGAGCTTACCCTTGATTCATAGACCCCGCTCGCCAGATCAGATCGCATGCATTGAGATTTGTGTATGGTCTTTTTCAAGGTAATATCAAGGAGAAACCCTTGATGATGATGCAGGCCAAAATGCCTACAAGTATATTCACATGAACCATCTGATCGGGAGTTAAAAATATTGGCCTAGGTCTCTATATATCTGAGGTAGATAATATTTCGACAGTGAGTGTGCTGAAGAAAACTTTCAGTGAGAGAGTAAAGATCAGCTCTTCAGCTAGTGATAAACTATATCTTCCCTCAAAAAGCTACGTAGGTCCTTTCTTGGAGTACCTCGTATCGGGGTTTTGTTCCCCTATGTGTCTCAGATCCCAGCTAAACAATTGAGGAGTGCCAGTCTAACAACTTTGGAGCGTTCTTGGTTTTAAAAAAAAGGGTTATGTAATATAGTGGCTACTGTTTTTGTAATTTAGCTTGTTAGATTGAACCCTTTTTGGGTGAAAGGAAAAGTTTCCTTCATCCATTTTTCTTTCAGAAGTATGGGCTAATATCACTTCATCAAACACGTGTCACATTAGTTTCTATGAAATCAATTGACAATGTAATTGCTATTGCTAGATATATTCGGTTCATCTAAAAACGGAAGTTCAACTGTGAAGGAAAGTTTTATAACTTTATATTATCCCAGCCACATGCAATTCAGTCTTGACCCTGTGCCCAATGGGAACAGTCCAGCCCAAACTGCCAGGCTAGGTCCTCCCCCGATTGGAAACAAGCATCCTAGGACCGGTTTCGGGGTTTCACCCCTCATCAGCGAGGATAGCGGGACTACAGTGGCATAGAGAGTATGGGACCCACGTCTGGGCATACCCGTCCCACTTGGGGTGACAAATACAAAAAGAACACTTGATGGACAGAATAAAGAACAATGTCATACATTCAGATCGGCGCCTAAATCCATCGTTTTTTTGATCACCATGCCATTCCAGTTTGAACCCAGCCATATGCAAATCAGTCTTCATCCTGTGCCCAATGGGAACAGTCCAGCCCAAACTTTTACGCCCTAAGTGCACCAGGTATGCCCAGACGTGGGTCCTGGGCTCACTGTGCCACTGGAATCAAGCTATCCTGGCTGAAGAGCGGTGAAACCCTGAAACCAGCCCTAGGATGCTTATTTCCAGTCCAGGGAGGACCTGGATTAGCAGTTGGGCTGGACTGTTCCCATGGGGCACAGGGTCAAAACTGATTTGCATATGGCCAGGTCTAAACTGGGTGGCATGGTGAGCAAAAGAATGATGGATTTAACCCAGATGTTTTGACTGGGGGTGAATGTTTTGATTTGTTCTGTATTCAGCCCATCAATTGTGTGTCTTTTGCTTTTCTCACCTTAAGTGCACCAGGCATGCCCATCAATTGTGTCTTTTGAGAATCTGTTTATTGACCGGTCCATAGGTTTAAAACCAGACCATTAGAGATTTTGTAAGAATAATTTACAAGAACTCATAAATGCTTGCTGTTAGTGTTGTGATATCAACGCACTGAAAAAAAATCATTCTTGTATCAACTAATCGATGCACAGACTTTCACATGTTTTGAGGAAATCTCAGTCTACTGATAAGGATTTCTGGTAATGCTAGATCACCAACACGCGCTATAATCTTTCATTCTTTAGAATATTAGAATGACTTCAGAATTTGAAATGTGATTGAAATCCCTTAGAAAAAGTTAAGAGGTGTCTTGTTGTACAGTGCTTTGCTCCCTCCTTGGGCTAGCACTCAAGATCTCTCTTTGTGTTCTGGGTTCTGGAGCTCTCCTTCGCCCTGTTGGCAGTTGGAGCTCTGGTTGGACGGGGAGCTGATCTACTATTCTCTGTGCTGCAATAAAGCTTATACAAAGCTTACCTGTTCCTGTGGTCTGCAACTTTATTTACTTCATTTGGCGACTTGGACTGGAGAGACGTCCGACCACTGTTTCCTCGTGAATGCTGCAGCCTGATGCCCTGTTGGCAGTTGGAGCTCTGGTTGGACGGGGAGCTGATCTACTATTCTCTGTGCTGCAATAAAGCTTATACAAAGCTTACCTGTTCCTGTGGTCTGCAACTTTATTTACTTCATGTCTACTTTAAATGGCTGAGCTATTTGCTTTAGAAATGCCTGCTTGCATGTGAACATATGTGAACACGTGCATGTATGGCCGCTAATATCCCAATGGTTTCCAAATTCATCAAACACATTCTAAGATGGCTGTCACGCGTCATGACACATACACATGAATGCGTTGTGACAGGTTACGTCCATTTTAATTTAGTGTTCTAACATGGAAGGCCTCGTTACAATGGTAAAGATGTTAAAATAAATTCAAGTGAAAAAAGGACGCAATCACTTGCCAGTTGCCAGGCTATCATAAAATACCTAAATAAATAAAAAGGCAAATAAACAAAAAGCAATTGAAGACACGGAAAGCAGGAAGGAGAATGGGACGGGGAGAATTTGAAGGAGTGAAACCAGTACGACAGTCCCTTGTAGTATGTAGCAGAAGGATACAACTCTTCCAATCAGAATACTGTAAAAACCAAAATACTCCAGGGTGGGGCAAACATAAGAATAGGGATGAAAGCCATTACATCAGGACAGTGAGAGGCAAAAAAAAGCCGTCGAGTCATGAGAAAGGGGATGAACCACTCTAAGTACATGCAATATATTGGGAACAAGCCGCTAAAGCAAGAGCCGAAATGTAAAAAAGTAAATTCTGTAGCAGTAAGCAATAATAGCTTCGTTCATAATACCACGCAGAGCAACAAAGTTAATCAGGCAACGATATTTAAGGGCGTGCCGTGACAGAACACTTAAAAGATGCAAGAGTAATGGAGGGGAAGAATATTTCACAAAGAGCATTAAATGACACCATGGAGGCAGCGAGCAGCGCCGCATTATTCATACTGTCTGAAAGCAAACACGAGATGTCACCCGCAGCTCCTGCGCCTCTTCTTTCAACACGAGAACTAGACGCAATGAGGCTAATCAGAGGCGACACTTGGATGCACACCTAGAAGATGGAAATTAAAGTTGAACGGATTTGAAAGTAGGTCGCTGTTAATGCAGGTGAACTAGTGAGGAACTAAAATACTGTTGCTAACGAGGTAGGATGGCATCATTTCAGCTCACACTGGAAATATGTATCCAGCTTCTTTACAAAGCCTCAAAGGTGGAGAAGTGTGGGTCAATGGTTAGAGCGGCAGACCCTGATGCAGAGGCTTATTAGTCCGGGGCCAGGGTTCAATTCCCCGCCTCAGCTCAAAAATTCCACGGACCTGATAATTCTCGCCTCGGTGCCTATTCCAATCATGGAGTCCCACTCTGCAACTCTGGGCAATAGCTTGCTTAATCTCCACAACGGCCCCCACAACGCTAAGGATGCCTGGCCTCCACCTTGGGGGTGCCCAGGAGTGGACGCCTCACAGGGAAAGCCAGGATGGGTTCCACAGCGGTTTTCGTACAAGCGCCTTGAGACCCATGCGGGTGAGTAGTGCGCTATACAAGTATCAATTTACATTTACCCTACCTGTGAGTGGACCATATTCCCGTGCATCCACAGGGTAGTCTTCTCAGCTCACACCGATGGGAATGCCGTCACTATATCTGTTTAAGTTTATGAAATTTGTAATGCGCACAGATACTCAGTGTCCTGGCACAAACCTGGTGGGAGAAGTCAGAAGGACTACTAGATAAAAATAAACTTCTTCAGTCTCTTCCTGAAGAGCTTGGGGTCCTGAATGCTGCGGAGGTCCAAGGGAAGCAAATTCCAGGCTGAGGCCGCCCTAAAAGCAAGAGAGCTCCCTCCCACTCTCAAGGGGAAATCGCCGGACGTGGACAAGAAGCTGTGTAGCTGAACGCAGCCGTTTTGAAGGAACATAAAACATTAAGAGCTTTCTCAGGTAGATAGGACTTTGGCTATATTGAGCAGAGTGTGCCAGGACAAGTGGTTTAAACTTAACTCTTTCTGCCACAGGTAGCTAGTGGAGATCGTGCAAGTGTTGCCTCACGCTGGTCTTTATAGGGTTATTGAGATGAGTCCTGGCTGCGGCATTCTGGACTGCCTGCAGTCTGTTCAAGAGATAGCCCGGCAGACCCACGTAGAGGGCATTAGTATAATCAACGTGCGATACCAAAGCACAGGTAACCATTTCACTTGCTGACATAGGGGGGAAAGGTAGAAACTTTCTAAGGGATTTTAGTGTACCGAAACATTGACCTGTAAGCTTCTTCATCTGAGTGGAGAAGTTCAACTTCTCGTCAAACCAGATCCCTAAGTTTTTTGTGAGTTGGCCCTCAGAGGTTGGAATGAGATATTCATCTGGCCAAAGCGATTTCCAGGACTGAGGGGGGAAGCTCCCAAAAAGAGCAGAGCCATTGAAAAATAGCGGTCAGACAGGATTTTGCTAGAGAGGTAGAGGAATCATTTTTCTTCCATGTGAGAAGGAGCTGGGTGTCATCTGCATAAGCAATGATCTTGGCTCCCAGCTCCTCGGCCATCTGTTTCAGAGGAGTGACATATTAAAAAGAAGGGAGCTCAGAGTAGACCCCTTAGGCACTCCCGTGGTCACTGCCTGGGGAGAGGAAGAGAAAGGGGGAGCCAGACTTGTTGCATTCTGCCCTCCAGAAAGGACTTCAACCATCTCCAGGCACACCCGAAAATTCCAATTTCCAGGAGACGGTCCAGAAGCAAGGAATGTGGCACAGTGTTGAATGCCACTGAGAGGTCCAACAAAATCAGGGCCGCCCTACCTCCCGAATCTAAAGTTTCCCGAATGGCTTCAGCAACTTCAAGAAGAGCAGTCTCAGTGTTGTACATGACTTTGAAGCTCGATTGAGCCTGGTGAAGCAGGCCGTGAAGTTCGACATTAAAGTGCTTGTTATAAACCACATAATTTGCACCTTATTTCAGTTTTTTCCATGCTGCATATGGCTAGTCGGCTCTCAGAGTGTACACCAAACAAACTGAGGGAATGTAGTTGAAAGTTTACATCCCCAGTACACTACAGGGTGTGGTAAAAAATAGAATCATTGCAATGGTTGGATTTAAACTGTTACTCTAAAGGGGAAGTGGAATCCGGAAGTGTACCACAGCACCTACAGGTTCGATCCTCAGCTAATCAAGCCCATTGAGGGCACATGTCCCTCTCTTGGATTGCATGTTCCTGGAAAATTTATAGAGACTTCGAGGCAGACGCAGCTTTGCAACTCGGGAGTCTTCTTGCTATTGGGCACAGGGGGACCAAAGGCAGTGATGGCAGAGGAACTACCAAAGCATAGCGCAAACTTACATTTTAATACTGTCTGCTGGTGAAAGCTTTGGACACCCAGTCGAATACAATAGCCTTGACTTTACCTTAAATTACTGCTCAAGTTACGTTTTGTTTACTCTTAAGTGGGAACATGTATGACGCCGAACTGAACATACTTGAAAATACACACACTGCCATCAAGCCTATAATGGAGAGATACAAAAAGCTCCTGCTCTCAAATCCAAGCGGACTTTCTCAGAAGGGAAAGTGAATAGGGTACTATATTTATTTAATCATCGAGCTAGGTTTGTTATAAGGTGTAGGCAACATTACTGAGCCTTTCAAAAAACTTGCTATGGTGTTAACCCAATGGAAATATTGCAAATAATTCCACAATCTAACGATTTCGGCTCGCATCACACCAGCCCTCATATGCTTACCTCTAGCTAAGTACTGTGCCTTCCTTCAAAGTTATGTGCATTGCACACAGGGCAATTAATACAACTATACTAGTCCTCCTTCACCATGAACACTACCTTTCTGCCAAACAAGATCTTTATGTTCTAAGTTGGCCGCCCTTTTGACCATGCCTCCCTTCAAAAAGCTGCAAACTAGCAGAAGCCCCTTTGCCACTCTAAAAGACGATATCCGGAACTTGAATTGTATCACCAGAAAATCAGGAGAATTCTTAAAACGTGGATCTTTCCATCCACATAACAATGACGAGGACACCAAAGTATAGACAAATACGTCTATCTTCACTCATACACACTACAGCACATCATGATTATGCTCAGCATATTTGAAGCATGTCCTTGCGCCTCAACCAACGCCTTCCATAAGGACAAATTACAACAAACATCCTTTACATCCATACACTTCAAAAGAGCTGCCAGTAAACAAATGCAAACCTGATCGCTTCATGCCTTAACCAGGGGCGCGAAGCAGTACATACATACCACATCACAATACTCAGAAGTATTCAGAGAAAAAGACTGAAAGCCATTAGTCAGCGCAGAAAATTGACTGTTGACATAATAGGGATCTGTTTTTTATACTGAATAACATTATTTTAGCAAGACCTGCCACAGCACAGGACAGTTAATTTACATCACAGCATATATGCAAAAAAGCAACGCGCTCAAAAATGTTAACCAAGATAGGAATACCATTGTGAGTGACTTCAGATCGAATACAATAATGCAAAACATGACAATTAAAATAACCTAAAGCCAGCGTGCTGCACACCAAGTCTATTAAGTCTCATCAAAGGGCACAGCTTCCTAGTGTAACCACTGCACTTCAAGCAAGGCACCAATGGGACCCCTTGGAGAGGGTCCTGTGTGGTTCACGTGGGACATGGCCATCTGCCTTTGTGAACATCAAATGCGTGAGCAAGACTAACAAGCATTTGCAATGCAATAGGTCTCGCATTTGCGAGAGTTTAAGCTATTAGCATTGCATATGACAATGCCTTTTGTTTGTTTTAAAATCCAAAACATAAAAGACGGTCATTTACAATGTGAATAGCTCAAACCCGAGTAAATGCGAGACCTATTGCATCGCAATGGTTGTCTGTTATAGCATCCAGACCTGTTCCCAAGTTTACTATTTGAAAATGAGCTGAAAACAATGAAAAACTTAACATTTAGGGAAGCCATAAACTGAGGGAGCAGTAATTGACGCTCCGTTTAACGCTGCTCATGCAGTATCAAAGTCCCAACAGGAAAAAAATGCTCCCAAAAAGCTCAGAACATCGCCTTAACAAAAGACTTGGCTCGTGTGACTGCAGCTAACAATATTATAACCATGGCATTATGGGGGACTGAACTGAACCTATGACATTTTGATGATTAACATTATCACGCAGTGAGCACATTAACCTATGGGGCTGTCGGTCTAGCTGTAAAGAGCTCTCAAGCACCTATTGACACATAACTTTTGTTTTCTTAACTTCATTAGGATATTATTTTAAATGCAAATGTTGCCAGCACACACTCTTTGTGCACGGATCAGATCACACTGGTGAACCACATCTCAATATCAGTAAGGCCTGTTCTGCTCAGGCCCCCTGCTCCGGTCTGCATGCATTAATGGGCGGGCCCAGGACCTGACTGGTAATAGCACCTCAACTGTGCAGTTGGGGAAGGGGGAGGGGGGTAACAGAGGCCCTTCTGCCCCAGCTACAGGCCTCCAGAAAGGCCGCCTATCATGCTGCCAGGAAAAGCGGCCCCACTGTGGCAGCTCCGATGCCCGCCCATCGCCTGCCCTCTAATCCGAACCAGTCTAGAGAAGAGGAGGCCCTTCCATTGAGGTACATTCATCAGACGCACCCAGATTCATGGCCTGGGCAGCAGGTCTCAAAATACCACACTTAGGCATAGGTGCAACTAGAGTAAAATTTTTGGGGGGGAGGGGGTAATTCTTCTAGCAATCAGCAGAGTGAAGATGCAGGGGCTCTAAGAACAACAATAGCCTTGTTAACTAGTAAATGGTCTTTGAAAGACCTGTGAAGTACACTGGTGCGGGTGTGTGTGTGCCTGGGAAGCTGCCTCAGGCTGGTTGGACACACATGAAGGGGGAAGATAGGGGCCGAAGCCCTTTGAGCCCAATGGGCGTGCATGCCCGCACTTAGGCAACCCATTCGCTGGGAAAAACACACAGCAAGCAGTTCCACACCACCCCTACTCAAAGGGCAGATTATGGTGGCCACATACATCCCTCTGGAAGGTCCCACCCCCATGAGAAAACCTGCATTCGGAAGCAAGCTCAGCAGCATAGAGCCAGGAGAGCAAGCGATTGGTGAACGTGGGATATGCACAAAAAAAAACATAAAATGCCATAGTTCATGTACCATGGGTAGGAGTCTCCCAAACCAGGTAGTCATATTTCAGCACAGGGTAGTCTTTTTCTGTTGAGCCTTTAAAGTCATGCAAATAAAGCAGTATTTTAGTGGTTTACTTGGCCACCTCCCTGAAGCCTTAAGGTTGAGGAAGCCACTCACGCGGGATCAAGACCAGGTTGAAATCAATGTCCAGGGCCGAAGATGAAACAGAGTTGTACAGCGCTGCTCTAGTCTTGTCCACGATAACACAGGGACGCACGCGTCTTGGGGTGAGAAGGCTGCGCAGGGCAGCCTCGCTTTCCTGCTGGTCCTGCTAGGGTTGCAGAGTTCCGCGTTTTGTCACAGATCATGTCAATATTTATAATGCAGCATTTCCAAGTAGAAAACTAGGCGTGGGGTGGGGAAGGGGGGGGGGAGGAGTGGGGGCGACCATTCATTCCTGGAGCCGAAGAGCAGGAACTGATCTGGAAAATCTCTCGTACATGAACCGGCAGCTCTGGCAGTTAGGCTGTTTGGAGTTCAGGCAGAACGGCGTTGCGGAACGTTTGTTCCATATGATATCAGTCCACCCATCCCCTGTGTTCCTAATGTTATTGTGTCACCCTGCATGTAATACTGACGAGGACAACCTGGCGTAGAACCGAACTAAAATGAGCCTAGCCCTTAAAGTCTGGGTCGGGGTGAGGAGGGGTAGTGGATGGCGACCGTATCTTCTCTGCCCCGCTCTAAAAATAAGCCATAATTGTACACGGTGTGAGCCATCATTAGGGAGCCAAACACAGCGCAACGCTGTGAATGCCCGGCGATTCCATCTGCTCAGGGTTTAATGGGGAGGACGCAGGTAGCGCTTCGTTCAGGCTGTTAGTGTTCAGCCGCTATGAGAGTGTTTGAGATGTAATAATTTGTAGAACGGGTATCACGGTGGGAGAGTGGCCTGCTTTGTGCACATAGCGTGAAAATGTCTGAAAATAGGCTTGCGGGTGTTTAAATGTCGCAGGCGTCCAGGAGGGCCAGCGGCTGATGCCCAGGATTGTACTCCGGGCTCTGACCCGGATAACCCCGGTCTGAGCCATCAACAAGCTACCACGTGCAGATGCTGTGATTACACGAGACAGCCATGGAACTCTAAAGAATGCAACGCAATGCAAAGCAGCACGCAGTGCTCGTACAGAATACGCGTGCATAGCTTCTGTCCGGGCGAGTGCACATGCCCTGTCCGGACAGGCACGCCGAAGTAAGACAGGGAGGGAACCAAACATGCTTCCCTCCCAATAGAAAGCACGGATTTTGAAGGTGCGCCAAAAAGAAGCTTGGGTGGAGCTTCCACCCTCGCTACGCAAGCTAATGCGACGACAATAGATCTCGCCAGGAGCGAGCAGCGCATGCACTGCGTCACTAGGTGAGACATAAATACGGCTCTCTTGGGCCTGGCAACTTGGCAGGCAGGGCAGTTGGAGAAATTCAAATACGGCACCTACGAAAGTGCACCTTATCTGCCAAATTGGGGTTTATTTAAGGCTTAACAACATAAAAGACAGAATGTCAAAAAGTCTACAAATAATAACACTCAGCGATGGGACAGGCAGGGTAGAGGCTAAAATGTACACAGGAGTCCGCTAGAAGGGCAAAAATGAAGACAACATGAGTAGATTATGTCCTTTCAGAATCCCACTATTTTTTTTATTAGTGCCTCTATGTTCAGAAGTGGAGGCAAAGTTTACCTTTGTGTTATATAAAACACGTAAACTTGAGTAAACAGCAAGGACATCACAGACTAACAGGCTACGAAATAGTACTGTAAACTAACTTTCACAGTACTTTGACTTTTCATTGTTCAGTAAATGAAGAGGAATGCAGATAATGACACAGATCTACCCACTTACCATTTGGCATTATGCTGGGATCTGTCCTAGACCCCATCTTATTCTTCCTTTTTGCAACCACTCTCAATAACAGTTTTTAAAGTCAAGCCTAGCGCAGCGCACATGCGCTGCTCTGGTGAGACTTCTAGTAAGGGGGCTTCAAAAAGCTCACCACACGCTCGTGTGTGTGGCCTATTGCTTGCAGTTACTCCCACAGGCACCATCTGTTTTCAATTATCGTGCCCAGACACGTACGCGATAATGCAAAACAGATGGCCTGGTGCTCGCTCTCGTGCGCACCATTCGCGGGACGCTGCATTCCTTGTTTTGCTGGCTGTTCCGGTCAGTTCTCTACTGCCGCATAATTTGTGCTGCTGCATGAGCCTCGGCCTATCGTACCTATTACCATCACTTTCTTTCAGATCATTAGTTTGAATATTAGGAGTTCTAGCTATAAACATTGGGCTGGATGCCTTCCCTGACTTACCTGTGTATATATCCGCCCCATCCTTGAAATTCTTTACTACGGAGAAACTCCCAAACCACCGGCGAACACTGGCACATTGTGTAACTTGGATCCCACAACAGCCGCTGTTCGCTCTGCAGGAGAATATTTTCATAAGGTTCGCGCCCCACACCCCTCCTCTGTCACATCCCCTCCATGTTTACTTTCCTAATTTTGTGCGTGTTCACGCCGCTTCTCTGTGATTGGCTGGCCCAAGGTGGTTATGGTGGCAGCTCCGAGTACGGACCACTTTCCTTTTTAGAAAGTGTTTTTTCCCCCCTCCCACTCCTTCTCGCCCCTCCCCTCGTCTTCAGTGAACTTTCTTTGCTGGGTATGCGGACGAGCGTCCGGAATGCGCAAACACAGACACACAGCTCTCTGGTGAAAACAAACACGCACAGCCTACCCCCCCCCCCCCCGACCCGCACTTGTGTTTATATTCAACTGTGATGCCAATGCAGCTTGGAAACGGTTGCCTTTTAAAAAAAAACATAATGTTCTTCCAGGAAACGTACCACTTAAAGTCAATCCGTGAAAACAAATGGCGCTGATTTCAGCAGCTCGACAGAGTAACTCTGCTTGCGAGGAGGAGGGAGGGTGGGGGGTGAATTGGATAGGGGGTGGTCTTTAACACGAAACAAAATGTAAACAACATTTAATTTCCAAGTTCCCCTGCGGCAAATAGGTTTTCGTTTTTTGCATTAGACAGCATTACGGTGCGATTTAGTTTTTTTGTTCCATTCGTTTTAATTCATGCGGTGGGTAAAATATAAAACCTTACAAACTACTTACCCAATCTCTTCCTGCATGACTGAAATGCAGTGATAACAGCATATTAGCCAGGTTCACCAAGGTCATACATTTCAGCCTTTTAAGTCTCGAAGAAGGGTGAACTCCGTAGGGTTGAGAGGAGTCAGAATATTGGCCTGGGCACTGAAATGATAGTGACCCCAATTTGTGTTTTAGATAGCTAAAACAGTGGCAAGTTTGCAAATTGGGTCCATTTTGAACTTGTAAAGACACTTTGTACAAATGTTTAGCCATGTATGGTGGACTGCGCGGATTTGAGTTTGCTGTAGGCAATGTTTGTTTCAATATTAAGGAAATCAACAGTAAAAACAAGCATTTGCAATGCAATTGGTCTTGTATAAAAAACAAACAAAAACAAAAGGCATAGTCATTTTCAAAGCCAATAGCTTAAATTCGTGTTAATGCGAGCCCTATTGCATTGCAAATGCTGGTTTTACTCACTTGGTTGTTTTTATCGCAACTATGCTGAAAATACAGGTCTTGGCATTCATTACGTTCTTACAACCAACCTTTGAATGAAGAGTTCTGACTGTCGTTGATATCAGGCACTGGGTGGTCCTTCGCGCTCTGTTACACAGAATATGTAAATAATACTCAATCCTGCCTCAGCAACACCTGCATAATCTCTTACTCAGATTCCCTAACCACTCACGCCCCAAACAAACACCAGGGTGAACAATTCAATGCCCCTGAAGTGCAGATTCAATTATTCTTGCCACAACTACAGTCTCCAGATTCCAACTTTTTTTGTTTGTTTGTTTATTGCATTTTCGAATTGAACAAATACCAAGGCACTTCATTTTGTACATGGTGTGGTATCTGACATACTACATTCACTAGCAGCATCACATAATACCTTTCCTTTTTAGGGACCCTAGCTCTCATTTTCCTCCACCATTCTATGCAGGTAGATGTCAGGGAACCAGATTTGACACTTCTCCGCATAGTAAATGGCGTGGGGTTCAATATGTCCTCCGGATATAGCAATGCAATCAATGTCGTGTCCACCTGGGTTTCATCAAACTCAGAGCTACGTCCCTGGAACATGTGCCACCTGATTCGGCCAAGGCCCACAAAAGTTGTTTGTAATGGCGGCTGGCCAACCTCAGAGTTTTACACTAGGAGTGCAGGTCAATTAGTGGGTCTGCTCATCAGAGTTCGTATCTTGCGATAGAGCCTGGCGAACAATCAGTCAGCATGCGCACCCACCACATGGCATATCACAGAGGATGGCTCTCTTCATCCATTTCACAGCAACCCATTTTATGCTACACAGAGCCACCACACTCCACTCTCATGGGGAACTGCCCTTAACAGCAGGGAGTGGTTAGCTTAGTCCGGTGTAGCCCGATTTACACATACTGACAAAAATGTTCATTTAGTTCCCAGAGTCAAGTCGCTACAACATGCCACGTTTGATGGCCGCATCAGGAACACGAGCTCGGGGACTCGCGGTGCGCTGAAAGCCACTGTTTCAAAACACAATCTTTTCACGCACGATAGGACCAGAATTGGAGCCATATTCCCCAGCAGTGTTTGGGAGAGTATTGCAGCTGTTGCTTATCTCTCTTTATGCATTTTACTGGATCATTCAGATGGTTTTTGTTACCGATTTTTAAACGAATGATAGAATCACTCCAATTTTCAACTGATATCATTTTTTTTTGCAGTATGCTCTTAGGCAAAATTGTTGCGTACAGACTTGCGTGTGCCAAGCCCAGGCGGCATATTTTGAATGATACCACAACAAATGGAGCATGCACTAAGCTCTAAACACACGTCGCACAGCAGAACAAATGTTGAAGAATCCATTACTCTTCAATATTTCATTTATTTCAAGCTTTGTTTAGCCAGAATTCATTTATCCAGTTCATCACATCTTGCTTACGTTTTTCACAAGAACTTTCATAAATCCCACCTTTTTCAAAATGCTAGGGTAAGGTCTATCCAGGCCTTTTTCGTAGCACGTGGGATTATGTAGCCCCAGGCAGCTCCATTTAAAATTACCCAATGCATTTCAGGCAAAAAAAAAACAGCCCTTCTTCAGGGGTAGCTGTAAAGTTAAAAACAAGCATCAATCTGACGTGTATTGAGCAATAATTATGTACATAACATGTAACTCATATGCTATAACTGTATTCCATGTATCACTATCAGACTTGTTTCGCCAATATTATTCTCTCTATATGAAAACATAGTTCCAACTGCAACATCAATAAGGTGCCTCCCGACCCCCACCAAACTAAAACACCTTTCAAATACTTGACCTTTCAAAAAAATATATGCAATCAACTCACCCCCTCTCTTTTAGTGCACAATGCTTAATGCGTAGCGTCAAACCTGCAATTTTCTTGTTCACACTGAAATGTCTAACCGCATGGCTTGTGCTCTCTAGCACCATCATGGTTATAAAAACCGGCTAAATACTCTGTTACCGACCTCCGGAGCCGCTTCAGTATTCAGACATCTCTGATTCCAACTAGTAAATAGAAATATTCACACCCCCATGCACGAGCTGGATATCACACATTCCTTCCCATTAATCGCACCTCCAGAAAAGATGTACATTTCAGATTAAAACACCAATCAAGATAACTTTCAGCAGAGCACAATTCAAATATACACTTTTTAACCGTGTGTTTAAAATTCTATATACCGGGTGACCTCGCATAACAAGTTGCACACAACGAAACTTAGAAAATGTTCAGTCAACCTCCCTAGTAAAATATGCTTCTTTGTTATATCTGAGCTGCACCATTCCTAAACTGTATATTTGCATAATCAAGCCTGCACGTAAAGCGTGATCATATATTCAGGTCATCATTTATGATTTATAACATTAGAGCTAAATGATGAGTCAGATGGACTCCACCCATCATTTTTTGGTCAGGCCTAGCATATCACGCATGCGATGCTCTAGGAGATGACCTTTTGGAATCGGTCTGCACTTTTCAAACACTTGTGTGTGTGGTGGCATCCACCTTGTGGGAGCGAGCGCAGGGGCCATCGGTTTCTAATTAGCGTGGCCGCGAGCGCTTGTTTTCCTCTCCCGTCTTCGGCGTCCCTCATGTTTCTCTTCTGGGTTCCTGTTCTGTGAGTCTGAGTCTTTTTTAACAAGATCTTTTATTTGTTAGTAGGCTTTATTTTCAGCTAAGCAGTGACCATTGCAAAATGAATTTTAACGCAAATCAGGACGGAGCTTAGATTGAAAGTTGGCATTGTGGCTCGAGTTTGTGTGGCATTGTGTTTAACGTTGCCGTATTGTGCGTTGCTTGGAGTAGCCGCTCAGATCACGGCAGCAGGGCCTGCTTTTTTTTTTTTTTTTAATGGGGCCACCCAGCGTTTCAAAAGATATGTAATTACTAAGCAAACCCTTCTCGGGTCAATGACCCTTCTCGGGTCAATGACCCTCCAGCAGGTCTCCCTTACCCCACTGCTCCCTGTGCAAACATGAAACAAACAGCAGGAAAGGGAGGCTTTTCCAGAACCTTCTAGCCCTAGCTCTCTTCGTCTTGTTTCCAAAAGTGGCTTTATCAGGCATATGTCACTATGTCCGAGGAGCGTGCAGTGAGTAAAGAAGATGCTGCAGGTAGTTCTGGCTGTGGATGCAATGCTAACAAAAAAAAGTAAACGTTCTCTTGGCCAACAGCCTTTTGCTATCACCGGGGTTTTAAGTTGGGCGGATTCTGCTAGTATTCAGCATGGAGTGTAATAAAAATCTGACATTGAAACAGGCACCTGATTGGCCCTCCATTCTTGGCTTTCCAGATTCTCTTTTTTTTATCAAGTTAATGTGATGTAAATATAACATGTCGCTATGAAGCAGTGGGCTGTTGTGGCGGTGACAAAAGTTCCCAGCATCGCTGCAAGCTCACTGATTGCTCTGGAGAATGCCGTACTCATTGTGGTCCCTGCAGGCTGGCAGAACTCTGGCATAGGGACGCTTTGAGGTACAGAAGGGCTAGACAGTGTATTTTGATCCTACCACCTTGCCTGGTCTCTTGACAGTGTTAGGTCTGTGCTCGGTGTCTGTTACACACACACACAAGTTACAGTCCTAGCACTGCACCACTTTCACTACCCTGTACCACTCTTCAGACACCCCCCACTCTATCACTTTCTGACTCTTCACTTTGGTCACTAGATCATATCCGGTCCCTACAAACTACCACTGATAAAAGAAATGTTCTACAGTCCCTGCATTCTCCCACCATCCCGCCCTCGACCACCGTTCCTACACTTGACCACTGTCCCGACCTTTCACCTCTGTTCTCTCACTCTAGTTTCCTCCACGTAGCCCCTGGTTTTGCCAGAGCTCCCTGCCAGGGCACATCTCTGTGGTCATTGCCTCAACCCTCCACATATGTATCTGTGCCACAAGGGTGAAAGGTATCTCTGCACTGCATATGTAAATATGATGCTTACATGAAACATGGCATGCTTGCTTAAAATGTCCCTCTGTCGTGCATGTGTAAGAAGGGCTTTTGCTCTGCTAGTGTCCAGTGTATCTCCACATGCCGTCCGGGTAAAAGGTGTCTCAAACCTGCTTTTCTGGATTATACATCTGTCCTGCTTGTTTGGCGTGCACATATGCACTACTAATGCGAAGTACCCCTCTCCCCTGTCTGTGTGAAGTTCCCCTGTCTGTGTGAAGTGCCCCTGTCTGTGTGAAGTGCCCCTGTCTGTGTGAAGTGCCCCTGTCTGTGTGAAGTGCCCCTCTGGTGGGGGTTGTTGGGTGTGTGTGTGTGCCCCCATCTGCTCTGTCAATTAAATGTGTCTCAGCCCTGCTTGTGTGAATTGCATATATGCCCTTTATGAAATGCACCTCTGGTTTGTCTGTGTGATGTCCACCTCAACCCTGACTGTGTGAAGTGCACCTCTGCCCTGTCTGAATGTCCCTTCCCCCTGCCAGGTGAAAATGAACCATGTCCTATGTGAAATGTACCTCAGCACTGCCTTTGTGAAATTCATGTGTTGTGACTGCGATCTGTTGCAGTACCCTGCCCTTGTATAATGTGCTTCCACTCTACACGTGTGTAACCAGCCGTGTGGAGAGTATGTCTGCCCTGTACATCTGTATAGGTCTGCCCGGCCTTTTGTTTCTACTTTGGTAATGGCAACAAGTCTGCCCTGAGTATATGAAAATTGCCTCCACACTGCTGCAGTCTATGCTGTCCCTCTGTTCATTTGATGGTGCAGTATCCTGTAGTGCCAGTCCCTGTGGTTCACTATTATAGGGCTTTCCGCTGGTGCACTTCAAGCAGGTGGCACCTGCAGACAGAGGGCATCACCAACTCGGCTCAGGCTGGTCTGCATTGCAGTAGCAAAGGAGATATCCCCACACACCCCTTTCCAAATTTCCCTCCCAACACTCTGCTGTGACCACTATCTGAGCTCCTCCCTCAGGGCATGGGGGGGGGGGGGGGGGAGATATGGTTTAAAATGGCAAGCAGGGTGCAGTGGCTCCATGAAGTGGGCAACCATTCTGATAAGAACAAGCCCACCCTGGCTAATATTAGGAGGGAGCATAACTCAGGAAACCGGACTGTTAAAGCAGCACTTTTCAGCATTAAATAACTATCGTTACATCTTACTAAAGGGTGGTCATGTTTATTTCCACGCAGAAACAGGGATTAAAAATACATTTGAGAATAAACCAGGCCGTGGGCCAACGGAGGCAACACATTGCTGGCACCTTAAGCATCCTGACGCTTGTGATGGAGAGCAGTGCTGCTGTAAAGAAGTGTGGCTCACTGGTTAGAGCAGGCAGACCCTGAAGCAGAGGTCAGACCCGGGACCAGGGTTCAATTCCCGACGCGGCAGGGTCTTGAGCTCAAATGTCCATGGACTCGATAATTTTCGCTTCGGTGCCTGACCTAATCATGGGTTCACACTCTGCAACTCTGGGCATTAAGCTTGCTTAATCTCCACAACGGCCCCCTGCGGCGGGATGCCTGGCTTTCACCTTGGGGATGCCCTGTAGGGGCTATTTCACAGGGAAAAGCCAGGACGGGTTCCCAAGGCAAGCGCGGAGATACCCCTTCGGGGGTCGATTCAGGCGCTATATAAGAAACATAATAAATCTAGTCCTGGCAGACTCCGGGGGTCTCTCTAGGACCCTCTTTTGCTGCACTCATTTTCCCTAATAGGTGCATATTTTAATAGAAAAAAACCTCTTAGCTAAATTACAACAGCTGGTGTTTTAGGGTTCGTTAACACCTGCAACATGGTGGCGTCCTCGCAATACCGGTTAAATATGCTTTTTAGGGGTCATTTGTCGGTCTGGTTGGAGACAGTTCGTCATGTTATCCCTACCTCCCCTGCATTGGTGTTGAAAGTGGCTTGAGCATGGCGGAAATAACTCATGAAAATTGGCCTCCCATATTTCTATTGTGTCATACTATGCGCTGTGTGTACTTTCACCCTACCCTGGTTATGACTGCACCAAGCGGTAGAGGGTAAACAGCAGAGTGTGGGTATTGTGGCAGTCCTGTTGGGAAGCTGTGTGTTACTATAGATGCTGGCTAAAGATTCTTTTAGTTAGTGTGTTTTGGTATGTTGTGAGGACGTGCAGTCTGTGGACACTACTACAGAACATTTTCTTCCTCGTATCACTCCCTCTTCCCTTCTGTATTTTCAGCCCGAGGACTACTGTACCTTTAAGTCCCTCGACTTGGCCGGTCATGTGACGAGTCACGTGACTTGCACCCCTTCAAGATGTAAGACGCTGGTACTGGAAGGCGTTCGTCAGGACCGTCTTGTGGACTCAAGGAGGAGGAAGAGACACTTGTGCAGACCTTTGCAGTACTACCTTGGAACGACGCAGGACCAGCGTGTACGGGGAAGGAGTCGTCGTCCGACACCGAAGAGCTGTTCCAGGGAGCGAGGCTGGAAGGAGAAACAGACTGGCAGCCAGACCCTAGCTGGCAATGCGAAGACGCCCGCCACGGTCCCGGAGGGACGTGGCTGGACAAGGTACGTGGATGCCTTGGGTTTTTCAGACATAACAGTGCCATGCCTAAGGGTGGGGGTGTAAAGGGAGAGGTCCACTAAGTGTTACAGCTGGTTAAAACTACGTGCAGTGGAAAGCGCTTGCGAACACTGGTGACGGTAGTGGTGTTTCCCCTGCACTCCCCGAGCTATCCGCGACATCTAGTAGGAAGGAGAAACCCTTCCTTACCATTTTCTTTTGTTCTTTCTTTGTTTTGTCGGTCCCTTGCAACCTTGAGACACCTACCTTCCGAGCCAACCACAGAAGGGGGAACATCGATCCATAACTGTGCCCACTCGGGAGGAAAAAAGGAAGAGTAAAGAGGACTACATCTCCCACAACCCCTCGCTGGAAAAAAAAGGACTGCCTTCCTGTGTCTATTTCCTTTGTGGACTGAACTGTATTTCTTTTCTTTGTTCCTTGGCCTTACAAAACTTTGTTAAGAACTGGACTACTCCAATATAAACCAGGCTTAAAGGATTGTGTTAACACCTTGGATGCTTTTCCTTTGTCCGGGTCTGCTTCTCCGCTGCGCTACATATGTCTAGACCAGATCCTACGCCGATCACTGTTTTGTTCAGCATCAGTTATATATGAGGAGGTCGGAATGCCAGCCCAGGGTTTACGGTATTTTTTTCTGTTGATCATCTGTTTAAATGACTGTGGCATTCGCTTCACAGTTTATAGTCTTTTTTTAGGTCGAGCCTAGACAGCGCTTGCTCTTCTTCCCTTCCACCCGCACTCATATCCTTGTTTCTTCTCCTTTCTTGTCCTTGTTTCTTCTCCTTCCTTGTCTGTTTCTCCCTCCCCATCCCCTTTCGCCACTCTTACCTGATTGCCTTAGGCAAATGTTTGCCCATGGGCGAGACCTATTGGCTTCGCCAATGCTTGTTTGGTTTTCGTCACAGTGAGAGAGACACCAGAGTGCCACAGGAATTCCCAGAGGTGTTCTCATTGGAGCAGATCCAAGGATGATTTGCATATAGTTTGTCACTTTCTGTAGTAGCACAGTGAGCAAAGTAATCACTGACTAGAATGTGGATTTAAGTAATTACCTGTAGAAGAGATTCATTCAAGCATTGCTCCCATTTGTTTTTCTTAAACAGAAGCCACAGCCCTGCTAGTACAAAAAAATGGATTATGAAAAACAAAAGAAAAACAAAAATATCATATATATGCAAGGCATTTTGACTTATTTGCATTGGTGCAGATCCCCCAATAAATACTGCTAACAACTTCTGGATCAAGAAAATTGAACTGCGAGCAACGTTTCTTTTGAAAGACGGCTGGTGCTGTATATAGATATCCACCCAATCCCCCTGCGTTATAGTTTAGTTGCTTTTGTGTCCTTGAATTCTGAAGGCTGCTCCTTTCACAAAAGCTGATTGAAGGGGACGAGGACTCCCTGCTGGGTTGGGAAATGATTCAATGAAAGTGCATCTGCTAAGATTGCTGCGGTTCAACGGTGTGCCACTGAAACAGAGGTGCAGGCTACAAAAGAGCCCTGGAATACAAAAGCTTCTTACAGCCTGGGCTCTTCGACATAAGAGATAGGAAAATTCAAAAAGGATACTGCTGGCAAATTTGCTTTTATCCTGCTACTGACACTCAACTCCTCTTTAGAAATGTCCAAAAATGATTACATAAAAGATGAAGAGCCAACGAGAACACACGTCTCACAGAGCATAAACTCACCACACACAATGCCGTACCAGCAGCTTGAAGATGAATAATAAAGAAAAGTTCCTAAAATCCCCTTGAATGCATGAATAACTGGATTGTGCTATAGTATTACAAGCGCAACCTCCTAAGGAAAGGAAGGTGAGATCAGTCCGAATGGCACTAGAAGACCGGGCCATGAAAGTAAACACAGCTTACCCGCTAGTTAATTTCCTGCCTATACTGATAAGTTATCAGTATAGACAGAAAAGAAAGTGCCCAGAGGACAAGTGTAACCACAGAATAACTTGGATAGGAGGAATTTCACCTGGTCAATGGAGGGCGGCAGGACCAAAAACGCATGAATCAGTATCATTTTTTTTTTTAAGGGTTTATGTTCAGTACTCATGCCACTTTCACATCTACCTCCCAACTGCCCATTGGACAGCACATTATATATATTTAAAGTATTTATAGAGCGCACGGTGGCCAAACGGCTTCCTGGCGCTGAGAGCTCTAGTGAACAGAACAGACAGGGCCGAGGAAGTTAGCAGGGGTAGGCCTGGGCAAACAGAAATGTTTTTAGCGCTTTGCGGAAGTGTGAAAAGATGGAGATAGAGCGCATAGAGAGAGGAAGGGAGTTCCAAAACCGGGGGGCAAGAACAGAGAATCTAGTTCCACCAGTGCGAGTTTTACGGAAACGGGGAACAGTGAGGAGGGCAGAGGAAGATGATCGGAGAGTGCGAACAGGGGTGTGGGTAGAGATCAGAGAGTTGATGAACGCCGGCGCAGAGCGATCAACAGCCCGGAAGACAAGGCACCCTAGTTTGAACAGGGATCTCTGCAGGATAGGTAACCAGTGGAGAGATTTAAGGATAGGAGTGATATGGTGAGTTTTGGGGAAATGAAAGATGAGACGGGCAGCCTGATTTTGGATTGCTTGAAGGCGGCGAGTTTCGTAGGCAGGGATACCTACGAACAAGCTGTTTCCATAATCAAGGCGGGAAGTGATGAGGGCAGAAATGATAATTTTAAGAGTCAAGCGAGAAGAAACGGGAAATTTTACGGATCAGCCGGAGGGAAAGGAAGCAAGAGGACACTACAGCACTGACCTGGCCATGCATAGACAGGTCCTGGCTGACCTTGATGCCCAACGTTTTAACTGAGGGGACGGGGGTGGGAGGGGGACCAAGAATAGGGGGCCAAAAAGCGGGGGACCAAGGGCTGGATGAGCCGCCAGTCAGGACCAGCTCAGTCTTGTCTGAATTGAGCTTGAGGTGATTGGCGCTCATCCACCCAGAAATAAAAACCATAGTGGAGCGGAAAAAAGATAGGGAGTGAGAAGAAGAGGAGAGATCAAAGACGAGCTGGAGGTCATCTGCGTAGTTCTACACAGAGACCCCCAGCTAGAGAAGAGATAAGGGGGGGAATGTAAAGGTTGAAAAGGAGAGGAGAGAGGGAGGAACCCTGGGGGACCCCACAGGGCACCGGGAGGGGGGGGAGCAGAAAAACCGGGGAGGTGGACAGCTTGTGAACGTCCTATTAGAAAGGACGTGATCCAGGAAAGGGCAGGGCCCCGAATGCCCGCTGCGCTGACACGGTCAAGAAGGATGTTATGATCGACCGTGTCAAACGCTGCGGACAAATCGAGGAGAACCAAAGCTTGAGGGGAGTTGGTGTCAGCCTTAGCTTTCAGCTCGTCGAGGACGGCGAGCACCACTGATTCGGTCGAATGGCCCGAACGGAAACCTGCTTGATGGGAAGCAAGGAGATGGTTCTGCTCGATATAGGAAGAAAGACAGGAAGTGACGTAGCTTTCAAGAATTTTAGCAAGATAGGGGAGAAGGGAAATAGGTCTGAAGTTGGAAGGGAGGGAGGAATCAAGACCAGGTTTTTTAAGAATAGCGGAAACAATAGCAGATTTAAATGAGGAAGGAACCAAGCCAGTAGAAAGAGAAGCATTGAGAAGGGAAAGAGGAGTGGCAGGACAAGAAGAAAAGAGTATTCTCAGGATGCGAGCGGGGGCACAATCGGTAGGAGAGCCAGACTTGATTTTTGTAAGCAGAGCTAAGAAGGAGTCCAAGGAAAGAGGCGGAAAAGAGGAGAAGGAAGAATTAGACGCAGAGGGGGCGGAATGGAGTGGAGTGAAGGGAGTGATAGAAATGTTGGATTTAATTTTGACGATCTTCTCAAGAAAGAAGTCGTTTAAAGAAGAGCAGAGGGCTTGGGAAGGAATAAAAGTGGGACAAGCACGATAAGAAGTGGCCAAGTTATTAACCAAGGAGAAAATCTCTTTAGATTTTTTAGCAGATAAGGCTACCTGCTCAGAAAAGTACTTGGTCTTGGACACAAGAATGACTTTCTTGTACTCTTTAAGGAGAGATTTGTAATTAGCCTTGAGGTCGGGGCAGTAGCTACGGCGCCAAAGGCGCTCAGAGCGTCTAAGTTCCAGCTTGAGGACCTTGAGCTCAGAGTTAAACCATCTGTGGGCCTCGTGAGGACGAATGGACTTGACTAGTTTAAGAGGGGCGACTTGGTCACAGGCGGAAGATAACCAGTTGCTAACTGCAGCGGCCTGTAAATCAAGGGGAATGCCATTGAGATCAGGTGAGGAAGAGGCAAGGGAATGAGAAAGAGAGAGCAGGTCCGCGTGATTCCAGCTGCGTGCAAAAACGTTCTTGGGACGTGAGGATTTATGAAAGGAGCCAAGGTTGATAGTGAAGAAAATAAGGGAGTGGTCGGACCAAGGGCAAGGAAGAATGCTGGGGGGGAGACTATGTCCTGGGATGACCAGACTTGGTCCAAGATATGTCCAAGATTATGAGTAGGAGTAGAAACATAAGACTTGAGGTTAAGGCACAAGAGGGTGGCTGTAAAGTCCTTGGACGCCAAATCCTCCCTGGGGTCGCCGGGCCAATAATTGAAGTCGCCTAGCAGGAGGACCGAAGAGTTATTAACTACGAGGGTAGCAAGGGGTTCCTGCAGGGAGGCCACAAACAAAGGCATGCTCAGGGGGGGGGGCGATAGAAAAGGACGACTGTGAGAGGTGCGGGGAGGTTAGTGGAGCGGGCAACCAGAAAATCCACCCCAGCTATAGACGGTTGGGAAAGAAGCTGGAATTGGAGACTGGTCCGAACAATCATGGCTACACCCCCCCCGATCTTGCCGTCAGGGCGGTCGGCCCGGAGGGCATAATAAGAATCGGGGAGGATGGCCAGGATGTCAGGGAGAGAAGCCTCAGAGAACCATGTTTCCGTTAAAAACAGGATGTCAGGGGAATCTGAGGTAAGGAGGTTGAACAGTTGTAATTGATGCTTGCCTGCCGAGCGAGTGTTGAGAAGGCAGGCAGAGGCAATGTGTGATGGTACAGGTGTAGTGGGAGAAAGCCTAGTGTCCTGAATGGGCAAGGAAAGAGTAGGCCGCAGAGGAGAAACACAGCCTAGATGGGGGACATAGATACCTAGAGAAGTGAGGTGCTGCGTAAGAGAGTGAGATAGGGGCACATCAGCAGTGCAGGAGAGGATTTGTGCAGATGTGTATGCCAATAAAGGGGCAGGGAGTGTGGCCCCTGGTCCCGGCCCGTCGCGGACGGGCGCAGACGGGCTTAACTTAGGCGCAACTTCGGCGCTGCGCTCGTCCGCTGCGCGGCCGAGATAGAGGTGCCATAAAATAGCCCACCGGAAGTAGTAGGGGCGTGGCAGGGGGTGGAGGGACAGAGGAGCTGCCCCGCCAACCACAGAGCAGCCCGAGATGTTAGCCACGCCCGTCCCCGCCCTCGTGACCTGCCCGTCAGAGGGGGAGGGAACGATCAGCGTGGGGCGCTCTGGCGGCGGCAGCCAAGGAAGTCCGGTGGCGGCAAGGGGTGCGCGATATCCAGAGCGCAGCCCCTGACCAAGTGAAGGCAAAGGTATTTAAAATCAGCACATTGGCAGCACATCTCCGATACAAACTAAAAGTACTTCCTGCGATGTCAGATGTTAAGATCGTTCAACGTCTAAGAGGCTGTGACGATAGCATTTCCTAAGGACAGCTAATGCCTTAGCCAGGTTAACCTTCTAAAGAATTGCTTTGAGAGGAATGCACTGAAGAAGTATGGATGGTAAAGAAGGAATAGAAAACCAGACGTATCTACCAGCCTGGGGGCAAAGTCTAAGGCGCCCGTTTCCAGAAACTTCCTCACCTTCAAAAGCAATGTGATGAGACAGGATGTACTTGAATGGTAGAAATGCAACAATAAGGATCACTCAACCCTTACCAAGAACGAGAGAGTGCACTCCTTTGGTTATAAAGAAAGCTTTGTTCCTAATCAACCATTTTCATCAAACTCCTTTGTAAGAGTCTCGCCCCTTCTGTCACTCTAAATGCTTTTGCTATTTTCAGAGAAAAAATAATTAGATTAATTTTGATTTGACTTACCTTGCACTGAAACTTTCAACTCTACAAATGTACTCATGCAGTTACATGACATTAAAAAGGGTTGGGCTCAGGGCAGAGCCCTGGGGGACTCCTCAGCCCAGAGGGCGGGCAGAGGAAACATGAGGGCGTTGCAATATTTTCTGGAAGTGGCCCTCGAGAAAGGAGAGAAACCAGGTTAAGACGGTGCCCCCTACACCCATTTGCTCTAGCCTCTCCAGGAGGATTAGGTGTGAGACAGTGTCAAATGCTGCGGACAAGTCCAACAGCACTAACATTGCGTGGGTACCATGATCCAGGGTTTCACATATTGTTTCTGACACTTCCAGTAGAGCTGTCTCTGTGCTGTAACCACACCTAAATCCTGATTGGGAGTCATGTAGGTGGTTATTAGATTCCAGATATGCTGACAGTTGTCTCTGCACTTCCTTCGCCAGGATTTTGTCCGGCGCTGAGAAGGGAGATCGGCCTTTAATTCTTTATTTGAACCAGGTCAGCATCTTCTTTCTTAAGAATAGGCTGGACTAGTGCAGTTTTCCAGGTAGATGGATAGATGGCTGAATTTAAGGATGAGTTCCAAATCTGGTTACGTGCGAAATTCAGTAGTGGAGCGAGTAAGTTAAAAATCTAGCTGGACACGGGTCGATCGGGGATCCAGATTTGACTTTGATAAGTTCTTTGAGGGATGCTATGGAGCTGAACTGAGGGAATTCACACCAAGCATCTGAGTTTTGGAGTTTAGGTGAAGGTCGGGCTAGTGATCTTGCCCAGGTTAACAGAGTATATTGCCTGATGCTACAACAGTAAGCAGCTATCTGGTCAGGTAGGGGAAAATTGGCAAAATCAGCAATTTTTAATGACAATATTGTGTTTTTAACCCCTTCGCTGCTGGCTCGTTTCCGCCGCTGTGCGGTGAACAAACGAACAGGGGCGGGCCATGACAAACCCCAGCCGTCACCAGCACACGAGCACCGTAGTGCATGACGGCTGGGGTTCATCATCAGCATACAAGGGGTTAAAGGGGGAATTTAGGGGGGGGGGGGTGTTTGTACTGGTACCTGGTGTGTGGGTGTTGGCAAACTCTCCGGTCCACCACGGCTGCTGTAGCAGAGCCGTTTGTGTGGAGAGAGCTTGAGGGTGAGCAGAGGCACATTTCACCAGCGGCTGCGGCCATATTGGAGCGGTTACCATTCTAGGTTCGGGGCTATAAAAGAGGCCACAGAACGGGGGAGCGCTCAGACGCGCGCAGCGGCAGCGCCGAATGCAAGCCAGTCTGCGCCCGTCCGCGCCTGGACGCTGCAGGCTGCCAGGGAGTGCTGCTCGTGCGCAAAGACAGGATGACTCCAGTCACCTACACCAGAGATCAACTCTTGGGACTAAGGCGAGGATGTTGGGTACGGAGCCTACAGATAGCAGAAGGTCGGGAGGACGAGGAGAGGGAACAAGATGGACCGGAATATCGGGGAAGGCCTGCAACCCATACGCCCTCAGTCTTCCAGTCATTGAGGAAGGGAGGCTCCCCCTTGCCAGACAATCAATTAGGCAGAGGTGTGTTTCAGGGGCTATATGTGAACGCTAGATCAGTTTCCAAACATGCGGAAGAACTATGGGACCTCCTTCAAGAAGGGCAGCCCGACTTAGGTCTTCTGATGGAGACTTGGTTTCAAGACCACTCCTCCCCAGTGTTAGCAGTAGCATTCCCTGAAGAATACAAGGTCACTAGACTGGATAGAGTGGGTAAACGGGGAGGGGGGGGGGGGGTAGCAGTAGCCACAAGGACGCCCCATCATATCAAGGTGATACTCAGTGCTTACATCGAGTTACTAGTGTTTCAGCTAGACTCTCTCAAAGACACCAGATGGATGGAGGCGGTAGTATATCATCCCCCAGGGGAAAGCAAGCAATTGTTCTGCGCCTCCCTCCTGGATTCTATTTTTACTGATATCCCTGGCATGTTGGCTGTAGTAATTAGTCCAAGGAAGCAGAGAGAAGTTGGAAGAAGTTTATTCTGAGAAGACAGCTTAACAACCACCTCCAGCATAACACCAGTAGTAACAGACCAGCTAGTACAGATAGAATGTTAAGCTAGGAATGTACAATAACAATTCTGAGAAGGAATGGTGCACTAACATAGGATAACATAGGATACTACACACCTTCCCCCCTTAAAAAAACAAAAAAAACAAAAGGAAAGAAGAGAAAAAAAAAAAACTCAACATAAGTAATCATGTAGCTTTACAGGTAATTGCTTGACGCGTGAACTTTTCCTTTGCACTGTAAAAGGAACAACACTGTGTTTGGGGAAAGAACTTAGGGAATTAGGAACACTTTCTGGAGCATTGGAATTGTTGACAACACAATCATCAGAGGATGGGGAAAATTGAGGAAGAGGAACATATGCAGGAACATTGGGAACCGGACACTCCGGTGCAAAGGTGTCAACCATGGCAGAATAAGAGGTGTCATCTTCAACAGTGGGATGACTAGGTACCGAGATAAGAGGACACAGACTGTTACCTTCTGAGCTGGGGTTCTTGCATAGAGACACTCTCCTGAAATTCCATACCTTCCCCCCTTCGACACGAATAGCTTTTGAGAAAATTTCAATCACCTTACAAGGATCAGACCATTTGTTCCATTTGTTCCCAACAGACCTACCCAACTTGACTCGTACAAAATCCCCAACTTTGATTTTGGTACTTTGGCTATTTAAAGACAAAAAACTGTTTTTCATCTTCTCTTGATATTTCAAAACCCTGTCTTTGACTTCATTACAATCAAAGGAAGATTCAAATGGTAGTTTGGATTTTAACCACCAAGGGAGCAGCTTGGAACCAGGTTTCCTGCCCCTGAGCATTTCAAAAGGTGATAGGCCTGTGACGGAATTGGGAGAGGTACGGTAAGACAAAAGCATAGCACGTAAGGATTTCTTCCAATCAAGGTTACTCTTAATGGCCAATTGGATAGATTCCTGGACGACCTTATTAAAGCGTTCTGTTTGACCATTGGCCTGAGGATTATAATTGGACACCCTCTTATGTACAATTCCACATCTACCAAGAAAAGATTCAAATTCCCTACTCACAAATTGTGGCCCATTGTCAGACACAATTTCGGCTGGTATTCCTTCCTTGCAAAAAACTTCATCCAGAAACTGAATAACCTGTGTAGAACCAACCTTATCCACAACTTTAAGTTCAGGCCACTTAGAAAAATAGTCGATGAGTACTAAAGCAAAGACCTCCTTGTTGGGAGACAAAGATAAAGGACCAATAATGTCAATGCCTAATTTTTTCCAAGGACAAGCTACAAATTCAATAGGAGAAATACTCGTAGACAAAGGTTTGACAGTCTTGTCACTTTTAGCACACGGGGAGCAGGAACTAACCCACTTATCCACCATCCTGTCAACCCCGGGCCACCAGTAGAATTCACGGATACGCCTCTTGGTGCTGGACATGCCCATGTGGCCTTCATGTGCCATAGAAACAATTCTTTCTCTCAAAGTAAGGGGAGGAATAATTTTGTCACCTCTGATTAGAAAACCTTGGTCAAACATAAGTTCGTCCTGAATTTTAAAGAATGAGAGAATGTCACCAGAAAGATACCTCTCTTGAGGCCAACCATGTTGTAAATGATCCACTACACTTGACAAACACGTGTCCTTGGTCATGGCTTCTCTCCAAACAGTCTCAGATATGCTATCAGCAGAACAAGCAGTGGCACATTCATTAACATCATCGATGTTGAACACAACATCAGAATCACACTGTTCACACCAAATAGCATTAATTAACGGTAACCTGGACATACAATCAGCGTGCACGTTAAGCCGACCAGGAATATACTCTACAACACACTGAAATTCTTGTAGTTTTGCTGCAAGACGGGCTAGACGTGCAGTTAACGTTCTACCGCCACCAGCTGCCAACATGTTTATCAAGGGCTTATGATCAGTTCTTAAACGGAATCTGGTTCCCCAAATAAATTGCCTAAAATGTTCACAGGCCCAGGTGCATGCTAAGAGTTCCTTTTCTATTGTAGAATAGTTATATGCAGCACCACGTATTGTCCTAGAAGCATATGAGACTACACATTCATCCCCTTTGTCTTTCTGGATTAAGACGGCACCCAAGCCCACATTGCTTGCGTCCACACAAACTATGCATTCATTACCCAAGGTGAATGGTTTAAGAAACGGGGCATTTGCTACTTCCTGTTTCATCAGATCGAAGGCTAGTTGTTGTTCGTGACTCCAAACAAACTTTATATCTTTCTTTAGCAGAGATCTTAATGGATGTACCTTTGATGCATAACCCTGGACAAACTTACTGTAGAATTCAGTTAAGTGTTTTATAAGGACAAGGGGAACCCAACGGATAGCTAAGAACCATGGGTATAACTTCGTTATAGAAAACAGTGGAACTTAGCTTATTTAAGATATACACAATGTGGTATAGCAACACGATGGAGACTATACAAATCAAGATATCCTGACCCAGCCGGGAAAGGAGTTTATTTTCAAAACACAATGTCAAGTATACATTACAATAATCACACGACACAAGCCTGTGCCGTACTGACCAAGAAAGGAAAAATAGATATAGGGTGAAAAAGAGGGTGTTTCTCAGGCAAGGAAAAAGAGAGCAAAGACAGGGCACTGCGTAAAATTCACAGGTGGTTAGCAGTGTCGCCTGGAGTGGAATTTACACAAATATTTAAACAATGATATGAGTGTCAACCCACTCTTGGGTGTCGACGTTTCGATCCCTATAGCTCTAATAAATGCATGGGATCATCATCAGGACTTACATCATAACAAAACATGCCTGAATAGGACAAGCCTGTTGAGGAGAAAAAACAAACAAGAAAAAAGAAAAATTTCTTTAAAGATCCGTTTGCCAACAAGGAACATTATAGAAGCTGGATGCCCACACTGTAGACCATTCGGAATCGCAGTGCCTGAACCAGTGCGCGGTGTTTTGTGTCCAGTAAAAAGTTTAAAAATTAGGTTTAAAAATTAATCAACAAAAGGGTTCACAAAGCTTAGTTATACAGTATCCGGAATCGCAGTGACATGCGTGCGGTTCATTCATCTATTGAGCTTTGTGGTGAGAGTGATTATAAATTACAGTGCAGTGCAGTGAAAACGCAAGGTTTTTAACTCCTCTAATGTTCAGGGTATTTAAACCGGCGGGGGAACACACTATATGCGGGGGCTAAAAGTATCCTCAAGGACCCTTACAATGGAGGTCTCCTTGTACTGCTGAACGGGGGTGGTGGTGGTGTCAGGCTCATGAGGCAGACAGAGCATGGCAGTTGAAGTTCCAACCCCTTGCTATAGCACTAGTAAATACAATCATTCGGCGTATATAAACATACCCAATAGTAGCGCATCCACGTGGTAATGAGTGGAGTTCACCGATTTACTTGGTATGCCGATTTAATTGGTATGGTGGTTTGCACGCGGATCAGGTGGCCGTACTGAAAACCAAAACAATATTCAGGGATTATGGCGGGGGACTGAGAGAGAAAGCATAGAATCTCCGTTAAGGAGTGGAATGAAGTTACCTTTAAATTAAGTACCAGCGTCGGAAACAGAGGTAGGAGGGCATGTGTGGCTCTCTCCTTGGGCGTCAGTTTTCCGATTAGTTTGCGCTCTGGTGAGAAGGAAAATGCGCTTAGCGTGATCTACACGGCAAGGTACACAATGTGTCCTATATTTAAGAAATTACACTCACGTAGTCCAGAATTGGGCTTGCCTCGCCCTGGGCTTCACACTGGAAGGGATCGGGCGCTAAAATCAAAGATTAGCGTGTCAGCGTGTAAAAGGCAAAGGCGACGCGTGAGTCTATATTAGGGATAAGATCACGCATATACGCATATCCGCTTTACTTACTTCGTCAGGATACGACGGCGCCTCTCCCAGGGGTGCTTGGTCAATGCCGAATACAACGTGGGCGATTGTCAACTGGTGCCCTTTGTGGAGCTAATCCTGGTCACGTGGGGTTTAAAATTGGGCGCCATGTTGGAACGGCTAAATGCGCTTAGGTGGCGGCCATCTTAGAGTGGAGAAATGGCAGCTTACTTGAAATGGCCATCTGTCGGATAATGTGGGTGCCATATTGAAATGGCATTTCGGTAGCCCCCCTCTCTCATAAGAATGGAGTTGGTGACATGTGATCCCACCCGGAATAATTCAAATTAAAGTGACACAAGTGAAAACACATTCAGTGGCAATTGTGAAAGGTGACTGATTGTGTAGAAAAACGATTGGTTTTAATCAGCATGCCCAGATGTCAGAAAAAGTGTCCAGAAAGTCTCTCATCAACACCATGTTGAACTTATTGTACATTCACAAATGACCCAGATTAGATCAACAATGGTTTTACTCTACTTAGCATTTTTTGAAATGTTAGACCAAAGGTTCACTCATAGCAATGTTGTCCAATCCTCGCTTCGATTAAGTCCTGAGTGGATCGTGTTGAATTGAAGAATGGATTTCAATTCCTCCCTGTTGAGCAGTTGTTGTAGGTTGCCACCTCTCTGTGGCAATTTGACCGTTTTCAGGATGGTCCATTTCAGGTCATCTGCTGAGTGGTTCAAACTGGCAAAGTGTTCAACCAGGGGGGCATTCAGTGTTCCACAGCGTATGCGACTCCGATGTTGGCTTATTCTGGTCTTTATTTTTTGGGTTGTTTGCCCCACATACATCAGAGGACATGGGCATACTATAGCATAAATCACATTGCAGGTATTGCAGTTCGTGAAATCTTTCAAGTGGATAGTGATATCATTGTGGGTTTCGCCAGTAGTTTTGTCCCTCAAAAGTAACGGCGAACTCCGTTTATGTGTTGACCTTCGGAGTTTAAATAAGGAAATTTGGATTGATAGACACCCCTTACCCCATATCCATGAACTCATTTCCACTTTATCCGGAGCTACTGTGTTCTCAACTCTAGATCTAACTAGTGCATACCACCAAGTGTTGCTCCATGAAGAGTCAAAGTTTTTGACGACATTTATTACGCCTGAAGGCATGTTCCAGTATTGCAGGATGCCCTTCGGCCTAGCCAGTGCGGCTTCGGTCTTCCAAAGACTAATGAAGACTGTTCTTGAGGGTTGTCTTGGTGCCATCGCCTTTCAAGACGATATCCTTATTTACGGGAAAAGTTATGAAGAACATGATGTTAATTTAGAAAATGTTTTAAAATGTGTCCAAGAGAAAGGTCTTACTTTAAAATTATCAAAATGCAAGTTTAGGCAAAACAAGGTCGAGTACCTGGGTCACGAAATATCCTCAGAAGGTATAAAGCCTAAATTCAATCATATACAGAGTATTTTAAAGGCACCAGCACCGTTGAATAAAGAACAACTTGTGTCTTTCCTGGGCTTAACTGAATTCTACAGTAAGTTTGTCCAGGGTTATGCATCAAAGGTACATCCATTAAGATCTCTGCTAAAGAAAGATATAAAGTTTGTTTGGAGTCACGAACAACAACTAGCCTTCGATCTGATGAAACAGGAAGTAGCAAATGCCCCGTTTCTTAAACCATTCACCTTGGGTAATGAATGCATAGTTTGTGTGGACGCAAGCAATGTGGGCTTGGGTGCCGTCTTAATCCAGAAAGACAAAGGGGATGAATGTGTAGTCTCATATGCTTCTAGGACAATACGTGGTGCTGAATATAACTATTCTACAATAGAAAAGGAACTCTTAGCATGCACCTGGGCCTGTGAACATTTTAGGCAATTTATTTGGGGAACCAGATTCCGTTTAAGAACTGATCATAAGCCCTTGATAAACATGTTGGCAGCTGGTGGCGGTAGAACGTTAACTGCACGTCTAGCCCGTCTTGCAGCAAAACTACAAGAATTTCAGTGTGTTGTAGAGTATATTCCTGGTCGGCTTAACGTGCACGCTGATTGTATGTCCAGGTTACCGTTAATTAATGCTATTTGGTGTGAACAGTGTGATTCTGATGTTGTGTTCAACATCGATGATGTTAATGAATGTGCCACTGCTTGTTCTGCTGATAGCATATCTGAGACTGTTTGGAGAGAAGCCATGACCAAGGACATAAAATGCGCTGTGCAGAGACAACAACATGAGAGGCGCGCGCTAGCGAAAGGCCAGCGAGACCACTCAGAAGCCAAGTCAAATGTTGCCAAACCACTGAAAAGCAGTAAATAAAGCGCACTTCACCAAACGCAGTCGACAGATAGGGTAGACAGCGAAGATCTTTCAGCGCGCTCCACCAAACGCGCTCGACAGTTAAAATAGACAGTGAAAATCCTTAAATGAGGCTCAGGTGCGGGGAAAACTTAGAGTAAAACTCCCGCTGGTGCAATCAAGGCACTTAACATAGTAGACAGCCGCTGGTGCAATCTTACACACATGAGAATAATAAAGAAAACAAGTACCTGGTAACTTTTTAGCTGTAAAGGCGAACGCTGTCAGATTTTCAGAATTCTTCCAAAAAAAAAAAAACTTTAAAGGTGGAAATTCTTCTCTTGAAGCTGGGTAGTGAATCCCGTTCGTCGCCAAATTTATGTAGTAATTAGTCCAAGGAAGCAGAGAGAAGTTGGAAGAAGTTTATTCTGAGAAGACAGCTTAACAACCACCTCCAGCATAACACCAGTAGTAACAGGCCAGCTAGTACAGATAGAATGTTAAGCTAGGAATGTACAATAACAATTCTGAGAAGGAATGGTGCACTAACATAGGATAACATAGGATACTACATTGGCCTTAGATTTATTTTGGTCAGGCAGAAATTGCATGAGCTTTTCCAACTCATCATAATGAGCCCTATTATATCTGGCTAACAGAGCATTAGCAATGTGTCAATGATTAGCCGCTTGTGACGCTACCCTTTTGCCAGATGCTTCAATTAACTTTGACTACTTAACAGGAGGAGGGGCCTCACCTGTGGTCTGTGAGATCGCTCTCTTGCGAGCATTGGAAACCACAAGTGAGTCTAAGGGCAGCTGACCCTTGATGTAGGTAGGGTCATTAGGTGCAGGTTTATATAGTTTTCAACCCTGGGCGTGATGATTCTTGCCCTAACAGGATCTTTAAAAATCTCATCTGCATGTTTAAGTATCCCCTTGGCAGTGTATGGGCAGTTCTTTGAGAGGAACTTGGTGTCTCGAATTAGAAATCCTACTCTAAAGCCTCCTTTTGCAGTTCCACCCCATTAATGAGCAGCCCTGTTAAGTAGCTCAATGTATACTATATTGTAGTCAGGTGGTGAGGGTCTGGGCGGATAGAATTCAGGATCATTATCCGTGTGTGGGTCAGTGTCATAGTCCTCCCATGGGTCAATATCATGTGGCCTATCATTCATCCTGTGGGTCAGGTGATAGTGGTGGTGAATTTGTGGATGTGATGAGTAAGGTGGGATCAGTGGGCGAAGGAGGTGGAATATAAGGTGGTGAAGGGTTAGTACCCGCATTTTTCTTCTTTTAAGGAATGTGGTACTCCTCCTGTTGGTCCATCTTCCTTTTTTCAGGCAATTTGGCATGGATATGTCCAGTGTTTGGGTTTATAACCAGCTCTTTCTGTTTCGGATCCGAAGGTGGAATGTCGGACCAAGGCTCTTTTGGTGTAGTCTTTTTGTTTTCGGTGTCGAAAGTTTCAGCTCTGAACCCTTCCACTCCAAAGATTTAGTCTTCGATAAAGGTGATATGTGGACCACGACAAGCTTTGATTTACACAAAGAAGATTTCGGTTTGGCGGCAGCATGGGGCCGATTCAAGCCCGAGCCAGAAGGCTTTTCTTTGTGTCTTGGCACCGAGCCCAGTGGGGGGGTGGGGGCTCGAAACTTTTTCTCTGTGCGGACCTTGGCCCCCAGGCAGAGGAAGGACCCGAGCCTTTTTGGTCTTGTTTTGTTGGGGCAAGGGGGCTTCTGTACTCCCGGTCAGCAGACCCGGTTTAACTTGCTCCTCTTCCTCCCTGTCGGAGTCGGCCTAAGACACGGAGATGTGTTCTGCTTCCTCTGCTCCTTGAGCTCGTAGTTCTTCTCAATCGGAATATTCCCCATAGATGTCGGGTGCAGAGCCACCTTGATGTTGCATCTTGTGATGTTGAGCCCGACGGTCACGAAGCGTCTTCTTCTATCAAAACGATCAGCACGCGTCACAGTCTTTCTCGCCATGTTACTGGGATAGGCAAAGTTTGCACACTTCGTGCAGGTCGGTGCGCGGAAACTTGCTGCGACACCCGGGATATTTTGAATGGAGTCCATTCCATTGACTGCTAGCGAGCCCAGTGCGAGTAGGTCAAACGGCCCTCCATGAGTTTTGCAATCGAAGTCGAAACGATACGTGAAGAATGGGAAACGCGATCGAGAAACAATACCGTCAAGGGTAGTGGATTACGCGTTGAAGGTAACCTGGGAAAGGGTGCCGAACTGGAGCGCAGCAATTCACATCCGAACCCAATGGTAGAAAAAAACTATCTAACAATGGAGCAGATGCCCATGGGCACTATAACCGAAAGGAGGAGTCACCTACCACGTGACTGGGAAAGACTTCTTTGAACAAAAACAAAGTGCAAACATCCGGACCCAACAGTAGATGGCAGGCTATGCAAAGCATGTGATCTACAGGTCACATGCCTCGAACTGTTTTCTTAGGGATTATAAACCACAAACACAAAGCCTCCAAGATTTCAGATGGCAATGAGTGACATTTTCATATGTTCTGCGCAATTATGAGTGATATTTCCACAAATATAAGTGACACTTTTTAATAGGCAAAATCCAGAAATGAAGACGAGGGAAACACATTTCGGAAATAACACCCATCTGAGTAATGAGAAACTCTTAAATTAGCTGCTGCAAAGCACCAGAAATGGAAGGGCAATAACGTAGTGCTCTTCATGACTAGGCCTCCCTAACAGGATGTGTGAGGCCCCCAAAAACTCTTACCCCAAAGCAAGTGGCCCTAGGCCCAGTCGGTGTGCCTATACATGCCCAGCACTGGCGTAGCCTGCGGGTCAGATAAGTTGTCTTAAAGAGCCAACACACTTGAAAGTTGCCGACTAACAGCCGCTGTGAGAGAGAGCCCCGGTCTGGGCATTTATTCTGAGAAAGAGGTTGAGAGGTGTGCGTACACATAGTGCGCCAGCTGAGTGAGCCAGGGCACTGTATGATTTAAAGTGCATCGCAGCAAGCCGCGCTATAACAAAGCAAATTTTCCCTGTATTTTTAACATGCTCCAGAGGCGCACTGACGGAAACTGTGAATAGGAGAGCTGCGGACAGAAAATGCGTTTTAAGGCCGGGCAGCCCACCTCCTCAGAGAGAGTACTCCATGTCACAATGATCTAATTGCACTCCCTCAGTCCGGCTGCATTCAATGCTCAGCAGCAACTGCAGCAATGTAGCGTGTGCCTAAGCTCCAGCGGTGGTCTTAGGCATTTAATTACAGTGCGGTAGTGACAGCAGTGCCAATTGCACAGCCAGAGTTCCAAAACTTTAGCTACCCGGTCTCGCCGCCTCAGGAGGCGGCAGCGGGCCGTAACGACCTGCACAGCAGAAATAGCAATTGGGCACGCCCTCTAATGACAAAGATCACAATCAGAATGTAATGGCACACCCAGTAATACTCAGTACATTTTAGCCAAGCTCCGCTTCAGCCAGCCCCTGAAGCCTGCCGGGAGCAGCACGCTCGTCACAACGCACTTCCAGCCACTAGTTTTACACACAGCATTGCAGGGCTCCGGCTTGACAGCCGAGGCTGAAGCTATGCCTACAATACGTGACTTTGCATTTCAGTGCGGTGATGCGGATCACCACACTGAGATGTGTAAGTAATACAATGTTGTCACGAAAGCCATAGGTATTCCGATCCCATCCTCGTCGCCAGTGTAATAAAGCTGGTTCTCCGGTTTAAGGAGAAGGATTATTTAAGCAAGATCAAGTATCTACAGTGATAACGTCCGGTCCACAGTCTGAGTGTGATACAAAGAACATAATGACACGCAGGTCATTACATAACCCATAGCTAACCACCTTCTTCCATTCTAACACGGGTCCCCCAGAGGAAATGCGTATTTACAATATGATCTTTATGCTTAGATTAAATCAATTTTAGGGAATCCATGTTTACAAATGATCGGAATCAAGCAGTAGGGACTGTCATTATTTGCGATAAATATGTGTTCGTTTGTGGCGAAGCACAGCCGAGGCCGAATTAAGAGCGACAAGAAGCAGAAACCGCTTTTTATGGCCAATAGGCGCCCTCTTGTGGGCAAAAAGGTGCACACGTTTAAGTAACGTTCATTATTTATTTTTAAATGTCCAAAAACTCAAGTTCGAGGAGGCTTCTGAACTACCTACAACTTCATAATTTTGAATCACCTTTTTACTTTCTGCTGGTGACTGGAATGCGCGCCCGCGTTATTTTTTAACGAGTGGAAGGAAGGCTTAAAGAAAGTATGTCACCATGAACGCTTTTTGTTCTACTTTCGAAGCTTAAAAGAACAAATATTAATTTAACTTCGAACTATGCTGCTATGTCTGTAATTCAGGGTATGTCTGCCATCAGTGAAGACGAGGGAAATGTAAACAGCTGCTCCTGCCTTATCTCACACACCCCGTTTGGCTCCGCTTGATAACATGGTAATATGTAAACAATGAGCGGCTGTGGGCGGTCAAGCAAACGCATTTCAAATGCATTACAGCTCGCGTTATCATAAAGGACACAGGATCGGCGATACAGAAGCAACGTTTAAATATTCATAGCGCAATCCCCAAGAAGCAAACATATTAGGGGGAGGAATGCACTTCTCTAGGTGAAACACCAAATATTACTATGGACGTATTCCATCGTTTTTAGCTCGTCTGCACCATTACAGACATTAAACGCCATATGCAAAGCAGTCTCCAGCCCAAACGTCGGGGACTCGAGCTGCCCTGCATAAATTCAGCTGAGCAAACAAGCAAATTAAAAGGGAAACTCGAGTTCGAGGAGAGATGGGGTCTGGCTTAGCCCTTAAAACTATAGAGGGGGAGTCAAGGAAAAAAATGCATAAGACGTTACTTAAGAAAATTAAAAATAAGGTTTACTCTTTAGTGGCTTATGCAGTAAGAACTGTGTTCTACAAGGCGTACATTTGCCAATTGTACTGCTTCGAGTGACGTATATTAAACTGATACATTTATAAATAGAAGGATTGGAATAGAACTTTCCTCATGTTGAATTGCAAGAGTCAATTCAGTCTGTGATGCTAAATGGGCGGTGGCATCAACATACACATATGGGCAATGTCATCATCTAATCATGTCTGAGCGAATATGTGCGGTGCAGTGAGCTCTGACGGATATCCCTTTTAGGTGCTGCGGTTTCCTTTAGATGAGATGGGTAGCTTGGATCGGAGTCAGACATTCAAACATTCATTAGCAATTTTCTACCCAGTGTTACACCAAAGAGCAATGCTTCACTAATAGAGGCATCTCAAAAATGATGTCTACAAAATGTGAGATTAATTATTTATTTGAAGGTTTTATATAGCGCGAACCAGACTCTTGCGAGTATCAGAGCGCTTTACATGACAGGTAGAAATATTTACAGAATATATAACGATATAATGAGTCACGCAATAATTAAGTACAAGATACATCTAGAACAAGACAATGCGGTGCGATGCTAGTGCAAAATGGCAAAGATATAATCGAAGAAAGAATATAAGCGAGGAAATGCAAGTAATAAAGTACAACGAATAGAACAGAGTTCACGTGGATTGAACCATGAGGGTAGCTTTTACTTCTCTTTTGAAGGAGGCTGGGGCAGGGTTCATTCTAGTTTCACTGGGTAGAGCGTTCCAAATCCTTGGAGCCATACCGGAGAAGGACCTGTTGTACGTTTTTTTCTTGGCAAATCGCTGTGGTTGTAGGAGAAGAGTCTTGGCACTCCTGGAAGCTCTGCTGCACGCTGAGAGCACCAGTTTCTGAGCTAGGTATTGTGGGGTGTTGTGGTAGAGAGCCTTACGAGTCATACAAGCAATTTTTAAATGAATTCTTGCTCCAAACGGTAGCCAGTTGAGGGCTCTCAGGTCTGGGGAAATGTGGGCGTTTCTCTTAGAGTCTGTAATGAGTCTCGCTGCTAAGTTGATTGTGGCTCTTAGCGGGGCTGTCGAAGACCTCGGGAGTCCGCATAAGGTTACTGCTCCGTATTCCAAGCGAGGGACAACTAATGCTTGAACAGCTTGTTTGAAGTTAAAGGCGGGCAGATAAGGTTTCAGATTTCGTAGGGTCTTTAGGTGGAAGTTGGCTCCCTTAGTTGAGGCACTGATGTGTTTCAGCATTTTGAGGTTATTGTCTAGCGTTACCCCAAGAGATTTTTCTGAGTCGACTATGAGCGATGAGCGGTTGTCTATTGAGAGCTGTTAGATGCTTCAACCAATCTGTGATTGTTTGAGTTTTGTTAGGGGGGGGTGGGGGGGGGGGGGGGGGGGCGATTACAAGGAATTCCGTTTTGAGGGAGTTAAGTTTCAAGTGGTTTTCGGCCAGCCAGATTTGGGTTTTTTGTAGAGTGGAATTGAGTGATTTGATGTTTTCCAGAGAGTAAATTTTGATGTAGATTTGGGTATCGTCAGCATACATGTGGAATTGTATATTGGAAAGGCTGAGAAGATCGGTGAGGGTTTCCATGAAAAGGTTGAAAAGTGTGGGGAAGAGGGAGGAGCCTTGAGGAACTCCCAACGTGACAGGCGAGGGGAAGGACAGGGATCGGTTGACCTTGAATCTTTGGGATCTGTTTTGGAGGAAAGAGGCAAACCAGTTAAAAACACTTCCAGATAAACCCATTCTGTGTTTCAAGATATTCTGCAGGTTGTCGTGTTTGACGGTGTCAAATGCTGATGACAGGTCGAGTAGGATTAACAGACAAGCTTCGTTTTGGTCGAGGATTTGTAGAGCGTCATCTAATACATGTGTCATGGCTGACTCTGTGTTGTGACCAGCTCTGAAACCAGATTGAAATTGGTTCAGCAGGTTGAAACGATCAATGTGACAGTTCAGTTGAGTGTTAACACATTTTTGCAGGAGTTTAGCGATAGTTATTTATTAGGGTCCGCTGTGGATTTTCAACAGAAGGCAGGGATGTGGAATTCCTATAGCCCGACCCCCAGGACATATTGTTTGGGGTCAAGGGCAACCAGTTTTAATGTGCATTTTGTCCTTGGGACAAGCAGGCCCAACCCCCTGCAGCACAAACCCTATGGCTGCCAGTTTGCAGTACCACATTAAGGATCAGGGAAGGGCACTGCCTGCAGTTAAGTTAATATTTGTGTGCATATGTTAATGCTGTTCAAACTTGTATTTATGGTTAATTAATGGAGAGCCTTTGTTATTAGGCTGAGCGCTCTCAGTAAATGTAAGTTCTGTCTGCACTACTGACAGTGGTTCCAGTATAAAAATGTGGACACACGATTTCCTAGTTTAGCAATATGAGGCTATGCATAATGCTCCCAAAATGTTCTCCGATTAGATGCAAATATTTGCAGAAGCTTGAAAGCAAGATTAATGATTCTTTGCTTTCAATATAAAATGTTACAAAAAAATGAAAGTAGGAAAACATTTTTCTTGCTAAACTACTGTAAAATTTCAGGTACCATTTCTTTGCAGCATCATTTAGTAACATGTGTTGATGCAGGATAGTATATCCCCAAAATATTAATGTTAGAAAATCAGTGTAACCAGTTTCAATGAGATTTTGGGAAACATACAAATAAACAAGCATTGGCAAAGCCGGTAGGTCTGAAATAGTGGTCGGCTTTTTAGTTTTGGGAATGAGTGACTTGTTTTGGCATGGTTTTTGTAAAACCTTATTGATGTGAGAGCTGCCGGACCCTCACCATTATAACAAACATTGGTAAAAGCAAAAAGTGTTTTTCGTTTCCAAAATGCACACACTGCCACATTAATTACTGGCCATGAACAAAGCTACTTTGTGTGCCAATATGCTCCTTGTGAAAGAGCAGAATGCGGTCACTCACCATGAAGCCAACCGATACAGAGAGAAAATTTTAATAAACACAAAAGGTCATGGTTAACCCCAGACTAAATTAGGAACCCAATTATTAACACCTTGGCTGCTAGGGGGTTTTCCCCTCCTGTGCTGCTTTCTAAGTTCCCATTGTTCATGACAAGGTCAACTCGTCATAAGCACAGCTCAACCGTGCCTCATGACTAGCTGGCCTTGTCATGAGCATGGAAGAGGTTAAAGAAAGTCTCTTGGTATATGTCCTTGCATTAAGGGAAGCTATATTGCTTTTGTGAATTCACAAGAATGTACAGCAGTAGGGCAAGAAATAGTACTCCTAGAAAATATTTGTGAACTGCATTTTAGCATGAGCAAATATGCATGTGTAAATTTTGTTCATGCGAAAACCTGAGTGTTTGCAAGTTTCTTTTCCCTCCAACCACTTTTTTCCCAACCTTGGAAGAAGGTTTGCGTCTGCCATTGTCAGGAGTAAATTTCCAACATTTCTCAGCACTGGAAAAGATTAGAGAAAAGTTGTAGTTAGTAGGTGTGCAGACTCAAAAGGACATTCCAATCTTGGAACTATTTTTTACCACTACCTTCAGTCCCAGTATGTAGATCTGCGGAAACGTAGCAACATAAAGGGATTGCTAGAATTAAAACACTACTATGGTGTGAGCCCTGGCATAATTAGAGAGGCTATATAAGAGTTCTTTTATAATGAGATTGCCATAATTTGTCGCCGCACAACATGGCACCAAAGGGACAAGTGGATTGTGTTACAGGACAAGTAGATTCAGGAAGCGACCTGTCCCATGGACAAGTAAATAATTCAATACATTCAACACCCCTGAGAAGGGAAGTGGGATATGTGAGAAGTTGGCCTGGTATATGCGGACTACTAATTATAGTGGGCACCTTGTACCAGTCCAAACAACCCTTATTGATGATTAGGTTAAGACAACCTTTATTGAAAGCTATCCTAGTGTTAGCAATGGAAAGTAGCCTTCAGGCTAAGTCTCGATGAAATGTAAAGCCGCTTGTTTTACCAGATCAGAATCTCCTGCATGACCAAATGAAAGGAGAACCATACCAGGAATATATAAAATATAGGTATTTATTACTAAACACTCTCTACTAACCTCTTTGTGATATTAAAGAACAAAGCACACAATATTAAATCGCTAAAACAAAAGTAAATAGCACAATACACAGTCGGCTCCAGGTGGAGACCAAAACATATACTAAGAAAGTGGTATAACAACCACAACTTGACTAGACAGTGCCTAGAGCATGTAGAATCGCTGGGAGCCCAAGGAATCACCGAAGATAGGGGCACAGATGACCCACGGAGGACGGGTGAGGTGTGAGAACACAGGCGCAAGCGCCGTACCACTCTATGGGAAAGTCACGGTTGGAATTTGAAAGATTAAGGACACTTCGGAGAGGACTTTGAGCAAGCCCTTTCAAACATAAAAGGTTCTAAGGCCAGCACCCTTGTGAGCACCAGAGAACTCTTGTTACCTAACCCAGGGAAGCCGGGTGCATAGGTGTCATGTGATGTCGGGAATCTTTGTCGTTTTCAATCGCGTGATGCTGAAAAGTGCTGCTGCCGGGAAGATGAATATTGTCCGGTGGAATCCAAGCCTGGATTCGAGGTGAGAAGTACCTGAAAGTAGAGGGGATAGAGTCTGGGTCACTTCAGGGTGACCAGGGGCTCGGTAAACGAATGCCCACCGATGTCTGGTGCTTCAGGTGAGTTGACCCAATGCTGGACTCTGCATCCATGGGGACCAGGATACGTAGACGATGACCAAAGTCCGGAGGTGAGTTGTCCCACGAAGGATGTCGAGTGCTAGAGGGAGCGGGGGGGGCTAGTGTCCGGATGGAACACCAGCAAGCCTTGGCCTCTGCAACCCAAGTGGTCAGAGGAAATCAGCTTAGATGAGGACCAGCAAGGTCCTGGGGACTCTCCAAGCAATGGAGAGTCAGGGCATGTCTGAAGCAACCAGGAAAGACAACAGAAAGTTAAAGTTACCTTCACAGGGACCCACAGGCCAACAGACCAGGGATCGTGAAGGGACCTCAAGATGAATCACGAAACACCAGCCCACAGAACACTCGTGGAGTGTAGGCCGGAAATCTTCGGTGGAAATACTGTTCGGGGCAGGACTACATGTAGCCCAAAGCACAGTTCAGGAGTCGCCGAAAAGCATATGCTGCTGCAAAAGAGCACGGCGCACAGGGGTTTGGGTTGCACGGTCCCCACGAGGGATACGGCCTGTCGGCGGCCTTCGACACCGTCCCCCACCAGGCGCTTCTCGCCAGGCTTCATGACATCGGCCTAAGGGGGACGGTGTTCAGATGGTTTACTTCCTTTCTGGAAGGCCGACGCCAGAGGGTCTGGGTTTCCCAGAGCTCCGCCGAGATGCCGCCATTGGGAGTCGGGGTTCCACAGGGTTCTGTGTTGAGCCCGACGTTGTTTAACATCTTTATGTCCCCTCTGGCGGCTGCGGTGGAGGCTTACGGAGCCCAGATCGTGTCCTACACCGACGACACGCAACTCCTCTTCACATGTGGCAAAGATCAGCCATTTGATGGGGAGAGAATTCGGGACTGCCTGGACATGGTCTTTGGGTGGTTCCAGCGGAATAGTCTGAAGGCCAACTCCAGTAAGTCGGAGGTTCTATTTTTCGGCTGTGCCATCGATCCCGAGTGGCGGCAATGGTGGCCGGCTGCCATGTGTCCCCCGGCACAATCCTCCTTGGTTGCCAAGAACCTTGGTGTTAAGCTGGATAACAAGCTCTCATTGAGAGCGCACATTCTTGGCCTGTCCAGCACCTGTTTCGGCATTCTGAAAATGCTCCGCAAGTTTCTTCCTCTACTATCTGCGGAGCACAGACTGATTACGGTGCAGGCGCTCATCGGATCTAGACTATGCCAATGCCCTTTTTTTAGGCCTTCCTGATTACTTGGTCCAGCGTTTGCAGGTGGTACAGAACTCTGCTGCCCGTGCGATCTTTGGTCTGCATAGACGAGCACAGGCTTCTGGGCTGCTGCAGACGCTTCACTGGTTGCCATCCGGAAGCGGGTTATGTTCAAATCCCTGACGCTGGTGCACAAAGCTCTGTTTGGCTCAGGCGCGGGATATCTGCAGAAGAGATTGGCTTTCTATCGCCTGGCTCGCTCACTGCGTTCTGAATCCCTTTTCACTGCTGTGGTCCCGCGTGTGAGGAAGGCCCGCATAGGGGGGCGCTCTTTTAGCCTCAAGGCCCCCTAGCTGTGGAATTCGCTCCCACTGGCACTTCGCAGTACCCCCAATCTGCTTCAATTTAGAAAAAATGTGAAGACTTGGCTTTTTAACCTTTCTGTTTAGGCGGGTTTCTTTTTCTTTGGAATCTGTTCTTCTTGTTATGTTGTTCTACACCTCAGCCCGTGGAAAGCGCCGGGACACTCTTTTAGAGTAGCCGAGCGCTATACAAACGTATTTTAACATAACATAACATTACAATTGCTGAGAGAGCAGATCAACCTCAGATCTCGGGAACCCACCTCCTGTGTTGCAGAAATCTTCGGAGTCCTCAGGACCTTCGGAGATGCAAACTGGTCAGATGTGTTTTGGTGCCTGCTTAGCATGGGAGTAACTCCTTTACTCCAAGGGAGATTCTTCAGTCGTCCAGCGTCGTGCAGATCGTCAAAGTACTTGGTTTCTGTAGCAGAGTTTAGTCCAGGTAAAATCTAAAGTCCTGTAGTCAGGGGTTCATACTTTATACCCAAGGAAGAGATGGGACAAACTCTGGGGACCCACCTATAGGAGGGTCAGGACATAGGGGTGGTTACACCCATGTCCTTTGTCCAGTTTCGCACCAGAGCAGGAGCCAGTGGCTCCTGCAACCGGTTAGAACTGGACTATGCACAGGGACACCAAGTGTGCCCCAAAGTGCAGACATCAAAGCACTCTCAGAGTGCACCCACCCAGCCCCAATACACTAAAGCCTGTCTGGGAGGTGGTTACACCTCCCTGTGACAGGAAGCCTATTGTCAGCCTCCCCTGCTCGAGCGCAGCTCAGCAGCAGGAAGGCAGATGTGTGTCTGTGGCTGCCAGCATCCATTTTGTGATGCCCAGGTCGAGAAAGCTGGTAACGGGTGTACCGGTGTGTCGCATATGTCCCTTTAGGAGGGTTGAATCATACCTCCCCTGCCAGATTCCAAGGTGTTTGACACCAAACACAACATGTTTCCAAGCAGCCATTTTAAAGTTAGCATTTACTGCGAGGTTATAATGCACTTAAAAGTACATTGTTGGCTCACAAACAACCCCAGAAAATAGGTTCCAAAGGCTGCAGAAGGGGCTCTGTTCATGCATGGGCACCCTTTCACATAAAACCCAGCACCCTGCTTTCAGGATTGATAAGGGCTGCCTTAGGGGTGACTGATAGGTTTATATGTGCAGTGATATAAGGTAGATACAGTGAACCTATATCTAAGTAAGGGGTGCAAGCACCACCTTACACAGGCTGAAGTAGCAGACCTGTGGTGTCAGTTTGAGTTGTCTCTCAGGGGTAGCACAATACATGCTGCAGCCCCTGGGAGGCATCTGGGGTACCTATGCCCGGGGTACATAGTATACCATATACTAGGGACTTATAAGGATACCCCAGAATTCAATCTGGAGTGTACCTAAAGTACATGCAATCAAGTTAGAGGAGAAAGCAGCTAGGCTGGGGTCCTGGATAGCAGGATCCCAGCCAGTCTAAGTCGAAAACAGTGAAACAGCTAAAATTGGGGGTACCTATAAGACGCAGAGCCTACTCTCCGACATGATGTATTCAGCTTCTCCTAAGGAAACTATTGTGTTCCATGTAGTCGTTCATGGCAGTAGTGACAGTGAAAAAAAAAGACTCCTTGTAGTCAGTGATATGTGCAGAAGAACGTTCAGATGCAGCAAATATGGCAGGATAAAGCAAAATTACACAGGCAAAGTTTATAATCCGAATCTTCTTGGTTATTTACGGCCTATGTAGGGTTCTCCTGACATAAGATAACTTAACTTGGATCTGAGTTGTTAGTAAATGTTATCAGAACTTCATACCATTGTATCGAATATGTATTTTTAAATCATAATAAATGCATTGAACATAGTACTATATAATATTACTGTATGCAGCAGTATACAACACTACTTTCTGGCTTTCTTATTGGTTAAAATATGCAACTAATAGGGCATTATGTAAATTTATAGACTAAGGAAAGCATTAGTTATATATGGGATAGCAAACCACCCATCATACATAATGAGGATATTTCCAAGTGCGAAGGAGTTCTGTGACCATATAAAGAGAAGAGGCAGAAGGCAGAGTGCCTTCAATTGGGCAGGAACTTTGAGATGACTGGAAATATGGTCTTAATGTACAGCAAAGGGTATTTTAATTCCTTATAAAAGATGGTCATACCCTCAAACTTTCCGCAAGTCAATTAAAACCTTGTTGTCTGCCTCTTTTATATAGAAGATAATACAGCGGAAGACATTCATAACAACTGCAGTACAAAATAAAACAAAACAGCAGTTTGTAATCTGCTGCAAAAAGACAGCAGAATCAGTTTACTATAAATCAGATAAAAATGATGCAGTAGCGTAGAATTTGTAGAAACATGCAGAAAAACCCTTTACTCAAATGACCTATTGCATGGAAAAATCAACAGGAGGACGGGATTTCTATGATAGGCAGTAGAGCGAGAAATCGACAGTGAACTTGGTTTTACAAGAACAATGTTATGACCTTGGATTAAAGCATCCAGACTTCTTTTGAATAAATTGCTCTAAAAAAGGGTATACAATTAGAGCTATGAAAATAAATGCGAAATAACTCAGAATAATATGAAACTTCTTTACTGCTCTCATACATACGACCCCCAACTCCCCCCCTAGGATAAAACAAGCCTATTCCATACACTATATGGGTACCTGAGTTCATGTTGACTATGAACCACAGATGAAAGGGTAAGCTAAACTGTACACAGTGTACAATGTGTAAGCAATTGTTCAGGGAAAACCTAGTTTCTCCAGATACTTTAGCCCAGTTTCAAAACTAATGCCCTACTACGGACACTCTACCTGTATCGAACCCATGACAGTCATTGTACCTACATCGAGAAATGAAGTGGATACGAGTAGAAAAATGGTTACTGTTAACAGTGTTTACTCAATGGGGAGAGCAGACTCTGAACCACACTGTTTGCAGACAGTGAAATTCCCATGAAAAATACACCATAGAGTATAAAAAAGTACCTACTAAGCACAGTACACTCTATACAAAACTTGCCCAAATAGCGACTATTCACTTAAAATAATCAAGGAAGTCAAACCGTCCAGTCAATCCTGCTGGCTTGAGCCCGTCGGCCAGTCAGAACTGCAACGTAATCCTTTCAGGACGGCGCTTCCGCAGTCAGGATTACGATGTAAGTTTTACACACCCTTTTCATGCCGGCCTTTCCGACATGAAAAGACTGTCAGCAACTTTGGGGACCCCTAGCAAGTCCCCTTGCCTCCGCTGCCTACGGTTGTGGGCCTTGGAGGCACCTACAGTGCCTCCCTTGAAAATCCTTGCACTGTCTGTCAGGCACAATGAGGTGCTTGCCACAGGGAGGAAGGATTTACACGAACTCCTGTTTCTATATGGGGGCTTGTGCTGCGGTCCATTTCTGACTGCAGCACAAGCTCCTATAGAGAAATATGAGTGTGCAACCTCACAATGTGCGGTTGTCTCATAATAATGCTGTCGGGAGCGCCTACCGGAGGTCAGTCGCTCCAGATTCCGCGGCGATGTCTGTCGGAGGCAACTCCGACCGACATCCTATCAAGGCCATTAGTATGTAGTACATAGAATCTTTGCCCTGCTGGAAACATTCTCCCGAAAAATGTGTGTGGAACATAATGAACACAAGTCAACTGTCACCTGCAAACATACTTACTCTTGAATACAAAGATTTATAACGTTTTCAATACCTCTACACAATTATGGTGCATTAGGAGCATATGGGTTTTGTATACACTTTTACAGCTGAGCTGGACACAACTGTACACAATTAGGTAGAAAAGTAATATGGAAGCTACCAACCACTATGTGAACTATAAAATAAACTAACACTCATTGGATGGTGTCATCAGTAATGCCATAATTTATGTTATTTGAGAGGTCATCAGTGAGGTCATAAATGAACCATAGAACACAGCATGAGTGAAGTCATGTTACATCATAAGCAGTGCATGGCGGGGTCCAAGTTATAGTTAGCTCTAGAGGAAGGCTGCATGGCCCACTCCCTATTTCCAGGGAGTGTGCTTATTTATTTATTTTAAAGTTTTATAGAGAGCGAACTTGAACCGTGAGGGTATCCGAGCGCTTTACACAGTTACACGGTAAACAGAGCATAACAGTCTCAAGTACAGCAATTTAAAAAGTTTGGAGAGGGGTCGGTAGCTGAGGAGCATAGAGATAAAGGGGGCACAAATAATGGTTACGGTTATAAAGGGGTCAGTAAAAATCGAACAGAAGCCCCCCAATTACTTATCAGGGTGGCCTGTCTTGGCCCCGGGAGCTGTGCGCCCCCCATTCCCTCAGATTAAGAATGTTTTCAACCCCAGGGGTAGGGTCCCCGGGACCCCTGGGGGCTCGGGGAGGGGGAACCCCTCCCTATTATGAATACAGCCCTGTGGGTGGCTCCCTGGGACTTTTATCTTATAATAGGGGTCCAGATGCCATTTTTTTTCGATCCCACAACCATCTTTCAAGATCTCCGCACTTTTTCGTATTTTTTTTCTTTTTTGGTTCCAGGAGTGGGTCCTTCTGGGGTCTAAGAAGTCAAAGTATCCCTACCCTGCAACTATACATCTTAATTTTGTAATAACTTTAGGACAGAGGTGTAAGTCCCAGAGTCCTGTAGTGACTGCCAACAATATTTCTCTCATGTTGGTGGCAGCCATTCAGAGTGCTAGCTCTTGTCGAAGTCTAACTCCTGTGGGAGCGAGACGGCACAATGGAAATAAAGTTACTTGGGCCAATCAGAACGCTCTATTTTTAAATTGGAGCTCCAAGTGAGGCTCTCCAGATTCTTGCAGTCACAGCTGCCTACATATGCAATTATGTTTTACCCTAAATCTCTGAAAACCTACAGGACAGATTTACGACAAATTACAAAAAGCACAATCTGCAGATCAAAATCTAGTTTCCCGCCGAATTTGGTGTAATTCCATTCAGCACTTTTTGCTGTAGCCCATAATTAAAGAAGTCTATGGCAAATACTAGGGGACTTTGTGTTTTGGGACTCCTTTTTCCCTCGACACCCGCTTGGATTGCCCCAAAACTTTCCAGTAAGGAGCGGAGGTGAATTAACATTTGTTTGTGGAAAGTTTTGTTAAAATTAATCAAATTGGGCCAAAGTTGTTTGCACACCATAAAACTCTCTTTCTATGGAAAGCAGACTGAACTGTAGTGTCCTCTCCAGCCCTGGTACTCGTTAATGACTATACCACACACAGAGCTTAGTATAACACATCTTTATTCTACGTGTAACCGTGAAGTACGCATTCTAAACCTGCATTTAATTTCCTACGCTCTAATGCCAACATCACAGTTCTAAGAGTCCATACTAAGACCACAAAGGTTGCAGCATTACATACTTACACACTACATCTCTCCGTTTGTTAAATAAAAAAAGACTATTTTTTACAAATTTATACAAATAGAGCTCTTTAATGAGTCTCCGTGGCGCTTGGATCCCATGTCCCAACCGTGTCTCTAGAAACTGTCTACGGGCAGAAGAAATGTCCATGACTGGCATTGGTGATGGAGTGACATCAGTAATCGGGGGTTCTTCATTTGTTCTCTCAGACCCAGTCTCTACAATGACATCAGTGCCTGGGGAGCGCCAAGCCACACGTAGGAAGTGTGTAATGGACTTTTCAGGAAGCTGGGCAGTCACGATGTGTTCTTTGCTGATCACAATATATATTTGTTCTTTTATTGGACTACTGAGGTAACTTGGCCATCATGGCTCTCCCGAAAATCCAGCTTGCCGGGCTTCCAAATGTCGTTGAGGGAGTGGTCAAGAAGTAAGCTCAAAGAGTGGAATTTAAAACAGCTTTAAGGTAATGTTTTGCTAGTATAGAATGCAGGTCAGTTTGAGAGTACTCGTGAAACATTTGGCAAGGCCAATGGCCTATGGTCACAGAGGTGTATTCTTCTGATGCTTCACATTAAGATGACTGAGAAAATCTTTGAATTCTTGATTCTTGAAGATGAGTAGTTGTCAGACTTTAAAATTGCAGGAACACCCCAGGTTATGAAGATGCTGTCTATTGCCTCAATGACACATTCTTGATTAATAGATGAGAGCTTCGATCAATGGAAAATGTGAACATTCATCCACGATCATCATCACATGATGTACGTAGTCAAGAGGACGAAGAAGGAGTAGTTTCTGTCCTGTAACTCCAGTTCTGTAGTAGGGGTATCTCTGTTATAGTCATAATCTAGTGAATTGTCCCGCCCATGTGCGTGGACCCCGGCAATCAAAAATAATCTCTTAAGTTGTCAAAATAATGCAGAAACTGCAAAGACACTTAAGAGAGAATTTAAAGACAAATAATGCAGCCTATATCCACAGGCTACACTGTCCAGTACTTCAACTAGAAATTCCACCAAAAAACACCACACACAGCACAGCCTGCTAGTTTCTACCATAGAGAAACCTGCCTCCCCCAGTCAAAGACTCAGGAATGATAGAGAGGAAGGTAGGGACAGACAAGCCCCATAGGCTGCCATTATGTGGCTTAAATAGGATACTGTGCCTTTAAGAGAACTTTCCAGAACTTCTCCCAGTATCCCAGAATGCATAGCAGGTCCCTCTACTTTCAGTTCTTTTTGAAGGCGAAGCTCGCCAGACCTGTAGCATTCCTTACATGAATATCTTTCTCCACCGGGGAGGCGGGCGGGCGCTTATGACTATAACAGAGATACCCCTACTACAGAACTGGAGTTACAGGACAGAAACTACTCCTTCTGTAGTAGGGGATCTCTGTGTATAGTCATAATCTAGTGAATAGAATGGCAAGCCCATCCCCACACCAAAGCGGCGGTGGAGAATAAATACATAACGCCACTACTGTGCGAACAAATTCCGCAGCGAAGCCTGCCCAACCTGAGCGTCTGCCCTGGCGTCAGTGTCCAGGCAGTAATGCTTAGCAAAGGTATGAACCGACTTCCAAGTGGCTGCCTTGCAGATTTCAGCAATCGGCACGTTACGGAGCAGAGCCGTCGTGGCAGCTTTGCCCCTGGTGGAATGAGCCTTAGGCTTACCTCCTAAGGTCTTATTAGCCTTTTGGTAACACAATTGTATGCAGGACACAATCCACCTAGAGATGGACTGCTTAGAGGTAGCAAGACCTGTCCTGACTGATCCATAATTGATGAACAATTGGTCAGACCTACGAATATCCTTGGTTTTATCCAGATAAAATTTCAACACCCTCCTAACATCCAGGGAATGGAGAGACCTCTCCGCTGGGGATGAAGGGTTCTGAAAAAACGTAGGCAAAGTTATAGTCTGGTTGACATGAAAATCAGAAATAACCTTGGGAAGAAATTTAGGGTGAGTACGCATCACAACCTTAGCAGCATGAAATACAGTATAAGGTTCATTACAACACAACGCCTGAATTTCACTCACCCTGCGGGCCGATGTAATGGCCACGAGGAACGCCGCCTTCCAGGACAGGTGCTGCAATGAAGCCTTATGAATAGGTTCAAAAGGCTCCTTCATCAATCTGGACAGCACCACATTCAATTCCCATGAAGGCGAGGGAAGCCTGACAGGAGGGAATACTTTCTTCAAACCTTCCAGAAAATCTTTGATCACAGGGATCTGGAAAAAGGAAGTCTGTGAAGGGCATTTCCTGTAGGCAGTCAACGCAGCAAGATGTACCTTAATGGAATGGACATTAAGGCCAGACTGTGCCAAATGTAAAAGGTAAGGAAGGATGACATCTTCCTTGCAGGTCGTAGGATCATGGTTCTTAGACTGGCACCAGATACAAAACCTCTTCCACTTGTAAGCATATGAAGTCCGAGTGGAAGGCCTCTTAGACTCCTTCAGTATGTCCATGCAGTCATCGGGCAGATTCAGATGGCCATATTGCACTATCTCAGGAGCCATGCCGCCAAACTCAAGGACGAAAGGTTGGGGTGTAACATCCGTCCCCCGAACTTCGTGAGAAGGTCCGGCCTGCACGGCAACCGAATGTGAGGAAGGAGAGACCGGTGAAGAAGGTCCGTGAACCACCACTGCCTGGGCCACTCCGGGGCGATGAGTATCATCCGAGCCCTGGACCGGGCCAGCTTGATGAGTACCGCCGGAATCAGGGGAATGGGAGGAAAGGCGTACAGAAAACCGTTCGTCCAGATGATCCATAACGCATTCCCCAGCGTCCCTTGCTGGAAGTACCTGGAGGCGAAGTCTCTGCACTTGCTGTTTTCGGCGGTGGCGAACAAATCTACGTCTGGAGTTCCCCACCTTGCGAAGACTTCTCCGAGTACTTCGTCGTTTATGACCCATTCGTGGTTTTCCTGAAGCAGTCTGCTCAGTGCGTCTGCCTGAACATTCTGCACACCTGGTAGATGGGTGGCCGTTATCGTCAGTCCTCTGGCCAGGAGCCAGTGCCAGATCGTCTGCGCCTCTTGTGACAGAGTGCGCGATCTCGACCCCCCCTGCTTGTTGAGGTAATACATCGTGGTGGTATTGTCCGTCTGTACAAGCAGAGAGTTGGTCCGGAAGGACGGAAGAAAGGCCTTCAGCGCCAAGTGAACAGCCCTGAGTTCCAGGAAATTGATGTGATACGTGGCCTCCATCGGTGACCACGTGCCTTGAATCTGTAGAGTCCCGAAGTGCGCTCCCCATCCCAGAAGGGACGCATCCGTCACGACAGTCTGCGTGGGAATGTCCTTGTGAAAGGGAACCCCTCTGAGGAGATTCTCCGCCGAACATCACCACTTCAGAGACTGAAGAGCATGCAGCGACAGTCGAATCTTGTCGTCCCAAGATCCTTTCCTCGGATCCCACTGGTCCTCCAAGCACTCCTGCAACGGTCTCATGTGCAGCCGTGCGTGTGGCGTCAGGAAGATACAAGAGGCCATCGATCCCAGTAGAGAAGACACCGTCCTCACTGTTGTAGATGGAGTCGTCATAAGAGCCTGAGCCTTCCGAAGGAGTGATAATCGTCGCTCTTCCGAAGGAGACACGCTTGCTGACAGCGTATTGATGGAGGCTCCCAAGTACTGTATGCATTGGACCGGAGTCGGGACAGACTTGGCCATGTTGATGTGCAGCCCCAGCTTGTTCAGGAGAACGCACGTCTTCTGGAAGTGTGCTCGCGCTTCCGAGAAGGAGGATGCCTTGATCAACCAATCGTCCAAGTAAGGGTAGACGAACACATTGTTCTTCCTCAGGTGTGCCGCTACCACCGCCATGCACTTCGAGAACGTTCTCGGCGCAGACTTCAGTCCGAATGGGAGTACTGTGTATTGATAGTGATTGGTGCCGACTTGGAACCGCAGGAACTTCCTGTGTTTGTGTGCAATGGGCACATGGAAGTAAGCATCCTGTAGGTCTATAGCGTAAAGCCAGTCTCCCTGTTGCAACTGAGGGTAAATCTGATGCAACGACAGCATGCGGAACTTTTCTCTGCGAATCCATTTGTTTGCTTGTCGCAAATCCAGAATGGGCCTGAACTCGTTCTTGTCCTTCTTGCGAACCAGAAAGAACCGGGAGTACAGACCTCTTCCTCTCTGAAACAGAGGTACGTCTTCTATCGCCCTTTTCCTCAACAGGACATCCGCTTCCGCCTGAAGCTCGCGCAGCTGAAACTGCGAGCTGGCCGGGGGAATAGCTGGAGGAGGGCTGGTGAACCGAAGACTGTATCCATTGCAAACAATATTCAGCACCCACTTGTCCTGAGTAATTTTTCTCCACTCTGCCAGAAAAAGTTGGATGCTTCCCCCTACCGGAGTGGGTAACGGATCCGGGGGAAGTAAGTTCCTAGGGCCTAGACCCCGCCTGGCCCTTGGGCGCCGGAGCCGACTGCTGGCCTCCCCTGCCCTTCTGCCGCTTCTGGAACGGCTTACGGAACGGCTGCTGCTGTTGCGAGTGCCCCGAAGCCTGTCCTCGTCCTCGGCCTTGTCCGCCGAACCGCCGTTGGAAGGGGCGGTACTGCTTCTTGGTCTCTTTGGGCTTCTCCAGGCCCACAGCCGTCAGCGTTTCGGCTTCCGCCTTCATGCGGGCCATCTCATCATCCGCATGCTTCCCGAAGAGGGTCTCACCGGAGAACGGCAGATTGGCCACCCTCTGCTGTGCGTCCGGTTTCAGGGACGTAAGCCGGAGCCATGCGTGGCGCCGTTGGTTGACCCCGTGGCAGAATCCGTGAGCCGCCAATAGGGAAGAGTCCGCAGCCGCGCTGATTATCTGGTTGGCCACCAGCATCCCCTCACTCAGGACTTCCATGAAGTCTTCACGCTGCTCCCGAGGCAAATGCTCCGCAAAGCGCTCGAGGGAGTCCCAGAGGGCGCAGTCGTATCGTCCCAACAGAGCCGTGGCACTCGCCACTTTCATGGAGGTAGCGGAAGTTCCACAGACTTTTCTCCCCGCCGAGTCCATCCACCTTGACTCCTTGTCCGGGGGAACCGTGGAGGTCGGAGTGGTGGCATGCTGTTTGCGGGCCGCCGTGACGATGACGGAGTCAGGCGGAGGCTCCGCTCTCAAAAAGGCCGGATCCGAGTCGGGAGCCCGGTACTTCTTTAGTAATCTTGACGGAGCCACCCTCGTCACCGCCGGGGTGAGAAACAGAGCCATAGCCGGTTCTTCCAGGCCCGGCACCAAGGGCAGGAGAGGACGAGACATGTGCTTCTGATGTAGAGTCTCGAAAATGACCGACGTCTTTGGAGTAGGCACTGTCAGTGTAATGCCTAGCTTCGCCGCGCCCCTCAACAGGACGTCCTGAAAGGCAACCAGGTTATCTATCGGGGACACTCTGGTGTCCGGCGACCCCGATAGGGTAGGGGAATAGTCCCTGGTCCCAGAGGATCTCGTGTGTGAGCGAGATTTGCGCCTCCTATGGCGGTGTCTCGATCTCGTGGATGATCTGCGCCGCGATCTCTCCTTCCGCCCAGAGCGAGAACGAGACCTGCCAGCTCGTGGGCGCTCCTTCGGTTTACGTGGAGGGGTCTTCCGTGGTTCCTCGCGGGGTCTCTTCGGTTCCCTCCGGGGTTTCGGTTTCGGAGTCCCCTTAGGAGGAACAGGCAGGGACGGCAGGGAAGTGGACCTCGGCGGAGGAACCTTCGGCTGCGGGGTGGGCCCATGCGGAGGGACCGGAGGTGGAGGAGGATCTCCTGAAGGCAGTGGTGGTTTGGGCGGAGGGTCCTCCTTAGGCACGGGGGGAGGAGTAGGAGTCCTGGGCCGAGATGGCGTGTACACTTCCGAGTACACCGAGCCCGGTGACCCTTTAGGCGAAGGGCGCGGAGAGCCATCCCCATCAGCAGGCGACCGCTTCCTCTTGCGTCCTCCACTGGAAGCAGCGTGACTCCTGGGACTAGAGTCCCTTTTGTGCCGTTTTGGAGAGGGTGACCTACTCCTCGACTCTGACCGCTGTCTGCTGGACGCAGAGCGACGCTTCTCCGCGTCGAATGACGCTTCCTGGACTCCGGCGTCGAGCGTCGTCCCCTCGACGTCGACCCTCTTATCCTCGGCGTCGAACGCCGACTCCTCGACGCCGACCTACTCTTCCGCGACCTCTCACGTCGCCCTCTCGACGTCGGGCGGTCCGCCCTCGACGTCGAACGCCGCTGTCGTCTCGATGTTCCCGACGTCGAGGAGCCCCTCGACGTCGATCGGCGGTGTCGCCTCGACGGCGATCGGCGGTGTCGCCTCGACGACGACCGACGGTGTCGCCTCGACGGCGAGTGTCGGTGCCGCTTCGACGGCGAGCGTCGATACACGTCACTGTGCCTTCGGCGTCGGTATGAAGATCTCGACAAAGACGATGACGTCGACGGCGGCTTCGACGTCGGCTTCTCCTTCGCCGTCGAGCCGTCACGCCGTCTCGACCCGGAGCCCCGGGGAGAAGGGGAGCACGCCGTCGTCATCCCTCTCGACGTCGTCGTCGATGCCCTCGACGTCGACGGAGAATGGGATCGTTTGCTGGAATTCCTGCCCCCGGGGAGCCCCCCAGGGGCCTCAGCAGAGGCAGAGGGAACCTTCCCAGGCTGCCCAGACCCACCTGCAGCTCGCAGACGCCTATCCTCCAGGCCAGCCAGCCTGATCTTCAATCTGTCCCTGAGGGTCCGAGCAGAAAGCTGCTGGCAGATGACACACTCCTCAGGGCCATGATCTTCTGGAAGGCACACGATGCAGACATCATGGGGATCGCTTTTGGCCTTCTTCCTCTCACATGCTGGGCACTTAACAAAAAGGCCAGGCATTTTGGAGCCCCAAAACGCCTAAAAACAGCACAAAAAGGGAGAAGAGAACACCAAGCAGTAACTGCAACACTTTTTAGAATTCAAAAGTGCAAAAACAATTCCAATAAACCCTTGAAAAAGGGAGAGCTCAATGCCAGGGTCCTGTAAGCAGGAGCCGGAAAAAAGAACTGAAAGTAGAGGGACCTGCTATGCATTCTGGGATACTGGGAGAAGTTCTGGAAAGTTCTCTTAAAGGCACAGTATCCTATTTAAGCCACATAATGGCAGCCTATGGGGCTTGTCTGTCCCTACCTTCCTCTCTATCATTCCTGAGTCTTTGACTGGGGGAGGCAGGTTTCTCTATGGTAGAAACTAGCAGGCTGTGCGGTGTGTGGTGTTTTTTGGTGGAATTTCTAGTTGAAGTACTGGACAGTGTAGCCTGTGGATATAGGCTGCATTATTTGTCTTTAAATTCTCTCTTAAGTGTCTTTGCAGTTTCTGCATTATTTTGACAACTTAAGAGATTATTTTTGATTGCCGGGGTCCACGCACATGGGCGGGACTATTCACTAGATTATGACTATACACAGAGATCCCCTACTACAGAACCACTGCAATTCTTTCCCATGCATGCACTGGCAACTCTGAAATATTTAATGGGTGTTGAGTGGTATTTGATGACAGTTAGTTGCATAGATTAATTCTATTTCAACCCTCTTGTCGAGATGAAGAACCCAGATTCAGTTTTGGAGAGCTCGTTTGGTGGCAACAAATCAACAATATAATTCAATTATCTGTTGTTGCAGAGTCACTGGAATGACAATTCTCAACCCGTTTAGAAGAATACCTTTCTGAGTAATAGACAGTTCATCTTATATATTCTTAATCTTTTCATATACACTGTCGATGATAAGAGGTTGAGGGTGCTGGTATCAAGACTGATGTGAAATAATGCCCTTTAGTTTCAGAATGTCACTATCTTGACTTGTGGCAGTGACAATTTGTTCCAACGAAAGGCAGCTGGAGTGTTTGATTTCACAATGAGATTTATATAAACTTCTGTTGTCTTAGAATGGGTGCCAGGACATTGTAGATGTACTGGTGAGAAGTAGTCGGCAGGTTTTTGATCTTTCCCTGGACAATGCATGATGGTTTCGTTATACTCTCGCACTCGCTGACCCCACCTGGCCCAGTGAGAAGGCCATTTTGCTTTTAAAGTTCCAAAGATAGTCAATAGTGCTTGATGATCGGTCACAAACGTGAAGGGCTTCCCATACAAGAATATTTGAAATGTTCACAAGCCCAAGCCACTGCAAGCTTTCTTCCTCCGGTTGTAAGCATGTTCAGTTTGGGACAAACCTCGGCCGGCATACGGCACAATAAGTCTTCAAGCATTTGGGTGTCCTCTGTGCTGTGCAAGGACGGCGCCCATCAACAACAGCCTCAGTATGAAGCTTTGGATTAAAATATGCGAAGTTAGTAGTGTTCAATAGCTTGCTTGATTTTCTGAAGGCTTTGCTCGCATTCATGTGATCAAAGAAAATAAACCGTCTTTTTGTCAAGTCTCTTAATGGAGCTGCCAAAGTCTTGTATGTATCTAGAGCAATAGCTGGCCATGCCAAGGAATAAAGGCATACTGGAAAAATCTTGTGGGAGATTAGAGTTGAGAGCGCTTGCACTTTGGTGGGATCAGGTGTCATGCTCCCATCAGAAAAGATATGGTCAAAGAATTTTAAGTTGTCTTATGGAACTCACATTTCTCAGCATTCAAAGTAAAACTGGTATCAGTGGGAATAGTTTTGTATGCTGCTGTTGCTGGCTGCCAAAACTTTGAATAATTGAATCTTCGCTGCGTGGCCCCTGTGAACCCTGAAGCGCTAGCTGGAAGCGCTAGTACTCTTCTGATAACCTGCTGCCTTATCATCCAGCGCTTGTGTTCCACCGCTCGCGTTTCCCGCTCCGCGGGAAACACTCGCTACTGAGGGCTTGTTGGCCGTCCAGGAGGCCAGGGAACACCAACGCCCATAAGCCAGCTGGGCTCACAGAACCTCCCTGCCACGCCCCCCTCAGCTGGAACAAATTGTGCTGAGGCAGCGCTGAAGAGCGGAATCGTTTTGTATGCTGCTGTTGCTGGCTGCCAAGCCTTTGAATAATTGAATCTTCGCTGCGTGGCCCCTGTGAACCCTGAAGCGCTAGCTGGAAGCGCTAGTACTCTTCTGATAACCTGCTGCCTTATCATCCAGCGCTTGTGTTCCACCGCTCGCGTTTCCCCCGCTCCGCGGGAAACACTCGCTACTGAGGGCTTGTTGGCCGTCCAGGAGGCCAGGGAACACCAACGCCCATAAGCCAGCTGGGCTCAAAGAACCTCCCTGCCACGCCCCCCTCAGCTGGAACAAATTGCGCTGAGGCAACGCGCATCGCGGGACGCGCGCGGGTGACGCCGGGCTAAGCCCGGGCAAAGGGCGGGCCCTCTGTGGCCCTCAGTGGCTGAGGTAGGCTGGGCTGGGCCCCGTTATTTTGATCTTCCGCTATAAAACATCTTTACTTGACAGCTGTAAATTTTGTTTCATGTACTGATAATATGACATCTAGAACATTACGCTCTGGCAGAGTATTGGGTGGAAGATCTGGTTTAAACCTTAAACCTAATACCCTAAAGATTAACTCCGTCAAGAGCGTTCCACTGAAAGGTCAGAAGCAATTGTTGGAACTTTGGGAAAAATCTGTTACTAAATCATTGGGAGTGTCAGCTATCCCTAACGTTTCATCGTCAACTATGGACGATAAACAGCTCGAAGTGATGAAGATTACTAATACCGAGCAGTACACTGGAAGAAATGTATCTACTCCCATACCAAATATTATTCCTATCCCCTCTACAGGGATACAAAATAATCCAAATCCTGACTCTATTTCACCTCTCTCCAAAGTTCCTCAGTCCATGACTCATAATCATACTGAAAATGAGGAAATGAACATTAATGATCTCTCCATTCCATCCAGCATTGATCTTGAACTTTGTGGTCGGTATCTGGAGGAAAAAATTCCGGAACAATCAAAAATCAGTAAACTCCCAAACGGAGAAACACCATCGGGTTTAATGCTTTACAGTAGCACTCCATCTATGAATTCACAAGATATTCACTTGTTGCAGAGTCATTCGAATTCTCCGCAGCTTAACCTATCTGGGATCTGTTCTCTTATTGCTACAGAACAACAAAAAAGTGAAAAACCTATCTCAGAATCACTGATAGCTCTTGAACATTTACTTGCCTCCATTCTTCTTTTGTTAGGCAAATTTGTTGGGAGCTCTGACTGCATTTTACATTCGGTTACAGAAATACTGAAAGTATTACTTGCTGGAAAAACTGAAATAGGGGTTACTGATCACACTGAAAAAATTGACCCGAAGGACTTGGTCAGTAATCCTTTATTAAGTAAAAATACACAACCGGAGAAGTTGGTAAAGGTTGAGATTCATGAGCCCTCTGTGGCTATACTCTTAACTCCTTCACAAACGTGTAAAGTTCCTGAACCACCACTGAAGGAAACAAATCTGGCAGAGGTCAACCATTCTGTTGTTATTGATCTTTTTCCCATCTTTAATCAGGATGTAAAAGACTCTGAAGGTGCAGACCTGCCTAAAGGGCTGGGAAAAGTAAAAAGCAGAAAATATAAGGGAAAAAACAGGAAACCAACTCGAAAACATAAGAAGAGAGAGGCAAATTATTTTTCAAAAGCATATTGTTACAGATGTACGGGAAACAACTGATATTGTAGATGGTTCTGTATTGGTTTCTTCCACTAATGCGGTTGCTGCTTCTGCCAATAATTCTGTTGTAGTAGATCAACCTGTTGCTAATATCATGGATGAGGGAATACCTAACTCTAAAATTCTTGTTACAATTTCCAAGGATCCATCACAAGAGGCAACTATAAGTAACTCTATGCCTGGAAAAAGGGTACTTATATTGTCCAATTGCTGAGGAACAGACGAAGATCCCTAGTGTCCCGTTGTTAAGTTCTAACCTCAGTATTGACACCTTGACCTTGGATTTCCTTCCCTTATTTGACTCCGATCTAAACTTAAACAGATCATGGTTGATTACTGCCTTTAAAGATATTGATAGTTTAAAACTGATCCTATCTAGTGATATTGACTTAGTCTCCATAATAAGGGTTGGTTGTGAACATCGTGCACGAGTTAAATTTTGCTCCAAAATTATCGCTAATTTAGTTCTCTAACAAGCTGAGGATTTTCAGTGTAAAGGGATCGATGTATTACCTTTCTTTAATCAGGGAAATCGTTTTGCTCCTAGGGAAGTAGCCTCTAGATTGGATTGTCCTAAGGACGAACATTTCTTTCACAGTAAAGATTTAAAAATCTGGGTGTCCAGAGGTAAACGTATGGTCTCTGAGGTACTCCCCATTTCTGTGAAATTGGACAAGCCACCTACTGAAGATAATCAGATGTGGAATTGGCTACCAGGAGCCCTGTCTAATAATACATCGAATAGTACAAGACTGTTTCGACATCTTTAACAGTCACTTAAATATAGTATCCTGGAACGCTGCTGGTTTAAATAATTGTCCAGAGAAATTAGAATTTTTATTATCTCTGCATGCGGATGTATTGTGTATTCAGGAAACATGGTGCACAAATAGTATTTATGGAGGTAAAGATTATATTGTGCTTGAAGCTGCCGCCACACCTGTGAAGAAAGGCCATGCAAAAGGTGGAAATGCCTGTTTTTTATCCAATACACTACAATGGCAGTTTTCTCACCATAAGGATAGCAGTAATCTTTTCCAGTCCATTTCCATTAAGAATCTACGGACAGTAGGAAATCGTTCTTCTCTTGTTCTTTTAAATGCATATATTCCCCCTGAAGATATTTTTAACGTTGTTTTAAGGCGAATGTTCTCCTATATAAAGCAATTATTAGAGCAGGACCAGCCTCCTTATATTTTGATTATGGGTGACCTAAACAGTAAAGTTTCTAATGTTAGCTTAGATATGTTTAGAAATACTAACAAGGAAGAAGCATATAACATACCCCAAGCAATTTTTCCCAACAGTATAAAAACTAATAAAAGAGGAAAAATATTACTTGAGGAACTAAGCTACTTGGAGGGTTTAATTGTAAATGGTAGGATGCCTTCAGACTCTCCTGCCATGTTTACTCACAGGTCATTTAGGGGCGAAGCTATCTTGGATTATGTGATTACGGACTATGATTCGTTTTCCTTTATTCAGGATATAATGATTTCTCAGTCCTCCTTAAGTGACCATAATATGATTAAATTAACTGTTTCTTGGCAACCCCCAAATACAGATTCCTGGTCTATAATAAACAAAGGAATCTCTATTCATATTAAAACTGGTAGGTGTTTTTGGGACTCCACTAGCATGAGGGAAGCCCAAAATATATTACTTCAAACCATTTTGGATTTAGAAGACTGGCAGGGTAGAGAATTTGTTAAATTTGAAGAGTTTAAAAATAAGATCATTACCTCTGCCAAGAAAACAAAACTTTCCAAAAAGTCGAATTCCCTCCCTAGCATACTAATACCCTTAAATAGGGAGATAAATAGACTTGTGAGGTTACAGTATCTGAATAGATCCAAGGAAACTGCTCAGCAATTAGCCCTTCTTCGTAGAAGGAGGACTAGACTGAAATTAAAACTAAAAAGAGAAAAGGAAGATTCTCTCTGGATCAGGTTAAGAGAAGCTTCGGCCTCTCATAACTCCAGAGAATTCTGGTCAATAATAGGGAAGGGTTGTGGAGTAAGAACTACCGTAACTCCCATCTCTATTGCTGATGATATCTGGATAAAATTTATAACTGGATTATATGGCTCCAATGGTATAGTAGGTGATAATGGGGATGTAGTTCAGAACTGTACAAATAGTATAGAGCTTCCAACTGAGGAAACCATAGCTTCCGTGTTAAAGAGTTTGCGCTCTTCAGGAGCTATGTGTCCTGATGAACTACCCATGTCTTTATTGAAACAAGACATTACCACTTGGAGCAAAATCTTGACCCCATTATTTCATGCATGTCTCCTTTCTAGATCCGTTCCAGACTCATGGAGAGGAAGTATATTAATCCCCCTATTTAAAAAGGGAGAACGGGAGAATCCAGCTAACTACCGTCTTATAGCTTTACTGGATGCAATAGGAAAAGTGTTCGCCAAATATCTTTTAACTTTGATTAATGATTGGATAGAATCCAATTGTATTTTACCTTTGGAACAAACAGGATTCCGTAAAGAACATGGAACATTAGATAATTTAACTGCCCTGCAGGTGCTTATTGATAAATACGTCTGTGTTCGAGGGAGTGGAATTTATGCGGCATTCATAGACTTCTCCACAGCGTTTGACAAAGTGGATCGTCCAACGCTGTGGAGAAAACTTGCAGTTTTAGGTATGCCAACACAGCTCCTTGATCTTGTGAAAGCCCTTCACTCGAACACTTGGTGCAAGGTGTTATATGGTGGAGAGAGAGGTCTCTCTCAATCTATTCCCTCCCCAAATGGTTTGAAACAAGGGTGTATACTGGCCCCAACATTATTCTCCTTATATACGGCAGACCTTCCAAAGGCTATCTCTGTATGTGAGGGGCAATCCCCGAAACTAGGAGAGTTAGAGATATCTGTCTTAATGTATGCGGACGATATCCTAGTCCTAGACCTAACACCAAAGGGCTTATCCAACCGTCTGCAGGCACTAAATCATTTTGCAGAAACACATTATATGAAGATTAATGTCATGAAAAGCAAAATAATGTGTATTTTTGGTAAGAAAAAATGCAGGTCCGTAAATTTTGGTTGGGCCATAGGAAGACAAAAACTTGAAGTGGTTAAAACCTACACTTTTTTGGGTAAGATCATTTCTTCAAATTTAAGTGAGAAACCCCATATTGAGCACATTACTCACAAAGCTTTGGCTCATGGTAGGGGGCTAAAATCTATGTATAACGCCACAGGGAAGAGACACTTCCCTCTATTTCTAGAGGTTTTCAGAGCAAAGATCCCTTCCACGCTACTTTATGGATTAGAACTAGTGGAATTAAATCACTGGGGATTCCTGCATAAAGTAGAAGGAAGGGTGTTAAGAAATATTTCTTCCCTAAATACAGCCTGCTCAGTCTCTGTATGCAGGCTGGAATTCGGACTTCGTAGCAGTTGGGTCCAGGGGCTAATTGCCCTCGTAAGATGGGTAGCCTGTTTAGCAAGAAGTAACCCGGATACCTTACGGGATGCTATTAAAAAAAGAACTCTTGGGCCACTTTAATGAGTTCTCAAAGTTGGTTAAGAACTTTAGGAAAGCTGTAAATTTATTGGAGTTGGATGAGAGCTCTCTGTTTTTGTTTACTCCTGCCGAACTAAAGTCAAAATTAAAAGGTGCCTCTTGGGAACTTAGTTTTAAGATGGATATGCTGGCTAAACAAGGGAATAAAGATCGGCAGCTACTGCTAAATACATATACACTAAATCTGGCCCAACAATATCTTACGTGGAATATCCCCCATAGTGTAAGAAGATTGTGGTACCTTCTAAGACATGATTTGCTCCCCCTTAATATCCTTATTGCGAAATGGTATGGTGTCTCCCCTATTTGTAATCTTTGTAGTAATGCCATACAAGATCGTAATCATGTTTTGTTTTCGTGCCCAGCACTGCGCCCTTTGCGTTCTAAGTGGTTAAAACCCATCTGTTTAAAACTGGGAATCTTAAATGTTGAATCTTTTTTCCATGCACTTTACTGTCCTCCTAATGAAATGTTCTGTTTTAGGATTTTTAATTTTTTCCGGGGGTTTTTAGATATTTATTAATATTTTCAAGAGAAGTGCTTTACTACTTTCCCAATGATAAAATTGTGGCTTTTTATTTTTTGTAACCTATGTTTTCCTTCTGTAATCAATTATGTATTATTGTATGTGTTTTATGTGGCCCTCAATTGAGAGCCGAAACATAATAAAAATAAACTTGAAACTTGAAACTTGGTATCAGTGAGCAACTGACACTTGCATGAGTGCTTTGTCTCTCTGTGTAACTCTAAAAAACCAATATATCATCACTGTCATTGAAAGCATTCATGACAGGCTGCACAATACATTGAATGACATGTCGGAATACATCTGCAGCTGATTACACTCCAAAATGTAGTCTCTTGTAACGGAACAGACCAACATGTGTAGTTAAGGTCTTAATGTACCTGCAATTTTCCTTGATTTCAAACTGATATCTTTTGTTTAGATCCAGGCGAGAGAACACCTTTGCACCATTTAATTGTGCTATCAGCAATGTGCCAACTTGGATGTCGTTCTCTTTCATCTGCGGTGTTCGCTTGGGGGTTGGACAGGTGATATCATGTTTGAGTGAAGACTCAAGTTCATTTTTAACAGCTTCCTTTAAGTGAAAGGGAATTGGTCTGTGTCTTTGCGTAATAGGCCAAACTGCCTCATTAATGTGTCATTGGACTTTCATAGTCTTGAGTTATCCCAAACCATGAAACAAAAAAGGGAACAGACTTACTATTTCACGATAAGCATTCACGTCATAGTTCACAGATTTCAGTCCCCCATCAGTGGCTGTGCTGAAGCGGAGTCAACAGGCGCTTGACATCGTACCTTTAAGTACATGAATGGGTGCTTGTACTTATGTTTTCTTATGCTTCATAGTAACCACAAATGAACCTGGTCTTTTTAGTGGTGTTGATGCAGCCCACAGATGCACTTTAGTTTTCTATGGCTTACGTCGGTGCACTGGAGACAGTTCATTATATTTTCTCCTCAGGCATAATATTTATTGATGTACCTCTATCAATAATGAAAGGTATTGAACAACCACTGACTTTTAGTGTAATCTTTGGACAATGTTTGAATGCCTTTGATGCTTGGTCATGTTGCTTTCTCTTAGACCAGTGTTTTTCCTCACAGGCGGCCAGTCCAACATGCACATGCTTCTCTGAGGTAAACATCGACATGGGACAGACATCTTCACTTTCACTTGATTTTGACACAGAATAACTATTTGACGAAGATTTAGATGTCGATGGACATCATTTGGTTTCGATTCGCCTCCGCTGATATAGGAAGGAGTGGGAGCAATGTCTGAACCAACTTTGGCGAAAAACTCCAGCTAATTTTGAAGTAAGTTTGAACTGTGTACTGCATTTACCAGGATGCAAAGAGGCAAACTGTGCTGGGACTGTGAGGCAGTGTGCTACCAACCACCATTATGTTTAAAAGGCTTCCTTGAGCCAGCAAGCTGACAAGCTTTGGAGATGTACCTGTGTGCCTGTGAGTGGTACTGTGACCTGAGAGGAGCTTGGCAGCATTTCCAGCAACCCCAGATGATTTTTCTTTGCTCTCTAAAACTGCTGCTCTCTACTGATGAAGGGGTCAACCCAGAAACATGTGTCTAGAGATATACAGCAATGTCTGCATCAACTTTGGTGAAAAACTCCAGCTAATTTTGAAGTAAGTTTGAACTGTGTACTTCATTTACCAGGATGCAAAGGGGCGAACTGTGCTGGGACTGTGAGGCAGTGTGCTCCCAACCCCCATTCTGCCTTAGCTGATATGGTTGCTTTACCTTGTGGGCATGTGTCAAACGCCGCTTCACGAATCTTCGGGCGGCCATTTTGTCTTTGTGCCCCCCGAGCACGTAGGCAAATGGGAGAGGTATAATTGGAAAGGGGAGAATCTCCTGCGGCAATCCCCAAGCAGTGATCCACCCACTCGACACCAGGGAGGGGTCGGAGCGGCCACTTGGACAAGGACATTTTCTCCCCCATTAATTTAGGAAATTATCAGCCTTTCCGCATCTCCTGTGGTGCAGATAGGGGCAGCATCCTCCAAAGCACACAAGACACCGGGGATTTTTTTATGCGCACATTTAGGGGTGGGGGCTGCCCTAAACGGGCATTATAATACCCCACCACTCTAAAATATTGACACAGTCTTTCTGTCCCTGTGGGGTGCAGATGTGGGCAGTAGCCCCTAATCTGTCTCTGGGGCGTGTGGGGAGGGGGACAGAAAGCACACTAGATACAAGGGATTTTTTAATGAACACATTTAGGGGCGGGCTGCCCTAAATGGACATTCTAATGCCCCCACTCCTTCAAAATATTGACACAGTTTTTCTGCCCCTTCTGGGGCGCAAATGGGGACAATAGCCCCCAATCTGTACCCCCAGGTGGAGCTGAAAGCCCACTAGACACCAGGGAATTTTGGCACAGTCTTTCAGCTAGGTACATTGCAAACAAAGGGTCAGTTTTCACTGAAAAAATGTGATGTGTCTACGTTGCGTTTTGGACCATTTCCTGTTGCAAGAACTAGGCCTACCCACACAAGGGAGGACCATTTTTATCTGGAGACTTGGGGGAACGCTGGGTGGGTGGAAGTTTGTGGCTCCCTTCAGATTCCCGAACATTCCGTCATAGAAATGTGAGGAATATGTTTTTTCTTTAACAAAGTTAGAGGTTTGTAATGTGTTCTGGGAAACAGATCCTAGCATTTTTATCGGGAGACTTAGGGGAACACAGAATAGTAGAACAAGTGTTATTACTAATTGACTTTCTTTGCATTTCTGCCTCCCAAATGTAAGACAATTTGTAAAAAACAGTCATGTTGAAAAAATGTCCTCGAATTTACATGCTTGTACCCACAATTTAAGATGTGCAAATTACCACTGCTTCTAAACTCTATATTTTGTTCCCATTTCAGAAATATATAAGTTTCCTTGGTACCTATGTTTCACTCTTATATTTTACCAAATTAATTGCTATTTACTTAATTGCTATTTACTTGGTGCACAATAAAAAACCATTGCAAGATGCAGCTCAGTTATTGGCTCTGGGTTCCTCGGGTTCTTGGTGAATCTACAAGTCCTATATATCCCCACATTCATAAGGGTCCAGCGGATGCAACTGTATATTGTTTTCAAAAATCCGTCATACTTAGAAGAAGTTACAGATGAAATTGTTAGCACAAATGCCATTTCTTTCTACTCAAATGACCCCTTGCTGAATTCAGAATTTGGTCTACGTTTCAGAAATGTATAGCTTTCTGGGATCACACCCATTTCTACCACTAACTGTAAGGCTGTTAAAAGCACAAAAAAAAGGAAAAATAGGCTATGTCCCAGGAAACTGACAAAACTGTGTAGAAAATGTTGGTTTTCTTACAAACGTTTTGATGTGCCTGAAAGCTGGGAAGATGGTGATTGTAGCACCACAAACCTTTTGTTGATACCATTTGCAGGAGAAAAACAGAAACAGTCTTCTGCAACACATTTTTCCTATTTTTAACAAAAAAAAACAAATTGTTGCTGTGTTTTGCCTAATTTCTCAGTGCCCTCCAGTGGAATCCACACACCCTGGGTACCTTTAGAATCCAAAGGATGTTGGAAGAAAAGGACATAAATTTGGCGAGGATACCTTATGTGGACAAAAAGTTATGAGGGCCTAACCGCGTATTACCCCAAATAGCCAAATAAAGCTGTGGCACGGGGTGGGGGAGGCCTGGCAGGAAACGGGTTAATCGGCTTGTTAGTCTCTCATAATACTGCCTTGTCTACATTTGTAACCTCCTATTAGAACTGGGCCTTTTACTTTTGTTGTTACACAGTATGTCTGTAAGCACTATTTTCTTTAATTAGTTTCTCCTACTGCAGGCTTTCCTGCAACATTCAGCGCACCATGCACGCGTTCACTTTCCAAGCAGCACGGGACAACGGAGGCCGCTTCTTTGAAATTAAATAGGTCTCGCACTCACAAGAGTTTGAGCTATTGGCATTTTGAACAACAATTCCTTTTATTTATGCGTTATCAAAACAGATACATAAAAGGTATTGTCATTTACAATGCCAATAGCTTAAACTCTCACAAATGTGAGACCTGTTGCATTGCAAATTCTTGTTCTTTTTATACTTGCTAATTTTAGTAGGTGTGCTTCAAGAGGTTTTCAATCTTCGGATACAACTGGTCTCTTAGGGGAGTCGTTCTTCATATTACAATTAGGGTTGAGCATTGTAATGCTTATTGTGGTGACTAATAAAAAATCTTCGCAAAAAGCCTTTTCAAAGTTTCACTGCAGCAAGGAATGAAGAGGTTGGCTACTGGGAATCTGCAGCTAGGTGAGCTCAGCAGGAAAAGCAGGATATGGGCATTGTGGAAGGTATGTTTTCTTTGGATTCCTGCCTCTGTCAGATCCAACAATTCTCTGACTGCATGCTCGGAGGCACAGGCCGTGTTCACAGTATGAATGTTATTAGCAGAAATGTTAGGTACCCCATTATGCCCAGCCCGACAAACAGCCCAGGAAAAGGAGGGCCAGTAATGCCAGGATCCCAATTCTTAAACAACCAGACCATGCAATAAAACAATCAGAGGAGATATGCCAAGGTAGGATCCATTGTGTAAGTCACTTCAACCCTTTCCCATTTCACCCATCTGCTCCAGCTGCACTGTTTTCATTTCTGACATGCCACATGCGATCCAGCTCTGCCCTCATTGTCTTCATAATGCTAAGTTTGTAATCCAGCAACTCCCTCCTAAATGTAGTGTAGCAAACCTGGCATTATGTGTCTGCAGCTGAGACGGACAACAGTTCTCCCCCATCGAGAGCCTGTAACCAGAGAGCAAGCCTCATGTCACCTGCAATTTAATAGTCCTAATCTCTTCTGTTAACACTACTGAGGTGGGGGACGTCTTCGTAATACTTTTGTAAGACATGGGGACCGGGTAATAATAATATAGGACCAGGCTGCTCTGCTTCTACTATATTTAACTCTGTAGTTTGTAGAAGAGCATGGATGATGTTGCTGAATTGCTTGATAGTACTTAAAATTCTGGTAGAGCGCATAAAACATTTAGCCACCCAATTTCTATCTGTCCAGTGTCTTTCTCTGTGCAACAAAATGAAATGTCCCTTCCAGCTACATGCCTTGGGTGAAAAGTCATGCATTAAGTCTCAGAACACCAAGCACCTCTGACTTAAAAAGAGGATTATTCAATGAGCTTGTGACGAAGAGTGTTGATCTCTGTTGTGCAATCAGAATCAGGCTGGACTATATCCAAACAGAGGACTGACCGGATTAGTGCCTCTTAGGAGGGGTCAAGCCTGTCTGTGTCTATCCAGAGCCGTGGAAGGTGTTTGTTGCAGCGGAAGCCTAATACTCTTTCAAACATAACTTCAACACTCATACTGGTCCCATTGGTGTAGGATTTTACTCTGGTGCAATACTTCACTTCAGCGACGATGGTCCTCCAATGGGCCTTTCTCTGTCGCAGTGATGGGTGAGGAACCAGGTCGACCAACGGTCAGCTACCCCCATGAGGACAATTAATTGGTAGCCAACTAACACATTTGTAATCAGGTTCAGGTAAACCACTCTCAAAACCATGCTATAGAAATAAAGTATGGTAATTGGTAGACCGAACTGCCTGAAAAGATTTAGTCTAACAAGAATCATGCAAACCAAAAGCTCTTTTGTGGCTAGACAGAAAAAGAGCAAAAGAACCGGATGTTCTGAAAATAATCTATTAGTGTCTCTATTATACAATTATAAATTAGTACAGTGTCTGTAAAAGAATATTAGAAACAATAAGACTCAGACACCTTAAGAGAATTTGGTTATTTTAGTAAAGATCCAAAATCAATGCATATAATAGTTTAAGATGTTCAGTCACACATTTAACAGTTTGAAATATAAAATCAAACATCTAGTTGAAATAATCTATCCCTAAATAAATGACTCCATAAGAGGATTGTTTTAGTCAACAATACAAATTCTATCAGCAAAAAAGTAAGAAGCTGGTTCTCAAAGGTTCTTTTACATGGGCAAAGGGTCAAGTTAAAGTCCACTAGAGGCAAAGTCCATGGGCAAGGGGCAATGGAGCATAAACGTGGAAAGTTCAAGTCTGGTATCTCACCAAACTGCTCCAAATCGTCCGCCAGGCAAGTTAACCCTTTCCCTGCTGCCGTCGAGAGCACTCCCTCCCCAGTGCTGCGCACGACCAACAGCCGACGCAGGCCCGCCCACCCTTTAAAACGTCCGCACCGCGGCAGAAAAACCGGCGCGGTTAAGGCGTTAATCAGCAATGGCAATAAGGAAAGGGGCATAACAGAGATAGTACAGCAGGCAGCTTGGAGGGTAGGAAAAGTGCGAAGGGGCAGCCTGATTTTAGACATGTGCTCTCTTCTAAAGGCACAAAAGGGCAATAAGTGCATCGCAAAAATGAAAAAAGCATTCTCCTCCTCATGAGCATCGTAGTTATATAGTTCATATTTGTCATCATGACATCAGTGGTTGCTCCACAAGGGTCTGATCGTCATGTGATCGTTCTTCATATCATGAGAAATGAATGTCCTTCTATCCTCAAAGGTAAGTTGACAAAGATCTTGTTACTTTCTATAGATATATGGGAGCTTTCCCACCATTCACACACAGAGGGGTAAAGAGCAGCCTTTATTGTCAAATGGAATTTCATATGAACCAAGAACAAATAAAGCAAGTTTTGAGAAAACGTAACAAAGTACATTGCAACATGTTCAAATTCATCAATTCAAATTTTAGCTTAATAAACTCCTAATTAAGTTTAAGCATAATGAAATGAATCACATCATATGAATGCATTTGGTAAAGTTGTCAGTGATGATTACAAAGAACTCTAACTTCAAGTATGGCCTAAGGCCAAAATTTCAAGAAAGTAGCAACATGTAAATTAATTCTAAAAGCGATTCAAATCGTTCTTGAACGCCAATGATGTTTATACTGTTAAGCGCTTCTACTGAAAATGTCAGACATCTAATGCGATTAGTTTAGGAATTGCATGAAAGTCAAGTTTATTAGAACACTGCAATTAAATCAAACAGCAATGATAAATCATCACCACATGTTATAACATCTCTATTAAAGAATATAAGGTAATAAGTTACTTAAATTATTAATTTACTAATGGATTAATCTTACTGTTTCTACATAGTCAAGCACGCTTTTGGCGTGATGGCTCATCAATTTTACTAAATGTCTGTCGTTTTACTAAACATGTACAAGGTGCACATTGTTTTCATTGTTGAGATAGTTTCAAAGTGTCTTGCACGGCGAGATCAGCTTTTACGCTTCATCGAGGGCAAGTCTCTCAATTACCTGTAGAGCAGTCTGCGTTGGGATTATTTCAAGATAAAGGCCTCTTGGCAGGCAGTGGTACTGAATTATGTAAAATACTAGGAACTGCAAGAAACGCTGAGCATTGTAATGGCCATGCAATGAAGAAGAACTAAATGAGAAGCTCCAACACACAATAAAACAATCTACATGATGATCTTTGGTGTGGCGGGTGTGCAAAATATCTTGGCTTTCACCATTCCCAGCCCTTCTGGAATACTTCTGTAGTGCCTTTCCACAAAATAACCTGTTGGTGTCCAAAGATAATCAAAATCAGACGGCCATACCTCAATTTAACTATTTAATAGCGAAAGATATTAAGCCGTCCCTCAAAATCAAGACAGTTTTGTATTTTTTTATTTTAGCTAGTCAAGTTTACAGACACATTAGTACAATAATCAGTATTTCAGGCATGGAAAGAGTAGAGCTTCACGCGACTATAGGGACACACTTCCCTTTCGGACTGGTGATATTTATCTCAAGCGCTTACAAGAATTTTGAACAAAAAAAGGATTAGAATATTTCACCCTGCTAAATCTGGATTTATATTTTCTACATAAGCAATGTGGTGAATGAGTGGTGCACGGGTTTGTGAGGCAAGTAGAGAAGGCAAACACAGCAATTATACGTGTAAGAGTAGTTGGTCTTCAGTGGAGCATCCATGCACAGTAAAACCAGGAGCCAACTCATCAAGAATACCCCATGAGAACTTGGAATATAATACAAGGACTGACAATGCTTGACCAATGATTATAAAGTTAAACACCAATCACGTTGGAAAGTACGCGTCAGTACAAGAAACTTGGTTATAGAAAATAGAACCCGTAGAATGTGTAATACGTAACCTACCACAGTTTGCTTTCAGCTCCTGTGAGCCCATTAAGGGAACGAACACAGAAAGATCAAACGAGATTTCTCAATCTGCATTTCAAGCACTCATTATTTTGCTTCGATATTTGGGGGGGGGAGATATATTCATATAAGCAGAAGAAACAATAATGTAACGTTTTTAAAAATAGGAACAGTCAATTCAATTATAAAGAAGAGTTAAGCATTTAGATAAAAGGATCACTAACTGCAATTCACAAATATTGCCTGTAGGTGTCCTCATAACATGCTGCCAAGGAAACGGACCAAACGAAAGGACATTAAAGACGATTTACAAGAACGCATACAAAGGTCTAATGACGTAGCTAATGCGATTGGTCTCCAAATGGCGTAAATTCCCATAATAATTAAGGTTTTCAATGTCTAGTACATAACCTTCATGTGCAAAACTGGATGCCAGATGTGCATTTAACCACGAAAGAAAGTAGCAAAAGAACGTATTCTGATGTTGCAATCTAATCTCGTTATTTTTAGAGGTCAATCATCTATTCATGTTTTATTTTATGACCGAGTTGGGTGGGGGGGGGGGGGGGGGGGGGGGGGGGTCAAGGCGGACGCGGCGGAATAAGTGTGACGTGGGAGGTTAGACGGGTAGAGAAAATGAAACTATTGCGTTTTGTACATATGACGGCTTTCCATTCTATGCTTGTGTGGAATTAGTTACATAATACAGCATTGATCTAAATATACTGCATGACATTTTACACGTTCTGTTATGTGCCAAGCTTCTTCGCACAATGTGACACACCCACAAAATGCTGGCATGTCCCGACTGGGCATTAAATGGATTTCATTAATGACGCATAAAAGTCAGAATTAAAAATGGATAACCTTGAATAAGCGGAATCGAGAGGTTCGGAGTCAAACTGACAAGAGCAAGGCTCAAGTATTTTATGTCACTCAAAATCCAGAATATGTAGTATATAGGGTGAAAACGGTCAGGAATCAATAAACACATCTCTGGCTTAATTCAAGAGTGAAAGTGAAAGTGAAAAAGCTTTTATTGTTCAATTATTTAAAATTAATTAATTCTCTTGAAAATTAAATTCAAGAGTGGGATAATCACTCCCTCCGTGAATGGGATGCACTGATCTCACAGAAAGGGCAAGTAGGCAGAGGAAGGGAACACGGACGCCCGGACTGCGGGCGATAAATGTTAATCTGTGACAGTTTTAGTTCAATAGTGAACAACAGGCCATTAGCTCACTGGAGAACGAATCAGATGATAACATAGGATGGAGTCATAGGGCTGGCAGCAGCATGTAGCATCAGAGATATAGGAATGGATGTGGTGTATTTTGTCGGTAAAATGGAGGCAACGAAATGTCATTTCGTTTTTAATGATCAGTAGCAGAACAGGCCTGGTTTACCTATTCAATGATGTGACTGAAATGCCAACAAACTCACTCCTGTAAAGTTCCACTTATGTGCCATGACCAAATCCTGCACCGACATCGTTGTGTACGTGTGTGCGCAGGTATGGTAGCAGGACTCCAAGTTGTTTACAGGTGCGTATGTATGCGGTTACTAGTGGGATATATTTTGGATTGCTGCTGGTCTTACATGATACAAAGTTGTAAGAACCCCCACTCAGTAGAAACGTATCACTTGAGAGATCTCGTTTTGAGGTTTTCCAAATGATTTAATAACACATTTACTAAACAGTCATGTTGAGGCCATGCAGCAATTTCTAATGTCTATATCATAACAACGAGTTCAAGTTCTCTTGCCTATGATGCATCCAGCCTTCGTTCTATGCTTGGCACTACTAAGCGAGAGTCCTCAATAAAAATTGTTCAGTGTGAGAGATAGCATCAGTTGTATCTCTTTCCAGGGTCCTTTTAGTTCTTCTCATAAGTAGTCTTCGTATCTGTTAATACCATTATCTAAAGATTCAGTTTGTCACATGTATGTCGCTTCAGCCACCTAGGTGAACAAAATGTCTAAACGTTGAGGACATTTGGGGATGGGCTAGCATCAACTGCTTGGTGAGGTGAACCCGTCTCACAGGTAGTGATATAGCTTTGTTCTTATCTAACAAACATGTTTTAGACTTCCAGTGCGTTTGGATACAGATTTTTCTTCCACACCTGCATTCCTAAGAAGGATGGCGTAACTCTATACACAAATATGTGGAGGGAAGGGATAGAGACAGGAGTGTCCTTAGATATACTATCTGACCCTTGAGTGGACCATACTGGAAGGTTGATCGGAACCAGGTGCAGATACCAACATACTACACTACACTCATGTAGTGGGTACTCCTGCTATAAAACAGCATTGTCACCACCAGTTGTGAGGAGCAATCACCTCACACAAACATGTCCGTTCTTCAGAGGAAAAATAATTAGGAAAATAACCCTGACCAAAGCAGTTTCTCAGCTCAGACAGTAGATCCACATCCTCTAAATGAACATTCCATGTAAAAGTAGGTCTGAAATGTCCTAATTTGTCTTCAATTTAAGTTGCTTCACTGCCTTTTAAGTAAGGCGAGAACGAATGAAGCTGATAGCCAGTCTCCTGAAATCGCACTTTACACCAACGTCCCAAAACGAAGGAGGAAGATCCTTCCCAGACAACTGAAAGTAGACTACAGGTGTCTGCATGGACTGGAGCCACTGCTGTGCCAGCAGGAGGACCACAGAAATCAGGATGTGGGACTGCCCGAATGAGCCCAAGTGAGCACAATAGATTGTCCCATGCCTTGACCACTATTGGCGCACGTTGACTTGGTTATCCTGAATAGGCAATTCTATTCACTGGAGACAATGACTGTGCACTAAAGGCAGCGGGCACAGGTAAGCGTGGTGGAGCAGGGTGCAGCGGGAGGGGAGGAGTCGACAAACAACGGAATAGGTATTGTTTATTTATTTGATTATACCTATTCCGTAGTCTGTCGACTCCCCCCCCCCCCCCCACCCCAGCCTCACTACGTTTACCAGTGTCAGCCGCCGCTGACTTGAGGCTCACAGAGTTCGGGGGTATGATTTAGAGAAGACCGTTGTCCCCACACAAGAACTCAACAGGCAATTGCTAAAGGCTGGCCTATGAAAGCTAGCTAGCTGTTCCACAGCAATATAGTGAGCCAACACCTGTGCTCTATTTGTGCTTATTTCTAAGTTTTCATTCTGTAGAGAACTCTGAAGAACTCGACTGCCTCCCTGTAGATTTGCTGATTTCTTATGGACCGTATTAAGTTTTGCTTTGACTAAAATGCTTACTTTTTATTAAAAAGACAAGCAGTGGGTGGACATTTATTTACTGTAGCTATTGTGTGACTGTTTGTGTTTTGAGTCCTTACCCCCATACTATCTTCCTGAGATGCTTTGGACACTTAGTCCTCACTAGCCTGAGAGTCAAATGCAGAAAGAATGTACCTGGCTCTGTTGGCAGAGTTATAGTTGGATGGATCCAGGTGACCAGCGGCAAAGGATCTCAACTATGACAACTAGAGCCCTGTAGCCCCTGCACTTGCGCTCCCCCCGCCCCCTTCGAAATGGGTCTGAAGACATGTTTATAGAACGCTCCTTTTGAAAGCCCTATGGCAACTTAAAAGGTGTGCTACTGTCAGTGTTGTCAATTTTTCGCAGGTAATTACATGGGAATTTTCACATTACAGGTAAATACACTGAGGGTTATTTTTAGTACTTTTACATATTGGAACTTTATAGTTCAGGTAAGTAACTTTTATTCATGGTTAAAAGGGACAATGCTAGGTTCATGCGCATATATGTGTAAGTGTATTTTACATACATATAGTGCTTTCAATGATATGCCATTTAATTTTAAGGATATAGGGATGGGTAAGGATAAATAGTTGTATACACACACATACGTTTATTGCTCCATTGAAAAAAAAATAGATACCTTTACTTCGAAGCTTGGATATTAATTAGTATTTAAAACCCATTCATAGCTATTAAGTAAATGTACAATGAAGTAAAACATTGTGATTAAACCTATTGCAACGTATTAACAAGCAATGTATTAGCTGACATTCAACTGAAACGAATGGGGTGGGGTTTTTAAAACCATCACAAGTAATCCCAAAATATATTTACTCATCCAACGTGACAAAATTCTGGATATGACTATATATACATACATATATATATATACATATATATATATATATATACATATACATATACATATATATATATATATATATATATATATATACACATACATATATATACACATACATATATATACACATACATATATATATATATACACATACATATATATATATATACACATACATATATATACACATACATATATATATATATACACATACATACATACATATATATATATATATATATATATATATATATATATATATATATATATATATAAAAACAGCAGACTCCCAACTGCTATGGTCGCAGTACTAGCGAGCGCAGACCTCGAGAAATCTCCTCAATCAGATAACAGATGAGCCAGACACCAACGCTGTTAGTTGAAGCAGTGCATTTAATAAGCAGTGGAAAGTGCAGAGCAAGTGCCCTCCATGACGCGTTTCGCCCCGCGGACGGGGCTTGGTCACATGACGCGCCAGGAGTAGGCGGTGGGTTAAATAAAATTAAAAGCCCAAACACCTAAAGAAACAGGTTGTAAGGGTAAAATAACAACATTGATTGGCAATACAATATATGTGATGATAAATCCATAAACAAACAGTTCCCAAAAATAATGGAAAGTTTGCAACAAAAAATTAGAGCATAGTGCTCATAAGCGATGAGGGGTAATAAAACATATTTACTTAAGAAAAAATAACAAGAATTCATAATAGAAATGAAATATCTGGATCAAAGTGCAAGTGCAATAAGTGAGATATTTTTCTTTAAAGGTAAGTAAATAAATCAAGTCCCTTAACATCATCAATAGAACATCACAGATTGCCAATATATACAAGTAAACTAATTTAGACCAAAAGAGATTCTTTTAGATGTTATATACATGGAGAAACAAACGGCGGCAAAGACTTCAATTTATGGAAGTTGACAAAAACACTTCAGATTTCATGGCTATATTAAGCCCAGCTGTTATTTCATCTTATGAATATCTGAAACAACTAAAAAAGACTGAAAAAAGGCTCCTCCTCTTCAAAGATAACAGAAAGTACACATTTTTTGATATGCATCAAAGAAAACATACTGAAATTCATAAATAATGGTGAAATTCATCAAAAGCATTCAGTCCGTTAGGGGATCTGGTATCGAGCAGGGCGATGAAATAAGCCTCTCTTTGACGGAGAAGTCTCTCTCGATCACCCCCCCTACCCGGATTAGCCACTGTACACAACAAGGTATATGTAAGGTCTTTCAGTTTTTTGTCATGAACAGATTTAAAATGGCGAGCAACCGGGTAATTCATGTCCGAATTTACTATTGCCCGGATGTGTTGTAAGATGCGTTGATATGCTTGCAACTTAGTACTCCCAATATATGACAATGAACATGTACAGGTCAATTTATATACAACAAAGTCACTGCGACATGTCAGATGTTCCCTGATTGGTATAGGCCGATTGCTAAATGCAGATGTATACTCCGTGCCGTTAACTGCAAACGTGCAGGCACGGCACGAGGTGCATCTAAAGAAACCAGATTTGTGGAGCCAAGTGGTTTTCAATTGGTTTTCTGGTTGTGCACGGTCAAGGGAATCTTTCATTGAGGGAGCCCTCCTGAAAGTTATTGCAGGAGATTTTGGCAAAAAAGGGGCAAGGATCACATCAGTTAAAACAATTGGCCATTCAGATCTGATAATCTGGCTAAGCTTGGAGCTTTGAGCACAAAAAGTAGTAATAAATCTAGCTGTTGTAGACTTAGTGACATCAATATCAACTGGTGTCTTAGGGGTCAGCAGTGATTCTCGTGTACGTGCAGACACTGAATTGAGGGCCTTATCTAAAACTGCTTTTTTATAGCCCCTCCGAAGGAATCTATCTCTAGATTCTGTTAGACATTGTTCGGTGACAACTGGATCACTACAAATGCGCTTAATCCTGATAAATTCACCCAGGGGTATACTGTTGATAGTATGACGGGGGTGAGCACTACGGGCATGTAAGATGGAATTGCCCGCAGTGCTCTTCCTGAACAGTTTGGATTGGATTTTGTTATTCTCGATGTAGACCGATACATCCAAAAATTCAGCTGATGTATCAGTAATTGTAGCAGTGAATTTAAGGTTTCTGGTATTCACATTGATTTCTTTAACAAAATCAGCAGCCAAGGTTTGTGATCCTTTCCAGACGATAAAAATATCGTCTATGAACCGCCAATAGGCCAACAAATGGGGGAGCCAATGAGCGTGGGTGACGCCAAGCACATGCTCCTCCCACCAGCCAACATGCAAGCATGAATAACTAGGGGAGAAGCATGAACCCATTGCCACCCCACGCTCCTGATGGTAAATCTCCTTGCCAAATTGGAAGTAATTGTTACAGAGGCAGATGCGGATCATATCCAATAGCATTTGGTTGTGATCCCTCATAGTTGCCTCCCGGGAATCCAAAAAATACTGGACTGCTTCCAAACCCTGGTGATGATTAATACTGGTGTAAAGTGCTTCTATGTCCATCACCAGAAAACATAACTCAGGACCCCAGGTGATACAACTTAACTTCCCCAAAAAATCAGTGGTGTCTTTCAAAAAAGAAGGGAGAGAACTCATGTGAGGCTGTAAAAAAAAAGTCAACATATTTAGAAATATTCTCGTTCATGCTCCCCTGCGCTGAAATAATAGGGCGACCTGGGACTGGGGTAGTGCATTTGTGGATTTTAGGCAACAAATAAAATAAAGGCGTGATAGGGTGCAAAACATTCAAGAATTTAGATTCTTCTTTAGTCAAAAGACCACTATATATATATATGCATGCATTTAATTTCTAAAATATTGTCATTTAACTGGCGAGTGTGTAATCACTGTGATTCCTAATAACAAATGATTTGCGTTCATTACAAAAACATTTACATTAATCCACAAATTTGTTCACATACAGCTAATCCAATTTTCATTTCATATATCATATACATTTACTCATATACATTTACTCAAGTACACAAAATATGTGTCAGACTACCCCTCACCAGTAAATGTTCAGTGTGGCAAGTGTAGTTACCTTTTAGTAAGTGTAGTCTTCCTCCTTACAAATACTGCATATATTTCTATGGGACTACACTAATGTTTACAGAATGACAGCATGTCATGGCTTACAACAATTTACAAAAAAAATCCAGCATTGTCATTACACGGAGTTAATTATTTCACAATGATGCACATATAGGCATACTGGCTTGTATTTTTCCACACCACTGCTAACCACCAAGTTACAGTTTATCCTAATGATAGTTGTTTTTTGGGTAAACGGAATTGCTCATAAATCCATTCCGCAGCTTCTTGTTTAATGTGAGCATTAGAACATAAGGTGTATTTGTAAAGCACATGTTCGCCTGTAGGTATCTTGCAGCTGAATAACAGATTTTTTTTTATTTCAATGCTAAATTATTAAACTATATAAACGATACGTTCACATAATACAAAGCAATGCATTATGGTCCTATAATGATAATGGGGCATGCTGATGATATAACAAAATAAGCTCTGTCAAAGGCCTTATTGTACAATAATATACATTACCTCTTATCTTTTTGTAATATTACTTTTGGAATTAAATCTAAGTTTCTCATTGGAAGAAATATATTTTGTTTTTTGATTTCAAAGTATTTTATTGATTTTTACACACAGTTATCATTGCTTTATCATTACAGGGTGGCAACCCAAACTGGCTGTCCTTGTCAAGGATGCAGGTACATGGTATGTATGTTTGGCTGTCCTCCTTTCCACTATTTTGCTAAAAGAATAAGAGTGGGTGAAAAGGGAAAAGATAGACAATAAAGAGAAGATTAGATAGTATACAAGAAGATTACTTCCTTCGTGGGTCTGTTATGGCCTTGTAGGGGTATGCTTGTGTGCATGCGCCATTCTCCAGCGCCGTTCACGGGGGTTCATAAGGGTCCAGGTACTCGTCCAGTGTTGCCCACATTCCCTTGGATGCTGGTCTCCATTGTTACCCAACTCAATGGTAACCCTCTTCAGATGGATGAAAGGCTGAGTGGACCCGCCGGGATTTGAACCTGTGACCATGAGGTCAAACACAGGCCTCTGCAGTGGACGCATTAGTCCAATGAGCCACCAGACCCCAGCCTAATCTGCAGAGTAGGTGAACTGCTTATCTATAATTCAGCAGTATTTAAAAAAATAAAATAACGCAAGGTATATTTGTTAAGTGCACAATGACCCCTAGGACACATGGTCACTGAACAATAGATGTATTTTTACCCAACTCTATGGATTTAATTTTATTAAAAGGCAGACAGATAACAGATCCTGCTCGGATATGGACCTGTGACTATGCAGTCAAACACACATCCCTGGGGTGGATGTATTAGTCCCCTAATCTTCCAGATATGACTATCTACCAGTATGTGAGTACTTGACTGGAAGCTCCTGTGGTTATTAAGTCACAGGACGATTTCTCCATATGCCTGCAATGGCCGCTTCAGATGAACTCTGCTCTATATATTTTGTTACACAGTTCTTACCATGTGAACTAAACCAGCAATGTGAGTTTATGACAGAGTTCAACCACGCCTTCACATGGCACTCCAAACTAAATGTAATAAACAGTCTTGGTTCAGTCAGAAGGCGTGTGTGGACATTAACACCCCTTCTGGCCTAGAGCCCAAATGGTTCACTCAAGGATGGAGAGGAAAACTCTTGGTACCGGCTGAGAGAAAGTAGAAAGAATAGGAGTGGCGGACACAGAAAATGTCAAACTTAGTTGTAATACACTTAATTGCTTTCAGGTACATTTCCCGTTGTACTGCTAACCTAGACATGTCGAAGTGGGAGAGGCGGTCTTTTGCTTTGAGATTACCAGTTAGCATTCTCTGTGTCTGTCTTTGGTGGCAAGCCGCTGGATGTCATCATAATAGGCCTCAAAATCCAAGCATACGGCATCTGTAAAAGGAACTTTCTAGAAAACGTTTCCTGTGGGTCCTGGTTAGTAATATAGAGCTGGATAAATAACTGCTTTATTTCCTTCCAATGGATGGTCCCTTTAAACACAGCAGAAACCGCACACAGAGCTCCGTGCTTACAAATCTTTACCCCTGCGTGAGACAGCACTGTAGGCACAGTCCTATAGCTCCCATGTCCTAGAAGACAGTATTGTCTGCACACCTCAATGCTCACAGCCCCTGTGTCCCTCCGCGAGACACAGGACTATCTACATATCCAGCTCACAGGGGACGCCTTCAGTATGCCCTCAGAGACATACCGCGGCCTGCACACCAGCTCCCTGCATAACAGGACAGCTCCCGGATGCAACCGAGCCACAGACCTCTGCCAGAGCAGCTCAGGGGTCCACAGCTCCTGTGTCACTGGGTGAGGCAAAGCACGGTCTGCACGGTGAGCTCATAGGCCGTCATCTCCTGGTACCACCCAACTCCCAAGTGGACACCTTCTGGGTTCCTCAGTGAGACACAACCAGTTCAGAGGGTGGCAGCTCATGTGTTCCTCTGCAGAGGGCACTACCGAGGGCACCAGGGGCGGATTCTCCAATATGGCGGAGAAGCGTCGCTCCACTGCTGCAAGGCAGAAAAGAAAAAAGAAAAGGATAATACAACACTTATATTATCATTTTAATTTTTTAATTGACTCTGCCGAGTTTGCAGAGTCTACAGAAACTGGGGCAGGGTTAGATAGCACCGTCACCAGCACGGGGAGGAGTATTGCATCCACGGCCGACCAAACAGACCAGAGCACTTTGCTATCTTCAGGGTATTCCTCCGAGATATCTGTTGGCCTCAGGAGTACAGGCTCCCAGTCCCTGCTGGAGCGTGAAACCGGCCTGCATTGCCCAATCCCAGCGCTTCTCTAAGGCGGAGTGTAATAGCATGAGAGAATCGCTGGGATTTGCGTGGTGAGCTGGGAGCCTGTGCTCATGGGAAATGCACTGCTGGGAGCAGAGGAGTTGCACAGTGCGGGAGCAGAAGGTAAGTGCATGTTTATTTTTTATTTATTTTTCCCGCGCTGCCCCACCATGTAGAATGTGCAGCAGCCACGACTGGTCAGCACTTGGAGCTTCTGCTTCCCCTTTTAAGCACAGCACTGCACACGCAGTTGACAGCTCCTTAGACCTCTGTGAGCTATAGCATTGTCAGTCGAGGCAAGTCACAAGCTGGAGAGCCCCAGTGCCGTATATGAGCCCCAGTAATCGCCAGCAGGAAGTTCTGTGTCTTAATCACTGTGCCGTCTGCACACCTGTCCTTCATGCGGATAGAGTTCGTCTCCTTTTGAGAGACGCATAGCTACCTGCACGGTCAGCCCACAGGCCGATAGCGCTGTTGTATGTCCAAATACCATCTGGCCACACAGCTCACGGACTGACAGATCATGTGCGTCTCTGTAAACACCACTACACGGTGAGCCATTCTAACCGTACGCGCCATTTCTATGCCCAGTGTAGACTGCAAAGCTCTTATGAAAACATTGGCGACATGGTTTTTACTGGTCCTGTCGTATCTAATGCATCTAGATCAGAGCAGGTCTGGGCCTGACAGATGCATGGAACACCCTACACAAAACACTGTAATGTTATGCACAGGATGACCGAACATTCACATAAATCTGTGGTAGTTGCTGAAAAAACATCGAATACACTCGATTGAGGGTAGGTTTTCTGAGTTTTACAACACCTAGGCTTTTGAGCTGAGCTTATAGCTTAGATGCAGCTACTATATTCTTCCCTCCTCCGCATTTGTCAGATCAGGCAGGGCCATCTTAGAATGAATGCCAGTAAGACCTGGCATCCAACAGGGATGTCCTATTTCCCCATTGCCGTTCGCCTTGGGGATGAAACAACTGGCGAACTGGGTTAGGAAACATGGGCCTACCTATGAAATAAATATCATTACACAGCATCTCTTTGTATGCTGATGGTCGTTCTCTGCTTACATGATAACGTAGGCCAGCAGCAGAATTTGAAAGCAGGGCGGCTGGTGACATTTGAAAGTGGTGAGGCGTAAACTAATTTGCATATTGCACCGCAGCGATCGAGCGCAGCGAGCGAGCCCGAGCCACCTTGCATCCATCCATCCATCATTCATGCATCCACCCATCCATCCATCCATCCATCCACCCATCATGCATGCATCCATGCATCCATCCATACATCATTCATGCGTCCACCCATCCATCCATCCGCCCACCCATCCTGCATCCATACATCATTCATTCATGCACCCACCCATTCATCCATCTATCCATCTATCCATCATGCATGCATCCATCATGCATGCATCCATCATGCATGCATCCATCCATCCATCCATCCATCCACCCATCATGTATGCATCCATGCATCCATCCATCCATCCATCCACCCATCCACCCACCCATCCACCCATCATGTATGCATCCATCCATCCATCCATCCATACATCATTCATGCATCCACCCATCCATCCATCCTGCATCCATACATCATTCATTCATGCATCCACCCACCCATCCATCCATCCATCCTGCATCCATCATGCATGCATGCATGCATCCATCCATCCATGCACCCATCCACCGAACAATCATTAATGCACCCACCCTGCATCCATCCATCATTCATGTATTTTTATGACCATATAAAAATAAATTATGGACTCTAACAAGCCTTTAGGATCACTGTTGAAGGATGTGCCAGTTTACATATTACATCACCCCTACCTTTTTATGCTGGAAACCTTCTACCGCCCATGTATTTGCCATCCTGTAAGCCCTAGGTATGTACTATACAAATTCACATACAAACATACACCAACATGCATGCAATAATAAATGCATATATCATGCTATTTCGCCTCTACAGTTTGTTAACATTTTGAAATTTTAAAGAAAAAGAGATTGAGACGGAAAGAGTGTCAGCAAGAAGCTGAGGCATAGTCAGAGATAGAGTAGCAAGCAGGTTCACAGCGGCGTGGAGCAGTAACGGGGCGGGGGGAGACAGGTGGCAGAGGGGAAGAGCGGCACGGAGCTTTAAAAACAGAATAATAAAGACGAGTGAGAAAAAAGCTAAGAAATAAGGGATATGTGTTTAACTGAGATGGTAACAAATATGGGACGTGGTAGACAAAGAGACGAGACGACTGGAGTAATGCACTAGAAACACACACTCTTACCTTGCTGCCGGTCCCGGTCCGCGCCACCTCTGGGCTCTGCTCCCCACACGTCACAGGCTCACAGCGCCCCTGGCCAATCCTGGCGCCAGGGGCACAGGTACCCTCTCGCCCGCAGCACGCCCATTAGGGCTTCTGATGCGCATGCGCAACGCCGTAAAAACACAAGTGCGCAAGCGTGGGCACGGGTAAAAATTTCAACCTCCGTCCCCACGCATGCGTACTTGTGTTCCCGCCTGTACGATCTCAATGAATCAACATGACGCCCGCCCGGCGGTCTGACGTCATGTTGATTCATTGACATGATTGTCATGAGGGAGCTGCGGGCGGCGTCAGGCAGGGGGGGCTATGCCCCAATGGACGAACCGCGCCTGTTTGAAAGCCTTGAGGGCTTTCAGTACATTGTCAGGCTTAACGATAAATCATTGCAACTCAAATCCGTTGCAAATCCTTTGCAATTAAAGTGCCACCACAACTATAGATTTGAAATGGAAATCTCAACCTTCAAATACCTCAGAATTCAGAGCTAAGAGGATCATTAGGAGGCAGTTGCAGGGTACATCCTCAATGCTGTGGACCCATGTCTATATAGGCCTTTGGAAAAGCCACCGTCGGTCAATGTTAGGTATAGTATCCACATCTAAAATGATATTCTTCATAAACTATTGTACTAGCTCACCACTTTGCCTGTGCTACTCAATAGGTAACTGTTCTGAGACCCAAGCACCATGTTGGCCCACTTTTATTGGGCACTGGGCAGATTCCAGGGCTTTCTTCAAAGGTTATACATACCTTTGGAGGAAGGTGGACTAGGCACAGCTGACTTTAGAGTTTGCCAACTAGCGGCACAGATTCAGTGTAAACAAACAAAGGCAAGTAACCAGGGATTTGGAACAAGAGCAGTTGCTTGAGAAGGTCCCTTGCTAGAATCTTGGTTCAGGAGGCTTTGTTCTATAACCATAAACCAGAACCATCATGCACTATCCCCTTATGAGGGTGGTAAAGCACTGTAGAAACAGATCTCAAAAGGGTTAACCTACGAGTGCCTTAGGCACCAGAGCCTCCCCCTTTGGTGACTTCCAAAATTCTGAGACTTTACTGTACCTGCAGCAAAGCACAGCACAGAATCCGCCTTATTAGCAGTATCCGAAGACCTAAAAATGACTCTTGATCGGGGGAGGGGGGATGCAGGGGGGGGGCGGAATAGGCTGCAATACTTCTTTGAGATCTAAGTGCAGCATTCAACACGGTAAACTATGTCTTGCTGACTAACAGATGTCGTGAAATCGGTGTTCAGGGCGAAGCATTTGAATGGTTAGGATCTTTTTTGGAGGAGAGGTCCTTCCAAGTTATGGAGCCTAGCTTCCTCTCTGACAGAAAGCCATTGACTTGCGGCGTACCACAGGGCTTGTCACTAAGCCCCATTCTGTTTAATATTTATAGCGATACCAAAGGGGATGATGGACAGAGCGCTGGAGCAAATCAAACACTCACCCCCAGTCAACTGATCTGGGTTTAATCCATCACCATTCTTAAGCTCACTCCACCACCCCAGTTCAGCCATGGCCATATGCAAATCAGTCTGACCCTGTGCCTCATGGGAACAGTCCAGCCCGAACTGCCAAGCCATGTCTTCCCTGGACCGGAAACAAGCATCCTGGGACCGGTTTCGGGTTCATAACTCTGGCTGACCTAGTTCAGGAATATGGCATCTCCGGGATTTCTTAAGCGAAGGACACCCAGCAGGTAGTGTCACTTGATTACAGGACTAATAGGGAGTCAGGTCAGCTGGTGCCTTGTCTCGAACAAGTGGTTAAACGGATGGCAGGGAGCTGTCTGAAATTAAATGGAGACAAGACTGAACTGATGGTCCTGGGTAATGCAGGGATACCCAGGCCTCTAGTAAGTTGGCCATACTGCCTTGGGAGTGCTCCAGTCCCCAGTACTGCCATTAAGAATCTCGGCTTCTGGATGGATAAGGAGCTGACCATGGAGACCAAAGCAAGGAAGGAGGTAGGCATATGCTTTGGGCTATTAACAATGCTCCGCAAGACCCTCAAGCTCATCTCCATACAGCTAAGAAAAACGATCATACATTGGAGGCATACTTGTTTCAAATAACAATCTAGGTAATGAAAATTGCATTTTTCGGTAAAGTTATTTAACCTTTACGGTATTTCTTCCATATGTATGATGCCAGACAGCTTTAATCTGTCCATGTCTCACGCCGCCTGACTTGCACTTATCTAGCTGCTGCACCAAACGTGCACGTATACATCCACGCTATTTAACTGGATGCCCAACCGCAAGCTCACTCTCAATGCAGTAAAGGAGCCAGGCAGTTGTTTCAAAGTGAGGTTGTAGTGTAGTTCCTAGTTTCCCACTAGGCCCTGCGCATTGGAATAACATAAACAGTAGTATCGACGTGGAACTGCGGATATTCCAGGCCTCCACTGACTATGCTAAACTTAATTGGGTTGTGTTACCAACTAGCTCAGAGGTCACTGGAAACTTTCTTCTCTGCATAGGAAGTGATCAGCTTCCTTGGCACAGACAAGAAGGGATTCAGTTTTCCAACAACCGTGCAACATGACAACTTTGCTCCTCAGATCAAGAGTCGATCTCTAGGGTCGTGTGAAACAATAGACATAGATTTCACTCAGTCAGTCTAGTGCAGTTTACTTTCACAATATGTAGAGAATAGAGAGACGGGCGTTTATCAATAAAGGGTTAACATTTATTGAACAGTCTTTCTTCTCGTACAAGAGAAATGTATTGCCACAATTGCAATAACTGTTATTATAAAAAGTACGTACAGTAAGATAAGTATTGCGAAATAGAACTGTAAAAGCATTGATATGGTTTCTTAGCCATACAATGGTTTAAAAGTAATAAAACATATATACAGTCATATATACATTAGGCTAACATACTCAACTGGTGCTTCTAACTAAGCCTACCCCGGTGTGCCTGACCTAAGCCTAACACGTGAGAAGGGGAGTAAGTAAGTAGCTTAAGTTAAGTTGGTTTTGCCAAGGTTTGTTTCAAGAATTCTCGTCTAAGGGTTTAGTCAACACCATACCTCTGAATAGAATGATGGAGGATTGGTATCTCCTTCAGGGGTCTCTCTCGATATCCCAGTCACCTGCGAGGGTAAACCGGAAGCGCCGGGACTGGATTTCTCTGCACGAGAAATGCAGCGGCTTCTCTCAGCGCGTCGAGGAAGGAGGGGTGACAGCGTCCGCGGGCAGCTGGGCTGGATGTCTTCGCAGAGGACGGCTGCACGGCTCCTCAAGCGTACTGAACCACAGTTCACGCTGTAGCGGCGATAATGGTAATCAGTAGCTTCACCACCACAGGATAGCAGGCTGCAGCGACAGAGTGCTAGTTGTTACCAACACGGGGTCATGCAGGCAGCTGGCATCAGCAACAGGTTCGCTCGCTCCTTGCTTAAGGCAACGTTGGTAATATTTATACCTGACAGGTGCCGGGTTTGACGCAAGTTTGCTGGACATAAGACGTCAATTAAAGATGTCACTAGGAAGTGACAGTTATCAGTTGCTCATTAGAGTTCCATTACTAATCAAAACATAGCAAGCGGGGATTTCCAGGTTTGCTAAGTTTTTATCTTGTTGAAGAACTCGGAGTGTTATCTAGGAATATCAGATAGTGACTGCTGCTCTGCCATTGCACTAATTGGTCGCAAAGGAAGTAGCAGAGAGTCATGCTGGAATGTGGCTCTGTTCGTGTGAGGCCAGAGATGACTTTACAGAAAATCGCACTTGAACGGTTATGCCAATATAGGGAATAAATGGGTTTATAGCCGAATAGGGGCATAAGGTCACAGTATCGATCAGGAACCTAGATAAGCACGCAACACCCACTCCACGTATACATGTCCATCAAAATTACTAAAACTAAGCAATCAGATGTATGTGTAACATTGCCCACCCCAAAATACATAAATGCATTCGAAATAGGCGTACTTGCAATACATGGAATTTAGGTACTGTACGTTTTTTAAAGCATAGTAATCATTCAAAAGGTTATTGCATATAAAATCAATGAACGATTATGCAAAAGAATTACACATGAAGTATCTCTGACAGAAGAAATGCGAGATAAATCATCACATAAAAATGCATTGTAATAACATGTGTGCTAGAGGCTGGTGTTATGTTGTTATGTCTCTAGATGTGTTTAGAAATAGAAGTGTGAAGCTTCTGTTCTCTAAGAATAGTTTTTACGTTAAGCAAAGAATTGTTCGTGCCAAAAAAAGGGTCAATATTAAAAAAAAAATTGTCCAATTTAAAGAAAATAGATTTCCAAAGCTCCTGGCAGTTTTTTGTTGATCAAAACTGAAGGCCGAATTCAGAGTTCATGGGAACGATGTGTCGGAAAGCTCTTCAAAAGTTATTGTTTCTCTATGGGTGAGAACATCGTATCAGACAGGCTCGCAAAGAATTGGTCTACAAAATCAGGTGATAGTTCAACCAAATTAGATAGCGCTGTAACTTGGCAGGTGTGAGAATGATTGCTGTCATCGAAGGCAGGACCAGCAATGCTCACAGCACGTTGTACCTGGGTGATGTTGCTTTTGTCACTCGCTCCACTGTTACCACTTGGCTGTAGTACAGGAGTCTCCACGAATGCCGTCATCAGGATTGGTAGCCGCTGGGGACAACACAATGCGTGAGCCGTTATTGGACTTAGCAAAGTATCGACGTCCATTGGTACTGCTGATGGAAGTGAAAGACAGATGTCCAACACGCATTCCTCGCCGCAAAGCATACACCGTAGCACAGGTAAAATGCAATTTTGCCATATCGGTCTGAATGAAAGGAACCAGGTCATGTTTAGATCTCTCAGCCTGGCCAATCCGAGGACGTTAGTTATCCTGTCCCTGTAGCGCATTGCTAGGATTGTCTCTTCCATTCCCATGGGAGCTATGTCTGAGCCGAGGCTTGCCATAACGTAGCAGGATGGTCGTTGATAAAAGGTCATGGACCTCAGTAGCCGTCCTTGCGACTAGAAGATCATACGTCTCTTTAGATGACGTTATAGGCACTGTTGTCTGTAAAAGTACAGATTTCATTTTGCTTAATGTATCAATTCGTATAGAATAGAGATTCAGACGAGGCCAGAGGGGAGTCACTATGTCTGGAGGCCCGCTCGGGAACAATGCTTGCATACAGCATTTGACCATGGACGTTACTTGTACTAGATAACTTAGTCCGGGCGCGAGGCCACAGCACCTGTGATCCGTTCTAAGAATGTAACTCCTGTTCGAAAGTTGCATAAAGAAGGGCTCTATCTGAGTTGCAGGTGTGACTAGCTGGTGGCATGAGAGGTTGTTTGAATTTCCATCACATGCTCCGTGTAAATTAATACCCTGACACAAAAGTATACCGCTTAGTGAGTGTTTACAGTTGTCACCACTAAGAAATACATTTTTGTCGCTGTCACTATAGCAAGAATGAGTGTATGGTAATTTCCATTCGGATTTAATATATCCCTTACCCAATTGTTCATACTGGCCAGCAGGTATGTACTCAAGGCATTTATGAAATCGGAAAGTTGTTATCGGAATTGTGATAATTCCGTGTATTATCCATTCAATGACAGGGCTCTCTGACATTGTCAATGGTAATCTCTCGAGTTTCTCGATGCTCAAGATTGTATAGTCTGCTCCTTTCTGTGCCAAACTGATCTGTTTATCAGTAAGGTTAAAAATGGAAAATAATGACGTTGTGTTTATCAAACGCCAAGGCACATAGCCTGAACGAAGATTTTGCAGCGTCCAGCCTAGTTCTATAATAGAGCGTAGTTGAGACTGGCCATGTTGTAACATTAGCAAATCTCTGTCTATCACATCAAAGGCAGAGGATACAATATTGTCCAAAGAATATATTCTGGAAGACAGAGTCATTAACCCATTGTCTACCACAGAAAGTGATTTCTCCAAATTAATACGATCAATTTCTCGTATTTTTTCAGCAGTTTCAATTTGCTTTACTTTCCAAGCCTCGTTGTAAGTAGCATAGATACTGGTCGCTATGAAACGCTTTTGACGCTGTTTGCGTGGTCCAAGAATGAAATCGCGCAAATCAGCACCATCTTTTAGTAAAGACAAGTGTTGCTTAATTTCAGCCAGTGTGGATGTAGTTAGCCATTCTAGGCAGAGTTTCCCTACACTGTATGTTGTTATAATCCCTGGATGTTGTCTCTGGGAGTATCTAGGGTCTAATCTGGTCATTTTTAAACCATGTGTTTTATTCAGGAACCTATCTTGACAGCTATTTGTGTCTGTAGGCCAGATTAACCACTTTTTCCAATCAGGATGTGTTCTGTTGAAATGTAAAATGTGTGACACGTCTAATTCAATATCAGCTGTTGTATTTTCAGGTATTGGCTTTGGTATAGACGGTGTTTTAAGGTCTTTGATCTTAGCTAGGCCAAGACAAGATGTTTGGTGTACAGTGTCATTTAAAAATAACATTTGTTCTGGTATCATGCAGGTTCTAAACAGTGCTTCTAAGCCTTGCACCTGCCAATCTTTTGTACCCCAAATTGTTTTCGTTTCAATATTATTTTTCCAATAATCAAAACCAAATGTCATCATTTTGTCATAAAATGCTTCTGAATATATCAATTTAGAATTTGTCAGCATTGTTTTCATTCCTGTTTTCTCTAACAGTTTGTAATAAAACGTTTCTGCATCACTGGTGTTAAACCCTGAAAAATATTTGAATTTCTCAAAAAATGCTTTAGAACTGCTTTTAGGTGGTGTAGAACAATGTTCCCATTGATTATACATAAAAACATTTCTAGGCTGTGCAGATTTATGCAAGTAATGATCCCCATAGTGGGTGTAACAGAATAACTGCTCATAACTAGATGAACCTTGTAAATAATCATGATCTGTGAATCTAGCTGACATTACTAAATCAGACATCATGTCATTAATACTGTTAAAGTCCCAATCATCAGAGAATGTACTTGGTGTCACAAAGTCACTTAAGGAAACCTTTAGTTGATGAGGATACTTCAGGATTTCGACCGGACCATAGATCTCATAGTCTGTTTTCTCCCATACTACCCCACCAGGTATTGGAATTGCTGTGACATTTACTGTTGACAGTTCTCTTTTCTTCACGTGGGATGATCTGTGTGGTTTCAGGACTAGGTTGATGTTCTGACTTGCTGTGTCCATTCAATTGTAATGAACTTTCCTAAAATTAAAACTAAAATTAGGCAGAGTAGGAGTATGAATACCCCTGAAATTATCCAATGCTCAATCAACGGTGAATCCAGATATAATTCTTTGATTTGTTGAAGGAGTCCTGTTGAATTTTCTTTAGAATACTTTTTTGTTTCTGGCATCACTTCGGGGTCGTTTAAATCTTCAGAGAAGTTGTCGAAGTTGATGAAATAACCAGAGGCAGTTCTGTCAATTGATGGGATTGTTCTTTCAATCTTTCTCTCAGTAGCACTTTCTGATGCCACATCATTGTAGACTGGTGTTGTTTCCTGACGAACTGTTTCAATCTGTGTTTCAAGATGCACGAGTTCCATGGCATTATTGCATAGTCCTTCATTGTGCACTGCAGGCTGATCGAATGTGATGAGTCTTTCAGTTTGAACCTCTTGGATTGTTGCAAGTTTGGGTATTCTGTTGTTTCTTGGGAGTCCACTGGGCCTACTGTTGATTATAGGCCACATGCTTGTGGTTTTACCAGATCGATGGACACGATTCTGTTCTCCTTTTTACCAGCAAGGGGCGGTAGCACAACTGATCTTGTTCCGGTGACTGCCAAGACAGGTACTGCTTTTCTGTAAGAAGGCCCAAATTCCTTCTTAACCGCGATCTTTTCTCTGACTAGATCCCCAATCTTTGGAATCCAGACAGGCCTTGCTGGGGCTGTTGCGGGTGGTGCCTCGTCAGTGGTACTTGGCTGTTGCTTTAACTTTATGTTGCTTAATGATTTTCTTGTTTCATTCAGTTCCTGTAAAACAGCCAAACGGTCTTTTACTTCAAACTGCTTTTTTTCTTCTTGTACCACTGACATCTGACTATCGAGGTCCTGAACGTTCATTCTAATTCCGAACAATAGTTCGTATGGGCTGAAACCTTTTAGAGAATTTCTTGGCATGTTGTTAAGACTAGTCTGGACACTTATTAAATGTTTGACCCACCCAGCGCCTGAACCTAATACCTTCGCTGTTATAGATTGCTTTATGTCCCAGTTTTTTCTTTCTACCACACTATTCCCTTCGGGATGCGACGGACAAGAATACCGCAACCCAATTCCCATGCTGGCCATGGCCTCCCTATAAGCTCGAGAGCTGAAAGCAGGACCCTGGTCAGAATGGAACGTGGTAATTGCGTATGTGCCGATATGGACTCGCTAATCTTTTATAACAGTTCTAGGCGTCAGCCGAGTGCTGGAGGACTCATTTGTTAAAAAGTGCTTTTCGTCTTAACTATTTAATAGGACGCAGGTTGGGGTGCAGGCAGCGTTACGCTCTTTCTGACTGGTAGCTGGTAGCAAGGTTTGCTACTGCGATCCCTATTGCAGTTTTCACAGTTGTTTGCATATATTTGGTGTTCTACACTCATTCCTGGCCACCAGTATACTGATTGTAATTCAGTCAAAGAAACCTTAATTGTTTGGTGTCTCAGAGCCAAACCCATATGTGCATCTGCTATTAAAAATATTCTCCTGTTCGTGTTTGGAATTACTCTATCCCCCACTCCAGGGATTCGAGCAAACGGAACGGAGTTTGCATCGATTATGTATGCATAATTGAGTGGATAGTTTACGGGTAGTGCTGCACAGTCGCCTTTTACGGTCGTTTTTACTGCCAGCATGGTTTCCCCGTCTATATACTTATCTGTACGCTTTTTTGTGGCTACGGAAGCCGGGTTAGTTGCTTCCGCGGTGGCTGTTTTAGCCAATGAATTCCCTGCAACGTGAACGCCATCACGTTGAAGACTCTGTGCGTGAATCACGTGAGTCTTTTGTAGTTCTTTGTGTAAAAGAGCTACCTCGTTCCAGAGCTTTTTATGCTTTGTGGCACCTGTGTCATCTTTGTAGTCGTTTTCGATCCAACTCTGCAGTTTGTTATTGAAAGAATTGACGCAAAAATGAGAATCGCACACTATAAGTGTGGGGAATTCGCGTTCTGCATTTTCGAGCGCCATCTTTAAACATCTGATTTCAGTTCTTTGAGCCGAACAGTACTTTACTGATTCGGTTTTTGTTATTTTCGGTCTGAATTTACCGTACAGCCAACGACCTGTAATGATCGCACATGCTGCATCGTAGGATTTTCTCTCTACGTTGAAATGCTGTACAAAGCTATCTGTATAGATTATACAGGCGTATTGTGGGAGAGGCAGGATTTCGATTGGCAGAGGATATTCTTCTTCATATTCTAAATCATTCAGTTCTTCGTATTGAGGGGCAAAATAGTATTTCACATCTTCCGCTCCTAGAGAATCTATACACTGTATCCATTTCGGATCCAATGACACAGTAGGCAGGTTTACTGGGCTGAATAGCGCCTCGAAGGCGGATTCCGCTGTAAGGATATTAATCCGTTTGCCGTGTGCTAGTTCTCGTTCATTTGCTAATGCGATCTGCACTGCGTTCACAGTTCTTTCTGTGTGACTGAATGTTTTTTCTGCTTGTGTGTACAAGTGAGATTTAATTGAAATTGGTACCTTTTCTCCTTCATTAGAGGTTAGGTACGTGAATCCGCATCTTCCTGGGATGACTCGGATTACAAGATCACGTGTGTTGTCACGTGTATCTAATTTTGTTTTTGCTAACATGTCTGTTTGCAGTGATCTCAAAATTTCTGTGTGTTTTTGAGTCCAATTGATTTGTTTTAAATCAGGTTTTATTAGTTCGTAGAGAGGTTTAACCCTCTCTGCGTAATTTATAATGTAAGTTCTTCCGAAATTCAGAAAACCTAGTATTGATTGTAAATTCTTCAGCGTTTTTGGAGCTTGGAGTACAGCGCACTTCTCTAAGAAGTTGTCCGCTAGGCTTTTCCCTTCACTTGATAATTCGTACCCTAAAAACAGTACTGTCAGATGGGCAATTCGGGACTCGGGACTTTTTAAAGTTGAATTTGTAACCCTCTGCTGCGAACCCAAGTATGATGGTGTTCACTCTTTTCAAGTGAGTATCCAAGTCGTCGTCTGTGAGATAAATATCATCTACGTAAGATAATGCTTCATCATCATAGATTTGTAGTAACTCTGTTACCCTAGCTGAGAATAGTCCTGGGCTGTTCTTGAACCCCTGTGGGAGTCGACAGAATTTTTTCTGCGACCCAAATGCGGAGAAAGCGGTCAAGTATCTGCTTTCTGGTGCAATGTTTTGACAAAAGAAACCATTAGAAATGTCTAATGTCGTTTTGTATTTTTTCCTAACTATGTTATTCATTAGGGCTGCACTATGCGAGTTTTGTACTGCAAAAGTTTTGCAACATGTATTAAGGTGTCTGTAGTCCAAAACTAGACGGTATGAATTGTCTGGCTTGGAGACAGGAAACAAAGGATTGTTCATTTGAGAGGTGCATGTTTCAATCACCCCCTGGTACTCAAGTTGATCTAAGATCTCCCTGACCTGTTTTTTAGTTTCTTGCTTTATGGGATACTGCCGTTGGGCAGTTGGTTCACTTTTTAGCTGGATTTTGTGAGGCGGTGAATCCTCATCCCATCCTACATGATTTTTATACAATGCAGGTGCCTGGGCTACTGCCCATTTCCTTGCATATGTGTATTTTTTATGAATCTGTATGTGATTCGAGAAGGCAGGCATAATCACTTCTTCGCCACGAGGGCACTCCCTGACAAACTCCGGGGGCCAATCTTTTTCAGCTAACAGAATATCATAGCCTTTTGAGAGCTTATCCCAAAATAGACCCTTAATTTTCCTAGTCTTATCACCCTCTATACGTAATGTTATTTCGTATATTTTATGGGGCTCGCTAAGCCTGGCGTCGGCAGTTTCAACCTGAATGTATTCATTCGTGTCCACTGTCTCCAGATGACTCATCAAGTTCTTGCGCGCTATACTGATTTCTGCTGCACTGTCCAACATTGTCAATGCCCACTCCCCGTTTTTCAACTGTGTCCTCAGTATTCTCGGCATGGTTGATTACTCTAATACTGGCTACCTTCTTTTTCTGAAATTGAGATTTCTTATTTTGAGCAGGTTCCTTGTCTTTGGACTTGGTGTGCTCTCCTGGGTCTGACCGTCCTCTTCTTTCCGAATTCTGTGGAGAAGATCGAGAGGGACGTGTATCAATACTTTGATATCTGTCAGGTTTTTTTATATTATCCCTATTTCTAAGGTTATATCTTTTCTCAGAGGGCTCCCGTTGGGGAGACTGGCGTTCTCGAGTCAGAGTTCTTTCCCTCCGTCGAGGAGACCTTCCTCTGGACTGGAAAACTTTTTCCTTCGGAGTGGATTGTTTATTTCCATCCCAGCTCTTTTTAGGAGTGTTTAAATTATTTTTAATAAATAATTTTTCAGGATTTTCGAGCAGTTGGGGCTTAACTGGTTTTCCACCCAAGCTGTCTCTACCTAATTCTTCATAGCATTTTTCTATGATTTTTGCTAGCTCAACAGGATCTTTTATATCTGTTTCCTTCAACTTCTGGCGGATCGCCACAGATGCTGCTTCTCCCTTTACGTTGGCTAATAATATAGCCGTGACCTGCTTGAAGTCTTTCAGTAATTTCATACCTAGATTTAAAGCGGGCTCCGGACCGAATTCATTTTGAATCTGTTTTAGCACGTCTGGTATTACCGCCATAGACGGAACACCGTGTGTTTTTGTGTAAATGGAAGCAAAGACTGTACCCCAAGTGTCGCAGTCCTCCACGTGTGGTGCGATTCCCATAGGAAGGCAGATGGTCAAGATTCTGTGTTTCTCAATAGGGGTAGTATCAGGAAATACTGCCTCTATTTGAGTGATTTTCTGGGCTAACCAGAAAGGAATTTGTTCCCGTTTTACGGGTGTTTTACCAAGACATGACTGTATGTTCTGTGGTGTAATTTTATTTGTGTTCCCCTGATGAGGGGTCAGCTGGTGTGAATTAACAGCTGGCTGGACTGTTGCAGTCCGTATTACATATTGGACTAATTGCCTATGTATTTTTATTAATGTGTTTAGCTGTGCTAACAGCTCTTCTCTAGACATTCTTGCAATGTCAGGATGTGGTGTGTAGCTGGCTAGAACCGGCCACGTGGCTCCTGGTCTACCTAGTGGACCGAGCCTGGTAATGTGATCATTGTGTTTTAGGGCGCCATTAAACCAGAGCAGGTGCTCTTGAAATTTAAGTGGAATTTCAACCTCCTCGAAAGGAGCGTACTCATCCGGAGGTTCCTCTATTTTGTAATAGTGAAACTCTTGTGTTATAGCGTTTACCGCTGGAAAGTTTATCCATGAATAGAATACCTCTGTCTGCCGATGCTCGTGAGCCTCTATCACGAAAATTACTGTACCACCTTGAGGTGTCAGTCCGTTTTCTATAAGTTTTAACGTTATAGATCTTCTTAACTGGACCGGGATGATAATAGCATCCGGGTCTGTGTATTCGGGACCTTGCTGAGTCGCATCTACTGCGGCCCCAGAGGTGCCGTTGTTTTCTACTGACATTGTATGAATGCAGTTTTTGCAGAGTAGGTCTCCAAGGAGACAAAGATTAGGTGCACAATATTTTGGAACACTGTATCCTTCAACGTTGAATAAACCAGAGCTTTACATAGGAATCTCTTCCTACTAAGGTCGGGCGGATTTTAACCTTTCACCCACTCCAGACGTCTATTGGAGTATTTACGGGAGAAAGGGGTGTGAAATATGCACGACTGAGTTACTCTACAAGTCTTACGTTAGTTTATCGCCTTACCAAACGTTGGGCGCCATGTAGTGTAGTTCCTAGTTTCCCACTAGGCCCTGCGCATTGGAATAACATAAACAGTAGTATCGACGTGGAACTGCGGATATTCCAGGCCTCCACTGACTATGCTAAACTTAATTGGGTTGTGTTACCAACTAGCTCAGAGGTCACTGGAAACTTTCTTCTCTGCATAGGAAGTGATCAGCTTCCTTGGCACAGACAAGAAGGGATTCAGTTTTCCAACAACCGTGCAACATGACAACTTTGCTCCTCAGATCAAGAGTCGATCTCTAGGGTCGTGTGAAACAATAGACATAGATTTCACTCAGTCAGTCTAGTGCAGTTTACTTTCACAATATGTAGAGAATAGAGAGACGGGCGTTTATCAATAAAGGGTTAACATTTATTGAACAGTCTTTCTTCTCGTACAAGAGAAATGTATTGCCACAATTGCAATAACTTATTATAAAAAGTACGTACAGTAAGATAAGTATTGCGAAATAGAACTGTAAAAGCATTGATATGGTTTCTTAGCCATACAATGGTTTAAAAGTAATAAAACATATATACAGTCATATATACATTAGGCTAACATACTCAACTGGTGCTTCTAACTAAGCCTACCCCGGTGTGCCTGACCTAAGCCTAACACGTGAGAAGGGGAGTAAGTAAGTAGCTTAAGTTAAGTTGGTTTTGCCAAGGTTTGTTTCAAGAATTCTCGTCTAAGGGTTTAGTCAACACCATACCTCTGAATAGAATGATGGAGGATTGGTATCTCCTTCAGGGGTCTCTCTCGATATCCCAGTCACCTGCGAGGGTAAACCGGAAGCGCCGGGACTGGACTTCTCTGCACGAGAAATGCAGCGGCTTCTCTCAGCGCGTCGAGGAAGGAGGGGTGACAGCGTCCGCGGGCAGCTGGGCTGGATGTCTTCGCAGAGGACGGCTGCACGGCTCCTCAAGCGTACTGAACCACAGTTCGCGCTGTAGCGGCGATAATGGTAATCAGTAGCTTCACCACCACAGGATAGCAGGCTGCAGCGACAGAGTGCTAGTTGTTACCAACACGGGGTCATGCAGGCAGCTGGCATCAGCAACAGGTTCGCTCGCTCCTTGCTTAAGGCAACGTTGGTAATATTTATACCTGACAGGTGCCGGGTTTGACGCAAGTTTGCTGGACATAAGACGTCAATTAAAGATGTCACTAGGAAGTGACAGTTATCAGTTGCTCATTAGAGTTCCATTACTAATCAAAACATAGCAAGCGGGGATTTCCAGGTTTGCTAAGTTTTTATCTTGTTGAAGAACTCGGAGTGTTATCTAGGAATATCAGATAGTGACTGCTGCTCTGTCATTGCACTAATTGGTCGCAAAGGAAGTAGCAGAGAGTCATGCTGGAATGTGGCTCTGTTCGTGTGAGGCCAGAGATGACTTTACAGAAAATCGCACTTGAACGGTTATGCCAATATAGGGAATAAATGGGTTTATAGCCGAATAGGGGCATAAGGTCACAGTATCGATCAGGAACCTAGATAAGCACGCAACAAGGTCATGTCTGTGGGTTAGAGCATTCCCCTACCCACGCTTTCCACTCTGTATAGTTTAACTTTAGTTTTACACAAACAGACCTTTGCTGTCAGAATCTGGTATTTATTTTTCCCCGTAGGCACATTGGCCGCGTAAATGCATAGGCTTTTGCTTTACTGTTCCGTTAATGGATTATAGGAGAGGGCGTCCCCCCTGCGTAGAGTTATCCCTTTTGGGAGCCACCAATCACATTGTCATTTGGCGGCTGCCGAAGGACTTCCCAAATGTACTCCCCCTTCCGTAAACACAGCGGGTCCACTGATAAGCTAGTAGGCACCCGAGATGCGCTAGTAAACAAGGCTATACTTCCATACCGATTGTACATAGTTATGACCAGTCTTCTACCTTAACGCTTCTGCACCTCAATTATGCGTAAAATGTGTATATTTTTTCCCTGATGGATGATTTTGAACGCTCGACGGCCGTCAAAGCTCTTGAGGCCACGTATCCTAATTAGAATGTTTTTAATACCCATGTCATACCCAAGGCCCACACTATAACAACTTCACCTTCGTTTTTTTTAGATTCATCTAGAATTTGACAGATCTATCGACCAGCATTTTCTTTTCGCTCGTACGCGCAAACAATGACCGTACTCCCACCAGTCTTATGAGTAAGTGTCAACTTAGTTATGGGTGGTTCCTTCACCACAGCCATGCATTCACTGTCTCAGATTATATATGTGTCTTCTCTGTCTTTAGGAGCGCAGCTAAGCCTCATTTCAAGGTACTGAACTCGCAAAGGGTTTTTAGTGAGGGAAAAGAAAGGGCGCACTGCTAAATGTGGATGCAATAGGTTCCGAATTTCAAGGTAGGAGTGTGGTGCAAAAAGGGTGATGGGATATGCCCTGTAACCCCCACCCCAATTGTGCGATGGCAGAAACCAACGCACTATAAAGTCGCAACGGGAGACCCTTGCACACAACAATTACATATAACACTGTGTGTCAGTGTAGACACATGTACATTTTTAAACAAAGCCGAAGGAAAAAACATGAGATTCATCATATGGTTCGCAAGTAATTCGGTGTTGTAACGTTCTCTTAAGCAATCCAGCCGACATGGGTTTCGTCGCATGTGTGATTGTTATCCCGCGACTCCTCGGGCCATGATGGGAAAAACTGTCTCTTGGGAAGTCGCTCCGCTGGTGATAATTCCGACCCGGTAGGGTCCAGGACTCGAGTAAAAATTTACATGTGTCTACACTGACACACTGGAACCCAATCTCTACTGAGGACACCATCCGCCTGATGAGCTCCATCCACTCAGGATCCCCAACAGACCCATGCCCTCACCACATCTTCAACAAAGCAGACTCCATCATAGCACCACACCTCCGAGACGTCATCAACTGCTCCCTCAACTCTGCCACCTTCCCGGATATCTGGAAACACGCCGAACTCAGCGCCCTTCTGAAAAAACCCACAGCTGACCCCACCGAACTCAAAAACTACCGCCCCATCTCGCTCCTTCCATTCCCGGCCAAAGTCATCGAGAAAGCCGTCAACAACCAGCTCGCCGCCTTCCTCGAAACCAACAAATCCCTCGACTCCTCACAGTCCGGCTTCCGAGCCAAACACAGCACTCAGACAGCACTCATCGCAGCAACAGACGACATTCGAACTCTACTGGACAATGGAGACACAGTCGCCCTCATCCTCCTCGACCTCTCCGCAGCCTTCGACACAGTCTGTCATAGCACCCTGTTACAACGCCTCAGTAACATCGGAATCCAAGGAAAAGCACTGGAATGGATCACCTCGTTCCTTGCCGGCAGAACTCAGAGAGTCCGCCTCACACCATTCAAGTCAGAGGCCACTGAAGTCATTTGCGGCGTGCCACAAGGATCTTCACTCAGCCCCACCCTCTTCAACGTATACATGAGCCCCCTCGCGGCCATCGCACGCCAACACAACCTCAACATCATCTCCTACGCTGATGACACTCAACTGATCCTCTCACTCACCAAAGACCCTAACACCGCCAAAACCAACCTTCACGAAGGAATGAAAGAAGTAGCCGAGTGGATGAAGCACAGCCGTCTGAAACTGAATTCAGACAAAACAGAAGTCCTTATCTTAGGTACCTCCCCCTCCGCCTGGGACGACTCTTGGTGGCCAGAGGTCCTTGGAAAAGCACCCATCCCGACGGACCACGCACGGAACCTGGGCGTCATCCTGGACTCCTCACTCTCGATGATCAGACAAGTCAACGCCGTTTCATCATCTTGCTTCAACATTCTTCGCATGCTCAAAAAAACATTTAGCTGGATCCCCACCGAAACTAGAAAAATGGTCACCCACGCTCTGGTTACAAGCCGCCTGGACTATGGAAACACCCTATACGCCGGTACCACCGCAAAACTTCAGAAAAAACTCCAACGCATCCAGAACGCATCAGCCAGACTCATACTAGACATCCCGCGTAAAGACCACATTTCTGGTCACCTGAAAAACCTACACTGGCTCCCCGTCAATAAGAGGATAACATTCCGCCTCCTAACCCACGCACACAAAGCACTTTACGAACTTGGACCCGAATGCCTCAACACACGACTCTCCTTCTACACCCCCTCCCGCCAGCTACGCTCTTCCAACCAAGCCCTTGCTGCTGTACCTCGCATCAACAAAACCACCATGGGAGGAAGATCCTTCTCCTACCTGGCGGCTAAAACCTGGAACTCACTTCCCATTCACCTTCGCCTCACTCAGAACCACCTTGCATTCAGAAAGCAACTTAAAACCTGGATTTTCGACATGTAATTCCCCACCCTTCTTCAAGCGCCTTGAGACCCTCTGGGTATGTAGCGCGCTATATAAATTATTTGACTTGACTGGACCCTTGGTTCTCTAAAGAACTTAAAGAAGCCAAAGCCAAATGTAAAAAGGCCGAGCGGAGTTGGCGGAAAAACTATAATCCAGTGGATACGCTGAACTACAAGAAAGAATTAAAAATTTATCACAAACTTGTTAGAACAGCTAAAGGCACTCACTTTAAAGGACGTATTGAATCTGCAAAAAATCCTACTAAAGAATTCTTTGTGATCTACAAAGAGCTTACGACCCCATCCAGACTTGAGGCCCAAGATATCTTCACCAGTAAATTATGCGATGATATCGCTGACTTTTTCACAAAAAAAGTAGATTAAAAGTAGATTTAATGCATGCCACCTTTTCAGGTAATTCACCTACTAGAGAGGTGGTAGTGAGAAGTGCCTCTGCCACCAAGACCCATTTGACTCAATTTTTCGTCCCTGAGAGAGCTGACCTGCTCACTATCATTAACAGCATTCAGTCTGGCTCCCCTCTGGATGTGATTGCCCCAAATCGCTGCAAGGAAGTCATGGACTGTCTGATTGAACAAATTGAACACCTGATCACCTTGAGGCAAATTGAACACCTGATCACCTTGTCCTTTCAGGAATGTCATGTGCCTGACGCATGGAAGATGGCACAAGTAATAGCCCTGAAAAAAAAGCGAATATACAGATTTCCCAGCTACAGAATTTCCACCCTATCTCCCTCCTCCCCTTCTGTGGGAAAGTAGTGGAGAAGATAGTAAATAGCCAACTTATGAAATTTGTTGAGGAAAACTCCCTTCTCCACTCCACTCAGTCAGGGTTTAGAGCAGGCCACTCTACCGAGTCGGCGGTTCTCTTCTCCACAGAATGTTTGAGACAATTTGCCGATGGTGGGCAGACAGCAGCGTTGGTTTTGTTACATCTTAGTGCAGCATTTGACACCGTGCTGCACTCAACGCTGCTGTCTCGCCTCTCTGATTTGGGAGTAGTAGGACCAGCCCTGTAGTGGATAGGATCCTTTCTTGAAAACAGGAGTTTTCAAGTGCACCGCCCTCCTCACACATCGTCTCTTCGCAAACAGACATGGGGTCCCACAGGGCTCAAGTCTGAGCCCTACGCTATTTAATCTATATATGGAACCCCTAGCCCAATTGGTGGAAACTTTTGGTGTGGATATCGTCACATATGCTGACGACACCCAACTAATAATCAACCTCTCCAATAATCAGGCTGAGGATGCCATCAATTTCTCCAATTGTATGCGATCGGTAGCAGACTGGATGAATAACAATTGCCTCCACCTCAATAGCGATAAAACTGAGCTATTGATGGTTGGCAAGTCCTCCTCTGCCTGTTCGCAGGCCTGGTGGCCAGCAGAACTCAGAGTAGTTCCCCGCCCAGCACTTTCCATTAAAAATCTTGGGATATGGTTGGATGCGGAGCTCTCCTTCAAACAGATCAGCAAAATTACGGGCAAATGTTTTGGAATACTAAAAACACTCCGTAAAGTTCTTGATCTGCTTCTCATCAGTGCTAGGAAGACTCTTGTTCATGCCCTAGTGACTCCTCATCTGGACTACGGCAACGCCCTCCTTTTAGGACTGAGCAGGAAAGGCTTACACCAATTACAATACGTCCAAAATGCTGCCGCCCGCATGGTACTTAATCTCCCGCGCAGGGCATCCGGCAAAACAGCATTACAAAAACTTCACTGGCTCCCCATTGAGGAGCGCATCAAGTTTAAAGCTCTCTGCTTTGCTCATCGCATTGCCCAGGGTAAAGGGCCAAGGTATTTGCGCAACCTTCTGACCATACATCGCCCTACCCGGGACCTTAGATCTGCTGGAGCAATGCTGTTTCAAATCCCTCGCGTACGCAGGAGCAGGATGGGAGGCAGCTCCTTCCGCTATCTTGCGAGCAAGCACTGGAACAATCTCCCCCTTGACCTGCGCATGGAGCCTTCAGAAACATTATTCAGATCTAAACTAAAAACCTATCTCTTCCCAAGGGAATAACTGATTCTGTAGCCCGGGAGGCAGTCTATCCCCGGTCCTCGGCCTCTTCAGGGAGCTGCAGCACTTCTCAGCGCGGGGACACACTGTTTTTAGTGTAACCATGCGCTCTATAAGTGGTTTTATTATTATTATTATTATTATTATTATTATTATTATTATTATTATGCCTCTGATAGGCTAAAGCAAGCCTTTCTAGCCAATAATACCCTGACCCCCTCCTCCTTCTTGGGACCCCGGGTGGGTTGTTCACCAAGCCCCCTGCACCCCTGCCCCATGCAACACTGGCCGATGGTGGCCATAGAGACACTTATGAAAGCCACTCCCGCCCCTGGCTGCCCTCCTCCACCCGATACCCAGGGGACTTGTTCTGACAAGTTTGACCCTGAGGAGATTCTTCACCCAAAGTCTTCCACATGGGTCCCTTCAGAGAAAGTGGCGACATATGTGGTGAGTCGCATTCGGAAGCCGCTGGAGAAGGAATCCCGCAATTGTCTTACAGCGGAATAGCCCTGCCCCTCCCTGGAACGGAAAGTGGCCCTTATGCCCGAGACTGACCCACGAATGGCCACCTTTCTGCAAACGTTTGTAAAGGATACAAAGGAGGAGGAACAATAGATCCTGGTGGGTGTGCCAGATTAAACTCCTAGACACCCTAGGGCCTCTGACTAAGATCTTTGACATGGCTAAGGAGCCCAAGTCTTTTTGTTCAGTAATCTCCCCCGATACACTTTCTGCATGGGCACAGCTGGCAAGCATATTTTTAGGGAAAGCAAACTGTGCGTCATCTACAGAACGGCGTTGCTCCCTGTTGATTAAAGTCACCCCCAAACTTGGGGATTTGGCCGACTCTGAAGCGGGCCCATTGCTCAGGGATGGCTCTTTGGGGAACCATTTATTAAAGAATTACGAAGATTCGTCAACACCTTCACCTCCCTGGACAAAATATAGGCATCCATAAGGAAGGTTTTTCCCTTTCGGGTTTTCCACTGGGACGGTCGAGGTAGAGTCTGCTCGACGGGCCCCCCCAATGCTCAGACTCCCAGAGAGCAAGGCTCCTGCCAAGGCCAGTACCAGGACCGGGCCAGATACACCAATTTTCACCCCACCAGACTGTGGCAAGGCAGAATAGCCAGATGTACAGGAGCCTCTAATAAATCTGGTGAGTGTTCTCCCTTCTTCCCTTCTTAAAGTAGGAGGCCAGTTGTCAAATATTTTCCATGCTTGGATATTTATCACAAGAAACGCCTGGATTCTTAAGACGGCACAAGGGTTTTAAATAGAGCGGCAAGCGGTTACTCAGTGATCGGTTCACCTTTAGGCGGCCGTGTCAGCCCGCATCACAACCCCAAGGTTTTATCAGCAACATCTTCCTGGTCGATGAGGCCGCAGGAGGCCAGCGACCAGTTATCAACCTCTGCGAATTCAACGAGTGGCTGGTCTATAGCCACTTCAAGATGCAGGAAATTCACCTCCTACAGGATCTTCTATGACCTGGAGATTAGATGGTGTGCCTGGATCTCAAGGACGCCTCTCTTGATCCCAATTTCCCCCCCTCATCCGTGTTTGCTGTGGCAGCACCAGAACTACAAGTTCACCAGTCTCCCTTCCGCCCTCTCATCTGTCCCATGGTGTTTCTCAAAGATTCTCAGGCCAGTTGTGAAACAACTATAGGCGCAGGGAATCTGGCTAATCAGCACCTCAACAACATCCTGATAATAGGGAAATGACCGCACAGTCTATCGCTCTACCTACAGACCACAATAGACATTTTACAAAGCATGAGTTTCGTGGTCAATGAGACCAAATCCCTACTCAGCCTTCATTCTCGGAAGGCGACGAAGATTCGCCACAAATTGCGGCGGACTATGTTCAGACAGCGGGTCTCGCTACGGCAACTGGCCTGCCTGCTGGGCCTTCTCTCTTCTTCCATTTATACCATCTTTTCTGGCCCTCTCTAATACTGTGCCGTGCAACAGCTAAAAGCCACGCTTTTGCGCAGGGGTCTACCTTACTCTCAGGAGGTGGTGCTTTCGAGAGGAAATACCATCTTTTCTGGCCCACTCTAATACTGTGCCGTGCAACAGCTAAAAGCAACGCTTTTGCGCAGGGGTCTACCTTACTCTCAGGAGGTGGTGCTTTCCAGAGGAAATGCGTGCCAAGATCGGTTGGTGGTTGAGCAACATGGTGGCCTGGAATGGAAGGGCAATCTTCAGCTCAGCCCCGGACATTGTCAGAGTCACACACCAGCACATCAGGGTGGGGTGCCAGATGTGGCGAGTTTTCCACCGGAGGGTTTTGGTCTCCTCACGAACAACAGTTAAATAAAAATTGTCTCGAGCTGCTGGCGGGCTTCTTTGCTGTCAGATGCTGCACCAAGGACTCGGTCCAGGCTTGTGAGCTCCTCAAGATGGACAACATATCGGCAGCTCGGATCATCAATCTGGGGGATACCCAGTCGAAGGCCCTCTCCGACCCTGCCATATATATCTGGTAATATTGCCTCAAGCATCAGATTTCAGTCACAGCGGAGTACCTGCCAGGCGAACCAGGTGGAGGACATTCAGTCACGCACCTTCCGGGATTCGAGCCTTTGGAAATTCTATTTTACAGTTTTCCCTTCTCTCCGGGAGAGTTGGGGCCCTTTAAAATAGACCTCTTTGCACCAAGGCTAAACCACCAGGTGCACACATTTTTCAGTTGGAAGCCGGACCCTCTGGCAGTAGCCACAAATGCGTTCCTCCAGGATTGGTCGCTGGAAAGGGGGTATGAGTTTCCCCAGTTTGCGATGATCATGAGAGCCTTGGCTCAGGTCAGGCGGAAGTGCTGATGGTCACTCGGGTGTGGAAATCTCAAGTCTGGTTTCTGGAACTTTTTTTGGCATTTTCAAATATCCCTCTACCCCTATTTGTAGAGCTACTGCTCAGTCCGGATCAATTGACTCATCCTTTGACCCTGGGGTGGGGGAGTGAAGAGGGGGGTGTCGCTGTTGCTCATGGCATGGAGGATTACAGGGGACAATGGTCGATCCCAGGCCTTTCGGGACAGGCAGCGGTATTCTTATCCAGGGCTTGGGCCGATAGCATGGTCAAGCGATCCAGATACTCCAGGACTCAAAGGACCCATTGGTGTTTGGCCTACAGGTCGGTCAATTCCTGTTGGTATGCTATTTCAGCAGGGCATCTCTCGGTGGATGGTTCCCCGATCAGGGAGCACCCTTTTGTGTGTTGACTGGTGAGGCATTAGATTGTCTCTATCCCCAGAACCTAGGTATATTTGGGAAATTAACCTGGTTCTTAATCTTTTCCTGTCATGGCAACCCAACAGCTTCTTGTCCAGAAAGCAACTCTAAGCTAAGTTGGCCATGTTGCTTTGCCTTATTTTCTTGTGGAAGGGTCTCAGATGTAAAAGCCCTGGATATCACAGTGTGCATCTTCTCACCTTCTGGAGTCACGTTTACTGTCCATAGAAGGATGAAATGTGGAACTAGCGTTATTTCTTACCTGGCCTTTCCTGACTCTCCTAAGTTGTGAGTCATGGTGTGCATCAAGGCATACGAGATGTCCACAGAGTTCTGTTCCCCGGGTGAGCGGCAGCTCCTCATTGCGTTAGGAAAACCTCCTAAGGCAGTGTCTTCTCCCACTATTGCTCATTGGGTAAGATGAGCGATGCAGAAGGCGGGTATTGATCTGCGCACGTTGGTGCTCATTCAGCATGCAGTGTAATGGCTTCCAAGGCCTTTACTCTAGGGGCCCGACTGGAGGATATCCCGAATGCTGCAGACTGGTCTTCCGATTACACCTTTAAGAGGTTCTATTTCAAACCAGTGCTGGATTTGACTAATTTGGTGGTAAATAAGTTTTGAACTAGCATAATCCACGCCTTCGGTCCTGACATACCTAGCTATTGTAACAAAGTTTCAATTCTATTAAGGACTTGGAGGCAAGGATTATCCCATCCGAGGATTCTAGAATGGAATAACCCGCCCGTGACTAGTAAGTAATGCATCTTCATATTTCAGTGATGTGTTGCAATGAGCCTTCATTTACAAACGTAATTCCATTGCCTTGCTTCCCGGTTAAACCCTAACCTTGGGCTGTGGCTAACCTGTGTCTTTTGGTAGTAGAAATGGTTGCTAATAAACAAGAGTCGTGAAAAAGATGAGATGGCTCTTGCGCGTCCTAGCGGACACAGGTGATGGACTAAGGAGCTGGCCTGGATCGCCCTGATTGGCTGGAGCTTTGGGACTGTTCCCATTTGACGTTGTTTTCTTTACATTCCAAATGTTTCATGGGAATGGTAGTTTGTTGGCGCTTTTGTAAAATGGCTACTATTCACTAAAGTGAAGAAAGGATAGCATAATCTTCACCTCCGAGTCCTTAATAGAAATGAAACTTTGTTACAATAGCTAGGACATTTTTCATTCCTGATGACAGTCGACTGTGGGTACAAGCAAAAACATCTTCCTGCTCACGGTTTAAAGAAAATGCATAGTACATTTTAATGAGGTGGTAATTTTCCCTAGAAAAGTCAACGCCTATGCATGGTGTTTCAGACACATGTTTGTGGGGCTGTGATAAAAAGGTTATGCTTGAACATATGCGGGTGCCATGCCCTTCTGCAGTTACCGTATACTAATAATGAAGGTGAATAGCCTCCAACTTTCCTTTTGTGTAAATTAATTACACACATGTTCCAATGCAACCACACATCTTTCAGCCCAGGTCTGAAAATCTCATGATCCTCTACTATTCCAGCCATTATGGGGATGTTGGTCACCTCAGGGTTCTGAGTGACATCATAAAGAACTCTGGATTTGCTCTGGTTGTCTCTCAGAACCATTTGTTAATAAATCCCCGCAATTCACTGTTACCCATCTATAATTCCATATGTTATGTATGGGTCCCAAACCGGTCTATCATTATGAACAGGCTTTTTAAAATTGGGTTATTTACTGTATTTTTGTCACAGCAGTGAAAAAAAAGCTTTTTTTCACTGCTGAGATGTAACAATGTTCACCTGCCAAGCTCTGCTCAGCAGACAGAAAACACCGGCAAACAACAAAAAAAGTAACACCTTTAAGAACTCTGCATGTAGTTAAAAAAAGTACATGTATTTATTCACAACCATTCCGCCGTTTTATGTTTGTTTAAAAAATATTATAGCCCAAACACAACCATACAATTCCAAAATTCACAAAGCCTGTTAATGAAAGTTAATGGGTATGGAACCCATATATAACAACATTAATGAACTGAACTGAACTGAACATTAATAGATGGGAAACTTAAAAAGGGATGTTGGTCACCTCAGAGTGGGTCTGAGCAATACAGATGAATCATAGGCAAGGCAACTGGAATTATAAGTCAGGAGCACCCAAAATGATGTGGCAGAGTTTATGCAATTATGCGGAAATAACACACAAATTGTGTGACGTAATACGCACAGACTTTTAAAGACCTGGGCAAACAGGGCAGGCCCCCACCTTCCAACAGGCCCAATGGGAAGGTGACATTTTTCTCTACCTCACTTTTGTGTATTTCTTTATTTTTACCTTTAACATATAATTCAGTATTGTTAGAAGGGCTTGAATTAGCAAAAACTGGTTAATAAAATACAGTTATTAAAACAGTAGCCCCCAAAGTTTTTCTTGTCCAGGGCCCCAAATATCTTTAAGAAAACACAGGTAATGGAGCACATTTTGTGATAGTATTACTTCATCATTTTTACACGTTAACAATGTTTGGGCAAAGATTTCTCCTCGTTAGTAACAGTTAAACACCAAAATCCAGCAATAAGCAACTCGGAAGAGGCCAGTCAACTTTGCATAGAGCCTTCCACTGTGCAGCAGTGCGTGTTGCAGTAATTTTAATAACTTTTGATCCATTTGAGCTAGAAACAATTATTTTTTAAATCTGCTGATTATGTAGTTTATGATGGATTAGATGAACGAAGGGGCACATTTGTAATTATACGGCAAAACACTGTTGCCTCAAACACACAATTCCAGCCCTGGTCATAGTCCATCAGATGTCATAGAACCACTAGATGAAAAGTATTCTATTATAGTCACCCAATGACAGTACAGACACTGCAGTTAAACAAGGATTTGTCTATGAATCTGCAGAGCATAAACTGTATGTAGTGTGGTGTACTTTCTTTGTAACCTCAGTCACTAAGCTGAATAAATATTCAATAAGAAGGTAATAAAACTGACTCCCAGAATTTGATCAAGGTTGGAAGCAGGATTTGAACAGCGATCTCCTTAACCCTCCTGCCCCATTCTGTAACTTAGCAAGACAACCAATCTGGTTCCAAGAACATGACAGCCCGCCCATTCGTCCGACTGAATAGACAAATTAAAAGAGGACTATGAAACCATCTTGATCAACTTGTTGACATCGATTGGAACAAGGATTTATCCAGCAAGGCGAGCACGAATTTTAAAATTCCACTGAGTACCCAGTCACGACTAAGAGGAAGCAGGGGTATCATGCTATCAAAAAGATATCATACGCTTTCATAATACAACAGAATACATCTCTTCTACAATTTTAATATGGATACCATACTTTACCAAATTAATTACACAAGAAATAGATGTATTAGTTATGTATTTTTGTAAAAGGCGGTTGGGGACGTTCTTTTTCTATCCAGTGGCAAATAACCAACACTTACCCTTACACTGCAAGAAACTGAAATGGCTCCTGGTATCCAACAGTACTGCTGAGATAGCAGAGGCGTTTGGTTAAGATATGCCAGTACAGATGTGTGTGACCCTCGGATCACAAATTCATATGGTGGAAGGGCAGACTTAGTCATTCATCCTTCTAGAGGCATTTACAAGAGTACGAATTGACTTGGACAATAGTAACATATATGCTAAAGCCTCGCCAATCAAGGATTCATGCTCAGACAACGTTAAGATGGGTGCCAAGTCTTTTCACGGGAACAAGCACCTCCAGATACTAATGGCTGTTCTTAGCCAAAGAAAGATGCCCCAAGAACCGAATTTGATCTGAAACTTTGATACGTACATAATATGGCTTTTACTAGCCAATTAAAAAGAAACGAATTCAAAGGGAGTATTGTCCTTTTTCCATTCAGTAGAGCTAATGGGGACATGCCTTGGGGTCGCTAACAGATAAATCTGCGAAATGCCACAAAGTTCCAATTTGACAACTGTGGAATGAGAATCTGTTCTTGTGAGGTCATTGGACAACCTATCGATCTCCAAGTTCTGCACTCCTTTGAAAGAGAAAGACCAGATCTATGCTGCGGCCTATCCCGCTGGTTCATAGTGGCCCAGAAAACAGGAGGGATTGGCTGTCCCATAGCCTAATCAGTTAGACCATTGCATCGATCGCCAACATTACAACATTTTAGATGTTCGAATTTCACAACACATTCTAACCACCATCTGCATGCTCTCTGCAATAACACAGACAGCTACTTCTAACAACAACTGTCGAAGCCAATAGGTTTCACGTTTTTGACATATTGGCTTTGGTAAATAAAGTGCGAGAACTTGCTGAAATAATTCTTAGGCATATGCAGGATAACATAAATGCATACTAGCCACCACACATGCCCACACCTAGGAAATGGCAGAGGAGTAGTTTCTCCTGGGACAGTACAGCAATCAATGGAGCAGATACAGACAGACACTTTCCTGTAGCTATTTCCCCTCTCAACAGGGCCATGGCCCTCCACAGGGAGCATTCAAAGAACCAGGTAGGGGAGACTATACTTGTCTCTGTGATCTCAGTCCCACACAGGGATCGATTTTTTCCTCATTTTTTCGAGCCAGGCAGATTAGAACAATTTTGGTGTCACTTTACACCTAGTGGCCAGCTCTAGTCACTAGGATTGCTGGCTTTTGGCCACCTAGCTTATTAAAGTTTGCAATGCTTGGGGAGCTTGTTTTTTTACTTTGCTCCCATCGTTTGCTAAACCAGTCTTCTACCCAGGGCCTGGAGTCTTACTCAGCAGCACACCTTCTGGAGATCACACTCCTGCAGGGCCAGTCCACAGAAGATCTAGGGAAATCTTACAGAATCCCCTTTAGAAGATCCTCCAATATCCCCCACAGGGTGCAATATGGCCAGCGCTGCTGGCTCTGGAGAAACAAATCCTAGTCTCTGGGTGCAAACTGAAGCCAGAAGTCCTTGAATCCTTCCTTGCAGTAGGGAGTCTTTTCTCTTTCAGATGGGTGTTCTTCTTGCATCTTTTCCCTCAGGTCCAGACTGGTTTCGAAAGCCTCTCCCTTATTCAGGGTTTTTAAGACTCGCCTAGCGACGCAGGGCATGCGCTCTGCTTGCTAGGCGCTGCGTCTGTTTGCCTCCAGGGGCACCAGTGTGTATCTATTTTGTGAGAATGTGTGTGCGCACCTGAAGTGAACGGGTGCGGGCATCGCTGTCTCTTTTCATGTGTGTGTCCGAGTAGCTTTCCAGGAGCGTTCAGTGTCAATGCTTGTTTAACAGTGCGAGGAGGACTACAAGCCCCAGGCCGCAATGAAAGCGCCCTGGACTAACAGATCCCAAAGGGCAGGGACCTAAGAAAGTTCATAGCTCCTAGAAATTACAATTCGTCAGGGGGTGCGCGGCGCTTCTTGCACTGGGCCATTCTCCTTTCGGGGTGTCTACCCTCTCTCCTGCACCGAGCTGACGGCAGTGGCGTGAGATCTGTCCATCACAATGCTCTGGTACCCTCATGGTAAACACGTACCTCCGGCTAGGGGTGCAGTGTCCCTCCCTCCTGTGAGGGACGGAGTTTATGCATATATTATTTATATGAAGCGCCAACTTGCCTCAAGGGCATCAGAGCACTTTACATGAGCACCACGTTAGTTGGACAAGGTCAGACTCCTTTTTTGCTAATTTTTAAGCACCCGAGTTGAGGCGGTTGGCCCAGAATCACAGGGCGTTGGTCCTACGCCGGGATTCGAACCATGTTCCCCAGTTCCGTGAGCCCACATCTCCTCCTATATATGCTTGTAAACAGCGTCTCCGGCTTCTAGGCGCCCTCCACATACCCTTTTGCTTGGCTCCACGGATCACATTCTGTCCTCAAGGACCAACAGATTAGGACCACTCCCTCCTAGGATGGGAAGTTGCCTGGTTCCGTCTGTTTCTCACATGTTCTGCTGACTTCATGCTCAGTGCAGTGTTACTTGCCTGTCCCATGTCTGAAGCACATCTCTGACCCTCAAGTGCCTCATTCTATACTCTGTCAACCATATAAACAGGGGCGCTTCGCGGCCCCATCAAGGATATAAAGCGCTACATAGATGTACGTTATGTTGGTGACACATTTAAAGCGCATGTCCCCCAAAAGGTTTCTTGGCGCTTGTTGGGTGAAGTAGATGGGATTCCTGCAGTGCTTAATTTTAAGACGGACTTTCCATTTAGCATGCTTAACACAGGGAATGGACATAGCTATTTTTTTACTTCCAAGCATTGTTCTATTATATCTAGCAAAACTCTATTCTTTTCCTTTTCATTTTAGAAAGGTTTTGGTATGATAATTCTTGGGCCTAATTATGGCGGTTTACAGGGAACAAAAAACAAATATTTGCAATGCAAAAGGTCTCGCATTCACGAGAGTTTGAGCTATTGGCACTGTAATTGACAATGCCTTTTATTTATGTTTTAAAACCCAAATCATAAATAAAACGCATTGTCATTTACAATGCCAATAGCTCAAACTTGTGTGAATGCGTGGCCTATTGCATTGGAAATGCTGGTTTAAGGTGGAGTGAGAAGTTTCAGAACCTAGGCTCCCCTCCCTTGTTTCTGTAGGGGTGAGCTTTACCCCAGGCCAGATGCACTGTGAAAAGTAATTATCAAATGCAGATTCTGTCCTAACTCTGTTCTCTGCTGGTAGCAGGCATAATTACTAGCTGCTGGCCTTACTGTATGGTGAGGCCTTTGGGCTTTCATCTGGCCAGCAGAGTAACTGTGCCCAGCAACGGGAACAAAAGTCTTGAATCTCATTAAAAGTAGAGTCAGAGAAACCTAAATCTAGAAGCGAAAAAAGATGTGTGGATACGTGGAATTTCATGTCAAAGCAGCACTCGGAATCATGATTTACCATAATATTGGTACGCCAACTGATTCTCTAGAACTAACTAGGGCAACACTGTAGTTTGGTTCACATTTCACTCACAAGTTATAATCAGTACAAATGAACATAATCACACTATTAACGTCCACTCATATTATGGTCTGAACAAGTCAGTGTCAAACGCTGAACTGTCTCTTCTGCAACAGGCTACCTGTGTTCAGACCCCAGGCTAAGCTAGATGGTAGTCTCATATGCTCAGCCAATGCATGTGTGCACGTAGTCAAATGCAACCAGTCTCTTAGCCTACCTGGGCAGCAGCAAACATCTTAAAAGGAAGGTTCAGATCCGAGGCCACCAAAGTCATCTGCGGCGTACCACAAGGATCCTCACTCAGCCCCACCCTCTTCAACGTCTACATGAGCCCCCTCGCAGCCATCGCATGCCAACACAACCTCAACATCATCTCCTACGCCGACGACACCCAGCTGATCCTCTCCCTCACCAACGACCCCGCCACCGCCAGAACCAACCTACACGAAGGGATGAAAGACGTAGCCGAGTGGATGAAGAACAGCCGCCTGAAACTGAACTCAGACAAGACGGAAGTCCTCATTCTTACATCATCACCCTCTGCCTGGAACGACTCCTGGTGGCCCCCTGCCCTGGGCAGCGCACCCAAACCAATGGACCACGTCCGCAACCTGGGCTTCATCCTGGACTCCTCCCTCTCGATGACCAGACAAGTCAACGCCATCTCATCATTGTGTTTCAACATCCTACGCATGCTCCGAAAGATCTTCCGATGGATCCCCACTGAAACCAGGAAGACGGTCACCCAGGCACTCGTCACCAGCCGACTGGACTACGGAAACGCCCTCTACACCGGAACCACAGCCAAACTGCATAAAAGACTCCAACGCATCCAGAACGCCTCCGCTCGACTCATCCTGGACATCCCCAGACACAGCCACATCTCCGGATACCTGAGAGACCTGCACTGGCTCCCGTCAGCAAGAGAATCACGTCCAGTCTCCTCACCCACGCACACAAGGCCCTCCACGACCTGGGCCCCAGGTACCTCAACAACCGCCTGACCTTCTACACCCGCACCCGCCAGCTACGATCGACCAGCCATGCCCTCGCCGCCGTTCCACGCATTCGAAGAGCCACCATGGGAGGAAGATCCTTCTCCTACCTGGCAGCCAAGACCTGGAACTCACTCCCCCTCCACCTCCGCCTTACCCAAGACCACCTCTCCTTCAGGAAGCAACTCAAGACCTGGCTGTTCGAGCAGTAGCGGACCCCTCTCCCCCAAGCACCTTGAGACCCTATGGGTGAGTAGCGCGCTATACAAATTTCTTGATTGATTGATTTATCACTCCCAATGCATTATAACAGAGCTTACAGTGAGTGAGACTCATGGCCGAAGTACATAAACAAGGATATCTAAAAGGAGTTAAATGTAGGGGGATTAAAAGAGGCTGAACCCATTTCTCACAGGGAGCAATACGGGGCACACAGACACAGAAATTGGTAGAAGTACGGTTGGGGAGAGCTAGAAAGCACAATCACTCTCCCGGAGTGCTCGAAAAAAAACATTCCCCAATTGTGAGCTGTGAAAGAATGGAAGTCATCCAATCAAGAGGATGGCAAACAAAATATGCCTCAGGGAACAGACAAACACAAAAAAGGAAGGCAAGCCACAGAATAATAAGCAAGCAAATCAGAGTGACCAAAAATCCATCCAATGGCAAACAATAGGCCCACTGTACGTTTTTGGTATGATCCACAGGTAGCTTTTGCCTATATAGCTAAGAGCTGTCTGGCAGGACAGACCCACATACAGCAAACATGCCTTTGCAGCAAAATGAAAGAAAACGTAAATTCGTGTTGTCAGATGGACAATATAACAAATATTTAGGTAAATATGCTGCCACAAATTTGCACAAGCTCTCACACCCTACAGTCAGACTCAACATGCCTGAGAAAAGCCAGCATGAAAAACTGATCGCTCTAACTTTTGTTCTCCATCACGAAATTCCCCAAATCAAGTGCAGGAATAAGCAAGAGAAAAGGCATGGTGCTTCAGGTGACTGATTTACATAGTAATAATCTAAACTCGGAATCTATGAAATGCACAGGGGACACGGAAGTACAAGACACGTTGAGACTAATCTGTAAACGAACGCACAGCCGAGGTAACGCATTGCTGTATAGGCAAACATTTTTAAATTAACTCGACAACATGTAATGTAACGAGACACACCTGCTTTATGCACATGGTAACGTGAACAATACATCCAAAATGGCAAGACATGTTTTACTGACAAACATGCCACGTACATTAGCATAATTTAATCAAAAAGAGGCTAGCTGAGGTGAGGGGGAAGGGGGTTGTTTAAACAATATTCTAGTTTAAAGGAATTAGTGACTCAGTTTTGTCAGACGGTTGTGGCACCTGGTAGGTGTGCTCATGAAGCCCTCACCCACCAACCTAGTTATGTGCTTATGGATTGTGGTGGTGAACATAGTAATTTTCCTGAGACCTTAAGAGTTTGTGTTTGAGGATTGGTTATCGGCTTGTTTTTTTTTTTGCACCATGTTTATTAACAAGACTTTTATGTAAAAAGAAGGATGATTAATTTGAACATCTTTGGATTTGGAACATGAATATGAGCTTATGGGTATATGATCTCATTGTTACAGATTGCATGAGAAGTTTTTTATACGGATGCACGCAAAGCGATTATATTATGGTTATCGACATTGAAGATGAATTACACAGAGAGCTCTTTACTCTTTTCAACTCTTGGGTTTTCATGCACTTGGGTGAAGCATCTAATTGAGGATAACATCTTTTGGATTTTTCAGCTTTACCTTTCTCCATCACACTAATGGTGGTGTGGTATTTTGAATCTTTGTTATTTACTAGACTGTTACTTCTGATTCCTTTGATGATAATACATTAGTATACGATTATTATAACATTGTTAATAGGTACATTGTCCTTATGATCTTTATTTTGGGTTTGCAGCCCTGGTGAAGTCAAGAATGCTATAAACTTGCATGATGAAACACGTGTTGGCTGCACATAGTAAGAATATATTTGTGGACTTGTGAAACATAACAAGAATCTACAGCTGTACCGACAGAGGAACATTTGGATTTTCGAAACTAAGGAATAAATTACTGATTGTTGAACTTTTTATAGGAGAACTCCTTTGTGCTCAGGGAGGAACTGTATTTTATATATTAAAAGACCATGTAACAAGACCAGTAAAAGGTCCAGTCGTTATGGGTGGTAACAAATGCAGAAAAGGCGGTACCAGGGAAGGACTAACCAGCCTAATAGCGACTCACAAGGTAGTGTTTAAGAAGTACAATGACAAGCCAATTATAAATATGGGTGGAGAGTGGGCTGGGTTTTAAAGCCATACTCTCCTACTGCATGCCTCGCAGCAGAACATGCGCTGCCCAGGCTCGACCCAAAAATAAAACGGTAATAAAATGAATTACAGTTTTATTTTTTATTGCTCCCAGCCAGAGCAGTGTTTGGGGGTGGGGCTGGGGCGGATTGGCAGCAGGGGAGTGGTGCTCACTGGCAGCAGGGGAGTGGTGCTCACTGGCAGCAGTTCACATTGCGCATGTCTCTTTGGTAGGCTGTATTGTGACGATCAGCCTGAGTTGCGCAGTGTAAACCTCTCCACCTAGCTGTCTCAGACAGCTGGATGGAGAGCAGGTACAGCATCGAAGCAGCCAGCTCCAGGCAATACCGGCGCTGCGGTCATGCTGCTCATCTGCAGCATGAGAGCAGCGTCGGGAATTGCAGAAGGGGGTGGCCTGAGGCTCCATGAGGTACCCAAGCTGACTCCAAAAGAAAGAACAAATTGTTGAGCGAAATGCAGGCAAGTACATTTATTTTTTAATAATCTTTGTATCCCACTGGGTTTGTCTCTCCCACCCCCTCAACGCCCCTCCAGTGTTGAGGGTCACAGCCCACTTTATTGGCTCCACTAAATAGTTGCACAACAAAGTCTTCGGCACTCTAAATATCATTCTTAGCCAATGAGAGACTTTTTATAAGCAGTGCCATAACAAGGGTGTGAAAGGCTCTAATAAACACAAGAAAAATAGGGAGAGTGTCGGTCTCCCTACTCAATGAGAAGCCATGACTAACCCTCCGGTCCACAGTTTCTTTACCTATACAAGCGCTCTAAACCTTAAATAAGTTTTATATGGAGCTCCTCCATTCGGATCAAAATACTGCCTCCAATAGTGGTGTGCACCGCCTATCAACAAGTAGGTCCCTAATCCAACACAGTGTCCTCATGATGTCTTAATGGGTACAGAAAATATTTTGAAAATGTGTTCCGCATAGCAATGGGACTGAAGTTATGCATGTTCTACCTACACACTATTTAAACCAGCATTGATAAAGCCAATAGGTCTCACTTGCAAAACAGGCTTTACCAATGCTCAGGTTTCAATTGGCTAACAAACATGGTCCTCTACTGAGTGCCAGTATTGGCTTTAACAAGGTTTGTAAAATTGCAGCGCAAGAATATACATAGTTAACAGACCAGTGGGTGACGATCTTCAACAGCACTTTGTATTGTGTAATTGCTTGGCCATTCTAAGACGACTGTCCGGTTACAACAAAATAGGATGTTTAGATGCAATGTGATGTCATCTTTGAATGGTAGAGCAGAGCAATAATACTAACAATCCAAGTTGACGGTCTTCCACGGTTGCCATTGCCAAAGCTTCAGCTGCTCTTTACCAGCAACGACAAAGCCAATACAGATAATCAGCAGCCAGTCATTTTTGTTGTGACCAGGCTAAAACATAGAGCATGTTCACAGGTTAATGAAGAAGGGGCGGTGTGTGACCTCTAACTGTAGAGAGACACAGCGAGATACAGCGGAGCAGAGCAGCAGGAACATAAACAGCAGGGGAGAGAAACAACGAGTGAAAAGTGATGGTAGGTGGGCAGGGGACAAGAAGCAAAGGAGCGGTAGGATAAGGGACACAGAAGCAGCTGCAATGGGGAGCTAGAGGAGTCAAAACATATTGTAGGCAGGCTGCAAGAAGCAACACACATACAAGTTGGCATAGCTGAAATTGAGTGGTAGGAAGCTGGAAGCAATGGAGAGCAAAGCAAGACTGCGGGCCAGAAGCTACATGGCTTACAGGGAAGACTAAGCAATATAAAATAATACAATTCATGCCCTCCAATACAAACTACAGATGAGAATGGAAGTATGAGGTGAGAGAGTCATCACCTGCGGGCTGATAGATGTGATGGTCCATTCAACCCGCATGCGAGTCTGGTAGAGCCTCTCATAGAGCTTGTGCTAATGTACTTACAGGTCGGCAAACTGTGAAGCAGATGGGCTTATCTCTCACGGATGTTCGTTTCAAAGTTAAACCAGCCCGCATCGTTACGAGCTATATTTGTTCGTATGAGACCGTGTACTGAAAACTAAGGAAATTACCACAAACCCTATGAGAGATGCAACCACACTGACATGCTGGTTGATTGTGAGGTTCCGTGACAATTGTAAGTGATGTTTTTGACTCGCACGAATATGGTCGAGTCTGGTATCTATGAACCGCAAATGACGAGTTTAGTGGGTGTGTGCAGTTTCGCTGTGCTAACGTAAACCGTTCGTCTGTTACGTGGGTTATTCTATCTGTACCCACGGGTTCCATCTTAGATATGGCATCCATTTTGTCTCTTGCCCTCAAGTAGTCAGCGAACGGACGCTGTCCGCTTCGCGACCCTGGGATTCCCGAGAGATGTACGGAAGACACATGTCCTTTGAGAGTGTCTTTATGACGAGGGGGGTGATACTGTAAGGCAAATGGCCCCGCTCGAGGCTCATCTTGCCGTGCCGGTCTATTGTCTCAGCCGTGCATCTCATTAGGCACGTCCCTTTGATGCCAGGAGCTCGTGTTTCCTGATACCTCCCCTTTTACACCCTTTCCAATTCCCCACTGTCTCCATCTTCCTCCGCACCTGTCCTTGTTCTTCCTTCGATCTGTTTTACTGCCGATAGGAATGCACTAATGGTGGGAAGATGGGTTTTTACAGTTGGGAACCACCAAATGTTTCCGCACTTATGTTCCGGACCTTGAATGTATCAAAGAGACCAAAACGACCCCTCTGGGGATAACTATGAGAACTGAGCCATAAACCTTTGTGTACCATGTAAACCTATGGGTGAATTATGTATAAAAGGAGCGATCCACAGAACCTATTTGAAGCAGTCTCCACAAGTAGCATGCGTTGTACTTGCCGTGATTTCTGTGTTCCCTGCAGTAAATAAAGCTCGAATCTTTGACGCCGAAGGAAGTGTCCCGTGTCTCTGTCATTTGTACGCCGGAGCAGGTTACCCACGAAGGTTTCAGGTGTTGTCCCCTGGCACCGCTGGGTCTTAAATAACCCAGTCCTTCAATTGGAACATCGACATACCCCCCTCTTGGGTTTTATTTTATTTTAAATGTTAATTTTAGGTATTCTTATACAGCGCGCAGCTGCCTCAGCGAAGAGGCGTCCCGGCGATGTTAGAGTCATATGAAAGCTAGGGGCTAAGCCAAGGGGAACATGTGGGTTTTGGTGGCCTTACAAAAAGCAGCAGGGACTGGGATTCATCATACAGCACCCAGAGATTAATATCAACGAATATTGTCTAAAACCAGGGGAATTGCACCGTGTCTTAATGTATATCTGTTTATCAACATTTGTTCATGGTTGAGCACTGAGTTATCTGCACACGGTTCACTTACTCACATATTACTGCACATAAATAACCAATATATGTAATTGACAGAAACCGATCAGCAGTCTATTGTTGTTGCTTCTGGTCTCCAGTGTTTCTCAACTTTTACTGAATGCAAAGAAATGTTTATGTTACTAGTTATTGGGTTTCTAGCTTGAATGAGTCCCACGGGACTGATGTGTATACCGTCCAAGTTATACACAGTCTTTACTGGACACTGAATAGTACCAAAGCAGAGTCCTCTGACCCTCTCCTTAAGGGTTCCATCGCGTCTTTGGGTAGCAATGACTAAACCTCTTTGGCAAGGTTAGAGAACTATTCTGCTATCATCTGAGCAAACCTAGGAGATACTGGAGAGGGGGCGACAGAAAAAAAGAGGTTAACTATGACTAACAACCTGCAGGACTTACTGGTACGAGGAAGGTCTGTTTTTCGTGAAACATCAAGGCTGATAGCATTTCGGAGGTCTAAATACAGACCAAATCAGTATAGTGAAGCAAATTGTTAGTCTCCTTGCCATCCTTGTTAGGCCAAACAGCGGAGTATAAAATAAAAAAAATGATCACAGACTGACTGAATCTGTCCGTAAGGCACCTTGCAAAACAGAGTGACAAGAGGGGTGGAGGCAACTACTGAAGTAGCAGAGCCCTTTTTGTAGGCCAAAATGAAAGACCACAAACATGTTGAGATTTAATGCGAATACTGTTGGGGCTTACAGTTTGCCTCAGTGCAAGGCTACAGCCATGGGTGTATGGCTTGAGGGTGAGGTTTGGACTGCTATTTGCAAGTACGTTTCAGTTTTGACAATTAATACTGTATGCTATGTCTTTCCTTTTTTCTTCATCTTTCCCGTCCTTTTGTATTTTACATATGGCCAGAGGAGATTTGTAGTTTACATTTGACTACCGATACATGGCTATAAGTATGTTATCGGGTACCAATGTATTCCTTCCAAGTAACACAAAGGATGTCTTTTTAAGTAGTAACCTTGCAGCATCCTGAACAAAAAGGATAAATATCCTGTTCTGTTGAAGATAACAGCATTTGCTTGAGCAAACAGTGTGAGACGGTCACTGACAACAAAGGCAGAGAGAACATCTTGAACTCGCTTAGCACAACTGCACTGAAAATGACCTATTTCAATAGGAATGGGCTGCATCAGATATAATATGCAACGGTGAGATGTTAGACGCCCCATCCCACCTATCATATTGTTATAGAGATAACAAAAACATTGAAGTGTCTTTGTCAATGCCTGCAATGCACTACTGGTGTATAGAGTACATGTTAGTGTCATCTTTACATCTCAGATGAATAGCAGTTATAAACACAAAGGATTCAGTCAAAAAAGTATAAATAACCATACCACTTTCAATGTCAACAGAAAAAAAATATTTTGAGGAACTTTGACTTCATCTTTAATATAATCAAAACAAATATAATAGGAGGGATATTCGGTCTTTAAAGGTTTCTTGTGGGCACCATGATAGATGAAATATAGTGCTGCTTACCAATTTGAAAAATGCAAAATGACAGGGTGATAATTCTGCGGTGTGGTGGCACTATTGAGTGGTTTCTAAAATACAGTAGCAGAATGGACTGTAGACCCCTGACATGCTTCCCTCCTCAACTCGTGCCTCCCACATTCATTACTCTATCGATTCATAGTATGTCAAACAGTATAGGAAGTGTAAATTGAAGTAGGGCGTTTCTAAGTCGTGCCTATAGACCATGCTTCAGTTCAATGAATGACAATGCTCTGAGAGACAGAGCTACATAAAGCAGGCTTGCACAGGGTCATGTTGTCAGGAACTTGTACCACTAACTGGCAACAAACACTACAAAAGAAAAAGTGAACCAAGAGATGGAAAGCGCCCCTCCCCCAAACAAGAAATCGCTAATAATTTTACTAACGGTGGAATTTGTGGCAAAATAAACGCACAAGATTCAGTTAACCGGTTTGTAGAAAACACTGAGGGGAGGCATGCTGGGAGATTAGCAGAGACAGAAGCATGTTGGTTGTGAACACTATGCATCCTTTCAATGGGTATGCAACAATAAAAAGTGCTTTCACTACTATATTGTGAACTTATTAGACATTCTTACGAAGATCCAGTCAGGGTCCATTTCCGACTTTGCTATGTTGATCTCTGAAGCGGATACCTATGGTCCTAGTATGAATTTCAGGAAATATGCAATAAATATGTAATTCTATAAATGGCTGATGCAAGAACCCTTTAGATTCATTTGAACCTAAGATTTAAGTGAAGAATATGGGGACAGGTGGTAAGCATGAGGGGACGGGTGGTAAGCATGAGAGGACTGGCAGGAAAAACATTGGGACCAAAAACCGAGCCAGCAATAGGTTGCACATTTAACTCTTTTTTAATTAACAAACAAGGGAACACAAAAAAGGTTACTGAGGACCTGGGTATTCAAGTAATTTTTGGAGAACAGTGGTCCTGAGTAGACAATTATGATCAGAAAAAGAATCAAATTTAGACCTTGTTGGGTGCTATATATATTTACAGTGCCCAGCCAGACAATGAATTTTGTATGTAACAATATATCAAAATATAAAGGAACATAATAAAAGAACCAATACAGTGGGGTGCAATCCTGCACCCAACATGGAAGGACGTGAAGGGAAAAAGAGGTAACAGTTACACAAATAAACAAAACAAAATTACAGGTAAAATATTAGGAGCTGTGGTAGCTTGCATTCAATATTACTATAAGGCAAGCTTAACCAAATAGTGACCACAATTTTTAGACACAATGGATCATAGTGGTACTATTTTTGAAATGTCGACGACGTTTCGATCCCAAGCTCCTTAATTAGAGGGATCAGCAGCAGGACTAGTGTTTAACAATTGCCTGGTGTAAAGTAATTACGCCTGTTTGGATAAAAAACAGGGGAACAAAGAACAGTGACCTGTCAAAATCACTGGAAATAAAGTTTTCAACATGTCAGCGATTGGTTTCCACACGTGCAGAAATCCAGTGACTTATTGACTTAAGACAACCTACAGCAAGTGACTGAGTGAATGCAACCGAGCTGGTGGGACATACTACAGAATTTGGAATAACTAGTTCTTTGTGAGCGGTGTGATTTAGGAGTTTTGAAAAGTGGTGATCTAACTTGGTGTCATCGGTATTCGGACAGTTATGCTTAAGATATTTACAACGTTTGAATATATCATAGGGTGCTCCTTTGTGACTCTGGATAGGGGAGAATTAGAAGAGAATGGCGCCTTGATTAGCTCTGTATTAGCTGTCACCTATCCGAGGCATGACCCGGAAACAGTTCATATTCCTTTCCTAAATGGCTGCCATTTACCGGTCACAAACACACGAGACCGACGAAGGGAGACACCAACCCTACGGCAATTATTGTACCTCAATCACAGCAGAGAGCAGTGGACAGACACTAATTAAATCAACCCGTACTTTGCCCAGGCTCCACACAAACCAACAAAATGATGAAAGTGGCGGCATCTGGGATACACTGCCTAATTAAAAGGCAGCAAAAAGTGTAATGATAATGCCAAACGAATGGTAAGTAAATTACGGTCTAAATTCCCCTAGAGGTTTTATTTTTCTTTAAGAATAGATCATATGCACTTCCTGCAGGCTCGACCCAACAAAGAAACTAGGATTCTGCAATACAGCCATACTCTGCTACAAGGAAGGTGGAACCGTTGGTTCAGTTGTCCATTAACATTTTGCATTCGCTGATAAGTCAGTAAACTATAAAGTTTTTGTTATTTAGATGCGTTTATGCAATGGACATAAGGAAAACCTTATGTCCAAGTATTATTTACCATGTAGAGGAACACAGATAAAAATGGTGCCATGACAGTGACAAGAGGTCAATAGGGTGAGCAGCAGGACCTTGAGGGTTAGACGGACTGAGGCACAATGGCCTCCAACTCCAGGGAAAGGCAAGCACAGGGCGAGAAGGGGACAGAAAAGAGGATGCAGAGTAACTGCTGGTGAGGAGGTGTTGAGTCTGAAATCAGCTCTGCATATGTGGATGTCCCAGTGTAAAGAGGTACAATCTAGACCTAAATTAATGTGACCCCAGTTATCAAGGAGTGGCCTGTGTGTTGATATGAGGCAACTAAATTGGGCTATTGAAAGAGTGACATCTAGAACTAGACAATATAACACTACTCAATGGTACATATAGTCTCAATAGGACATTAAAAAAATATAATTAACTGGAAAGTTAGACATGTCACACATTTTAGTACACTTTTGGGCCTGTTTGGTAAAAACATTCAATTTCTCTGGAGGGGTAGCAGTGACTGACATGTTCAACCGGGCAATTCAAAAGGTAATCAGACTTATTTTAGAGGCTTTCACCTACAGTGATAACATCTTGCTGTTCTGAGCTACCCTCAATAAGCATGCTGACTCCCAAAGAAGGACCTTCATAGCCTTGAAGGAAGACAACTTCACTTTTAAAATAGACAAATGCAAGTTTTTCCAAGGATCATCTGAGGTTCTACAGACACTTCTTTTAGACTAAGGCATGCGGTCATAAACTGAAAAGATCAGAGCACCGAACAACACACAAACTACATCAGTGAAGTTTGATCCTTTTTCGTAATGGTCACATACTGTGCACAATAGGTTAGGATTATCCAAGATTCAGCGTCCCACTGAAGAAACGAGGAGAAATCTTTGAATAAACGTCTGAATGTGGTCAGGCATTTCAAATTACAGAGGCAAGCCAGTGGGGCTGAAAACATGATTCAATTCAATCCAAAAATCTGCACACACGTTATAGTAGACCTCTACCCAGAAGGCCTCAAAACCATTCTGGCCTAACATCAGAAATGAGAGGACCAATGTCCAATCGTGTCACAAGCCAGCAAACACTTACTTTACCAGTGAAAGAGCAAACTTACAACCTGTAAAAGAGCCCAGCAGCTGTACGGGCATGCAAACACTTATCTATTCATCGGTGGAAAGCTATTCACGATTGTGACGTATCAATAAGTACTACTTTTGATGTTTTGTAATCCCAAAGCCAAGATGCACCCAAGAATCGACATATGGTGATACTGTTACAAGAAAAAATGTATCTCCTTGTGCAAAAGCCAGGCAAGGAACACAAAACAGCAAACAACATGTTCCAACACACTCTTAAATCAATAAGATCAAGATAAATCCCATGCGGAGGTGCAAATGAACTTTGTAATGGAACAAGCGTCACAACCTTATGTTCCATTGAAATCCATTGCAACCCTAATGGACCCCACATTCAGAATAAGTAACCAAACACAGATGAAGACACATTGAAGATCACACACCTGCTCCTGAAGTAAATCTAACGAAAGTGGCTGCATTCAAGCACGAGTGATGAGAAATCACAGTGCCCTCCTATGGTATCCTCCCTCTGCAAAGCAGAATAGGTATGTCAAAGAGTTTGTGTCAACAAATCAACAATCTGACTCAAGAAGCACAAGGACATCATAGCCAGGAAGACAGCCCTAAGGGAATGGATGCAGCACAAGACGTGCTCAATAAAGCCACCTAAGTCAAGTAATATTGCCACTAATTTCTTTGAAAATGTTCAATTGATTTGTTTGGATACATGAGGTAAGGGTATTGCATAATGGCCATCATAGATCGAGGTTCTTGCTGGTAAAACAACCTGTGCTTCCACCCGGATGCTGACATTGAATGAAATATTTTCAACATGGGGCATTCCCGAAATAATGAAATCAGACAATATGTCCCCTCCTCCGTTTTCAACGGTAAGGACTCTACAAAACACCTTAACTTCAAACAATTACGCCACTATGGTCTTAGACAAATTAAATGGAGTAACAATTTACATAGACTGTGAAGAAAACTGTACAACAATTAAAGTTGGACAAGGTGCCTGTTCAGCAAGTGATAGACATTACCTTGAAGGCATACCGGAATGTCATTCATAGCACCACAGGAAAATGCCCCACGAAACCTATGCTTTCATATGACATACACACGATTACTGAGCTAGACAGTTAACAAATTTGAAGAAAGCAATCAATCTAAGGATGAAAAGGAATTGCGTTGCTTCAAGCACGAGGCAAGATGGAGATCTATGCAAATCTACAACAACATGTCTAAGAATTAGACTTTAACCACTTCGATGCGGATGACAAGCTCAGCTCGTCATCAGGCTTACCTGCCGTGTGCGGATGACAAGCTGAGCTCATCACGTAACGCGGTAATTTCGAAAATGCCGCACACAGCGGGAAAAGCCGCCGCAGCGATGCGGTTAAAGTAGGAGAGTGGGTGCTAGGTAAAGAAGAGCTAATTGGATGCCAGATACAGAAGCCGGCCAGTATGAGTAACCACCCAGAAAGAAACCATGGACACCATAGACAACGAAAAGGTGCAAAAAAACAGAAAAAATTTTCACTTCAAGAAAAAGCAACATTCAGGGCTTAATTTGAGCCGGTGAGGCTCACTGGCACTCATTTTTCAGGACCAGGAAAAAGGGATAAACACACAAAAAGGAAAGGAGGAGGGAGAGAAAAACTTTAAAAAACGGTCCCAAAGAGCTAAAATTGAATTCTGAAACAGAGATAAAGGGGCAGATGGCATCTGATTTTGGATTAAAGAGGCAAGAGGTGTAATCAAGTTGATGACTGCCTTGGTATTTGGGGCACGGAGGGCTTCTGAGCAGAGCACGGTCAATAGCTAACTAATCCAAAAATCTCAGCACAAGTAGACTTGCACAACCAGACGCCGACAGATGAAGGCACTTCAAACAAGAGACAGATGTTCCTACTATCCAGAGACCGGAAGCCCAGAAGAACAAACTGTTCTGTTAAGGCACTCACCCAAGTAAATAAAAAAAACGAGATTCATAGACCAAATTTATGAAAGACTCTACTCTAGAGACAACAGTTTTCAATTATACCTCGAAAAAGTGGGGTTGTTGTTTGCATTGGGTGGCAGGAGAGATGATTTCATGCTAACAGGACAACAAAATGGGTACCTGGGCCTCTGAAATAAGAACCTGACCAAGAGAACCACAGGCAGTGAAGGGGGTAGGAAAATTGAGACATTACTGATGAGGAGCTGCCGACTGAGCTATCAATCCGCACATCTCGATGACCCAACGTAAACAGGGCCAATCAAGCATGAAATAAACATGATCCCACTTGCAACGAGGCTGCACCCAGTGGGACCACTGCAATCTTGTGCAGAGGATTACAAAAATCAGTTCAGTATTTAGGCTAGGATTCACCCATGCATGCTGTCATACTACCTTGAGAAGATTTAAAGTGACGGGTTCAAAAATATCAAAAGCATATTTATGTCTCCTTGTAGGTCAAAATAACCTCTTGTGCAGAGTGAGCAGCAGATCATATACACTATTAGTCCTTCTATGACAAGTGCTCTCTGAACACTTATGCACCGGACTTCAATTCTTACAAGCAGCCATTGAATATTCTCTCAATTTGACCATGGAAAAAGATGTGCTTGAGTAAACCTCTTTCAAAAATGTAGACTGGGCCAATCGTTCTAAACACAGACTAAAATCCAGCAATTAAGAGTTTTGTGACGGGGCTAGTTGCTTTGTGACAGGGCTAGTTGCTTTGTGACAGGGCTAGTTGCTCATTTCAATCTTGTTGTACGCCTTAGGGTTCCACAAACGTGGGAAAGTTGCAAAGATTATGTCGAAATACACACAACAAAACAAAGGAAGCCGTATTTCACTCAAGCATGTTAATCAAGTTAAACGGGCTCACTTCTGCAAACGCTGCATCGGGATAAATACATGTCAAACATTGGCAAAAGCCAGTAAATCTTTTGCCGGTTTGTAATGTGCTTTTTTGCAAACATATGCAACAAGCAATAAAAGCTTAACATCGATAAAAAGGTAAAATGCTGCCACCTATATGTGACTTGCCAATGTTTCTAAAAAAAAAAAAAAAAAAACTTTAAAAAACGCGAACACAGGAATGAAAGCAGAGATCTCCCGCCAGCCACAGATGGGGGCTGCTTTTTAGGAGAACAACCTAAATGCCGTCACTCTCAATATAAGACAGCCAATGGATGTAGTGACGTGATGCTGTACGCTGTGGTGGAAGGTAACAAAATGAACTGACCAATGGACATAGAGGACTGACCGAAAGCCTCTGTATGTATGTATACACACAAGTATTTTTATTATGATTCTATTGAAAAGCTGGTTCTAAACCAGGGTAAACTATGCATGTCATATCACACATCAAAGATGTACGACTGCTGCAGAAAATAAAGGTTATGACTCTCGAAATGTAGGCCCCCAAATTCCGTAATTCTAATGCTAACACACTATGCTATTAGTGGTCTATCATTAGGTAAAGTATGTTATGATTTGACATACTGCTGCAGCTTTTCGAAAACATTTGGTAGATCCAAGCCCTCTCTTATTTATGGGGTACTGTGCTCTTGACTATCTCCAAGAAAAGGCAGTCTAACTGTCGTGCTAAAGGCAGTGCACTAGATCCAAACGATACAAGCATTGACAGTCCAGAATATATCTTTATTTAGACCATAGTCCAATAAACAAGCATTGATAGCGCGAATACAACTGACTTTTAATGTGAACACACACAAACACAACTGTGCACAAAATTTCAAGCTAATTGTTCCATGCCTCTGAGCAACCTACCTTTTTCTTGTCCTTAAGCTAGTATCCTTTTTATCCCTCAAGCTAGCTCAGGTGCATAGTACCAGATCCGCAGACTTGGGCAATAAAAGAGCGGCACCACAAGCATGGAAACAAGGCGGCAAACCTGGTCTAGTATCTGTAAATCAGATGGAACGTACGGCTGACCTGCATCCTAACTGGGATCCATACATGCATAGAATTGCCCCAACGCTTTTATTAATTGTTCAATCGGGTTCCAAGCATATCAAATCTTTCCATTCCACTGTGCACAACCTAGTACACTTAGGTCTCACCCCTCCACCTCCCTATTAAGGAATTTCCTACGCCATCTATTATTTGTTTTCTGTTTAAGTTAATAACGTGCTCATAGAAGTGGTAATTTAAGTATATCACATAAATCCTGTAGGCCATTGCACCTCACAGAACTAAAGATGTGGCCTGAAGGTTTTCCAGCAATTAGGAGTTTTAGAAGCAAATGAATATTAGACGTCTATATCGGCATGTCCTCTTGCTGTTCTAGGTTATCCCAGGGAGTAGCCCCAGAGATGTACCTGAAATAACGGAGTCTAAGGGCTAACATAATGTGATAACAATACGGTTACAAATGAAGATAAAGCGTAGGTAGTTTCAGAAGTCTTCATTATTTGTCTTCACACCATCACAGGTTCCAGTCAGCTGGGGTCAGCTGTGGAATGTTCAACAGAGGTAGGGTACTACCAACTGGGTCAAGGGAAAGGGGTGGCGGAATGGACCATATGAGGAATAGAAGATTATAACACACCTTCTTACTTAGGGTAAGAGGATAAAGACAGCGGATAGAGGGGGAGAGAGAAGCGCAAGAGGCCAAGGGGAGGCCAAGGAGAAGGAAGACCGGTGTAGAGGGAGAACCATAGGCAAGACAGCGTGGAACAGAGGCAAAAACAGCAAACCAGTAAGTCACTTCACACAATAGTCCCTAACCCACACAAGTGTAGATTTGTTCTCAGAGATCTCCTGGGAATGAAGGTCTCAGACCCGCTCTCTTGATTCAAACTGACATCAACATCACCCTCTTGTTTGTGAGAGATAATTATGTCCATGCTCCAGGTTTGTCCATATTCTAGATGGACCACGTTTCTGCCCACTCTGGCTATCTAGAATGACTCGTATCTTGGAGTCCTACCTGATTGGTGGGGAGAAATGTTCTCATATTTCTGACCTAGTTTCAGAATGTCCAGCATTCTGCAATCTGATAAAATATCACAGTGAAACTCTGTAAAAAAAAAAAAAAAAAAACATTTACAACCTCTCCCCCCCACCCCCTTCTCAAATTGCCTACCGGTCTCAAAATAACAAATATAAAAACACAACTTGGTTCCTCTACATTTGTAATGTGGAGGCATAACACGCACTCAAAGGTCAAAACATGCTACCAGTACACCAGGATGAGAAGACTGCTGGAGACCAGGGCCTGAACATCCAAGCTTCCTCTAGCAGTTGATCTTGTGGCTCCATTTCCCCTTGGCTCAAGGCACCCTGCCCAGCTCCCCCCTCGAGGCACACATTCATCGGATGACTCTTCCATCCCGCCACTCATTTTCCCACCACTTCTCACTTGGCAGTGGTATGTCTGGTCCCCTCCACCTCCCCCCTGTCCTGTGAACTTGTTCTTCAGCTCTTAACTCCTGTGGCACCCGTTTTCCTTTTTCCTACCCCGTCACATCAGTTATCCATGAACTCTTGCCCCAGCAGCCCATGATCTCCTGTGATCCTCCCACTCCATCCGTGCACCTGAATGTTCTTCATGCATCATTAGCAGTGTGCAAAACATGGTGCTGGAGGGAGCTACTTAATTAAACCCTTCCACCCTCTTGCCATATTAAATTAAGATGAGAAGAGGGTCGGGGGCACTGAAGTAAAAGTTCCCTCCTATAACGTGCATTTCAAGTGAAATTTCAGGGAGGTAGTAGAAAGAGGACAGCTTCTAAATTTAAATGTTCACTCTTTGCACCACAAGTTCTCCTTCCCAGCTCCGTCCATATGTACTCTGCTGGCTTGCTGTCTATGTACCTGGCTTGCACGCATACTTTGCACCTCTTTTCCAAATTTTGCCACAGCTGAACATCTATCACACTCAGGGACTTTACTTAAAATTGGCATAATGGCTTCTCTTTTGGCAGGCCTACAAATGCTAGAATTACCTGGCACCAGACTAGGTTTAATACTTACAAATACCCTCTTAAGGCCTCGTAGATGTTCCAAGTCTTACTTAGGCTTTTGTACGTATATAGCTACCATCAACCATCAGTGTCTTTGTGGAAGTGCCCTTTGACAGAAAAAGATCCTCTTAAAAAGCAGGAGTATGCGGATGCCTAGCGCAAGAACAAGATAAAGCACAACCCTGATTCACATAGTCTGTTGGAATGTAAATCATTTTAAAAAAGTTCAGGGCCTTTGCTTCAATCAACAAGTGCGTAGCAAAGGATTTCCCTCAATTGCAATAGAAATAGCATCACAAATTTGGAAAATTGTTAGCAACAGGACCCTTCTCAGTTGTGTTTATCCGTCTGGCTTACTAAACATTTGCTATTTAGGGCTCAGTTTTCCGCCTGTTCCTTGGTGTGCTTAGGGCTTCATGCACATGGGCTGGAATTTCAACACCTTTCAGTGGGTTGTGCATCCATACCTTGCATGTGTAAGTAATATTCCCTACTCACTATCTAGAGTCGGTATCTAGAATCAAACAACATTCTTGGCAAACCCCATCGCAAAAAAACTAGCAATGCTCACTGAAACCCACAGAGGGAAGTAGAGAGCATACACAGGAAAGGGATGAAATTATTAGATCAGCCTGCAGCATAAATACCATTGATCAACAGCTTTGAATCAATTACCTCTTCATCACTGGTCTTCAAGATATTGCTTTGTAGTGGCACATATCATTCTTGCCTTATTGATTCCAAAAGATCATCTTTGAACAAGCCCGCTCACCTTTTGTTAAGTGCACATGCCTTGCTTTTTAAGGTCTGCTTTGTCTCTCTTCCTATTTAGTTTATATCTGAGGCACTTGGTTGCACTAGTTAATTCCTATGAGAACGACACAAATATTAATAAAACTTAGTAAATCTCCGGATTACACTTCGAGTCTGCTAAACTGCTTCGTAAATGTGCACATCTGGAAGAGTGTCGAGTGGCTGCAGTTAAACAGACAAAACTGAGATCCTGGTAGAAGGTGGGAACCAACTTCAGCACCACCTCTTTCTGGCATCATGATTTTAGCCCATGTCCCCTGTTAAAACATGCATAAAGATTTTCAGAGTCTAATCTGATGCTATGCTGCAGATGGATAATCGTGTCACTGCAGTGGTCTCTTTCTATACTTGCCACTTCCATTGTTCCAGACTCCTTTTGCCATTGTTGTCTCGGGATTGAAGATAGCTTTGCACATCTGCTGGTATAAGGGCACGGCTAAAGTAATTTAAGTGCCTATATTGTAAAATTACTCTTCTGTAAGCTTCAAGCTATATCGAACGAGGTAGCTAGAATGGTGACAGGTGCCCCTTGAAATTGCCTTGTATTTCCCATACTTCAAAAATTACATTTGCTACCAGAGAATACGAGCAGGACTTAACACTTTCTGTCCAATTCCGTACAATTCAGCACTTCCTATACGGGAAGGTTTCGAATTCGATCTTCTACAGACTTTTTAAATGCATACCTTCTAGATCTCTTCGTTCTACCACTTCAATCTCTAGTTATTGCTAGATTTCTTCGTTCCAGTTTAGGTGGCAGTATTTTCTAAATACAGGCTCCTCGCTTGAGGAATTCACTTCTTTACAACATTCAGCTGACTGACGATGACCCACACTTCAGGAAAGCTATAAAGACGTGGCTTTTCTGTTCTGCAGGGTGTTTTCGACACTGCTTAGTTCTGACTTTTTAGCACCAATAGACCTATGGGGATAACTGCACTTTATTAAAGGTTATAAGATAACACGTCATAGGCTGTGGATCAGGCCTATAAGACTGGTCAGAGTGGTGGTTTGTTTTCGGAAAAGAACATGAGCGCTTTAGAATGTATAATCAAGCTCCTGGTCACTAAGGGGTTTGTTAACTTCTGTGTCACTAGAGATGTGTTCTAGCGGGCTTTCCTATTTGGTTCATTTTTTCCAGTAAATGGGTCCCTCTGTGTTTTTAGATTAGTTTGGCATCATTATACAACAGGGCCTACCAATGAAAGTATGGTAATCTCTAGTAACTTTTTTCAGGGTTTGATTATGTTTTTAGGCAAGTCAAATTCCTATGTTTGCCTTTGGTTGGGTTGTAAATGTACTTGTCCACCACTTTTCAGGTTCATTACCGTGCTAGGCAGCCTGGGATTTGTCCCAGTTTTGTTACACATTTCAGGATATTCAGTCCGGACATTAACTGTGTAGCCACTTTTGCATTCCATACTTATGTTTTTTTTCCAGTAGGGTTTCACCAATGCCTAACAGTTTGCTGGGGTATGGGCTTCGATAGCAAGTATTCAAAGCCCAGCTGTGAAGCATTTCTAATATCCCTCTAGCCAGCCCAAACACATGGGGAAAGTCCTGGTTACTTACTGGGAATTCGTAATTGATTTCTTGCACAATCCATGGATTGCTTTCACTTCCCAAGACCATAACCGGCTTTCTAAGTTTGAAATGTCCTAATTGGTATTATTTTCATTAAGAGGGGCAAGTGGGATGTCAGTCTGTGGGGTAATGACAGTGGATATACATACACACAAAATTTGAGTAAGACGCAGTAAAAGGGCCAGTCCTCATGAAATTACAAATGTAGACAAGGCGGTAATGAGGAGGTACTAACAAGCCCATTAACTTATCAGAAGCCAGCATTTACGAAGGGCAATGACACAAGCCAATGACAAATATAGGCGGAGAGGGGGCGGGGCTTCAAGTACATAATCCAATACAGCATGCCTCGCAGCGCATGCGCTGCCCAGGCTCGACCTGAAAACAGTAGTTGCTCTAATAAATACATGGACTTGAAAATTCAGTTTCATACCAGATCTTAAAAAGTTTCATTTTGAGGTGCACGTGGATTTTGTGTGCAACAAGATAACATTAACGGTTTCTACAGACATTCTTTATTAAGCTTGAAAGGGTTTTGCGGAAATTGACCACTTTGATGGAAGAAAGAAATTTAGGATGCATTACATGGAGTATTTTTTAGATACCCAAAGACATGAAAAATGAGTTTACAAGAACTTCCGCTGAATCATTAGTGTCTACAGCAGCACTTTCAGGGACAATTTTGATATTCAGTTATATAACATACCGACCGGGAAATCAAAGTAAATTATAGACATGAGTATGTGCATTCGTAGTTTTCAAATGCTCTCTTAAATGTATCTAAAATAGTTTTACAACACCTGACAGGCATCTATTAACGCTCTGTCATTTTCTCTATAAAACGTGCTTGTAGATTTGTTTCAAGTAATCCCGGTGCTAATGTGGGTAAACTTTAAAAAGAAACTCACAAAGTCGCATCTTCTACGAAATTGGTACTTATTGTATAGGCCGAAGAATGGTGGAAGGCTCGGTTGGCCCCTATGGTATTTGAACCTGCTATTGACGTTTGCACCGAGTTGGTTTAGCAGCACTAGGTCAACACAAAATGTCAATCCGGAGAACAGCTTTTATTCACAGAAAAAATGCAAAAACTAACCAAATGATGGGCCAACACATGATTCAAAGAGATCACCACAACTACAAATGTAAGCATTTCTTTTTACTAACGTAATAAATAAGGAACTTTTTATCGTTGTTAGTGCAGTACAGATTACACCGACCAGGCTGGACAATTTAAACAATTTAAAAACAGACGTAATTTCAAAGATCAACAATCAATAGCCGGTCATAGAAGAGACTGTTCATATACTGACTAGATCAGCGCATCTTTATTTATAACTGAGTATCAGTTGTGCACGTATGCTTAGAAAATCAGCATATGTTTTAAATTAACAACTATATCAAATTAGTGATTCTGGCATATGTCTAATGTTCTCAAAACAACTACTCCTACACCTCAGCTCAAGCTGAGAATGTCAACGATGCATTCTTAAATATAACTTGTTTTCCTAAGGTTCTTAATTTTAGTTTTTACAAATGTCTACATACATGTATGTCAGAAACATTACTTTGTGTATAGAACAGACACCAAAAAAAAATAGTAGTGCATACCTAACCAACCTATACCAATGAATGAAAGCAGAATACGTTTTGAGTTCAGAAGCAGTTTTCAAAATATAAAGTTTACAAGTATACAAATTAGAATACTTGGTGCCCTACAAGTCAGAAAGCATTTGTACTAAAGAAATTACACATTTACTCATTTGAAAAAATATATTGCAAATTAATAATTACATCACAATACTTATTAATGTTCTCTACAATCACTATCGGTTTGATCGCTTTCCTCCACTGTGAAGACATCCCATTAAGGAGAAGAGGACGCCATATTGGAGTTACTAGCTCATGGGCAAGTCTAAAGGAATAGGCATATCCAGCAGGCACGTGCAAGACTGCGCACATACCACACACCAGTCCTGCCACCCGTGGTTTAGCCCTCTCTCAGAAGGCTGTGAGAAGGCTAGAGGAGAAGGGGCGAGTACGACAGAGGGAGGGAGGGTGGGTGGGTGGGTGGATGGGTGAGTGAGCCTGTGTGTTTGATGCATCTGCTGGATATCGGTGACCAGCAGATGCACTGGCAGCTAGGTGCAAAGCAAGGCATAGGTTTAGAGGCCTTGCGGAAGCTGACTGTATCAACTCCAGGAAGGAAAGATGATAGAAGAGATGGTAACTTGAGAAATTCTTGACGAATGACAATAAGCCACATGTCTGACAGACTTTCCGTGTATGAACCCTGGTAAACCAAGGTCATTGCAGAAGGAGAACCGGAACTGTGGGGACCAAAAGTCTAGACAACCAGGCACTAGTTCTCAACAAGCCACTGCTTTCCATATTCCCTGATGCATTTTCTATCATTCAGCCTGCACATGTAAATTGAAGGGGATTTGTTTTACTCAGAACAGCCAATTCCTTATGGTTACAGTAAATTGGCAAACAGCAGTGAATAACCACTAAGAGATACCAACCATGTGGGAAAGCTTCAGGACAACAGGAGAGATCATTTTCCATATCCGAGTACTGGACCTTTCCAAATGCATGGACTAATCTAGAGAGGGAGTTGAAACTTTGCCCACCATGTACGTGAACCAGATAGGGGGACACAGGTAAGCTGACCCATTACCTGTTCTTACAAGGGACAGTTTACTGAGCTACTACTCCTAAATAGTACATCTCTAGACACCAAACCACCTTAGCAGAATGAGGTGCCTCTACCCATGACACAATGGAAAGAAGGATAAAGTTACTCATAGTCTGAATTCTCTTTCCGCCTATCAACCTGTGGGTATCACAGCCACCAAGTGGCACCTGAAACTGCATCAACAGCAGTTTACCTCAGGGCTTGTGTGCCCTGGTACTATCTACACAGGCATATGCCAGTTGTGGAATGCCCCATTTCTGTGTCCATGCCTGCAATTGCTAGATCTCTTTAATTTAACAAAAAATAAGGCAATTGGTGTTTGCTGCCCAACAGATATCCAAGGGGTCAGCGGAGTGTACTAATAATTAGAAAGAGCCTATGAACTTCGAGTAGCCACGTCAACATTAGGTAAAATTAGCCTATTTTGACTCACTGGCACTTTTCCATTGTTAATTTACCGATAGACTAAGAGGCAGCGTCAGACAGGCTAGGTAAAAGGGCCTTCAAAGACCCTCCTGGTCACACTCTGCTTTGCTCTGGAAAGAAGACTCAGAAGAGGAATGACTAAATGCTTCCAGGAGAGGTCACCTTACTAGGGGAGCGAGACTCAAAAGCAGAGTAATGTAAGAACGCAAGTGAGGAAGCCAACATAGTGGTACAGCATAAGTCTTTAAGAGGCACAATCCTTGAGCATGCCAGCACGTTAGTCCTAGTGAAGTATGCCTGGACACCTGATGGAGGTTGAGCATCATGTAAAGTGCAGCAGTGGGAGATGCAAGATGTTATCCCTCTATCAGTGGTAGTCTTAGCAGTTACTCAGCTCGAATAAATGCCCCAAAAATGTCACAAAAAGCCAGTATGAGATACAGAAGTGTAGGTTCATTCAAGTAAAAAAATGCAACTAACAACCAAGTTATAGAAAGTGTCCTGAGCAAAAGAGCACTAAGAGGTGGAAAGTATGGACAAAGCTATTTCCTTTAGCAATGATCTTTCTGGTGGATACTCGAACTGCAGATTCTCACCTTTAGAATATTTCTAGTAAGCAGACTGGATCCAGAAGATTTAAAAAGCATGGCTTGCACGTGCTGGTAGGTGATGCAACCCGGCTTAGCGCCAACTCTGTCCTAACCCAAAAATCTCAATGGATCTGCAATGGATGCCACCCCCTCAGACTGTTGACATTAGTTTCTGTCTTGACACTGTCCGTGCCCTTCAACGTGGCACCTACAATAATCCGAGGTACCAGTGTGCTGATCGCTAGTTTGAGAACTCTTTAGAGGAGGGGAAAAAGAGACCATTTCACAGAACAGAGAGGCTGGAGGGCAGTGAAGAATCTGGGGTCGGATACAGTATCTACCTGAAAGAGTTGTCAAAGGTAAGTAACTTATTCTTCTGATTTATTCTCTAACCACAAGTTCTTCACTTTTGAATAGATACCAAAGTAATAGCTTCAAAGGAGATGGGTCTGCAGAATGGCTCAAATTAAAATGTGCTGCAGGACCAAACAGGCAAGAGGCCCTTACCACCAAATCTTGATGTCAAGGCATGAATGCTTTGCAAACGTAAGCATAGATTCTCATGTTGCTGTCGGACATATCAAGAACTAGCACTTCACAAGCCAACACAGCCTGAAGTGGTACCACCTGATGCAAGGGATGTCATGTGAAATTTGGCACTAGCGAGTGGCGTTTAAAAATGGCAAGATGTTCTCAAGCAGCATAGGTGACTGGTGGCCTTAATGCAGCTGTCACCCACTCCTCATGTTGCTCTATTTCTCCCTTTTTATTAAGAATGTATAGTCATCTCTACTATTTCTTTATTTCTGCTTTAGGTCTGCCTTAACCTCTCCATTTCATTCTTGGAAGGATGCTGAAAAGATGCCTAAAAATCAGAACTTTGAGCAAAACTTCAGGCATAACTGAAGAAAGTCCCCTTACGGCTTTTACACATTAGCTGGATGAGCCTGGAAAGTTGATTAGAGACTCATGCGTATAGGACCTCCTAAAGGTGGAGGCAGACTATTGGTCTGAGATTGAAAATGGACCAGACTGCGGTTGGTTCCTTGATTGTCCATATAAATAAATATGGTATCTTATTTTATTTTTTCACATTGACAGCATAGTGACATGTCGTCGGTCCTGAAGAAAGCCACGAACCTCTGGTCATCATGGCAGAAACATGTTGACCTAGTCTTATAGGGAACATCCATATCCCTATTCCTCACACGTTTTTTTAGCTTTATCCACTGGTGATTCTTAAACTCATTCTCCTCTGATGAGATAGTGTTATTTCACTTCTGATTTAATTTTTGCACTCTGCCCCTCACTCATTGAAACACTAGATGATAAAAACACCTCACACTCCTCCTGAGGAAGAGTCGTAGCCCACACTGTGTACCTTGCGGTCGCAGTGTGAGACAGGGAACCCAATGATGAAGCATGTCACCTCTGGGTGAGTGAGGGTTCTCTTCTTTACAAAGCAATTGCTTCTTATTTTCCAAACATGTTCTTATTCCATGTTTACATATAGTTGGCACACCATCCGGTTACTTTTTGTATTATCACTACTGAAGAAAGGACAGTGGTGAAATGTGAAAGAATTTGCACGTTTTGTAACTAAATACTACAAATTCAAGAATGGGAGTGATTATCAACCCTATACAAACCAAAAGAAATAACCTACAGAATACAAGAACTGGACAGGAAGCGTGCCAAGACTCTCCAGGCAATGTTGTTCTCTTACTTGAGGAAGGAAGTGTATGTGCCAGAAATAGACCAGACAGTCACATTGAGGGATGCTTCGAACAGAGTCAGGGCAGGTGCTTCACCCACAACTAGAATGAGCTGAACATCAAGGACGTGATGCAAAATTAGAGGATCTGGCTCTTTTTCCCCAAAAGTCTAAAGGCATCAGCACCGGTTAAAAGCTCGACTGCTTAGAGACACGTGGCGGATCACCTCTAGACCTTGCCAAAGCAATGCAGTTATTGCCTTAAACTCTATATTAGGGATTTACACAGACAGTTTAGAGACTAGATGTATGCTTCGATAACTTCTGTTAACTACCTAATCAGAATGCTAATAACACTGGCTCCTGTATCACAATTTGTTTTTTTTCAGGCAGATAGCCGGGAAAGCGGGAATACATCGATCTGTTAAATTCAACACATACCATGTTTAATAAGCAGATGTTTAGTGGCTACTTTATCTACCGTTTTTTTAAAATAATTTCAATGGAGTTAAGTTCGAGCCAAACAAAACCTGCAGAAGAAGAACAGCACTGACTGGTGCGACCAGCTAGCGTCAGATCAGCGGCTGGACGGTTCTCCAAAGATTTGCTTCACTTCCAATACCTTGAATTTCTTGTAATATTTATGAACTTGTCATGATGCCAGCGTCAGGTCGCAGATGGGAAAAATGAAGATGAATGAAACATTTAAATTATAAGAAACAAAATGAACGTGACAGAGAAGTGCCTCTTTAATGTCACACTGTGCCAACACACCTCTGCAGACCCCATACAGAGGACATCACTTTCTCATGCTGGCAAGCAGAAATGGCAGCGGCTTCTTCGAGAGTCCTCGTTTGAACCTCCCAACCATCAAGATTCTGCTAGATGTGGAAGTGATGGATTTATCTTTTAGAAAGAAGCCGCAGTTATGAAAAGCGGCTGGTCCATCTTGGCCGTTTGCAGAAGTACAGTTCTAGGTGCACATTGCATAAAAGGCTGCACAAACAAGACAGGTAGCGCTAAGTGAGTTGTCATGTATAGTTTGCAGTGCAGTGGGTCATTAGTCCGCCAGAGAAATGCTGTTTGACACATCACTGTGCATGTGCAGTTTTACCCTGCATGCGATGGAAATTGCTGATTTTGTTTTAGGCACCACGGTGTTTATTAAGCTATCCAACTGGCTGTTTATTCTATAGCTGCCAGAAAGCCGAAAAACTACAGATCACCAAGTGCTTGTGAATGAAATTGCAACTCCATGAGAACAACGGTAGACTAGGGCGAGCGAATCCTCTTCATAATACAGGCATCAAAGCCAGTAAAGCAGGAGATGGAAACTTACTCGGTCATAGTATGTCATATAGAGAGGGCAAATACTTATCACTGAAATATCAGTTTAAAGAGACAGATAGGATAGCGTGACACTGCATGCCTGTAATAAAAGGCCTATCGGTCACTTTCATCAATACGCGATGCAGCATAAAGCATACTGACAACAGTCAAATAAGTGTGAAGATCTACCCAACAATGAACATTTCTGTAAGTGGACACTCTTGGCAACTCTACTGCCTTAAGATTGTTCTCCAATGTGGGCTGAGCCAAAAGGCTTTTGAAGCTGTAGCCAGGGACACTGGAAGTATGTGGCAGGGGAGACCAAATTAAGCGGCACAGTTAACTAAATTATGCGGCCAGAAAAGTCAAGTTATGCTGCACATTTTGTATTAGTATTACCTCATTATTTGGGCATTTTTACATTGTTAAAACTCTTTGGCAAAGGCTAAACCTCATTAGTGCTACTTTAACAACCAAACACAGAAACAAGCAACAGAAAGGTGACCATTCTCCATTTACGAAGGCCTTTCCCCTGCATAGTAACACACATTGCTGCGTATTTAGTGACTTTTGGCCCATTTCTGGTGAAACATCTTTTTTGTTGAAACATGCAGATTATGTAGTGGATGGTGGATTATATATGTGTCAAATTAATCAAACCGATAATTATGCACAACATGCTGCAAATTTGCATCATCTCATTCACCTTGGCTATAGCCCCCCTGACACAATGAGTGCCTAAGAGGAGAAACGTCAATATCCGTCAAGTGTATGTTCTGCATTACCCTTTCTGAAGCAGTATTACACGAAATACGCTTGGTCGCAACAGACAGGTGTGCATGCTCTCTGTGCCTCCAGGGCACCTTGGTATTACTGATGCGGCTTCAGATGCTTAAACGGCCCCATATGTAATTCAGATCGCACTGGTGCACACGTTAGCCGCCACAATCACAAGGAGGAAGACTCTTATTTGCAGAATGTGTGGTGCCATGCAAATGAGGAAACACTTTGTAATACAGCACAAGTGTAGGGTCAAACACGGGTGCAGGCGCAAACGACCTGTTAAAATGCTCACTTACTGTGCACCACAAAAAGCTGGCACATAGTCAGTGGGACCTCTCCACTGGTGGGAAACTGTAGGTAACAAGGATCCATCTCTATGTGGGTGTAGTCGCTCAGTGCAAAAGCCTGTAGGGAGAGGTGTTCCCCACTGGCTGACACCACAACATGCCATACAATGCAGTAAATGTATAAGTTTGTCTTAAATTTGCTACTCCAAGTTCCTGTAGCCCAACAAAAGTTAGTTTTATACAAACACATTTTACAAATTAATACCAGGTATGCACCAGCTTAGATGACTTTTTAAAGTCACAAGTATTTCCAAACATGCATTACTGCAGCCAGCTTGACAGATCCTGAGATTTTTTTTTGCTAGTCTTCAGGCCAATGGCTCCTATTATTCACGTTTTAATTTTCCCAATGCATCCCTCCCCTGCACCCTTCCTTCTTCCCTAGTTGGGAGATTATTGGTCACTATAATGTATTTCCTGGAGCGGTTTACTAAAGTTATAATGGGCGGCTGATATGTGCAGTGATAGTTTACTCAACCAGGCATGCAATGCTTTTAATGAGAAATCAGACCAATAACTAAGTGCTTTACATAAGTTCAGAGTCTTGTTACCTACATTAGAACAGGACGAACTTACCCGGCAGGGATGCCCCTGCTCACCTATTTTATTTGCTCTATATATAAAACCCACTTCTGGAAAAATTGCTCCGAACTGATAAAATTAAACCAGTTCTTACAAGGAGCTATCAAACAAAACTCTTAGCCTATGCGGATGGCGTAGCAATCTTAACAACGGACCCTGGGGAAGCCATAGAGGAGATCACACAGATAACAGGGATGTTCGGGAAAATATCAGGATATAGGTTGAACGAGGAAAAAACTATTGTGGTCTGTACGCAGAACTTGGATTATGAGGACGAGAGCGGACTCTGCAGTTTATCTAGGGGTACTGGTTATGGCAGATGTGGGCAACATATTAAAAGGCAAATTATGACCCACTCATTAAATCTGTAGCATCGGAGTGGAAAAGGATATACGGCCTACATTTGTCAATTATAGGAAGAGGAAACTTTTTGAAAATGAGCATACTACCTAAATTTCTCTATCCGTTTAGGTCAATCCCGGTAGCAATTGATGACGGTATGCTTAAAAATATAAACTTGATGTTTTCAAATTTTATTTGGCAATATGGTAAAATACGGAGGTCAGTGAAATTAATGGCATTGACACAAGAGCGAGGGGGATTGGCTATACCGAGTGTTGTATTATATTTCTGGGCTGCCTTTTACATCAAATATCATACTTACTGAAGGTGGGTGAAATGGAGTGTCATAATACAGGGGAAAAAATCCAAACGATATTCGAGCTAGCAGTAGGAAAGAATGCAGCAGGCTTATTGTTAAAACAAGTTGAGTACGGGTATTACAACAGATTGAGATTTAAGATTATAAGGAGTGCAGGGCATATATGGAAGCAAATATCTAAATGTATGGGGATTCCTCATGTGACACAGTAATCACCCTTGTGGTGTGACTCAAATTTTTTACAATTCGCCTTTGATTCAGTGGGGCGGGAGTGGGAGGCTAAGGGTATGATTAATATTGGAGATTTTTTTTTAGGAGAACCAACAGCCGCAGTTTCGGGATATAAAACATAGGTTTGGGATAGATCATAATCAGGTCTTTAAATTCTTACAGGTTAGGAGTATATTAATGGCATAAAGGCCAAGAATAACGATTGAGAAAATTCCTTTAATGGAGTTAATTAGCAACAGTCCTTGTAGAATAGGATCGGCATATAAGCTTTTGTTGGAAAAAATGCCAGATGACCTGGAGAAAACCAACATCCTGGGTAGGAAACTGGAGTAACCCAGATTTGGACATCTATAGAACCTTGGAGCGGTCGGCAGAAACCTTCTTATCCTTTATTCTAAAAGCACAACTGTATAAGACTGTTTTTAATCTATATTTTACACCGGCAAAACTGTTTGCGCGGGGAAAGCGGGATAATGATCAATGCCCGAGGTGTGAGGAAGGATCAGCTACATTAAAGCATATGTTTTTCGATTGTGTTTAACTGACCTCTTTAAAAACCGGGATATTGGGTTTCTGGAGAAACTTATTTGGTAGGGACTTTGATCTTACGCCCACACTGGTAATTCTGGGTCATGATAGTTCACTCAGCTGCAATAAGGAACAATAATATTGCTTGTTTATAGGCACAGCAATATTTCGAATCATGCTGGCAGCACGATGGAAGGATAAGGAACCACCGACATTTCAGATGTGGCTTTCACGGCAGCTAGGAGTTTGGAAACAGGAGATAGATCTTTATACATGTAGAGGTAGAAACGCAAAAAAGCGAGGGGAAAAAATCTGGGCTTATATTAGGAAATGGAGTGGGGAGGTGGCGGGCGGGGCGGGGGACAATATAGTTCACTGTAGGCAACATGAAGTATGAAAACTGTGTTCGTCCATAGATCATTTATAGAGTACGAAGATGTGCATTATAGGAGTACTTGTTTTATATATTTTGCTTTTCTCCTCATCTTCTCTGAAGGCAGGGGGGAAATGTGCATTGTATTACTATGATTTGCAGATTCTAGGATTCTCACTCTGAAGTTTGGTGTTTCTGGCTTAAGTTCTGTATTATTAAGAGGTCTTCTCTGGTGTGAATAAATATAATATAAAAAGAAAACTAAAAAAAAAAGAAAAACAGGAGGAACTCCTCGAATAGGTTTTAGGAACCTCACAAAAGCTAGGAACATGAATGCCAATCTCAAACAAAGGCGATTATGCAGCTACAGCAGTGCTCGATTTCTCTTTATGTCGAACTACCATACTTTCCAAGACTGCATCTATCACAAGACCGCATCATGTTATATTTTAGAAGCAAAAGCTTCATAAATTTATATGAAATCACTACACAATGGAGTTTCTTCAGGTGATGCTCAGCAACATCTGAAATGTATTCCGTTTTTCTTTTTAGTTTTTTCTTTTTAAGAAAGCCCCATCTCTTTGTGTTGCATCATATGCCCCAAACCAGCAAATAAACAACACGTTTACCTTAAATTGGGAAGGTGTTCAACTAGGCTAAGTGGAATGATCTAGAGTAATCAGAGACCTTTAAATCAAAGGGTCAAATTACAGCACGGCCAATTCACGCTTTAACTCTTCCATGGTCAAAAAAATGATAGCTTATTTGTTACATAACAATTTCTAAGTTCAGGACCCACACACTGCAAATATATAAACGCTATTAAAAAAAACTAATTTTTAAAGTAACAGCACAACTCAAAAGCCACCTCTTCTGATAGCAATGGCGATATCACTCTACCCTGCTTCCATCATTTTAGCAAACAAATCGATGTTGAAAGTCTGTTTTGACTCATTAGTTATTCCATTTGAAAGCACTTGTTTTTAGCCATAAAGTAACCTGCGAGAGAAGAAGAAAATAGCTCACAGTGAAAAGACTGGCAAGCATAAACCACACAGTAATTCTAACTGCACGTTTTAACACAAGTACATACTGGTATGGTCATTTAAAGATTGCTTCTAATAAACACTTTTTGTTGTCTGAGAATTACACATTTAAACTCCGTTTCACTAAAACACACGACAGTCTAATTACTCGGCAGAGAAGCAAGTCAGAGCACAGTAGTTAATAATACCGGATTATATGCCTATTACACATCTTCTCAAGTGGCTGGGCCATAGAACTAAGTACCGTACATCGAGTGAAAATCAGTTTCAGTGCAAACCACTTGATGACACTTCAAACTGTACGGCCAAAGCGGGCTACTGCTGACAGTTCTCAACGGTTCATCCTACATGCTCATACTCCATAGTAACCCGATATAACAATACTTTGCTACTGTCGCGTTTCTTTAAAACCGTTTCACCTACAGGTTGGCAGCAAATGAAGCACCTTAAGACCATCCACAAAAAAACTCCTTTCGCCACTGCGAGGCCAGAGATTATGACTTGATAGACCATCGGTCAGAGATCTGCTCTTCCCTTGCAGCTCAGTCGTGCTGTGCTTGGCCTGCTGTCCCTCCCAGGCAGGGTTCGAGCCCACACCCTGCGGGTACCCATAACCGTTGCCCCCTGCGTGTGCCGGTAATTGTCCTGTGCCCCTTTTGCATTCTTTTTGTAACGCTGTAATGTAAATAAATGACTGTCGTGTGCTCTTGCACAAGTCAGCATAATAAAACCACGTTTCTCGTGTATGTTTCTAAGCAAAAGTTCAGAGCACAAGACGTCTTTACGCCGGGCTTAGGTCATTTCTGAGAACTGACTGGACCATTAAAGTTTCCATCATGCAGCTGTTCTGCTTCCGGTCCCGTGGGACAGTCCCTACTTGTCACACTCCACAGGCTGCACTTGGGTCCTTTGCACATCACTGATGTGGCTAGGTGCAGAGGCCTTTGCATGTGTGGGGGGAGAAACTGCGGTGAGGGGGGGGAGGGGGGAGATGGAGAAACAGCGGTGAGAGGGGGGGGGAGAAACAGCGGTGAGAGGGGGCGCCAAGGAGTATTAATGCTCAAACACAGACACCGCCACTGGCACGTACCCGACACCAAACATAAATAGTGATAAAACCAACACAAAACTTGACAGTACTGACAAAAAAAAAAAGATTACAGACTTGAGTTGGTAATTGCCCAAAGCGGATAATTGGTAGCGTCCGATACGGCCCTCTGCATCTCCTTCACTTCTATTTATAGCATGTTTAAAGTGCAAACAATGCGCGATACAAATGCAACTATAAGTCAAGTCAAGTCAGAAACACTTTATTCGATTGTTTTAAAATCATAAAAGTATGCTACAGAACCATATTCAATCATACAGACAAACAAGTTTAAAAACAAGTAAAAAGGTTAAAAGTTATTATACACATAAAAATTCATGTAAAAAATCATCTTTGCAAGACATATTTACAGTATCTTGTAGGCCATTAACAGTGATCGAATTACAAATACAGTACAAAACCAGAAGAGATATTTACAATTTTTATATACAGGAGATACTAGCTACCTGGGGTAAAGTGCAAAACGTGCTGTTCGTGATCTAAATTTTGGTACAAACTAAGGACTAAAAATACCATAAAGCAGTTTAATGTATACAAGCAGTTTAGGGTACATTAATGATTTGATTTTAATCTTGCTTGCTTTGACCGGATAGACATGGTCAAAAAATTTGCCACCCCGTACATTACAACTGAACTTTCCATAAGTTGTAGGTACAATAGGGCTGGTTTAACCTGCACGAAACCTTTCAGAATTGGTTTTATGTATCTTTCTCTTCCATTTTTATAAAAGGGACAGAAGAACAAGAAATGCAATATGTCCTGATCTGAAAAGTAATCGCATTTGCAGGGAGCGTTTTCATGGGGCTTGCACCATTTTTCAAAGTCACCTAGCAGAAAATGTGCTTGATTAAAACGAAATTTAGTAAGGACCCACCTATGAAAAGGTTTACTTACAATCATTAAATAGGGTTGCATAGATAGCGAAGCTATCGTCAAATAGTGGGCCCTAACAGTTGGTTTTGTAATTTCGATGGCCTCTCGCTCTGAAACCTTTTTCTCTATATAGCTTTTCTTAACCCAGTCAATATCCTCTCTCACAATGTTCTCTGGGTATGTGTATAACTCCAAGCGGCCTAAATATTCTGTTGTAATTTTAATATACTGTAGCCACCCGATCTTACCCACGTTTTCTCTCCCCATGCAATCCCTAATAATCATATGGTTTAAAATTAAAGCTGGATTAAGCCAAATCCTAATCCATGACAGCAAAGGGGCCAGGGTCAAAGAATCCTCAATGTACCCTAACCCCAGTTCCATGTGTACGGGGAAGGCTGGGGTGGATTTAGGGAGTCCTAATAGAGATCGCAAAAAAATGTTTTCTTCTCTTTGTATGGGGTCCAGATTTTTATAACCCCATATCATGGCACCATACCTTGCAATTGACAGTGTTTTAGCTTTATAAATTGCTAATACAGCCTCAGGTGGCTTACCACCCAACCTTTTAGCAAAGCCTAGGATGGCGGCAGCCGATCTTTTTACTGCCGCAGCCTTATTTTTAATTTGTGGAGCCCATGACCCATTTTCATCGAACACCACACCTAGGTAGGTAAAAACTTTTACTTTGGATAACACTGAACCATTACAGGTAAGGGTTTTCATACCATTTTTGCGACTGCCAACAGCCATAACGTGGGATTTCTCGATATTAACTGCTAGATCCAAACCTTGCATGAAAGCCCCAAAGGAATTTAAAAGGCGTTGTAAACCATTTGGGGTTCTAGCCAGCAATACCGTATCGTCGGCATAAAGTAAGACCGGCATTAAGGAGTCACCCATACGTGGTACATCAATAGATGCTCTTTCCAGGGTCTTCCCCAGGGAATTAATATAGAGTGAAAAGAGCATCGGTGCCAAAATGCACCCTTGGCGGACCCCCCTTCCTGATTTAAAAAAGGCGGTGCATTTTCCCTCTTGTGTCATGCGTACCGTTGCTCTCAGATCACTGTGCAGTTGTGCCAAGAAGTTCACCAGAGCTTGATCCAAACCCAGTTCCAGGAGTATTGTCCACAGCTTTGACCTATTTACTAGGTCAAAGGCTGTGGACAAGTCCATAAAAGCCAGATACATCATACCCTTTGACGCTACAGTGTATTTGCCCAGGGTTAGAAGTAAATTAAGACACTGATCCTCTGTGCCTCTCCCGGCGCGAAAGCCATACTGGGCTTCACACAGGATGTTATCGTTAGTCGCCCAGGATGAAATTCTTTCCAAAATAACTTTACCCAAAATTTTAAAGGAAGAATCTAACAAAGAAATGGGTCTGTAGCATCTGGGGTCTCCCCTTTGACCCTTCTTAAAGATGGGAATAATAACAGACTGCGACCAAGTAACTGGTGCTTTTGTACCCTCTAGGCTAATAACATTGAAGACATTAGTGAGTACCACGGCCCACATGCCCGAATTTGATTTAAACATATCGGCAGGTACGCCGTCAGGGCCAGGAGCCTTCTTTCCTGCCGTGTCCTCTATTGCCTTCTGCACCTCTTTAATGGTGAAACTGGCCAGAACCTCTTCTGTTTTTGGCAGTATTGACTCTGAGGGATCTGTGGTGATGTTACTACCATAGATGTTTTGGAAGTGTTCCAGCCAATCTCGTTCCGCAATGTTCACCTCTAACGGAGCATTTTCAATCCCATTAAATAAGGGGGTATTTACAATTTTCCAGAATTTGGCACTGTCCTTCAGGATGGCTTTATCGTATAGGTTTTCCCATGCCATTTTTTTAATTTCATTTTTTCGTCTTTGGATATTAGCCTTATACTCTTGCCTTTTACTGGCCACTTCCTGTTTATCACGTGGGGTCTTATTTAGGGCTTTGTGTAGTTCCCTATGGGATTTGGAACATTCTTTATCAAACCATCCCATCACCCTTTTCTCCTTCTTTTGTGTGGTAGTTTTGAGATCGTCCGCTACTTGGCAACAAATTTTTTCAAAGGACTGGATTATATTCCCCTCATGCCTAGTAGGATCTGTACAAATATTGATTTCTTTGCCCATTTTAAGATTTAAAGAGTGGAGAAAGTCCTCAGGGATAATATCACTCCATTTGACCCTTCTCCCCTGATCCTTAACAATCAAATCAGTGGTTCCTACTGTAATCAAATCAGAATTGTTTGCATTTGAAAATAAAAACAAATTACTGTCATCTACTTCTAGTATGACCGGGTTATGATCACTGAAGGTCGTCTGTACAGCGTTATAAAACATAACATTTTGTAACATGCCCGGTGAAATGAAGATGTAATCAATTATTGTGTTACTATCCCTAGCACTATAAGTAGGGACCCTTTCCTTTCTGTCACAGAACTCTGGTTCATGTAGATCATTTTCTAAAAGAAGTTCTTCTAGGGCCAGCCCCTTTTCTGAGTGCTCAAAATGTGGTAATTGCGGCATGTCAGTGTTAATTGCGTCAATGACATGACAGTTCTGTTGGCATAAATGAGTATTAAAATCTCCCATCAGGAAAAAATATACAAAAGTGGTCTGACTCTCCCTATATCTTTTTAAAAACTCCATCAAAGAGTTAGTATTTACATTTAGTGATATGCCTTGTATGCTGTTATAAAAATTAATGTAAACACATTTGTGTCTATTTGGCATTGTAACTTCAAGAACTAAATAGTTATAGGATGGGGAATCCAAAACCTTTACAGTGCCTTTTACATTTACGGATATCAAAAACAACAGGCCCCCTTTATTTCGACCTGAACTTGATGTCTGGGCTGTTACAAAGTAGGAGGTATATCCATCTAGCCAGAAATCACAGTCCATATCCCACGTCTCTTGCATGGCCACCACATCACATTTTTTTAGTTGATCCAACCATCTTATATCGCTCCTCTTCGAGCGTAGACCAGCGATATTCCAACTCATCAATTTCACTATGCAACTATAACGCAACGCAAGTATACGTCACACCAGGGTCTCTTGCCGTTATAGGCTTAAAAGTCATGAGAAATATAAAAAAAAATCTACCCAAGCGGGAGGACTTTACTATGTTGGTCATATTACTACATTTCGACTAATTAGGCAAATGTAACACAAAAAAGCAAGTGTATATTTGCTTTACTCCTCGGAGCAGACACAGAAACTGCACGTTGTCGGCATCTGAAACAAACTTCCTCAAACCAGGACAATGAGGACATCTAATGAAACGCCCTTTTTTATGCAGCAGGTGAATACAACTCAGTAACTGCTCTTCGTGGGGAAAAAGCTGGTGCCCAGAGAAACGCTCTCGGCATGAAGGCACCCACCTGGCACCGTGAGACGTCATCAGCAGGAGGGACATCAGGGCTTCCGCAGGCTTTCACACAGAGTGCCCCAAGCTCCATGAGTATTGTTCGCAGCCACCACTACTGCATACATACAACGCAGAAAAACAGCAAAAAAACAGACGCGAGATACAGCGGACACCATGCACTCTCAGCAACAAACCTTGAAGTATCGAACTGGAGAAATGGGCCACATGACCACACAAGGCAGTAATGGGAAAACAAAGCACGCCATACCTACAAGAAGAGGATGGGAAAAGCACCACCCAAGCAAATAAGTTACGACTCCAAATCCACTATTTTATCAAAATGGGGCATTTGGACCCACTGTCAGAGAAAAGTATCGCCACAGGGTCTCATCTACTCTAGAAGTAGCAACGGCTTTTCATGGAACGCACAGAGGGACATCTTTACGTTTGACCAGGGCCACCAAAACCGTATTTTTTTGGAGAGGGCTGATCCGAACTGCATTGAATTTATGCTCCAATTTAAGCTCTTTCATGCCCTCCTCGGCAAGGTCACCGAAAGTGCACAGGCACACTCATCCACATTCTAAATGTGTTTACAGACAGTGATGCGTGTTTTTAATATTGTAACACAGCAGCAGCTCACTAATATTACAGCAAATAATCTCTGTGACACTCTCCCATTTCTCATATGTGAGGTCCTGTTTCATCTAAAAGCACTTTTTGAGTATGTTGTATGTAACAAACTCCCTTGTCAGAAAAATATCTGTAATAGACTCTTACTCATCACCCACATTAAAAAATAGATTAAAGGGAAATGTCATTTAAAACATCTGTTTAAGAATCATTCAAGGTCATCAGGGCAAGACTCTGCAGAACAGAGCTGTCTATCAGGGAGTCCCCCTCAAAGGCTGGGGTGCTGGGCCAGAGCCCACTTTGCCTATGCCTTAAAACGTCTCTGAAGGCGCACACTGGAAGAACCAAAGACAAGCCCCGCACCAAGTGCAGTAGGGAAAGGACTGCTCGGATTATCCATTGAAACAGCAGGGGTGTTTTAAACACATGAACTCATCCTCATCTGTCAGAGTGGAATGGCACAGTGGAGTAGAGTGTTGCAGATTCGAGTGGAGTGGTAGAGTGAGAGTGGAGTGGAGTGGAGTGGCATAGAGTTTAGCAGTGGAGTAGAGTGCAGTACTGTGCCGTTGAGTGAAGTACTGTGTCGCAGAATAGATTGGAGTATATGGCATGGAGAAGCGTAGATGTAGTTGTGCTGAGCGTCATAAATTGGAGTAGTGTCGTAGGGTGTAAGAGTAGAGTTAAGTTTAATGCAGGAGTAGAGCATAAGAGTGGAGTTTAAGAGTTGAATGTTGTACAGTGGAGTGGACTAGAGTGAATAGCATAAAGTAAAGTGGTGCAGAGTAGATTGGCAGAGAGTGCACTGGTTTTGAGTGAAGTGGTGTAGAGTCTATTCCCATGTAGTGCAGTGATGTAGAGTAGAGTGGTGCAGAGCAGTTTACAGTGGCAAAGGGAAGAGGAGAGTGGTGTCTGGTGCAGCAGAGTGGCGTAGAGTACAGTGACATAGAACAGATAGTTTCAGAGAAGAGTGAAGTAGCCTAGAGTTAAGTGGTGCAGGGTAGAGAGCAGAGGTGGAGTGTAGAGTGCAGTAGCATGGAGTGCAGTGGTTCAAAATAGATTAGAGTGTGTAGAGTGCAGTGGTGTAAAATAGACTAGAGAGATGTAGAATGATGTCGAGTAGAGTGATGTAGAGTGCACTGGCGCAGAGTACAGTAGAGTAAGGTGTAGAGGTGAGTGGTGGTGCGGCGCAGAGTGGTGGTGCGGCGCAGAGTGGTGGTGCGGCGCAGAGTGGTGGCGCAGCAAAGTGGAGTAGAACGGGGTAGAGTGCAGTGGCATACAGTGCAGTCTTGCAGAGAAGAATGTCAGAGTGCAGTAGCAGAGTGTTGTGGCACAGAGTTGAGTTGTACAGAGGCGAAGAATGCAGAGATGTCTAGTAGAGTGGGGTGTATTGCAATGGCATAGCCTAGAGTGATGTAAAGTAGAGAGCCGTAGAAGGAAGTGGTGTAGAGTGAAGTGGCAGAGTGCAGAATCATAGTGAAGTGGTGCATAGTCGATAGAGTAGTGTAGTGGTGAAGAAAGTATTGGCACAGAGTAGAATGACGTAGAGTTTAGGGTCAGAGAGTGCAGTGTTGCAGAGTAGAGCTTCATAGAGTACAATGGCGTAGAGTACAGTTGCTTAGAGTGGTGCAGAGTAAAGTGATGAGGAGTGCAATGGTTTGGAGTTTAGAGGCATACAGTGCAGTGCTACAGACTAGATTGGCGTAGAGTGCAATGGTGTAGCACACAGTAAGGTAGAGCGCAGCAGTGGAGACTGCAGCGGGTAAAGTGCAGCGGGGTAGAGTGGAGTGGCACAGGGCAGATTGCAGTGGCATAGAGTGGAATGGCGTAGAATAGAATAGTGTCAGAGTGCAGTGGCAACAATTGTAGTGATGCATAGTACAGGGTAGAGTGCATTGGCATAGTGGAGAGTTGTGTACAGGAGAGAGGAGTGGAGTGGTGCAGAGTATTGTACAATGATGCAGTGTGGCGTGGCATAGTGTGGTACAGAGTAGAGTGCACTGTCGTTGAGTGGTGCAGAGTGGAGTGGGGTGGGGTAAAAAGGAGAATGCACAGTGTGATAGCATACTGCCATTACAGATAACATATCTTCAATTGAAATTATTACATGTGCACAGACATACAGTTTTACTGATAAGCGTATACAGCGCACAAATGATGGTTGGAAATATCCCCCAATGTATTGCTTTATTTTGACAGCATGCATAGTTCATTTACATACATTTCAATTTTGTTTTATGCCACAAAAAAAAAAAAGATAGCATCGGACAGCACCCACAGCACCCACCGAGTATCCAGCATGATTGTCACGAATCCCTCACTTTGAAGTCAGAGAAAAAAACGTAAACACGAGCTCCCTGGATACCAGAGCCTGACATTTGACCTCCGTTTTTGATTGCACAGCAAATGTGACAAGATATGAACAAGATTTAAAGGACTGTTTACAAAAAGTCATTAATGGTGGAAGAACACAGTAATTATATAGTTTGGGCAGGGGAAGGGACGCACTTAAGCTTCACAATAAAAAAAAAAAAAATAAAAAATAAAAAGAATGCCAGCAAATAGAAAGCGAGCAAATGTTAGTTACAAACTAAAAAGCCATAGGTAAGTAAGTAATGGGAGGAATACATTCCCAGAGAAACTTTCTGAATGTTCTCAAGATGTCTTTTGTCTGGTAGGCTTCAACCTAAAAAAAAACCTACATGGACAATCACAACAGACCAATGCAAAGGAAGGTGAGGAACTGATGCAATGTCGACGGTCTGCAGTTCTGACATGTAACTGCCTGAGTCAAAACAAGCTCCATGTTATTTCAGTTTCATGTTGTCAGACCTGAAATACTGCCACGCCAGCATTATTCATGTCAAAACGCATCTTAATTAGTTCTGTACCGAAGCAATAGAAACGCCAAGTCTACTTTTCGAACTACATGCACTTTAAATAAATTGGCGTATCAAAATCATAATAAATCACCATGTACATACACGCAATGTGGGTACTCTAATTTGGAGATTCTACCCTTTGAAAATGATGTATGCTTTTCTAATATTACAAGTCTGACAAAAGTAGTACATGCACCACATAAGCCTAGTAAATGTCAGATCTTACTGTTAATTCGTTTTCTCAAAATATTTTAGATGTAGCCGAAAAGGTAATTTTAACATTACATGAATTGCATAGAATTATATTTAATTCTTTTATAATGGATTACAACTAAAACGATCTATATCTAAATATGAGGAGCCAACCAATGTATTCAAAAATACTTCATACATTGTGCGATCCCTACTTAAAATATCCCCTGAACTACATTTCCTTCAAACGTACAAGCCAATGCCACCATAGTTCTTGCCAGTCTTGGTTATGCCACTGAACTAGAGCTTGGACCCTCTCAGCTTCATAGTCTGTAGTGACTCCAGAACGTAGCTGCCGGAGAGGGATAGAATGCTTGCTTAACCCCTTCGATGCTGATGACGGCCCCCAGCCGTCATGCACTACGGTGGGCGTGTGCTGATGACGGCTGGGGGCCGTCATGAACTCGCCCACTCGCGATTCTGACGCACAGGCGCAGAATCGCGGCCGCGCCCAAGAGGTAAAATCTGGGTGACTGACAGTTGCATGGGCTGCATTCCAGTGCATTGTTTTTTTTTTGCTCACTAATCCACTCCAATCAGCGAGAAACAATCTTCAAATCAGTCTTGGTGCTGCTCCAATAGGGACACTCAAGCATAAACGGAGCTGGAATGTGGCCGGAGAGATTACTGATGGCTGGCACTTTAGCAAGCGTTCCTTCGATCACTTGTTGTTACTGTAAGGCAACGGCCTGATTGCAACATTTATGCTCAGACGTGGATCCAAAGCTTGCTGTGCCTAAGCATCAAAGCTGCACTTCGCTCATGAGGCCCTGTATGACTGAAAGCAGACTAGGTTGGCTTGTGTTCCTAGTTGGAGGGGAGGTGGCCTGGCAGTTTAGGCAGGACTGTCCCTACTAGAACAGGACCAAAGCTTATTTGCATAGGCTTGCTCCCAGTTTTGGATGGCGCAGTGGGTAAAAAAAAAATGATGCCTCAAACAATTGCAAGTGGTTGAAAAGGTGCAAGTATTCCATCCATCATCTTCTGTTTTACCTATGACAGCATGCATCATCTTTAAAGCAATGCATGGCACATTACGCCACACATGGGACAGGGCCACTCTAATATAAACGCTGCTCATACCGCTAAAGTAAATGATATTGCTCTAGGTTGGACAAACTATTGACCATCCCTTCCCTCTAAAGATCTGGAACTGAGGGAAGCTGTTTTTTCAGCATAGGTGGCCACGCTCTGAAACTTGAGTTGTACAAGACAAGAATTAACAACAATATCGAAGATGAGAGCCTTAAAAACAGTTCTTTTCCATACATACAACTATAGGATAAAGGCCACTTTTAAAAATAGATATTGAGCTCTTTGGTGCATGAGCATGTCAATTTTCACACTTGATTTAATAACTTCTGAAAGGCACCGTTAGCCTAACGGTCCTTGCAATGAAATATTAAGCATAGGAAAGACATGTTTGAACTCCTCTCAGAACCTCAGAGCACTCACTATAAGTCATACATTGCAGAGCAGTTTGCTCCAATTCACCACAGTCTCAAAGAATTCACGTTAAGAAAAGGAAGTATTTTTTATGCCACCTGTTGATTTGAAAACATTTTTTTATAATTACAGAGTCAAAAATGGCCCTTATTTTACTTACACTGGTAACAGGTAAAGGGAGATTGCCATTCTCACTGGGGCACCAAGTTTGGGCCAGATTGAAGGAAAGTCTCGAAACACAAACACAATAACTTTAACATATTATTGGACATCAAATTGGCAACAGGAGCGATACAATAACCTGAATAACCTCTATGTCATAAGCATAAGCATAGAAGGTGATTAATCAAGAAGTAGTCACCGGCTGGCGGCGAGGTTACTGCCCTACCTTCCACATTTAAGACATACAGATCAATCTGGTTTCTTCCCCCACCGTAATACCTTATGCAGCCTCCGTTGCTTGGCGCATGTCCTCCATATGACCTAATTAGCGGATGACCTCAAAGCCCTTGCCATCTTAGACATAGAGCAGGCATTCAATTTAATCAGCTGGGTCTATGTCTGGCAGGCATAGGTTATGGTAGTACTAGGTTGCTAATATATAAAATGGGTTCAGCTTTTGTGTGAGTGTCCAGTTGGGAGGATGTGCACCAGCCAGTATGCATCTGCTGAGAGTCTACAATGGCGCAGCACGCAACAGGGGTGTCCTTTGTCACCCTTGATCTTTGCTTTGTCAATGGAGCCTCTGGCATGCCGCCTTTGAAACCTACCTCACAATTGGGGTATACGGATTGGCCACTTAGATCACATAACTTAGTTATACACAGACTTTGCAATGCTATACCTGCGCCAACTCGATATATCGGTGCACAATTCTATTAAATGCCATACAAGAATTTGGTGAATATTAGGGGTTATGTATTAGTGATACTAAGTCTGCCCTGTTCCCGATCGGTTTGCTGGTGAGATTGCCCGCTCCACAGGTACCCGAGATGGCTATACTGTGGAAAATTGATGCTGTCAAATATTTGGGTATTTATGTCATGAAAGGGGATCAGAAGACCCATGATCTGAGTCCTATGTAATCCCTGCCCTTCAATAGTTTTGGAGCTCACTGAAGCTGTAGCTCCTTTTTAAGATTGGCCTTCTCAAATGATAGTGTTGTCCAGGTGCCTGCATGTTCTGCAGGGAGCAATGCATTAGATTCCACACGGGTCTTTAGGGAGCTTAGTTAGCTTGCTGATGCAACTCTTATGGGCTGCAAAAAGGTGCAGGGTTACTCTGGCCACCCTCAAACAGTGAATGGGGTAAAGGCGGCATGGAGGTTTCAGACCTAGAGCTGTATTATTTAGCGACACTTTCAATAAGCAATTCATTGGTTTGATGATAACTGGGAGAGGTCCCTTCTAGCGGGCACACATGGACACTGAGTGTGCGGAGGAGGAGAGGCAGACATGTCCCTAATTCAATGCCCCATGTGATCCGGTTGTTATGTCGACTGTAGGAATAGACAGTACAGAGGGTGCGTCAACATCCGCCTTACACCCCAGACTTAAATTTATGGTCCGTATGTCCGTTTGCTCAGATTGCGCAGACTATGTCAACGGATAACTGAAAGGAGAGCAGATGTCTTATGCTTTCCAACCTCTACCCTTGGGTACGTTTTATTATCACACGCCACAGAGTAATTTGGGCTTGGAGAAGAGCAATTTGCAAAGTATGCCAAGATTTCAGCAACTGTTAAACAGCAATGGACATCATTTCCAGAGGCCCCGAAGCCCACACAAAGCAAGGTTACAATACTCTCCCGAGCAGGAGGATGTGAAAACATAGCGCACATATTTCGGGCACTTCGGACGGATCGGCAAGTAGCACCACTCGAACAGATGAGATTTGGCATCAGACCTGAGAGGAACAACTGACACCCAGTGAATGTATCAAAATTCATGAGGCTTTACGTAAGGTCTCCATGAACACTTGGTTCAAACGAATACATTAAAATTACATACACCTCGCCTATCTATCCCCACGAAAATTAAATGCTATATATCCTGATCAATCTTCTGTATGTCCTAGGTGTTGTTGAGCCAATGCTGATTTTTTTCATAATGTGTGGCGCTGCTCAGCCATTATCTACTGGGCAGAGGCGTTGTTTCGTTTTAAAACCATCACTTGCTGGAAGATCCCTAGTAATATTAAACACCTAAATTAAGCAGATGGTTTGCGACACAAGGCCTTGTAGTGGCCAAGAGATGTTTCGCAGTAGGAGGGCTGAGTACCAGACTCCCTACAACATGGGCTTGGAAAAATGACTTGCTAGAACAGGCGGTTGTAGAAGAGGCCCACATGCACCTGACGAGACAAGATGACAAGCTAAAAGATGATTTACTCTTTGTGGGGTAATGGCAGAAGCTCTGGCTGCTCTAATGGAAGAAGCCACCAATGATTAAAAATAACAATTTCACTGCACCACAAACAAATTTCAAAAACCTGGAACATGTTTTCAAATAAGAAGCCCTATCCACATAGGGTTCCTGAACTACCCAGGAGCCTGAGACTTATCCTCCAGGACATACAACTGCATAGATGACCAGCCAGTCCTTAATCAGGATTTTATACCCGATGACTGATCACTAGATGGAAGCCTAAGGGGGTGGGAACGGGGGAGGTGGGGTGGGAGTAATCTCAAAAGCTTTTGTTTCAACTATAGAAAGTTTCATATACATATGTGTACCTGCTGACTGATGCATTATCAGTGTATCTATTCAACTACCAGATTCTGACATATATGGACCTAGATCTGTAAAAAGCAGTATGTAGACTGTTTGGTCATATGTTGAAATGGATATTTAACATGTCTCTCCTACAAAGATTTGTATGAAGTCATGTTTGTTGAAATGAAAATAAAGTAATTAAAAAAACAACCTTTTAGGATGATTAGAATCAGATGTAAGGCAGGGTTAGCCCTTCTTTTTAGATTCATCTGCGCCACTTGACACTATTGACAGAATCTGATAAGAGCAGTCAGCAGGTAGGCATAATCACTGAAATGTGTAGGGCTCAAAGCAGAGCTATGAAGGACCCCATTGGCCAAAAATCTAAAATTCTATCTGTAAAGTGGAAGAAATACCCATTACACTTTCAGTTAAAAGCATCAAAGCCAATCCAGAACTTTAATATTGATTCCTTAAATTGGATAATCTATTGGTTAGGGTTGGACGTACAACAGTGTCAAATGCTGCAGAAAAGTCTAGATGGATAAGGGCTCAATCTGATATCAATGTAATGAAGTCAAGTGCAGGCGACAGGGCAGTGTTTGTCCATAAGCTGGGCGAAAGTCGAATGAGTGGGATCATGGTGCACCAGTGTGTGGAATAAGACAGCACTTGTAATTGAAAATCCCTCTACCATCCTTCGACTATTGGCATCCACCCTAGCTGCCCCCACGTCCGCCCATCCCCAGAAAAGGGACTGGGAACGCTGGAATAACTTATTTTTCTTTTTAACGACACTGTGATCACGAACACCAGAACTAATGTTAATCAAGGGAAGGCCACACACATCACCGCGGACCTCTGTGCTTGAGAGAGGGGCATAATGGATGATTACCGAGAGGACAACAAGGGTCACCCGCCCCCACCCAAGCCTCCCATCACTTCTTTTCTTTCTCCTCCTTAATGAAGCTCTCTAGTATGTATACAGAAAATCTACAGCAAAATCCAGTCCTCATGGAGTTTTTATTTAGTGGCTCAAAGCCACAGCAAAAAGCACACTGGGACAAGGAAAAATCTACACTCACCAGGTGAGAAGGTTCTCTAATCATAAATTTCAGCTATCTCTAAAGGAAATCAAGGGTAGTACTGGGTATGACTTAAAGGAGAAAGACTGGATATGAACTGAAGTAGTGGCAGGACATCCAATGTATCTAGTTATACTGAAGGTATTAGCAGGGTACATGTAAACAAATTCTCTGAATTACTAAACTAAGTCATATGTATCTTCAAACAATGGGATATACCTTACACTTACATGGTTATGCCAGGTCATAGTGAAAACTGAATATCCTAGTTCTTTGACAAACTAACTATATAATAAACCCATAAATCCAATTGAAATAAACAGTGCGCATTAACCTCTTCTCGTGGTGAAATACTTTGCCTCTCTCAAAGTCACTGACCGGTCTAAACACGGGATTTGCAACATATAGGAAGAACGCCCCTTAATGCAAACGTACAAACAAATGGACAAAAAGAAGTTGAGCAAACATGAACCGTAGTGTAAGGCTGGATCTGTTAGGAATCTGCATCATTTTCAAGTTCTGTAATTATTTTTGATTGATGCAACTGTATTTCATAAACTTGTATTTGTGACTCTTGGACCTATACCTCTCCTTGTCCCGTCCAGGTCCCTGCCTCCCAACTTCCCTTGATATGGAAAATGCATTCAATATTTGAAAATATAAAAAAAGGAGTATGGGGAGGGGAGGTTAGCTGGTTTTGTTGAAACCCTGTCCCACACACGCAGTATATAGTGCACTCATAGATTACTTAGCAGCACTGGTGTATCAGAAAGTGCACTAATGTTTGCCACCACATACCATAGGCAGGAATATAGATAGAAGTGCAAAACAACGTGCTGGCTTAGGTCGGTATACCTTGCACCTTATGTTGGCAAAACAAAAAAATATTAGCGAGGGAGGCGGCATTCACAAAGGACACCAGTGACTACCTGCCTTGACCGGCTACAACTTTCACTGCTGCGTACTGCTTACTACAAGGCCAAGATTTGTGGTACTTGGAAACATGACTGACCTGGGTGAAGCATTTTCTTTTTTTTTAAGCAGTCGAACCCACTGCTTAAGACACTGGCGTTAGGTTTGACTGTTTGGAGCACACATAGAGGCAGCCAGAAAGAGCACACTGTGCGACTGTGTACATTTATCCACTGGCGAAACAGAAATAAGCAACTACAAGACACAGCAGGTTCAAGGTCCCGGTCAGAGAGACTGCATTGTTGAAGAATTGGAGAAACTGAATGTTGGCCAAAAAATAATTAACCAGAAGAGACAGACAAAAACATTCTTCTTTAATGTATCAGTTATGAAAGCTTGAACAATCCCATGCCCTAAAGCATCAATGTTGTTGGCTCTCGCTCTTCCTTAACGGCAACATTTGTTCTTGGCAAGGTCGTAGACTTAGAAGTTCACATACTTTTGTCAACAGGTCAAAATGTTTATATTTGAGGAGCCACTGACTTAGCCTGTGGAAAGAGGGTTAGCAATTAAGTTAAAATCCAAATTCCAAAAGTCCTAGTTTCATAACGTGTAGGATTCGTGTACTTCTGAGCTAAGAAGAACGGTTTAGTGTGAAACATCAACTAAATTAAATGAAAAATGAAAAACAATATTTAGAACTGCAATCAAGCAGCAGCCCGAACATTAAGTAGAACTTTCCTATACTACAACAACGAGAAGACACAGATCCTCAGTTCCAGATCTAAATATGCAGCAGCAAGAAGAACTGTGTACATTTAAATGAGTTCCCCCAACAAGCTCTAGGAAAAACTAGGCTTAGTAAAAATATGGACATTTTATTTCACGAAGTAGTGTATTACTCCATTAAACAAGCATTTACAATGCAATAGGTCTCGCATTTGAGAGTTGAAGCTATTCGCATCGTACATGACAATGCCTTTTATTTATCTGTTTTGCTAATTAATACATATATAAAACACATTGTCATTTACAATGCCAATGGCTCAAACTCTTGTAAATGCAAGACCTATTTCCTTGCAAAGAAGCGGGCGCCATTGTCCCAGGCTGCTTGGAAAGTGAAAGCACACATGGTATGCTGAATGTTCCAGGAAAGCATGTTGTTCATTCAGTACGAGAAACTCATTAAAGAAAATAGTGCTTACAGACTAAATAACACATACCATGTAATAGAAGTAAAAGGGCCAGTACTCATGGGAGGTTATGTATGAAGACAAGGCGGTACTGACAAGCCTATTAACGAATAAGAAGTCAGCATTTACAAAGGTCAATGACACAAGCCAATGAAAAATATGTATGCGGAAAGTGGGCGGAGCTTCAAGTCCATACTCTAATACAGCATGTCTCGCAGAACAGCACTTGCGCTGCCCAGGCTCGACCTAAAAACGACTGAATCCCAAATTATAGGACTATGCGCCCATTGTTTTTAGTAAGATCAGGATACATCTACAGCACAACTCTCCCATGCACTACTATTATCCCGTACACAGAGAACATGCCTTCAGAAGTAAGCTGTTAAATTCAAACCAAAATATCAGTCCAGAGCTTTATCACGTCCTAATAATACTGAAGTCCTGGGAAGCGGCTTGTCTATGCTGCTATGGACTGTTCATAGTAGAATTAACTAGCAGCAGTCAAAAAAGCGAAACTCGTTCACCAAGCAGGTGTACTAACTTACTCTGCTACTTCTCTCACCCATTTCTAACTTCAATTAAACTATTCACAGTGACAAGAAAAAGTGAAAGTGCGTTTCCTTCTCTTGTGCCAGAATTGTTGTGAATGCATTTGCATTTCTAAACCAGTGTTAAGTAAATATTTAAAATATTTCCAATATGCTGCTAAGGTTAATTTTTAAATAATGAGTCAAATAACATTTACATGGATTTCTCTATATAAAGGACTTCCTATGTAAACCTTTACTTTTTTTCATTTTGCGAGTTGTAGACACAAATATCAGTACTTTTTTTCCCTTTTAACTACAATATGAACTTACTACTGTTAATACTGCCCCGCCTCCGCCCCGAACCGCTGCAATTTAAATCGGTAGAGGAACCGGTTATATCCTATTTACTAGTATAACATGTACTCTAGCCGGGCTGCCTTTAGCTGCTCAGCCAGAGTGTGAGTTGGTCTTAGAATGTTGGTGTGCCTGTGATGCGTGGAATGCCTGGGTGTCTGAGTGGGATGAATGTGGCCGGTCGAGAGATGGGCTGAGCAGCTAGGAGGCTGCTACTGGTGGGGCTGGTACCACACTAGGCTGGCTGGAGTCAAGACAGATGTAACCTGAACTGAAGAGTTACTAAAGAAGACCTAAATATAAATCCTGGCTCCTGGTGTCTTTCTACATAGGACACAACATGTTTTGGGAATGACGGGCAGACATGAACCCTAGAGACTCTTGGTACAGCAAAGTAGCAAAGAAACTAAGGAACTACAAGAGATACCAAGAGATCCTACAAGCAACTACAAGAATAAAGAAGGTATTTCCAGGCAAGCCATTGCCAGCGCCAGCTCCACCAGTGTTACTGTAGTGTCACCTTCAACTGACACTACAGCCTGGGAATACTACAGCAACTGTGCGTTGGAAGAGTAGTTCAACTACAACTGGATTTGGTGTTCCAGCCACAAAAGAATAACAGTGAGTTGGAGGAGTAGTACAACTACAGCCTCATCTGGTGTTCTAGTCACATGGTAACGTACACAAATGTTTGTGAGTTGGATGGGTAGACTCTCTACAACCAGGTGTTAGTGTTCCAGCCACATCGCGCAAATGTGTCTACATTGTCTTTTAGGATTAAGACAATTTTAAAGTGATTTTTTTTCACAGTAGCTGACATTTAAAGTACTTCAAAGACTACAGAGATCTATATTGAAAAGGTATTGTCACAACGATCTCCCTTCAGTAGTAGCACAGTTGGACAATGTTGAATGCCTGACAAGAATTTTAACATAGATTGTGGCCAGTATTTCAACAAAAGGCAATAGATCAACAAGAAAGTATGTTCTACTGTGCAGCTGCATGTTTGTAGAAAGGAGGGACCTGCCTCTACTTAGTCAATCTCTGAGTGACTAGTCTTGAAGCCTACATGTTGGTCCCGGTCTACATGGGTACAGAGATCTCTACTAAATGCTACTTTTGGGAATGCAGTTTCAGGACTTGAGGGTCAACCTTCTCGTCTGGACGATTGTCTGAGAGTGTCATGATGTCTGTCTGCTTTGGAGCAGGGTAAAACAGTGACTGTCTCTTGCACTAGATGTCTGCAAGTGTAAGTTAGGCAGAGTATTGCTGTTGGAGCTCTGTTTTTGTAGCCGAAACCAAAGTTTTATGCAGCACAATACGGAGGAAATTTACCAAATGTACTATTACACCGCTTTTGATGTGAGCCTTTCATCAAATGTACTATTACAGTGTTTTAAAAAAAATCTGTTTTTCATTTATTACTGGTAGCAATTAATTGTCAGTTCAACTGCTATTTTGAAAATTTAAAAGAGGCGGCGCGAGCTGCATACAGCGCGAGGAACCCTACCTCAGATTCCTCCATGTCGCAGAGATCAAAGATCGCCCTTTTGTGACGCTTTACCAGTGTTCAGGGGCATTTTGGAGCATTCACGTGCCAGTAGCCACCCGGCGTAACGTCGACAGAGTGCAGACATCTTGTGGCTGGCGGCCGCTTTTTCCTTCCTCCTTTGTTGGGTCCAGTATGGTGCTGAGTTGCCGACTACAAAGCTTCATCCTGCCAACAACGGTGTTCGCGTTGTTCCTCAATAAAGTTTACTGGAAAACTACATGAGAGCTGGGGACAACGCCGCGTCTTCGAGACTTTAATATCTTCTGGCTTTTTCTACATCCTCCATTTCAAGTATGTCGAAGGATATTTTCTTTGGGTATCGTTCTCGCTCTGTTCATCTTTCATCATTCACGGAGCCTGTCTACTTTAAGCACCTTATTTAACACTTGCCTCGTGTGTTGCAGGGGCTACTAGTTTTGTTTTGTTTTTATAGCACACGAAGATAGTGTAATCTGGGTGAATAATGAAATGTACCTGTGCCCACTTAATGCCGCAAGTTTCGTTTTTATACTTTCCGGTCCATTTGCCCATTGTTTGCTCATTGTCTATATGAATGTATTCTGTAAATTAGCATTGCTCTAGGGCATTTTGTTCCTTCTTATAAGACTGTGTTATTTAGTGTATTGTAACGTGGAGGAATATCGAAATGTACCTGTGTGCAATTTCCAGAATTGTTTTACAATGAGACTTGGTTCACAGGTGTGGAAGAAAATAGTCTTGCAATTTAGTTTGTCTTGTTTGGTTTTCTCTCCCTTGTGCAGGGAAAGTGTTTTCTCACCACAACTTGGGTGAAACATCGTTCACCGACGTGGGCGCAATTCAGCACTGTACCACTCATTTTCTTATTTTAGGTATTTGTTGTTGTGATGACACAATTTTGTGCATGTTTAGTACAAGCTTTGATTTTTCTTCTACTGCGCATTCAAATGTCGTGATGCCATAGGCTTATGTTTCGCTTAGAATGCTCTTCCCTTGTTTCCTATGGGTGGTTTTCACATTGTTCCCTTTCACGAGGGATGGTTATGGTCTAACTCCCTTTTTATTTTTGACAGTTTTGATACTCCTTCTTGGGGGTATGTAACCTCTACAAGGGGTTTGGGACATGGGTTAGTTCCCATACATATGTACCCAGGTAAACTGGTTGTGGGTTATTATCCCTGTTACAGTTGCGCGCAGTACAATAGTATAGCCCTTCATGGGTGTTCTATGGGTGACGACCCATTTATTTTAGTTTCCCTTACTCTTGGGAATGAAGTTGCAGGGTATTCTACCTCTAGCACTATTCATGGTTATGCTCCTAGGCATTTGTGTTTTGGGGTCTATTACCCTTGTGCTGTAGTGCTTTACGTTACAGTTTATGATACAAAATGCTACATACTGAAATTTGTTTAAAAAGTCTCTTTTTAAGGGGGATGGGGGATATTGCTATCCAATTGTATTCATCTCAACCATCCTTTCCTGAACTATTGCATCCTAGAGATTTGTACTATTATTGATTTTTCTTGTTTTTATGGTTCTATTTTCTTTGATGCTTTGTCCATTTGCTGCATCTTTGAGATTCGTCATATTAATCAAATTGGGCTTAGTTCTCTAGTTTCCTTTTTGCTTTTGTTTAAATTAAAAGGGATAATGTTATATTCTATTTACTAGTATAACATGTACTCTAGCCCTGCTGCCTCTAGCTGCTCAGAGTGTGAGTTGGCCTTAGAATGTTGGTGTACCTGTGATGCGTGGAATGCCTGGGTGTCTGAGTGGGATGAATGTGGCAGTAAGAGAGATGGGCTGAGCAGCTAGGAGGCTGCTCCTGGTGGGGTTCGTACCATACTAAGCTGGCTGGAGTCAAGACAGGTGTAACCTGAACTGAAGAGTTAATAAAGAAGACCTAAATATACATCCTGGCTCATGGTGTCTTTCTACATAGGACACAACAGAACCCCCAACTTAAGATTGATTCTTCTGCATGGAGGTAAGACATCTCAATGCATCCCAAACTATCCCAGACAGCTGCAGCCTTTAATTTGTTTTTTCTTAGAAACGTTCACTCATTTAAAATACTGCAAATGGAGACTTTGCATATGAAATTAATTATTTTCAGCAAGATTTGTTGTCAAGTTACTGCTTTAAAAAAATTAAGCTATTAAAATCATTTTATAACATACTACTCTGATACCATTCTAGATATATTGCAGCACATTCAAATTCAAACATTTGCCTCCCCACTTCCTAAAAATTAAAGAGATCCAACTGTATTCTTTCCTTTAAACTTAAGGTGGTGTTGATTGTATTGCTAAAGGTTGGTGAATGGTTCATAACTGTTTCTCAAAAGCTCCAAAATATAACATTCATATTTATGGAACGTTTTGTCAGTGAATGGTGCCAAAAGTGTCTCACATTTCTAGAGAACGGTGCCAATGAAAGCTTACATGTATACTGGCTACCTATTGCACAGCCCAAAACAGATGGGAGTCACCCAAAAATATTTTTCTTGAGCGGATCGTTCCTTTGGGTCCACTTCACAAACGAAAGTCAAAAATGTACACCAAAATCATTATGCCTTTGTTTGCAGTACATTTCTGAGCAATTTGCAATTCACAAAGGCCACAACCTATCCTGGGAATCCTCAACAGCCCCAGTAGTTCTGGAAATCCAAATCACTTTATTTCATAGCTTTCCAAATATGCTCAAGTATAACACTTTCATAATACTCTAGCATGGATGTGCTAAAAAGTGAATTTACAATTTAAATCCTTGTCTTTCTTTATTCCTCAAAAAGGAAACACTACAATTCCACCAAACTTGGGGGCAATCTTTCAGCATCCCATGCCCAGATAAGGACTTTCTCCTACCATTAACCCCTTCGATGCTGGTGACGGAACCATTCCGTTATCAGTCACGGTTGAGCTGTGCTGATGACGGAATGGTTCCGTCATGACCACACCCAGTTCAGGGATGGCCAGCACCAGGGAGGAATCAAGGCAGCAGGCAAGGTGTTAAGAAGAGTACATTTATAACCGATGAATTCAAGTGGAGACTGTGCCCGCCAAAGGTTTGTGAATATACATAATCTTGCATATTTCTGGGAGTTATTTTTTTTTTGCAGGCATTCTCATCTCAGAACATCTACAAACCACCCATCAACGGATTTGTTTACAAGTAAAATTACCCCATACTTTACTAACTTAATCCATTTTGGGGTGCAGATTCATATTCTGTGATGTGCACACAAAGCTTATGAGCCAGGGTGTTTGCTCATAATTAGTTTTGTGACTTTGGCCCTAAGTGAAAAGGTTTACTAAATAAAACATTAAAAGCTAGAACGCTCTACACATCTATGAGGCATACACATCTTACAATGAAGTGAAATGTTCAATAATCAATTTGTTTGTAAATTCCCCTAATCTCCACTTCTAAAAAACAAATTTCAAAATAAACAAAAAAAGGATATAAGGTCATCAGCACTTTGTCAACCAGATTGTATTAATTGCGCTGTTTTCTATTCTTTTATTGGTCTTGTTTGCTACCTCGTTGTACTTTTTGATATCTTATTTTATGTTTATTTTTATATATATTTATGTGACCATTGTAAAGCGCTCCGATAGCCTTTGGTCCAGCCAGCGCTATATAAAACCTATAAAATAAATATAAAAAATTAAAATAAATCTTATGTAAATCGCACTCATCAACAGCTGTGAAAGTATTCAAACTAAATTATACTTAACATTACAGAACTGAGTTGAATGAAGAAATGTTTATATACCAATGCTGATCAATAATTAAGCAGGAAGTACCTATAAAGTAATTGGTAAATTAAAATACAAACTAAAACCAATAAAAATGGTACCACACACACACAGACATGGACATCTTGTATCCCCCTTACTTGGCAAAATGACGAATTGGGGTTGACTAGTGGGCCATCAGGAACTGCCTATATATGTGGTACATGGTTGCCCGCAAAAGCACCAACATATCTAGGTTAGGTGGCAGTGTAATAATGGACTGCACTGGGGGTCTGACTGAACTGTGGTCTGCATGGTGCATGGGGTTGGGGTTTGAGATTGTGGCCTGAAAATATTGTTGTACTTCTTATCCTCACATAGAAAAAAAAAAAAAAATGCGGTTATCAAAAAACGGTATGCACACAAATAGAGCTACCAAAGGTAATAGTAATAATGCATCCCTCACAATACTACTCAATATAAGTATTGGACATATACAAAAATGTTACCGGTTGTCATCACACACCACAACCCATGCACTCCAAAAACCCTGTTTGATAGAGAGCGGGCCATCACCTGGAGCTAGGAGGCACTCCTAACTAAGAGTGGACCTGTGATTAAAGTGTATTAAAATCCAATGAGGCATCCTAAAAATACCTTTTTTTTCACTAGATAGGACACTTGGTATTAAAACCAATTGTGGGGACAATGAAAATTAGTGCCACTTTTATTGTCTACTTGTTTCTGCCTTGTGGCTCATGTGAGTCCGTGGCATTCTTCAGGACGTGTGGCAACCATACATTTAGACGTGACACTGGTGAAGGAGTGGCCTGTGCCTACCTCTTATATATCCGACTCATACACCCCACTGTTCGGTCTACTGGGCCTCATGGGGCTCAGCAACCCCTATAGTCATCCTTTGCGTCAAGGTGCGTTCCTCACTGTCAGCCTTGTTCCATGCGCTCCTTCCTCCCGATGCATCTATTACTATTATCACAAGTAGCTCTATTTGTGTGCATATGTGGTGTTGGGTGGGCAGCCCACGCTTGAGACCCCATAGCCTCTAGTCCCCATCCTGGGTACAAATGGGTGTGTGTGTTCCATATCAAAGATCTCCCAAAAATATGGACCCGGCTTTTGTAGATCCAAAAGGGTTGGACATCCTTATTCACTAGTGTTTGAATTTCATTCACTTAAAGCACAGTAATCAAGTATTAATTATTGTTAATCATGCTTTTATTCACAGTTAATCCATCACGTCAACGACTGTTATTTGAAGTATCATTATTAAGTGCTTACTGGAAAGGAGCATTATAAGGGTGTATGCATGCCGAACTTGATGAATTCAAAAAAGAACAAGTGAGAAATAATATGGGTGTGCTCCAGGCTATTCAAAAAGTGACATATCAAAGATCAACACAACAGGAAAGGGCCAACACTGCATTCACATGCCTTTCGTGACTCTGGCACACATTTTTCGTTCAAATATATTGCTTTTACAGGTCCGTACAGGAAAGTTGCACGCAGCAAAACTTAGCTATATAGGTTTCTTTTTTCTAGACATGTTGGATAATCTACAAAGATATCATTTAATCACACCTTTTACTACACAGATCTCAGAAACTAAAATATATCGTGCCAGAAAATCATATTAAATACACTAATGTTCTTTATCCTAAATCCCTAGGCTGTAACTAATTAAATCACATATGTTGTCTAATGGAAATGCCAGATCAGGGAACGCAACAAGTTTAGCTACGTCAAACAGTGGTGTACCTAAAACCATGTTAATCAACTGCAAATCAACCACCTCTTACCAAACAGCAATTTTCACAGAAAAATGTCCTGTTCAGAATAACTTACAACAAAGACATTGATGGCGCTGTCGCTTAATTGTCATATATTATACTTGTAGACCTGACACGTGCAGATGAAGAGAAGGGGAATAACCCTTCACAAGAGGATAGAGAACGAGACACAGATACTGAATCTGACACCCCTAGATTGCACCAAACTGTGTTCTGAGACGAGGGGGGAGACCACTCCGGGGACAGGCAGGAGTCAGGGAGGAGAAGACATAACTACTACTTTCTCCAATCACTAGGAGGGCACGGCGATACATCTAAGATAGGGCGACCAAGTTGGTGACACATGTCTCCTACTTATCCCAACCAGGGAGTGACGATAAGACAATAGGTCTTTTGGTTTGTTATCATGTTTGATTGTTGAGGTAGTGTGGCTCACTGGTTAGAGGCGGCAGACCCGAGAGCAGAGGACGGCCCGGGACCAGGGTTCGATTCCCGGCGCGGCAGGTTTCTGGACCAGGGTCAGCGGACTCGATAATTCTCTCGCCTCGGTGCCCACTCTGATCAGCGATCACACTCGGCAACTCTGGGCATTAGCTTGCCTCATCTTCACTAACGGCCCCACCAGACCGCCGGGGATGCCTGGTCTCACCCTGGAGATACCCATTAAGGGACCATCTCTCAGGGAAGCCAGGAAGGGTTTCGCAGCGGTCGAAGCACCTTGGGACCCTCCGGGTAAGTAGTGCGCTATATAAATGCCTATACATTTAGAAATTGTATCTGATTTTCCCTCAATTTAATATTGCATTGTATAATCAGGTACAGACATTGATGTACACTTCCGAGAGCGGTTGAATATTTATCCTATATCTGTTGGTGTGCTAGAGAACTGTCTTGAATAGTTTCTACATTATATGCCACAACAAGAATGCAATCGGTGGCCAATTACTTGCTACATGGACTTAATGCTTATCACAGTTTGCAAATGTCCCAGCAATACCTGCCGTCCCCTTTATTGCACCTGAAATGATTATTTGTTCCCTGTCTCACCTGAGCTCCCTCCCTGATCGGTCTCATCTTTTCTTTCCACATTCCTTACCTTCTTATTCAATTGTAATCTGTCCGTTTGACAAAATGCAAATAAAGATATTTACCCCCCCCCCCCCCCAAAAAAAAAAACACAAAGACAAATGGCTGTCTATGTACCCTACGGGGTGCCAGCAAAAATGATGTCTGGCTCGAGCAGTTTTTCATTATACATAGAGTGTACGGACTTGTTATAAGAATAATGCAGGATACTGTTTTTTGGATGTAATTTGACAAATTGGAGGCGTCCAGGAATACAGTGCCCATTCCTTGTACACCATGTCAAAACTACTGTATTATTTTCCTGGGGTACACAGCATAGAATGCTTAAGAAAGAACAATTTAAAAAACTTTTCCACTACATCACTCCAAAACGCCGATGTACTATTTCCTTTCTCAGCCTAAAGTCCTTAATCCAGCCTTACCCAGCAACAAACGTGTGCATTTCCACATCAATTTATAAGTTTACGTCTGTGGAAAATCTACCACACTGATTGCTCGCACTAGTAAATCAGCAGGCTCAAATGTCTATTAATCGTAATTCAGTGAACTGAAAAATTTCCGTACACAGAATAGCTAACTCACATAATAGTCATTTTTATGCCCAAAAAACTAAATGAGCCTGTAGAGTTGAAACCACACAATTAAAGTAGCAAGTGTAGTTTATTAAAGGAACACAGGAGCAAGGTAGGGAACAGCCTACACAGGACTTCTTCATCAGCAACTACCATAGTTGCTAGGGAGGGGAAACCAGGATACAGTGGAATACATACAGAAACATTCCAAAAGAATTAAAGGGCAACATAACACATCTTCCCCTTTTACAAATGGAGATAAGGGAAAAAAAACAAATTAAGGAAATAAGACAATCAGCAAACAAAATCTTCTAACCACTTGGGTTTAGAGCAAATGCGTTTCCGGTTTACAAATACATCACTGCTACATGGAAGTTCAATAACAGATGTTGAATTGACATCATGATTCGGTGGAATAGAATCAGTGGTAGCAGGAACACTTGAATTCATCTTCACAAAAAGGAGACCATTCAAATTTAACTTTGCTTTTTAGAAGTTGTCTAATGTTGAATACTTTGGATGAGAAATTTTTAACGAATTTAGAATAAAATTCTACCATCCCTAGAAATGATCTTACATCATCTCTACTGGCTGGAGGAGGAGCATCTTTTATAGCGTCAACTAATTTAGCTTTGGTTGAAACACCATCACAACACAACACGTGTCCAAGATAAGTCACTGATTTAACTGCAAAATGGCATTTTGAATATTCGATGGTTAAACCCTTACTCTCTAGAATACCTAGAACCTCTTCTAGAATGGTATTATGTTCATCCTTATCCTTACCATAAACAAGAATATCATCCTGAAAGAATTTAACCTTAGGATGTTTCCCGAAAAGTTGGTGCATGATGCGCTGAAAAATGGCAGCGGCAGACGCTAAGCCAAATGGCATGCGTTTAAATTGGAAACACCCCATGGGAGTGATAAACGCAGTAAGTTGTCTACTCTCAGTGTCTAAGGAAATCTGATGGTATGCGGAGGATAAATCTATTGTTGAAAAATACATAGCACCATTAACTAGAGATAACATTTCATTAATTTTGGGTAAGGGGAATTTATCAACAACAATATTCTCATTTAAGTGGCGGAGGTCCACGCAAAGACGGATTTTGCCATTGGCCCGCCTTGCGATAACTACTGGAGAAATCCAATTGGAGGACTCTATTGGTTCAATAATGTCTTCCTTGACAAGTTTTTCTAATTCCTTTTCAACATCACCCCGAACCAAAATAGGAATATTTCTCGCCTTAAAAATTTTGGGGTTAGCATTATCTTTCAAGACGATGTGGTGGGAAAAACCTTGAAAATTTCCAATTTTACCACTAAAGACCTTTGGAAATTTTTTAAGCATGGCATCACCGATTTCAGTTCCCTCATTAATAACCAAAACAGGATCAGGACTGTTGGGATTCAAGACGATATCTAAATCCCATTGATCTCTCCATCCTAGGACGGAAGGTCCAACTTTAGCAACATACAATTTGCACAAGGATTCTCTACCTTTAAACTTGAATAATAAAGGTTTGTAACCAATTACATCGATCTTACCACCGGAAAATCCTTCAGCAGAGATGTCAGGAGAATAGAGATCATTTCCTAAATATTGAACAAATTTAGAATTCCAAACATTTTCATTAATGATGGTATATGGGGAACCGGAGTCAGCCTAAATATCAATAGGGACCCCACCAATAAGCATATTACAAATAGGCTTCTTAAGAACATTCCTTTTCCCTGAGTCATTAATATTAAAAATATATACTTTCTCAAGGGGTTTAGGTATGCAGATCTCATTCATAGAGCAAGGTGTAATACTCTTCACACAATCATTATCAACATAACAATGCATAACTTTATCACTTAAATCTTCTTCATCATCAGAAGATGAATCATAAACAATTTTAACTTTTTTGGTTTTAAGTCTATTGCAAGCTCTGGAGTAATGTCCAATTAAATTGCAATTAGAACACTTTTCCTTCAATGCAGGACAAAGTTTGTAGTTAGCTAAATGCGAACTGCTCCCACAACGAAAACATTTTAAATTATCATTCTTTTTAAATTCAGTAGGTTTGTTTTTATATTGAATCCTTTGCTTGTAGTTGGATTTCCCTTGAACTTTTGAAACAATTTGATCGCTAGTAGTTTTAGAGTCAGAGACAGCTTTTTCCTCATTTTTAATAGCTTTGGCACTTCGACCAGAAAGTTCTGCTTTTCTGACAATGGCTAAAATATCTTTGAGGTCTGAATCTCCGTTTATCCAAAGTCTGTCCTGAATGGAAGGATCAGAAGCGTGCATAACTACTTGATCTCTGATAAATTGTTCTTGAAGATGATCGAACTTACAATCCTCAGCAATTTTTTTAAGTTCAGCAATATAAACATCAATGTTTTCTCCAGGTCTTTGTTTCCTGCGAAAAAACTTGTAACGAGTAATACCTATACAAACTTTAGGTGAAAAATGACTGTCAAAGTCTTTTAGAATGTCATCAAAGACATTAGAATCACCACTACCACCACTTTTAGGCATTTCTTCATAAACTTTAAGACCACCTGCACCTAATGAGTGTAAAAATAGTTTTTTCTTTCTTTCAGGTTTCATTTTACCATCCTCATCAATAGTGTCAATAAAATTCATAAAATATGCTTTCCATTGAAGCCATTTCATACAAGGTTCCAAACCAGAAGGCCAAAAAGGTTGTGGTGATTGGATTGTGAAGTTTTGAGAAGTCATTGTGAATACAAATCAGAATGATAAATAAATAAATAAATCTTACTTGAAGCTTTCAGCAGGTAGGTGCAGAAGAATTACTTGAAAACAGAACGCTTTGAGAATAATGAGAAGGAAATTAATAAATTTCTCAGTACTTAGTAATATAATGAAAAAGCAATACTGTTTAAATAAGAAAAACGCTCTTGAAATGCGTTAAGAAAACGAAGCGTTATACGCTCTAAAAATGCGTTATGAAAACGGAGCGTTGTTGTTTAGAAACGTTGCCATGGAAATGGTTTACTGTGCGTGAAGCGTCAAGGCGTTGAGCGCTCTGCTTGATGAGGAACGTCACACACAGGGTCAAAGCGTGGAGCGCTCGGTAACGTCATAAACAGGAAGCTAGTGCGTGAGGAATGGAGGGCGAGCCAATTCGAAGCGCGCTGGCCGGAGAATGTCGCGCTGAAGGTAACGGTTAAGCTTTTTGAAAGACGCTTGTGCAAGGCAGGTATGTTTAAAGCCTTCGAAATGAATAAATAGTCAATTGAACAAGCGGAGTGAATGTTAACTTGGTTTTGCGCAGAGCAAATAAAACAAAATACTCACGAAGTTCTAGCGCAGCTTTAACACACGAAGCATTCAGGGAGGCTTCAAACGATCTACTCACGAAGCGTTCAGATGGCTTCAACGAGGAAAAACACAAGAATTCAAGTGAAAATAGGTGGCACATTTGAGTAGGTCGTAAATAAATCCTTCTGAGGCATTTTCTCCATGTAACAGAAAAACGGAATTGTAGAAATTAAAAATAAAAGAAGAGTTGGGTTCTTCAGATTCCTGGTGTTCCTTGAAGCCAAGTCGCCAAAATTGTAGAGTTGAAACCACACAATTAAAGTAGCAAGTGTAGTTTATTAAAGGAACACAGGAGCAAGGTAGGGAACAGCCTACACAGGACTTCTTCATCAGCAACTACCATAGTTGCTAGGGAGGGGAAACCAGGATACAGTGGAATACATACAGAAACATTCCAAAAGAATTAAAGGGCAACATAACAGAGCCCTATCGGATTGAAACGCCAACAGAAAAGAACCGGATTAACATAGTTCACAACGGCTTAGTTCCTTGATATAAACACGACTTGCACACACTAACACACAGAACTACAATTCAAGAAACTAGAATCATAGTCATCATCATAAATTTACACAAAAACTATAACTGGCCACCTAATTTTCAGTGAAATGTTTCAAAGCTTCAATTGTTTTTTAGCTGCTAGCACCCGGCAGCTAAACTGACCCTAATCTCAGATCCTCTCCAAGCGGCATGTGAAACCATACGTTTCTGTAAATGATAATGAATACAACAATAGTCTAAAATGCTCAGCAAAACAATAGTTTTTCTGAAAACGCGTCTGAATAATGAAACGCTGCACTGAACCGAATTGTATTTGCAGATTTTACCTAGTGGTAGGTTCAGCACAATGTTAAATTTTGGTAAAATAGCCTAAGGAGCATTTAAATTTACTCTGGGTTCAGGATATTCAAACTTCTCTCTACAGGAATAATTATATCTATTCCTAAATACCTTTCTTATTAATGCAAGCCTATAATCCGTCAAACTAATTGCAAGTGTTTTATAGCTTTGCATACCCAAAAGCATATGTTATGCGACAGTGAACTTCAAACTGCTATACCACCTATGCACCCCTCCCCCACCTCTCCTTCCAAACACGTTTCATGGTTTAGCGTGCATATTCTCTCGTTTTCAAGGGCTTAAATACCGCTTGGCTTTTTAGTGTTCTAAGAGGCATACAATACATTTTAGAATATATAAATACAAACAAAGAGAACATAGGAATTTACAAAGTGATCTTGTAATTTATACAGTGGAAATGGTTCGCCAACAATAACAAATGTTCACGATTTCAGATCCAGGTTTTGTCCTGTCATATCAGAGTATACCTTACAAACGTGAGATAGATGCACGAGAAGTCACGGCAAACAAGCCATGACGTCCCACACTACATGATGGCGGCTTCCTCCGAGAGCTGAGGTTCCATAGCTGCCAAGGTTTCAGATTGCTACATGGGACATATTCACAATTTGTCTAATTAGGATTGACATTTCAACAACTCTGAATGACAATTCCTAGTGAGCAAAATCAAGCAATGAAGACGAGGAAAACATATCAGAAATTACACCCATTTGAGCAATGAGAAACTCTCAGATCTTAAAACTGCTGCAAGGAAGAGGAGGGCACTTAGGAAATAAAGGGGTGGCAAGGGGAATGCCGAGTGGGAAATAAGCATTCAACATCCCTGGTGGAAAGACTGAGCAGCATGGACAATGCACATGACCTAGAGTTCCTGATTCGAAGCACTACCATCAGCCATAAAAGAAAGACCAGAGTTTGGTACTTGGAGAGCAGAGCTATATAAATTATGGCAACGGTCTGATCAGTCTGAGCCAGCAGAACCTTGCTCACTGCAGCCCACACATGCCATGGAGATGGAAATAAAGAGTGTGGGTGTGGTGGGGAAGCTTGGATTCCTGTAAGCAGTTCAGGTAAAAGCACTACCACAAACATGCACATTTGTATTGAGTCTACCTAAAAAACTGTCACATGTTTGTCACTGGTACCCTCCCTAACGCACCATACCGTTTCAATACTGTGCAAAGGCTCCTCGCTCCCAACATGATATCCCAGCAACCCTCCCTGCGCCTTTCTCCACTGGCACTGCTGCTGGTTTTCCCTGAAGTAGTACGGAAAGAGATCTGGGGGTCCCTTTGTGTTTCCTGCCAAGTTAACCAGCATCTCCTCGGGCGGGAGTATGATCTGAAACTTGCCCCGGCAGGACGACTTCTGGCCCCTTTAGTAGCACAGACTGGAGTTTGTTCTTCGGGACCTTGGTTCAGCCAGAACGGGCTACGGGTATGCTTCGTCCCCCATGTCAGTGTTTTCGCTACCACTCCCAGCTCAGAAGGCCGTTGGGAAATGTAGTTCCTGTGCTGTAGCGGACAGTTCAACCATATGAATCAAAAAGGCGGGCCTTTCGGTTTGTTTTTGTTTCTAAGACGTTCAAGTTGTTTGCTAAGGAAGCGCCAAATGAGCATTATTGAGGCTTGTTGCGGTGCCTCGACTAACCCTGTTCAAATCACAGCTTAATCTGATCAGGTGTGCAAGCTCTGCGAGGAGTAGCACTTTGTGTGACAAACACTGTCATTGCAGTAATGAAGGGACATTACTGAAAATGCTTATTCTAAAGCGAGATGCGTGGCACTTGGCAGGGCTGGGTGCCTATGTGCCGTAGTTTAAACCATTGCTTTGTTTCTAGTAAAGCAGTGCCCACCGTGCCCCACGTCACGCTGTAAACCCAGATTATTGCACTTCGCTCTGATAGAAGGCAATGTGTGGAAATGAAGTGAGGCAAACATTCATGCCCTTCACTGGGAAAGAAGCAGGGAAAGTGCAAAGGAGCACAGTACTGGTGACCACTTCAATAAGTGCACAAGTACAGAACAGCCTCTTGGAATGCAGACCCCTGCATGTAGTTTGTGGAGCAACTCACTGGCAACAGACTTGCTGCCAATTCTTTGATGCACATGAAGAAGTCGCGCCTTTCCAAGTCACTCGCAGAAAAAGTTTGAAGCGTGGATCTATGGAGCAATGGAAAGACAATCCACACTCTTCACAACATGCCATCTTCTCTACCCAAGAAAAGGATATTAAGAGCGTTATGCTAAAGTCATTATGTTCTCACCTGGTAAGTCAAACAGAGGACAGACCGAGCCAGGGAGAATGTCCAAGCTTTTAGCTTTGTAGTAAAGGCCGGCCCTTCCATTAATATTAAGGGCCAGGCAGAAACGAGCCATTTCGGACTGTTCCTTCAAAGTATTGGCACAAATTAGGCTACTCAATGGCCATCACAAGAGTAAGCGCATTTGTTGAATATGCCTGCGACTCACCCCTGAATCGAAAAAGCCACAGATTGCACACCTAATTGACTTTGAAAAGGTATTAAATAGATGTTAAAAAAAGAAGCAGTTTTGGCGACTTAACACCTGGATCACTCACATTTGAACATTTTCCATTTTTTAAATTAGGAAAGTATCAAAACACGAGTATCACATACATAGCTAATATATACAGAGTCACATTAAGTTACAGATCATAAATATTCATTTGTCATACGTCTATTGCAAAACTATAATAGCCATAATAGAGTAGGTAAACTTCATAAAACCTCATGAGAATAGACTGAAATAAGAGAGAAGAGACATTCTTTAACTGGTCAAACACAAGGAAATGATGGACGGCGCACAAACTTTTCAGACACTCACCCCCAGTCACAGATCTGGGTTGAATCCATAATCGTTCTTTAGCTTATTTCGCCAAGCCACTTCAGACACCGCTATATGCAAATCAGTCTTGACCATGTGCCTCATTGGAACAGTTCAGCCTGAACTGTCAAGCCAGGTCTTCACTGGACCGGTAACAAGCATCCTTTCTTTAACTAGTGGGAATATTTTTATCTGCTTGCATCTATTAGGACTATTTTGAATAATAGTGTATTCCAGGCTGCAAGAAAAGATATGTTCCTGCTAACATACTTTATAATCCAATGGTTTACTTTGTAGCCATGCCCAATGTTGCCACCATGATGGCAAAATAATAAATCCTAAACAGATATGAGGTTATACTGGCAAATGACAAAGAATAATTATCTTCGAGTCAAAGCAAATAGGTATCTGTAGCAGATAACAGAGTTGGTTAAATATTGCACGCCAGAATGGTAAGAAGCCTGGGAATGTAACGAAAACATGATCTGAATCAGCTTTTGGCCCTTTACAAAAAAAGCAATTAGAAGTCTCCCTGTTACCCCTTTTAAGAAGTCTGTATGGTGTATAATACAGATCGTATAGAATCTTGGATTAATGTGCTTTTAAAAAAAATAAATCAAGAGTATACGGAGCACGCAAATTACTTATCCTAATATCCTCAGGAGAGACAAGAGGGCCCATAATCATAGAGCATTTGTTCACCAAATACTTAAAATTATGTTCGCATTGTGTTGTAATTATACTGTTTAGTAGAACACATTCTCCCTATTGATGTTCATTGGTGTTTTCTTCCCTGCTGCTCAGCCGCTGTGTGAGGTCATTCGAGTGTTTGTATGAGTTCAGTTGGAGTGGATGGGCTGAGCAGCAAGGATGCTGCTCCTGGTGGGGCTTTACCTGGAGCCAAGTTAAATAAACCTGTATTCATAACGAACAAAGATCCATCTTCATTGTAACACATTCCCTGTTACGCAGAACGATTTGGTAACAAAAAAATCCTATCGAACTTCATTTAGGCATACTACAGAAGCGATCAAGAAGCTGATTAGGCACCAAGGCTGGCATTGGTAGGAAGATGCTTGAGGAGTCCCTTCGCTGTAAATGCTTAAAATAGTCCTGCTGAAGCATCACATACGGGTTCCGTAATTCTTCCAATGGCAGAAGGATGACATTGAAATAGAGTTACTCCGCACGTTCAAGTCATATATGTATATAGTTATGTACGAACAATGGCAAGTTAAGATTGCACCTTAGGGAAGTATATTGATAAAACCTCGGGATATTGCACCAGGCTCTAAACAGAAGTCAGATTTTATCAAAAACAGCAAGTATTTTGAACCTTGTATATTTGAAATAAACTGTCGATCAGACCTTGCACAGGCATCATTTTGTGACACAAAATATGATAATCTGGTAACAGATTAACCAAACATCATTCGCATAAACCCATCACAGTAGAAAGTCTAAGAATAAATGAGGAAAGAAAATGCAGCCGAAGAGAAAGAAGCGCCAAGTCAAGTATGTTGCAGGTAAATTGTAAATAACAAATCACACTTCAATGTTAGTTTTATTTTGCCAAATACATTTCTGCCAGCTGACTATCTTTTTAAAGAAAACCCGTGAAATGTAAAGGGGTATGGGTTTAAACAATTAAAGAAAACGTGGCAAAATAACCATTTTTTTATTAATTGCATCTCCGGAGTCCCAAATTAAGTCTATCCCGTTTCTGCAAAAATGCCAGCGATTTAATGTACAAAACATCATAATTAAGACGGACTATAACCTTCAAATTGGAAAATATCCGGACCCTGAGGTAGGTAGCAGGTATAACATAGCGAGGTTCTGGGGCTCCTGGGGATGGATTCATGATAATTTGAGTTTTCTCAATGTTTAGCTTGTAACTGGATAACATGAACTAGTAGGCTGTACTTTCGATAGTAGGAAGGGTATCAGCCAGAGATGATGTTCAAATGGCTACATCGGCATATCAAGATCTGTAGCATTAAATGAATTGAGTAGCAATGTTTGAGACTGCTCTGTTTGTTGCCGCCCCATCTGCCTGCAATCGTCACACATTGGAGAACGCGAAGGCCGAGAACGTCGAGCTGAGCCAGGCTGAGCGCAAACCGGGGAGCGCAGCCCGACTAGGAGATTGCGGACTGTGGATCCCTAAGCCCTGGAATCACGGAACTCTGAACTTTGAACCCGGGAACGGAACCCCGGAGTGTCCCCGCGCGGTGTTGCTGTATGAGTGGAGGCACATCGGAAGGCCACCAAGCAGTGTGAGCCGCAGGGGATAAAGCGGTAAGCGGGGGCTGCTGGAGGCGGCAGGACGCTGCGGGAGGCGGCTGGAGGCGGCTGGAGCACGGGCTCGGCACCCCAAAAGAGGGATACTACGCTGAATTAATTCATTTTGGCAGTAGGAAGAAGGAAGGGGAAGAACTTCAGAGTCCCCCAGTGCTGCCAGAGCTGTCAGACGGTGTAGGGGGGGGGGGGGGATGGGGAAAGGAGGCTAAGTGTTAACTCCCTCCCCGGTAACACTTGGACGCTTAAAGTGGAACTTGCAAATTAAAGGGGGAAAGGAGGACAGTGAGGAAATCCTAATCATCCCCTGGCAGACAGGCACAAGGCACAGCAGAGGTAAGTGGATGTAAGTGAATGCTTGTTTACCCGAGAACGTTATAAGTGGTCAGGGATTATCATAGAGTACCCCACAACCCCTATTAAAGAGTATATACTGAGAAGCTGCCTGTGAAGAAATTTCAACTACAGGAGACTAAGGAAGAGGCACATTTCCCTCGGAAGTGTCATAGCCAAAAGTGCCTACAAGAGGAGGAGCAACGCTGAATAAAGATGCCATGGCGCCAAAGAGGAAACAAAAGTCTAGCAAGGAGTCTGGGGAGGTAAGTCCCAGGAGAGAGCAACCAGGGGAGGCAAAGACTCTGGAGGAGAGCCTAGAAAGCCAGACTAGCCCAGAGGGGGTTAATAAAGGCGCTCGCCAGAAGAGAAAAAATAAAAAATCCATTAAAAAGACCACCCCAGTGCAAAGTGGATGTGACCCAGTACACATCCCATAAGGTAGCTCCTCAGTAAAGAACCCCGTAAAGGACTTTTTAGGGAAACACTATAAAATCCAAGAGCATCCAATATTATCGTTGGTATGAGAGGGAGAGGAGGAGGAGGATTGCACGATCATTAATGGGACAAGTATGAGACGGGTATAGCTCCGGAGGAGATACTGGCGGAACCACTCTTAATAAACCACTCTCTTCTGAGTCTAGTCGATCATATGGAGGCCCCGCGGCTATCATCCTCCCCAAACGTTTTTGCAAGGCATGTCCTGGAACCTGTGGACTCTGGGCGGATGGAAAATGTCAGTCAATTATTAAGTAGTGCTTGGGAGGAGCCACTAAATCACTTAGTACACCACATTAATAGGTCAAAAACTGTAACTCAGCAGGATGCATCAACAATTGGTGGACCAACAGACTCCGTGAGAAATTGCCTCCAGGATGTGGATATCTCAGCCATACCCTCCACATCTATGATGGACCTATTATTGATGCTACAGAAAACCCTTCAGGGGATTTTGGAAGTAACAATGCTGAATAATGGGGTCTTGAAATCACAAAAATTGTTTTTAAAAAAGATTGAAGAACTAGTAGAAATTAAAGGGCAAATGCCCCATATGCTCAGACCAGTGAACGGAGGCAGTGAGTCAATAGGAATCCCACAAACCGTTTATATTTCCAAATGTCCAATGCTGATAAAAAGAAGAGGGGAATGTGTAAGGGGTCGTAAGAAAAGAAAGATAAGTAAAATAAGTAAAATAAGTGAGAAAATGAAGTCAAAAAGTAGTAGCAGAAGAAAAAATGGAGGGAAGGGAGGAAGATGCAGAATTTAGCCTAGATTCTACAGTTAGAACATCTGTACCTTTAAAGACACCCATAATAGCGCTGGGCTCCGCTGTGCAGGCCCTGTTAGCCTTAGGGCGAACCACGCAAGTCCCCACCCTTTAGAATTGGCTATGGCGACTCTGGTCTGTGTTTGGTATGAAAAAACTCTCCTTGGTGAAAGCGGGGGAAGGGGCGAGATATGCGGAGCTGTGGCAGCCCTTTCTATCCCCGCTAGCCACCGAATTTCGAGAAGTGACCTGTCCTAGGTATTTAAGGTTGCTCCGCTTGTCACATGTGAATGACGAACCTGTGTGAATGTATGGGGGGTATGTATGGTGTTGGAAGATGGATCCGGGGGGTGGGAGTGGGGTGGGGGATTGGGGAATAGTTTAAGGGGATGGGTTGAAGTTATGGGTTTTTCCTTTTGTGGCTCTATGAGCGCTGGACAAACTCTGCTGGTTGATCTCGCAGCTCCCACGGCTTATAAGACAATGTGACTTTTTCGTACGGTGGAGCTCTGCGGATTTGCTATACATTGGGCGCTTTGTTATCTGTATGATACTTTGATATTTCCCAGCTGTGTGTAAGAGCCCTTTTTTTTTTAGCAAATAAAAAGATTTAACACTAACGACACCCATAGTAGAGGCTAGGAAAAAAGGCTCTAACGTCCTACCAAAAAGTCTGTGTAGTAAGGGTACAAGAAAGGAGCAACCAAATCCCAAAACAGTAATCCGATAATAGATGACGCCCAAGCAGGTCAAATCAGGAACACCCAGAGGCATTTTAACCACGCGGAAGTACTAAACCAACAAGATAAACTACAAATAAAAAGTAAAAGGGGGGGCACCGAAGAGATAAATCTCAGGCAGCAAGCCTCTGAAGTAACCAAGAAGGGGGTAGAGGTTGGTACTAACAAATGGCTGTACTTGGAAACGTAACATTCCGGACAAAGTTCAAAGAAGTTAAGGAAGATAAACCCCTTGAATAGGGCACAGATTCTACTCTCATTCTCAAATTGTTCAAGTCTGTGGGGGGTAGGCTCTAAAGATTTGAAACAGGTGGGCTTTATAGAAAAAATAAATGGGAAAGAAGTCACAAGAGTACTATTTTACTCAGACCTGGTAAAACTGGCTATTGAGAAAGCATCCAGTGAGATACTTCAGGAGGGTATAAGGTTGACCCCAAAGAGCGAACTAAGGCGAAATCCCCAATTAGGAAGTAGTTTCTTAAAATGACACGCTGGCCAAGGTAAGAGACAGGGGAGGCTACTGAGGAATAATGAAGAAGGCGGTAGTGTCCTGAATATTGTAGTAAATAATTCAGTAAATGATCAAGTATGGGGCAATTGGAGTCAAGGTAGTAGTCTGGCAGGTCCCTCCCAAACTTATAAGGAGGCAATTGATGAAGATGGTGGCTTAAGTGAGGTGGAATAGGAAGAGGGGGTGTTGCATGGCCTAAATCTCTTATCTTGGAATATTAATGGTTTTAGGAAACTAAAACAAGAACAAATAAAGGAACTAGTAAACAATGCGGAAATTGCTTGCTTGCAAGAGACCTGGCTATGCGACGAAACCCCAAGCTTCGATCGTTACCTGCAAATATTTCGCCCAGCTAAGAAAAAAAGATTTGGACGTCCGGCTGGGGGGGCGGGGAAGGGGATTATGCCCCTCCTCTTGACAAAAGTGACAAGAAATGTATCTAGATTAAATGTGAAATGTAAATGGCTATTAGCATGTAGACTATCCTTGTTGACCCAGGATAAGAAATGTAAAAATTTAATTGTTATAAATGTGTACATGCATTGGGTGAATGCCGAAGTGTATGGAACTGAGATGGGGAATTTTAAAGAGGATTTAGACCATCTATGTGAAAAATAAGAGGCAGATGTGTTTCTCATCATGGGGGACTTTAATCATAAGTTGATCCCTAAGGAGGTTGACCGTTGGTACAAGGAATTATTGGATGCTTACGGAATAAACCAAGCCATGTTCCCAGATTGTGAAATCCCGAGGCAGGACAGAGACCTAGTGACATTTTTAGGGTCAAAAGTTCTCTGCCTAAATGGCAGATTTAAAGCAGATTGCCCCGCAAAGTAATCATTTAAAATCGCCTCACAAAACTGCCCAATCGATTACATATTTAGATTGCCCTGGAATTTTTCTTTAGTGCGAGAATTTAGAATTCCCTAAAGTGAAGGCAGCGACCATAATCCGCTGCAGTTGAATTTAGACAGGGGATCTAGGGAACATAGAGATAAAGTGATCCCACAACTAGTTGACTTCCCAACACAAGCTACAACAAGGCTGACGGAAGTCTACTTGGAGAAACTAAAGAAATTCCAGAATAAGATCACACTGGGGGATATAGGGAGTAATAATCTGGAATGGTATGTGAAGAAGATAGATGAAGTAGGCCAATGCCTCAGAATAGAATTAAAAAAAGGTAAACGTGAAGAGCCAATAATCCCGGCTAACCGACAAAAATGGTTCACGGTGGAGTGCCAAAATAAAAAAGGGAGATAAGGTCAGTAACTAGAAGCCAAAGGATAAAAATTCAACGAGAAAGACAAAGCCATCTTAATAAACTAAAAAAGGAATATAAAATGGTTAATAGGGCAAAAAGGGCATATAAAGAAACATTTTGGGCGAACCTACTAGAAACAATAGAATCAAAGAACTTAAGACAGTTTTGGAAGCTGGTAAAAACAGTGTCAGCCCCCTCGACAGGAGCACTGAACTGTGTAGTTAGTGAGGCAGCCTGGGTAAAGCATTTAAAGGAATTGCATGGAACAAGAGGTGAATCAGACAATGAAGAACCCCAAGCTTGGCAAGTGCCAACGGAAAATTTTAGAATAGACTTTTCTCCACAGAACGTAAAAAGCATAATATTGAAATTAAAATTAACACGGGCGGCAGGGCCAGACAATCTGCCGGGAATAATTTTGAAGTCTGAAATTAAATGGTGGGCGAAATTTTTTTCTCACCTGTTCCAAATATTGGCAGAGGGGAGAATGCCAATGAACAGGAAGGGTGCTGTAATCAGGCCTATCCATAAAAAAGGGAGCATGGAGGAGCCACAAAATTATAGGCTGATGAATCTCCTAGATATTGGCGAAAAAGTCTTTTAGAAGATAGTCCTGAATAGGTTAAAAAGATGGGTAGAGGAGTTCTCTATAGTCCCTACTGAGCAGGGCGGCTTTAGAGAAGGGCACTCTACGATTGATCACTATTTTGCCCTATGGGCAATAGCACGAATGTCCACGGAACAAAATGTATTTATAGACAATACATTTTCTATTGAAATGGCCTCAAATTTTTGCATTTACATGTAGTTTTAAAGATAAAACTATATAGCATATAAAGTAAACAATCTTTGGAAATTGGGTTTCCACAAAAATGGTTATCATTTGCACATCACCATGTGAAGTGTTTTGTTTTTATCCTAACATAATCTTGTTTTTCATAACGGTTACAAACATGTGCTTTCATACCTAAAAAATATATAATTTGAGACATTGGACCAGTTTACTTAGATATGTCTTAGAAAAGATAAAATCTGACCTTCTACAGCCTTTTATGTAACACTCTATGTACACTGTGACTTTCAGACAGTTCACTGCGCAGAATCCTATATTTTTCTTTTAGAGTCCAAAGTTAATTGTACCTCATTCATTTTGAGAGTGAAAAGAACACTTGTTCTTAGTCATCTTGCCTGAACGGGACAGTTGGCCCTAAAAATAGCTCGACCTGCTAAAATCTGACATGCTCTAGCAAGTGGGCGAGCAGATTTCTCAAGGCCTGAGCATTGCTCGCCTTCACAAGAATCAATAGCTGCCTGCGGGTGGTGTGTTTAAGTCAATTAAGAGCTCCCAGCATTAAGCATTGGATATGCCAGTTACTTCGATCGAGATTAGGACAGCCATTTTTCAACTGGCTTCTGGCAAATCGTTGGGACCACATTCTATTACAATTGACTTTTAATAAAGTATTTTGTGAAAATAGTTTGTTTTTGATAACTTCATTAACTTTCCTTGTATTTCTTGTTCTGTGCCAGCGTCCTTGGAGGAGGGATATATTGCAGTGTAGAAAGAGCCCCTTAATTGTGGCTCGTATCGTCCCTTCTCATTGATGGATTCGGACACTAAAATGCACGCGCATGTACAGTCAAATCGCATATTTTGTTATCTCCACCCTTAGAAGACCCAATGCCGGTTGGCTTAATTCAAACACGGGACACAACCTCTTATATTAATTTAGCTATCTCAGTTTAAGAGGTTGCAGAAGAACTTTGGGAGTCTACTGGGATGATCATGTTTGGTGCTGAAAAAGCATTTGGCAGGGTCACCTGGGCCTTTCTGTGGTCTGTCATGACACATGGATCTTGATACTTGTTCCCTAATCTGTATCAAGTCCCTCTATATCTCAATAATGCTGCAGGTAGTTTGTATGTGCAGTCTTTCGTACAGGATTATAATTGAGGCGAGAGACAGGGCTGATTGCCGTCACCCCCCCCCCCCCCTTCACTGCTTTTCTCACTTTATTTGGGACCATATATTCAAGTATTAAGGAAATACGATGCCTTCATTGCTACTCAGTCAGTCAAGATTATGTTTATTTAGACTTTAGTCTTTAAACAATTCAAAAGTATACAGATAAAACATTCTACAAAACCATTTATAAGATTCACAGTTTAAAACATTTCTTCAAATAGGTAGCAATAGCAGCAAAACATTTAGGGCATACCGGTCCTAACCGAAAGCATATAAAATATATACACTTAAAAACATCCAGTTTCTTAAAAGCTTCATAGTTCATCTATTTAACGATAACATTTCTAAAAATGTGATCATAAGTTTTTAAAAAATCTTTGTATTACCTTTATAAAAGTCCCTAGAGCAAATGCGGTTGGCATTTCTGCGAGTAAGTTGATAGCCTGTATTTGTGTCCTTGTGTTATATTTTAAAAGTATATGGCGAAGGCATAGTTTTCTTTGCTCAAGGATTAAAGTGTAATCAAGAAGGATATGCATCGTGTCCCCTTTGTACCCAGGCGGCACCTACAACACCCTTTTCGGTCCATCAACTTTGTTTTTAATTCTTAATTTGCCAGCCAAGGGTTTATACCAATTCTCAGTTTTAAGTTCTCCTGCCTATAAAAAGGGTTCGGCAGAAGATCCAGGTAGGGGAACCAATTTTCATTAGGCCAGGATTCAATCATAATTGACCAATTTATTTATTTATTTATTTTTTCTTGGCCAAGTATTCCATATCTATATTTCTTGAGACTTCTTGCCCCTGATACTTCAAAGCGCTTTTAGTGCACTCTACTCGTAGTAAATCTTGGCAAATCTCAACCTTTATATTCACACATATCTGCTCGATTTTCTTCATATTCATTTTTGCCCATCTTAAATTACTGGATTGGATCTCACTTCTACACCATTGGGATATTTTCTGGCCTTTCTCTTTATCCAGCTGTTTCCTGAACCTTAGTAAAGCTATTTGGGATTGGACCACCCCAGGCTGTTGTTCCTAGCTCCGTTGTAGGTAACGCCCATGACGAGCTGGCTTTGTCATCCGCATCGAAGGGGTTAAAGAAAATCAGCAAAAGTTTTATTTTTTTCCTGGACCAGAAACAAGGGCCAGACATCCTGAACGATTAGCATTTGAGTTGAGTTGGACTAGTAGGGAGTACAGAGCATATGGTGCATGAACATGTGAGGGTAAAGTAACAGAAGCATGTACCTGCTCAGAGGAAGGTATGCCCTCCACCACCGGCAACATAGAATCTGCTACATCTGTTGTATTCATGCGAGCTGCTTTGCACTCAGTGCCTTCTTTTTATGCTGTAGCCAAAGAGCATGGTTTCTCTGACTCCTTGGACTCTCTGGGCTCTTTGTGCTGTTTCCGTAACCTGATTGCACCAGGCGTCTTGCTCCAAGTCACATTGTCCGGGACCAGAGAGAAAACACTCGTGGTCCACTGATATTGAAAGCCATGTATTAGTTAGGTTGCGTTGTGATTGGTTGAACACAAAGACTTTCAGTCCTTTTTGAAAGCGGATTGGTTGGCTGGTTCTTTAAATTCTCGGAACCCGGCAGTACGTGTTAGAGGCATTTTTGGGCAATATTTGAGACCTGACACACCAAGGAGAAAGGTGAGTCGCGATATGGGAAGTTGGACATATTGATTTACTGAATTTAATAGGAGAGTGAAAGGATTGATGGAATAGCCCATAAACACGTAACAGGGCGGCAGTTTTTTAATGTGAAATTGGCGCCTACAAAGGCATTATGGAATAAGCTGGTTGCACTAATATGAAGCATGAGGGAGTTCTAGGGACCTAGAAAGGGGATCATTAGGATATAACTTTTTTTACTTGTATATGGAATATGAAATGCATCCCGTAGGGCTGATTATCGTTATTTTTAAAATTATAGATACATTAGGGGGGTACTACACCACCCAAATAAGGGACAGATCCCCTATGAAGATATTGAAATAAGAGGTCACAATTTACGTCATTCAAAAATTAAGCAGGTTTGGAACAAAAAGGTGAGTGAAATCTTATTAACAGCTATATGTGAAAGTTTCTCTAACTAGGAATTCAATGGGAAATTTTGTATGTTGAATGATATTAAGACAAGATCGTATAACAATGAAATAATGTAGTAGGAATTCAATTTTGTAACACCAAAAACTGTGAATAGGAAGTAATACATTTCTTAAAATGTACTCTATGTTTTTAACATTGTATAGACAGGATTCGTGGGTGTTTGGGGAATGTACTTTATAAACAAACATGCACATTCTATATTAATGATAAACTGGAACTATATACTATATATGTATCTTATAAATGGGTCAGGAGATGGTGTTGAGGCATTATTGGTGTATTTAATAAATAATAATAAAAATGGTATAAAAGTCAAATAGGCATTACATATTCGTGATATATATTTTACAGCCATGATGAAGTCCTAAGGGCCTAAATGCGTTGACTGGGCTGACTGAAAAAATGTATGTGTTGGAAAATGAATAAAATTTGGATTCTGAACGCATTCTCAAGACTCCTTACAATTGAATCTTGTTTAATTGTTCATTATTGACATGTTCCAGGACATTTATTATGAATTTTGGTTGGAGATCAGTTAAAATAGTAGACGCTCTTTTTCAAATTATTGTGTTGTATGTTTAATAGTGGTGGCTTTTACGCAGTGGGGTCATGAAAAGTAGAGTGTACGGTATGATATTTAACAGAATACACTAGTGCGACGTTAGGGCCCACACTGCTAGTGATCAACTTTTGTGTTTGTCCAGGAGAAGCTCTTGAGAGTTGACACGCAGTCCAGAGGGCACGCCCACCAAGCGTGTCTTCAAGCCCACCGGCAGATCAACCTCCTCCCAGGTCTGGCGTTGCAGTGCTATGCCAACCAGAACCGATGCACTGTCTAACAAGTCCAACCAACACAGCCGATTAGATAAGGGTGTAGTGTGAGTGGAGATATCCAGAACACAGAGGAGCCCCGACTGAAGCTGGAAAGAAAGTGGCAGTGTGACCGGCACGGTATCCCAGGATAAGCATCACCGTTAACATCACTGTTGACAATTAAACCCCTCTAGAGCCTGCCAAAGGAGCCTTTCCCAGACTCTGTCCCCACAACGGAGTATGAAGCTACACACAGACCGGAGACCTTAAATACAGTGTGACGAGAGCCGTTGCAGTCGGCCTGCATTTGGATCCCCCCACCAGTGAGTGCTTCTGCCAGGGATAGATCCCTCTGGGCTGAATTCTTGGGGGACACCCATGCTCAACTTTCCTCCCCCCCAGACAGAGCCACAGGGCCAGTGGCAGGGAATAAATCTAGGATAAAGGAAAGAGGGGGACGTAAATCGTTAATTTTAAAAAAGTGGATCATTCCATGGCCAGAGGTGCGGAGGCCACTACGCAGTAGAGGAGACCCCCCGCAGCCCAGCTTGCCCTCTTGCGTGGGGTCGAGGAGCCCTATTGACCGACAGTGAGTTCGGAGGGGGTTTGTAGGAAATGACAATGTAAGCGCCAGGCTGCCAGCAGAGATGACCACGCTACGTAGTCCTATGGCCCTTGTCAACATTTGCCAGTGAGCCGGCTCAACAGCAATAATAGACCTATCATAGCATCTACTCATATTCATAGACAGCTTGGGTTGTCCTGCAGTTACGGGTTGAGGTATGGTTCCTGGTACACAAAAGAAATTGCATTGTGAAGTTGACGAGTGGCCCACTCACAACCAGGTGATCTCCTGTACAACGGGCAAGGACCGACACCCAAGGGAAGCTCAGCAGATTAAGATGGGTCAATACACGGCCCAGGGGGCATCTCCGAAATCAGATTATCTGCTTGCGGTGCCAGCAGGGAGTGGCGCATCGGAGCCGAAGCCCATTGGGGCCAAAATTCTAGCGGCTTTTGAGGCCTCTAGCGCAACTGTCCAGGCAAAAATAGATGCGGTTTCATTAGACGTCGGGCTGCTGCATGCTGACCTCCGCACGGTCGCGGACCGTTCCTGGCCACAGAACAAACGGTTAGTGAGCTGCAGGAAGAGATCATAACGCTGAAGGCAACACTAACTGAGCTTTCACACAAAACGGCGACCTGGAACGCCAGGCTGAGCGGCGCTCCCGTAGATTCAATCTGTGCTTGGTGGGATTCCCGGAGGGGGTTGAGGGGAAAGAGCTGGAACTCTTGGAAAAATGGATCAAAGAGGCTCTTCCCACAGCCGAACTCTTCTCAATTTTTATTGAGGAATGGGCGCATATCGCGCCACCGCCGGGTGCCCAGCCCTGGACCTTAATCGCAAAAATCTTAAATTACAGAGAGAGGGATTGCATTCTTAAGGCGGACAGACGTGATGGAGATCCTGCCTTCCGGAATCAGAAAATCTGCATATTCCTAGATTACACTCGTCAGGTTCAGCAGCAGTGAGCGTCCTTCCTTAGGGTGAAACACAAACTATGTGACAAGAACGTCCAATATATGCTCCCTTATCCTGCAAAGCTAAACGTTCAAGCAGATCGGGCTCACTTCTTCAGAACCCCGGAAGCGGCCTGGGACTGGCTTTAGGTCTATGGAGACGAGCAGTAGGGAGACCTTCCACTAACCCCCCCACGACTTTCCCGAGGTAGGATTGGACGGGAAATTTGATCACTTCTGATATCTGGGCATTCAGATGGCCCATCGGCCAACGGGCAAATTCGAACTCAACATGGGAAAAGTTCTCACAAGAATAAAGGTGTCTATACAATTTTGGGACAAACTACCACTATCTGTTATAGGGAGAGAGGCAGTATCGAAAATGGTGGTGCTGCCCCGCTGCCTCTATGTTATGCAGAATTCTTTCTGTATAATTCCAAAGTCCACGTTTGACGCATTAAACTGTCTCCTGATCTCACTGGTGTGAGCGGGGGGACGGAGTACAGCTAAGCTAGAGACGCTCAAGCTGGATATTGGCACCGGGGTCCTTGAATTGCCTGATCTTAGATTAGACCATATAGCAGGATTGCTACAGTACGCAGCACAGTGATGTATGGAGGCACGTACGGTGGAAACAGAATTATTGGGGAGCTGAAATGATGGCACACAGTTACAGCAGTTCCTTATGATGGGCTCAAGGGTTCCCAAAGACTGTCCTCATATCATAAGACAGGTGACTGAGACCTGGAAACAGGCAGTCGTGATGGTTCTCTGCAGGGCGCCATATGCTTGCGCACTGCCGCTTCAGTGGTTGCGAAGATTCCAGAGCATTCATGCGACCATGGACATTTCAAAATGGTATGAGGGAGGATGCGAATCGGTGGGAGATCGTACCAGAACAGAGCCTTTCTGACCTTTGACGAGGCACAACACTGGTTCCAGATACCACCTGGCACTTCCTGCAATACGGTTCGTGAATTGTGGACTGCGTTCTCGGAGGAGTCGTAAGAGTCGCGTACGCCGACGTTGCTGCTGGACCCGAGCTCTAGCAGGGGCCTTATCTCGTGTATATATAAAGCACTGAAGGAAGATGGTGGGGCCAACGTATCGGCAATCTGAGGGAAATGGGATAAGGACATAACTATCCCATTGACCGATGGAGAGTGGAAAAGAGCTCAAGGACAGGTGGCTGAAACAACAAGCAATGAAAGGTTCAAGCTGACCCAATTCCACTATTTTCATCGCACATACCTGACCCCACAGCATTGTGCACAGTTTACCCCAGGGCTAACCCCTTCCTGCCCACAATGCAGCACAGACCCTGCCACATTCTTACATATGACCTTGAGCTGCATGCGTCTACGCCGAAGTAAGGGACAAAGATAGGACATAAGTTTGCGATGCCGGATCTGGTCCTGGCAAAGAGACTGATCGCGATCCACTGGACATATCAGAACCCCCCCACGTTGGCTAAATGGAAGGATGATTTACGTGAATGGGGAGTGGCGGAGGAATGTCACCTTAGGGCATTAAGAGTGGAACAGTGATGTTACCTGTGTGTGGGGGGTGGGGGTGGGGGAGTTTTAGGGGGTTTTCCTTAATTTAATTTGTTGTTTTTTGCTTTCTTGTTTATGTTCAACGGTTATTATTAAAATTCAAATTGCACTACACGAGTGGAGATGGTAATGTAGTCATGTGAACTATTAGCCACAACAAAAGGATTTTTAGAACGTATTATATATGACAAATGTTCAAGATGTGCTCTGATGCAATGCTTTCAATAAAAACAAGTAAAAAAAACAAGGAACCTGTATAATGGAAATATCCTTAAACACTGGCGAGGACACAGCTCTGGTGGACCAAAATATACATAGAGCATATATTTGTGTACATCAAGAGTGTAAGCGGGCAAGCGTGACTCAGGACTGCTGTGAATTACTAGAGCTCCTAATTTAACGCACACTTCTTTGCTGATGCATCTTCATTGGGTACCATAAAACTACCACAGTGAAAATGTTTGTTAAAGGTAAGAGGTGCTCATTATTATTGTGAAATCAGAGCATATCTGCAGCATCTGGTCTTTTTGATGGAACTTTTTACCTGGGATATGGCAGGGGGGAAAAAAAAGAAGAACTTCTTCATGCCTCATGTTCCTACATCGAGAGATGAAAGGAAGGAGATTCATAATTGAGCTCTTGAAAGATTCTAGACTTATAACTGGTGAACAGATCCTACTGCAGTCCACCAATGCCTAATAATTTGATCAAAGAGAAAAAACTGGGGCCTAACTGTGAGAGCGCTGTTTGTGGAAAATAAGTTGAAGACAAAGGAGTGCAGGTTGGCTAAGCTTGCAGGGCAGTCAGAGGAGATAATATCAAAAGGGCAAGAAATGAGATAATTTAAGCAGAATGTGTTGGCAGCTGAGGTAAAAGTTGATGAAAGAATAGAAGTGCTTGATAACCTGCGAAAAGGCATCAAGCTTAAAATTGTGGGAATCCCAACGGAGATCAATTAAATGCATTATTTTGCTAAATAAAAAATGAGTAGCTGAATTAAAGATGCTATAGCCAAACAAGGAAGAAAATGTGAGGAAGATAAACAGTCTGTCACCTAAATAATGCTAGTGTAAGTCAGGAGTATTAGGCACAGTGATGGTAAAATATGGATTTCTGGAACCAAATCCTGAGAGAGGCAAGTCAGAGTAAAACTGCAGCTGGGTGAGAGGTGTCTGCTGTTTTTCCAGACATACTTCATGCTACACTTGGCAGGAAGAGGGCCCACGGAGCTGATAGCGAGTTGCCTCACTGCATCTATAGACTGCTCATTACCTATAAGGGTGGAACAAGCAGGGAGGGAGTTTACCTTTTCCCATTTCAAATTTGTATGTGCTTTTCTTAGTCTAGATTCAAGCTCATGTCGAATTAATATCACATAGATGATGCTGTGGTGTGTCGGGTGGACCCTGGGGATAGAGCAGATGATGGTCCTCCTGCATGGTTGGTGACTGGAGCATATACTCTTGTGGGGGCAGGCCTAGATTAGTAGTATCGATGTTTCTTTGTTTCTGTAATCTCTTCACTTTCCCTTAAAGGTATCTGTTGACACAGAGTATACATTTGTTTGTCCTGAGGTAATGTTCAATGTAAAGCCTGTTGGTATTTCCTTTTATTCCTTTTGTTGCTCTTTGTTGTTTATGCAGTTACCAATAAACAGATTTATGCCTAAATCAGGAATATCCGAAGTAGTTTAGAAGTATAGTTTAAAAGTATCGGATTCCTATCCAAAATTGCATGCTATTCATTTACATGTTGGCTTCATGACACACGTTTAACCCATCATAAGAATAATTGTTTGTTTCTTAATAATCCATTGAATATTATTGCAATTCTTCACAGTATCAACATATTTGCATTATGTATTTCTGGTTGCCGAGTTCTCTTCAACAGGAAGAAAACTTTCAATAAAATAAATGAAACAATTGTATATAACCACTCCATCCTTTTTCTCAAATCATCGTGAGAAAATATCAAATTAATGCTAACCTGATAGGAGCACCCCAATTAGTTCTAATGCCAGTTAATATCAGTTTGTTACTTCAAACACCGTACCAGATTTTCTTTGCCGGTATCACAACTTGTGTGGTGCTTTCTAGGTCCAATACTCTACGAGTCACTTAAGGTTTCCCCTCCAGCTATCAGAATATGTGTTGTGCTTAGATGAAAAAAAAAATTCCCTTTTCAGATCCAAAACTTTTCATAGGTTCCTCCACATACCCCAGTACCTCAACTAAGCAATCATGTACAAATCCAATAGGTCTACTCTTTTCTATCTACTGCCTTTGAAGAAACATTTGCAGGCCTAGTGCAGCATTGAATAGAGTAAAAATGCTTGTGTGCATTCGACAGGACAGTCGCAATTATATATATATATATATATATATATATATATATATATATATATATATATATATAACACACCTCCTTCACAAGAAAGAAAGAAGAGGCCACTGTGGGGGAAAACCAAGGAAACCTTTTATTCTCAAGTAGTGGCAAATGCATTTCGGCAGTTTATAAGCCTTCATCAGTGCCCAAGGTATCAGGATGCAGTCCTTCGCCCTAATAAACGTCCTGCCACTTGTTTGGAGATTCAAACATGCCACGCCCCCAAAGATGTCAGCACACCTGTTGCCGGTCCTCGGGTCTCTCGTGGACTGCAAGACCCAGAATGCACAGTCAAGAACTCAGGTAGGTTGTGCAGGGGGGAAAATTATTGCCAAGTGGTTTAGCATAGTGCAGGACACAGCGCGAAGGTCAAACCAATTATCCTGCTTGTGTGCTTGTGAATACGGCCTCCTCGGGTCCCCCAACTGCTCCAACCTCACAGCACGGGAGTCCTTCCAGCGGGGGCAGAAAGGCAGTGCTTGCCGCCCGACATGAGGTGGAATACCTCATGACCGCCTGCTTCCTCCCAAACTCCGAGGAGAGCCCAGACCATCCGAACACTCGGTAAACAAAAACTGCCATAGACAGGAAGCCAGTGATGTCCGGGCCGCTTTGTAGAGCAGGAGCCTCTGAAACACGTCACTGGCTGACGTGTGCAAATGTCCAACACTCCTCCTTCACAAGAAAGAAAGAAGAGGCCACTGTGGGGGAAAACCAAGGAAACCTTTTATTCTCAAGTAGTGGCAAATACATTTCGGCAGTTTATAAGCCTTCATCAGTGCCCAAGGTATCAGGATGCAGTCCTTCGCCCTAATAAACGTCCTGCCACTTGTTTGGAGATTCAAACATGCCACGCCCCCAAAGATGTCCGCACCCCTGTTGCCGGTCCTCGGGTCTCTCGTGGACTGCAAGACCCAGAATGCACAGTCAAGAACTCAGGTAGGTTGTGCAGGGGGGAAAATTATTGCCAAGTGGTTTAGCATAGTGCAGGACACAGCGCGAAGGTCAAACCAATTATCCTGCTTGTGTGCTTGTGAATACGGCCTCCTCGGGTCCCCCAACTGCTCCAACCTCACAGGTATATATGTATATATATATATATATATATATATATTATTTACCATTCCACAATGGCAAAAGCATTTTTCAAAATGAAGTTGCATAGCAACAAATGGCAGCTGTTGAGCCCTCTAAAAAACAGAAGGAAAACAGGTTTGTAACAGGAGGGATGGAGGTGCAGTGCGAGAGAAGTCAATGCATGGAGAGCAAAAGAATAACATATTGCAGGGGTGTAACAAAATAAAAATAAAGAAGAAGCAATGGCTGAAGGAGTGGGGAGGATGGAGCAACACAGGATGCAGGATGGCTATTTGAAAAATACAAAAGAAATTTCTTTAATGTGAGCAGTGGAAGAATACAAATCATCCAATAACAAGCATTTACAATGCAGCGGTCTCGCCTTTGCAAAAGTTGAAGCTATTGGCATTGTAAATGACAATGCCATTTATTTATCTGTTTTCAAAACCAACACATAAATAACATTTTTGTCATTTACAATGCCAGTAGCTTCATCTCTCGTAAATGAGACCTATTGTCTTTGTCAGTGCTTGTTATATGTATCCCTGCCTTTCTGTGCAGCCACACTATCCAAATTTGTGAGGCCTAAAGCTCACCTGTCTCGGACTTCGCTTTCGAGGGTTTTCTGCAAGACAGAAACGTTAGTTTGAAGGAGGTTAAACGTGGCCCTAACCTGTTCTTTATTAGACAAGCTACTTGATCCCAATGATCTATAAAGAAATATTTTCTAAAACATGGTCTACACATGTCTTAATCCTGAGTAATAATGGGGGACACCTTCCTTATATTAAGTGATACTGGTACTACCAAGTGACTAATATAAATATGTATTTTTAACTCACACGGGTAATTTAAACGAGGAGTTAATACAATTTTAAACTGAAATAGGTGTGTCTGAAAGCCTGCTGGGTGAAGACCGCGCTAAATAAAGCAACAAATAAATAAAGACACACCAGAAGTGTCTTCATAAACCTCATGTTTACCTCCAAGACCCTAACTCACTTAAGCGAGAAAAAGATTCCAGAACACGAGTAACACCCGACGCTACATTGCTGGAAGTAGAGACAGGCATGGGCGTTAACAGGAGCATGATTAAAGTTTTCAGGACACGTGACGAGAAAATAGGTCGGCGTGAAATTGAGTTTCACTGCGGGAGCCCCTGGGGGACACCCCGCCATGTGTGTGTGTGCACCCACAGGACAGCTCAAAGGCGGGGAAGCACGCAACTTGTAAAGCTTTAGGCTGCAGGCAGGGCCGGTGAGGAGGCGGGCGTGGGCGGGACTGCGCTCTGGACTGGACGGTCGCCGCGGGAGGTGGGCGGCGAGGGAAGCCCAGAACACGGCTGGGAGATCCCGAAGCAAACTAGCTTCAAGCGGCCGGAGCTTCCCTCTGGCGGCAGGAGCAGCGGGCATTCTGCTGGAGCCCCCCCCAAGAGCTGCCGGTCACCATGGACTACCTGCTGCAGGTGAAGCTGGGCTGCCCGTCACCATGGACTACCTGCTGCAGGTGAAGCTGGGCTGCCTCTTCGGACTGCTCTTCCTGACCTTGTTCTTCGGGCTCGTCCCGTCCAGGGTCCCGTTCCTGCGTGACTCTGCGGGCACAGTTGAGGTGCATGGAAGGGGGGCAGCATGGGAGGGGTGGGGCAGGAGTGAAAAGGTTGCGCATTGGCGAGGAGAGGCGGCGGCTGCACAGGGGACAGGCAGGGTGGCTTAGGGGTGGAGGAGGGCAAGGGGCACCAGGGAATTGGAGGAGTGGGAGGAGGAGGTCTCAAGGTAGAGGAGGGGCAGGGCTTTAGGATAATTATTAAGGACCGGGTCGGACTGGGACTGAAAATTAACATAGGTTCAAAATAAAAGATCAGATGATAGCTATAAAAAAGTGACCCATGTTTGCATAGTGGGGCGGTTTTGAGCTTGCAAGACGCGCAGTATAAGTGTTTTTACAACATTTGGAAGAATGCATGGGTTTGAGTTTTTTTTTGCAGTTTTATATAGCGGGAACTCGACCCAAAGTTGTTATAGCGCTTTACACAAGGCCCAGCTACATTACACACAGACACGTTCATTATTATTTTAGGCAGGGAAAGATTAACTGATTTGTCCAGAATCTCTGGATGTTGAGCGGACGCCGAGATTATATTGGATCCTCCGTTCCAAAGTCGGCAGCGCTTGGCAATGTTTGCAGTAATATTAGGGAATTCAGAAGTAACAAGCGCTCGCCATTTGTCTCTAATCCCCGTCCTTTTCAAATTGGGGGGTGTGTTTTTGACTTTCTTTCTAGGATGTAAACAACAGTCACAAACACGCCCCCCCAGTCTGAAAAGGCCGGGTCTTACAGACCAATGGTTTCTCTTTCTATCAAATCCCCGTCCTTTTCACACTGGGTGCGTGTTTTTGACTGCTGTTTACAAAAACACGCCCCCAATCCGAAAAGGACGGGGCTTAGATCCAAAGAAGAAGGTCACTGGGACCTCTTCTCCAATGGCTGGCAACCATTTAGGAGGGCAGCCAATGGAGAAGAGGGGCGGGCTTTACCTAGCTACTAAAAGTCATTAAATATTGCGAGCGCGAGTACGCATGTGTGCACCAGACGCCATGCGACCTAAAAATGATGCTTCAGCAGAGGGACAGACACACAAACTAGAAATAAAGCCACTGAATGACAGACAAGCAAATATGAGTGACAAGAATGTAAAACAATTGTAATAAATGGGGTTGCTTCAAGCCCATTTCGCTTTGGTATGGTTCACAAGAGGTCTTTCACCAACAGACGGCTAAAATTGGTCTGTATACGAAACCTCAGAATGAAATTATAGTCCTACCTGTTTTCATATAGTTCCCTTGTTTTTACAAATATATTTTGTCAATCTCTCCTGCAAACATACACTATACCATGCATAGATTTTGTGGTTGCTTTCAAAACACAACATAACATTCATATCAAACAAAAATGATGTTAATTTTAGAATGACAAATGTGACAGCAAAAACTCAATAACAACCTTTAATTAGCCAGACGTTATCTATTCACTAGGATACTGAAAATACGTCAAACATGATTTTTGTTTACAGTCTAAAGCTAAATTGTGATTACCATTGCAGCCAAACATAAAGGGTGTTTACCCAATTCCTCAATTATAATTTCATATCCATTATATAACAAATTTGTACTTGCCAATCACAAAAAACATCAAACATGTTCATTTATTCCATCTGGGTCAACAGTCTGTCAGTCCAGTAAATCCTTTAACTTTCTTTCTAAAGTGATTTCCATTTACTATTATATTGTATGTGGTCTTTTCAGTACTCCGCATACCTTTGATCACAATCTATTCACCGAGTGACCAGCTTCCATGAAATGATTTACTACAGCCTACTTAATATTTATGTGTCTATTAGAATAATGATTATAAATTCAGATTTTTAACATTCATGTTTATCCAATGTAGCATTTCCAGTAAAGGCCTTTCAATAAATAAACCACATTTTCAGGGTATTTAACTACCTATTTTAAGATATTGTATTATAGTTCCTTTAATATATTATTGCATGTGCAACAACCTAGACATAAGGAGGTTACTGTTGTTTATATGGATAGTGTCATTATTTTAGCATTTACCAACAAGACTCTGTAAATTTTACTTCCTTGTGAGGATCACCATTGGCATTTCCTTTCAATTTCTGTTAATTCAAAATCTTCACTTTTCAAGTACTAGTTTCTAAAAAGTGTTAGCAATCTTTTTTGTCCTGCACCTACAAGGAAGAATACTTGATTCATTCTTTAGTTTGATCAATTCTGTTTGATTATTTTCAGAGATTCATCTTGTGCAATCCTTTGTGTTCTCAAATGAGCACTAAATAAACTTTCTTCTGGGTATCTCCTATATCTGAATTTTTCCAGCATCTGCTCACATTTTTGTAAAAACTTTCTCATCAGACACTATTCTGCCCAAATGTGGTAACGGACTAGGAGGTAGATTTTAGATTTATGGTCATGTGTTCTTGATGAAAGCTTTTATTCAATAGTATTGTTTATATAAACATTTTCGCAAAAAGAACTGTTGAAAACCTTGTTCTGTAGGATAACTCCTTGTAACTCCAAAAGGTTAACCACTATGTAAATGATTTCCATTTAGAGTCGCTGCGTGTAAATGTTTCTTATGTGAATACAGATTATGGATCCGGCTCACCCAGAGCTATGCTTTACATGATAGCAAGAAAGTGTTAACAGTTCCATATTCACAGTTCTGTTTTTACAGGAAAAATAGAGCTGAAGGCCAGAGTTGACAAACTAATACATCTATACACCACATAATTAACCATTAAAATAACACACTTGAAGTCAGTTCCTTCGATACTTCAGCTCTGCCATGCGCTGGCCCTGTACATTGTGGCCCTGCCTGATCTCCCTGAAATTAATCCACTGGAGGGTATACTTATCATGGGGAACTTGGGAGACCATAAGATTGAAAAGATATACCAGATGCTTATTTCCAATCGCGCAAACACATTCTCCGCTCTCCAGGGGATGAAGGAGGCCGAAGTGGGTTTTTTGGAGAATGAGGACTGGACTGATGTCTTGGGGGCACCTCAGGCGGTGGCCATTGTGGCCAGGCTTCGGTTGATCCAGATTAAATACCTCCAAGCCTATATTTGATACACCATCAACTATGGCGGATGGGGTGATTGCCTACCCAACATGTCTTTGCTGCAACGCAGAAGATGGAACGTTCTTGCATATGGTATGGTGCTGACCTGCATTGGACCGGTTCTGGCACGGGGTGACGTCCTGCCTAGGCAGGGTCTTGGCCTCATCAGTTCCGATGAATCAGAAACGTACTTTCCTTCACATCACTGACTCACCGGATGCTAATAGATACAAACGTTCACTATTATTTCTGGGTCTGGCTTTGGCAAAACAAGACATAGCAAGAGAATGGAAGGTCACAGCACCCTGTTCTTGGCGGTATGGAAATAAGGGACTGACCACTGCATGGGCTTGGATGTGGCAGTGTACAAGGCCCGAGGCTGTCCACAGAAACATCCCAAGATATGGAGGCATGGGCGTATTACAGGGTCATTGAGTTAGAACCTGTATGTTCTCTCCGACAAATAATAAATGCTGAGATTCGAAAGTTCATGCGCTGAGATGGGGTTGGGAGGTAGTGCAACATGTGATCTGGTTTCTAAAATTATTGTTCATCCTATTACTGGAGTGTGTTTGTGGGGTGGAGCTGAATGTGCATGTATTTGTTTATGCTTTCTTTTTGTATGTCAGCCCTTGAGGCAGTGTTTATATAGATTTTTTAAAATCGATCAAATCTGTAAACCAATACAGGCAGAGTTTTTGGGGCAATCTTAAAAAAATGCTTGTTACATAATATCTTAGATACTAGAAAAAATAATGTCCTGCCTCCATGGACTTTAACCCTTTCGATGCTAATGACGGAACGGTTCCGTCAGGAGCATCGGTCGAGCTGTGCTCATGACAGAACCGTTCCGTCATGACCACACCCATTTGCATTGGGGATCAGCACCGGGGGTAAATCGGGGCCGCACGGATGAGGTTAAAAGTAAAAAATAGTACATAAACCGCTAAAATCTTGAATTTATTTTACATTTCTGAAAAGGACAACAGCACCATATTAAGGTGATAAGCCTTTGCAAGGCAATAGGTCTCACAATTGCGAGATTTTGAGCTATTGGCATTGTAAATGACAATGTCTTGTATTTATGTGTTCAAAAAACCTGCAACAATTAAAGGCATTGTCATTTATAATACCAATAGGTCAAAATTTCAAAAATGCTAGACCTGCTGCATTGCAAATACTTGTTGTTTACAAGCGACCCATATTGCACTTTCATGTTACTAGAGGCTATGCCCCTATCTTTAGACCAGCTATGTCTAAAGAAAGGTCTGCGGTCGCTATTAAAGTGAAACTGCGGTATGGGGCATTTTTACCCAAAAAAGTATTTTTTGGGCAAGTTGACAAACAAATGCTTTTTCTTGTAAAAGTGCCCCGTGAAAGCGCACATAGTGCCTTGAATGTTGCAGGAAAGCACGTTGTGCCTGCAGTAGGAGAATCTCATTAAAGAAATTAGTGCTTACAGACTAAATAAGACATTCCGTTTAACATCCAGAGTAAAAGGGCCAGTCCTCATGGGAGGTGACAAATAAAGACAAGGCAGTACAATGGATGGACTAACAAGCCTGTTAGCGAATCGGAAGTCAGCATTGATGATGGATAATGACACAAGCCAATGACAAATATGGGCGGAGTGTGGGCGGGGCTTCAAGTTCATATTCCAATACAGAATGCCTTGCAGAGCAGCGCATGTGCTGCCCAGGCTCGACCTAAAAAAGGGGGACAGTGGGGATTGGGAAAAGGAGAGGGGGAGTCAGTTGTGAGTAAATCAGTGTACAATGTAAACATGTCAAAGCAGCACTTGCAGCTTGGGGAAAGTGTTCCTACAGTGGTCTGAAACAGTACAATTTAAACTCTCTTTTGTCAGCCAGTACATATGTTCAGTTCTGTGCTAGCCTGCCTTCACAATTGAGGAAGGAGAGAAGCAAAGGCAGGGAAAGAGGAACTATACACTTAAAAGACATTACATGCAACATATTCTCCGGGTTCTGGGATAAACCAAATCTCAAAAATGTAAAAACTAACATTGTCACATGAAAGCGCTTGAACTGAAGTTAGATTAAGACTCCTGACTGGCATGACACCCCAGTTATTTTAGCTTTACAATTAAGTAACAGTACATTTTGACAGGATACATTGAAGCGGTTAATATCCAGCATTTTGTTTCCCATTTACTGCTGACATGGCAGGATCGTACAAAGTAGTAAATACAAGAAAAGAATACACCCACCACTCCAGTTCCACAACACCAAAGCAGTCAATGAATCCACCCACACTTCGTAAATTAGACTATTCCAGGAGCCTGCCCGTAGCCCCTCCTCAATATACCAGTTCACTTCAAGTTCTCAGCTTTGATACCAGAACCATCTCAACCTGCCAAGGCACACACCCAGCACTGTTTTATCATGGAGCTAGTTGGTTCTCAACTAGGGCCATCCACATATTGTTGACAGTTGCATATTAAGACGTTTATGGTACTTTTCCGGAGTACCATGATGACTCACTATACATTAGGAAAGTCCCTTTAATACAACTTCAAAACTAACTTGGATTGTAAAATCAGAATGCATGCTCTTTGATAGCAGCGCCCACCACAAACAGAAACTATCAGCTGACGCCGACAGCAGGAGGATAGTATAATCACTTTATCAAAATGAATATTATATCTCATTGAAAAGCTATACACAACCACAGTAAGGTACGTCAGGGGCACACAAAATCTCAACCGGGCCTTTATTTCAAGGACACCAAGAAACACAAAGTCTATCCCAAAATGAGGTCTAAAGACCGGTGTCCTGACTAAGGGTTTGTTGGTCGGACGGGTTGGTGAAAAAACTATGCATTGAGTTGGTGAGGGCTCCCGCCAGCAGATCTGAGGCATAGCGGTGTAACACCAGCCCCCCCCCTCTGCTGCTACACAAAGGATATTACAACTGGCACTTGCTATGTCTGGCGGAGAAGCTGCACGTCTAAAATGTATACTCTGCTGCTTTGTTTAGCACTCCACGGGCTATTAGCGGGGCACTGTTAAGTCAACATTCACAGAAAGCTCGTGATTTTTTACAATAAACATCACAACGTTTTCAATTAACACGCACATGAAAACGCTTCGCACTTTAGCATTCACGCGTGACGTCTGCGCAGCTCACTTCTTTGTGGCTGCACCTCTGGGAAAGAGGCACCAGAGAGCCCCTATCACAGGCTCTTCATCGGTGACAGACTAATGTTTCTACCAGCCGCTGTATGGGGAAGCCCTCACGGGTTTTCCCCACAAGAAGCAGCGGCGTCATAAGGGCCTCATTTTCAACCTGCAAACATGAGCACTGCAATAATGAATGAGGGAAAATAAACCGCAAAACATATGGAGAATTGACAGCGATACAAAGTCTAGTCCACGCGGATATGGAGAGGAAACACATGCATTCTTCCTAGGGTGCGATGGGGAAATGAAGATGCAATCTAAAGGCAAGCCCCATAATTCGTGCTTAGACAACAAACATTCATCTGGTGTTTCAGATTAAAAATGTTTAAATTCGTTCCAGCTGCCTCGGAGTCTAGGCAGTCCTAAATGCAGTTTAACACACTGCATAGGGGCAGGTCTCGCCCGTGTGTTCCTTTCTAGCTCATGTGAGTGCATATCTCAGGCCATCGTCATCTCACGTGCGAATTGTACACATTCCTCCCCATAACAAGCTAGTGGCAAAGAAGCCAAGACTGTTGTATGCAAGAAATTCGAGCTTTCACCAGACATTAGAGAGTATGTGAAAGGGGCTCCTTGCAGAATATTAACCCTTTCAAAACGGTTATTTTGGTTCAAATCTTTTAATGAGTTTTCTATGAAACATAAGAAAGTAATGAAGCAAATGGCAAGACAAGACTTCTCAATGCTTTTTCATAACTAGGAATCGTTTGAACAACTGGTCATCACACTCTTGCTCAAACCCACCCTCACCAAAAAACCCCACCTCACCATACACACTCCTTGCAGCACTTTCCAAAAAGATTCACATTCAACAAGTCGCAGACCGCTCACAGAAACATGGCAGGTATAGACTCTTTCAAGTGGAGGGCTAGACCCTACATGGTCCTCTCACCCCTTTCTCACCAGTAAGTGGGAGACTTGTGTTTGCTCTAGAGGGATACCATTGTGGCCCTAAAATATGGACATTAGATTTCTCTGGACTCCTGAGACAGATAATCCTCTTTAATTCCCTCAAGGCACATTCTATTTCTGCCCTTATTTCCACCATCACTAGTGGTGCCTCCTGCACCCCAAGTACAAGCAGCGGTCTGGACAATTTTGCCTTCCCATATTTGGCTGCAATTTCCTGCTTGCTGGTCAGAAGAAGTTGCATGGATTACCATTTCGTCAAAATTCTCATAAAAACGAATTGCCATTTCTTCAGATTATTCTATAATGCCCTGTATAGAAATGCCTTGTGAAGGCTTAAGAACAATGCGATGACGTTTTTCTAAAGAATTGAAGTATACATTCTATAATAAAGTAATGATGGAAAATGCGAAGACATTGCAATCAACTGATCAATCAAATAAAAATGTTTATAAAGGTGGGTTGCCTTTCTAGACATTAGCAGTGCACTACGTGTCACATCTTACCTCAGAGAAGAGTCACCAGCAACCTTACTAGGACCCACTGCCGAGGGTTTTTCTCAGAAGAACATACAAATTCTTATATTACCACAATCGTAAGTTTAGAAAACTGGAGTGCAACTCATCTGGGCCACAAAATCAGCGTTTAGCAAAAAACTCAAAGTACCACAAAGTAACATTTAACTGAGTCACTGCTCTCACGAACAGGAAAAAACCTTCAAATGTAACCACACATTTGAGCAGGTTGCCAGACGCATCGTTTAGCACGCTTTCCCGCCTTCCACATATATTGGCACCATAAATGCAAAACGATAATATTAACACAAAGACATCATGAATAAAAATGCAGCACGTCAAACGAAAAGCAAATCATGGTTCGGCAAGATGCCTTTGCATATTCAGTTTCTAAATGTGCGCAGCAAAAACGTATTCAACAAAAAGCGAGGACATAGCCCCGATTAACAGAACATTCAATGACTGTTTTTCAATAAAGCGCATAAAGCACTCTCATTACTCACTTAATGTAGTATCTGGCTCCTTCAAAGGTATATCCTTCTTCCCAACCCGTGGGCAAGTCTGGAGAAGGAAAAAAACAAGATTCACTATTGATATACTAGAAGTGCACGTACACAGAGGGGCAGGAAAGCCACAGCCATTCACCTCACTGCATGCACGAGAAAACAGTTCTTCGAAAAGAAATAGGAGGTGCAGGTGCTCAGTATACATCAAGAGGACTAGTTAGTTTACTACTGAGGCTTGCCGGTACTCACCCATTATTAGTACCGACCCCTCCAGGACAGGGCTGGTACTCCATTTATAATGTAATATGTACAGAAACTAAGTGATACAGAACTGAACCTAATCAGAGGGCCCGAATCAAGCACGGAGCAGGAGCACCATTATTTTCCCCCAAGCAATCCGCTGCTTCACCAGCACAGAGATAGATCACCTCATGTATGCTATGGTAACTGATTTGATTTCAAGACTAGAGGCTACCATTATGCATGACCATTATTATTACGCCCCAAGAAGCTCTGCAAGTAAGGACAAGAATCAAAATTCCGAAATGGAACCTTCCAACACATACAAGCCCCACACCAACCACTGAAGTCCTTCCTTTTTTTATTGCTGCCCCATGACAGTTAAGGATTTGTTTTCTTTGATCCCCAGGGTAAATAAGATTAGCGATAATAAGAAGGTACAAGTGTGGTATACGTGAAAATTCTATTCGAATTTATGGAACTTTATGTTATTTGTTTGTTTACCTAATTAAGGCATTTGTGTTGTATTTTAAAATATTTGTAAAGTTCATGCCCTCAAAAATGAAGTTAATGTTTTAGAGATTGCTGTTTGGGTGAAGCGGTCCAACGCTCTACTAACATTTTTATCATGATTTGATTAAAAGAGCCTACTGTTATTCAAGTGCAAGGTTTTTTTCATGAGAAGTGATATATGCTTTACTGAAAGCAAATTAGTTATTGAAGCAGGCTTTGATGAAATGTGCATCTTTGTGACCTCGTCTTGTACGCAGAAATATTGCGGGATTTGAGCACCATTTTTGGCTGGCCAGAAGGCCATTGTAGGTTACTAGTTTGGGATTTGTGCGAGATTCGAACTTTAACGATATTAGGCTGCCAAATTAGAATGGGCCATCAGCAATTAATTGTAATGGGGAGTAGGTTGCCGTAATAGCGCGACCATCGCTCACGTGTGGAGTGCCAGTTGACTGAACTGTGAGGCAGACTGGGAGTCACAAAATGATAAACTTGGAAATCGTAAAGGTTGGTTTACACAAACAACATGCCAGAGGCTGAAGAAGGTTAATATAGTATGGCAGCTGATTAGATTAAGGAAAACATAATAAAAAAGGTAATTAAAAAAAATGTTGAACAATCGGTGAAAAGTTCTCTCCCTCCCTTCATCTCCCTCCCCCTCCCCCTCCCTCTCCCCCCCCCTCTCATGGGTGACATTAAAGCCATCCAGTGGTAACTGATGGGCAGGTTATAAGCCCACTATAAGCACACACTGTGCCTCGCATCTGTTAACAGTCGGTCCTTAGTAGCTTGGTCTGTCTTGTAGGCTAGACCTAAAAATAGGCGGGGATCTCCTTGGGAAGCAGCGTGAGTGTGAGCAGGCTCGCTTAGGACTAGTTCACATTCGTCAGCGTTTAGATTTGACTATTTATAGGTATCTTGCAGGACAAAGACGACAGAACCACCACGATTCTCTTTTCACTGCAGGTTACCCATTTGTACAGAAAGGAAGTATTTCCTTTATTCGCGTGAGTGGATTTGGGGGCAGCCAGCCCCCCCAGCCACCAAGTAAGTATTACTGCGTTTGGCAATCGGCAAAGCTTTTCGTCTTCTGGAACACCGATTTCATACAGAGGTCTCCTCCCGGGGAATTCATGTTTACCTGTATCAGAAAAGCGACACTTCATAGGCTGGGTTAAGAGAGATCCTTTAGAGCTTGGTGCTGGTTTTCTGGTTTCCTTGCCCCCCTTGCCCCCTCGTCCCTGTTTGACAATCGGACTTTTTTCCCGAAGCTACAGAAATAAAGTACAGACTGTACTGTAGCAGCAGCAGTTAGGTAAACACACCATTAGAACAGGATACAGAATTGACTACGAAGCTGGCACACTTTTGTAGAAGGGAGGTAACAGGTTTTGAAGCAACACAGTGGATGCGTAAGCCTACTTCCAGATTAAATGTACTAATTGATTTCAAGTCGCGCCAAGTACAGTGAAAATGAATTCGCCTGTCTTTAATTTTCGCGAGGCCAGGCACGTGGTGCCTGGTGACCGTCCGCACTAGACTTCACGCTTACGCACAAAATAATGCAGCAAACGGGACGGGCGAAGAACCCTTCCCTTCCCCAACCACCTCCCAGGGACGCTGGCATGCCGGGACGAATGATTGCACGAAGTAGTTCGACCTACTTCAAAGCAGGCACCCTGGCGAGCCGCCGCCGCCGCCAGGCCCCGTATTGTAACGAGCCTAAGACAAAACGCCATCTCACCAGCTTATCTACGCCCGAGCAGGCACACGCTCTGAAAGCCTCGTAGTAGTGAATTTGGCAAGGCACGACCGACAGACAGTCCCATCACACTTTACAATAAAGACTTGCGTCTCAGTTTATTTGTTATCCATTAAGCACAGCAATTACTTATTTATAATCCAACCGCCCCCCCCCCCCCTCCCCACACACACGCGCCCCCAAGGAACCGTCCTTCGAACTCGCGCCATCTCACCAGCTTATCTACGCCCGAGCAGGCACACGCTCTGAAAGCCTCGTAGTAGTGAATTTGGCAAGGCATGACCGACAGACAGTCCCGTCACACTTTACAATAAAGACTTGCGTCGCACAAAATAATGCAGCAAACGGGACGGACGAAGAACCCTTCCCTTCCCCAACCACCTCCCAGGGACGCTGGCATGCCGGGACGAATGATAGCACTAAGTAGTACGACCTACTTCAAAGCAGGCACCCTGGCGAGCCGCCGCCGCTGCCGGAATGCCCCGTATTGTAATGAGCCTAAGACAAAACGCCATCTCACCAGCTTATCTACGCCAGAGCAGGCACACGCTCTGAAAGCCTCGTAGTAGTGAATTTGGCAAGGCACGACCGACAGACAGTCCGGTCACACTTTACAATAAAGACTCTGCAGCACCCAGGCGTCGCTCTCGGCCGAGCTCTGCTTGCCGGACAGCGAGTAGCACTCCTTGGCGACACGGTGGAAATGACCAAAACATGCAGAGAAAAAAAAAAAAAAAACATCCGCTCACCGCCGCAGGACGTTTTAAAAAGGGGCAGGATGAGAAAAAAAAAAAAAATCTACGAACGCCCACGAATCTGCTCCGAGAATTACGGACAGATCTCTCTTCCATGGCTAGCCTCCATTTATGGAGCTAGCAAATGGAAGAGAGAGGTGGGTGAAAGGCCCTTACTGAAAATCAAAAGAGTTCGCCTGCGCGAACACTGTTGCCCAGTGGACGCCAGGCGAAACCTAAAAACTCAGCTTAAGAAATTGCTAAGCGCCCCTCAAAACTGTATTTAAATGCGGTGGATTGTTGCTAGACCTCAACCACTAAAATGTATTAAAAACAATTCTATTGTGTACACAAAATATTGATCAATTTGTGTCCACATAGGTGTGTAATTCAATGCTTCCCTCCCCACCTATTCAACAATTGTTCCTTTACTTGTAAGATTCTTACAAATGTGCCAAAGTATCATGCAGAAGTCACAGTAATACTGCTAACATTCCAATACTAAGAAACCCTGCAGAAAAGCAAGTAAAGCAGCACCTCACTGGTGAAGACACCTTACATGTTACACGAGAAAACAGTCAATGGGGTTAAAAAAAAAAAAAAAAGAAAGAGAGGAATCCCACAACACAAGCCACTGTAAATCCCCCTGGGTTCTACTGACAAATAGTTACAAAACAGAAGTAGCACAAAAGAGAATCAAAAGTCTTTCACCTACTTGAATGATCTTACGTCCTGGCTCAGCCTAAGTGTATCCGGTCACCTAGAAGCCAAATTGGAAACTGCATCTAATGCTGTTCAATATACAACTTTTTGTAACCAGTAAAGCATACACATGCTCATATTGTATGCGACTGAAATCAAAGGGGAGAAGGAAGAGCTCATCTTTAAAGAGATCCTACTCCTAGGCTCCTCCAGAGACCAATACACTAATTATGAAAAGGGGGAGTAGTTCCTCTACCAGATAGAAGCCAGTAGTTGCATTGTGGCAGGGGTACGTGACGCTAGGAGATCTGTATTACAGATCTTAATGCCCTCACACACCTGTTAGGGTGTCAAGCTTCATCATTGGGTGCTCGTCTGGCCGGCGCTGCAATGCCAGACTGGCATGGGGGCTGCTCTTTCGGAGCTCTTTTGATCTGAAGATGCCGTAGTGATGAATACAAGTGGGTTGTTAAATGGTGAGTCTAATATGTGAAAGGTGACTTAAAACAGGCTTTGGAACCTAAAACCTAACAATTTTAAGAGATGGGACCCAGGACTAAGTAAAAACAGTTGTGCTATCTTGTGGTCCTCAGTTTTCCCAGATAGCTACTAGTTGGAAGAGGTCAAAAGTGTCATGTGGTCAACATGTTATGTGTCAACTAAGCCCCACCTTTGGGCGGCACTTCTTCAGGATCCAAGTAATCAATACATCCCCTTCGGGGCTAAGTGTACCCTCGCTACTCGAGGAAAACCTAATAATCTGTGCCGGTATCCCCAGTTGGGATGCCAGGAGGTAAATACACCTGGGGAAAAGAGAAAAAAAAGATGGAAGAAAAATAGGCGACATAAGAACTCAGTGTACCATAGTAAGTGCAATAGCTGAAACAACAACAGTAGTGTAATTACAATACGTCCTGGACAGGGTGACGTGTAACTGCCATGTATCGCAGAAAGGTAAACACCCCTTGTCTCAAGGGGTGCTGTGGGTGTCATGATTAAAACAAGAAATTAATGACAAACATTAAAACTCAAAACTGCTTGCATACATCAGGTAGAAGGAAGACAACTCTGTATGTAGTTAGAAAACGCTCGCCTTGCTAGGTGCATTTAGGCAACATTGCGTGGTGGCCATTTGATAACTTACCTCAATTAGAGGTGTCTGGTGCTTCATAGGTGGATTGGAGGGCCCCGGCCACACAGACACCTTTAGAAGACAGAATAGGAGCGGAACCAGTTGACACACAGACAGGTGTACTTATTAGGGGTATTGTGAGTGGTGTTAAAGTACCAGCTCTGTGTGGTACTTGCCACGCCAAATTCTACCTCCCATGTGGCGCAATGCTATGCATAGTGACAGTCTCCCTGGAGCAAGAGAGCTGAATGTGTGTGCGATAAAGTAGCACTGTCCACGTTAAGGATAATCGCGTACTAATGACAGTTTTTCAGGTCAATCGGGTCAGCTGAGGGTTTCTTGAGGGGCTTGACCTCTGCCCGTTTCCGAACGTCGAGGAAAATGCCTTATTCGAAGGAGGCGTGGATGGTGCGGCGTAGGTCTGGGTGCTATAGTGGCAATAGCTCTTTGGAAGATGTGCAGCAGGCAGGGGTCCGTGGGGGCTCCGGAGTGGGTGCTCTTCATGGTCGTGGTGGTATCTTCGGTGGGGACTGGTATTTAGGTGAAGATGGTGGGCTGGCTGTCATTGCTGGGGGAGGGTGGTCTCTGGAGTCTGTTCGCTAAAGTTGTGGTGGAGGGCCTTGATGTTCAGGTGGAAGTCAAGCTTGTTGTAGAGGTCCTGGGGTGGCGTGACGTCCATGGCTTTGCTGGAGGGTTTGGTGAACTCCTGGATGACGTTGAAGAGTTCCTTTGAGTTGCTGGTGTTGGTGAGGATTTTGTTCTGGATGAAGGTCCGCTTGGTCACCCTGATAAGTTAATGGTATTCTGTCATGCTGTTCTTGTAGGTGTACTGGTCTTCGGAGGGTTTGATGTTTCTCTAGCGTTTTTCGATATCTCTGCAGGAGCAGCTGGCTTCTTGGAGGTCAGTGTTGAACAAGGCAGCATTCCGTGGGCATTGTCTATTGGGTTGGTGGAGGGGTGAGAGCTTGTCTGCGCAGCTGGGGATCCATAGGTGTAGTTCCTTGGCTGCGGAGGTGGCGGTCGTGGGGGGGAGGGAGGAGGGGAATAGTCATGAATGAGGGTGGTGTTGAGGTGCTCCTCTGACCTTGCTCTAGATCCTTCGTGGTGGGCGCGGGCAGGCTTGTGTGTGGTGGTGGTGGTGTTGAAGGAGAAGTGTACGCAGTAGTGGTCTGTCCAGAGGGGATGTGTGGCGTGGCTGAAGTGGACGTTGGCCCCTCCTCGAAGGTAGGGTCAAGGATGTGTCTGGCTTTCTGGGTGGGGGTGGGGACGAGCTGCTTCAATCAGAGGTTGGCGAGGTTGTCCAGAAGGGCTATGGAGTCGGGGTCACTGCTGTTGTCGAGGTGGAATTTCTGGTCTATGTAGTCAGTGGAGGCAATGGCGTGGGGTGCGATTAGGTCGGCACTGGTGGTGGCGAAAGAGGCGTGAGGCACTGGGTGGTTCTGAGACTGGTCTGGAAGTGGAGGTGTTCAGTGTTGCTCGTGCTGCAGGTGGAGAGTCGGAGGAACCTCTTGTGTGCGATGGAGAGTCTCTCTCCTCGGCTGTGAAGGCATTCCTTTTTCTGGATCTCGTATCTGTCAAGAATGGCAGTGGCGATGTCAGGGGCGTCGTTTGTATAAGTTTCCATGAAGAAGGCAACGTCTGGCGAGAGGGTGTCGAGGAGGTTTCAAATCTCTACTGCATGCCTGTGTAGGGAGCGCATGTTGAGGAGGATGCACTTCAGGGTTTCAGTGGTGCAGGTGTCCGGCGTGGGTGCGGCGGTCAAGGGGGTGCTGTGAATGGTGGGGGACTGTCAGTATTGTGTGGTCATTGTATGAGAGTGGCTGTACGGTTTCGTACTAGTGAAATCTGAGCTGAACTATAACGTCCCCATAACCTTTGCTTTTTCAGTGAATGTCTATGTTTTTTGTAATTCTATTTCTTAACCGTAACGTCCCTGTAACCTTTTTTCCTGTGAATTTCTATGTTTTTTATATTTCGATTTCCCAACTATAAGACCCCTGTAACCTTTCATTTTTCCGTGAATTTCTACATTTTCTAAATGTAATTTTAGATCTGTAACCTATAAACTTAGAGTGGGTGTGTGAGTTGCTGTATAGGTCAATGAGTGGGTGTGTGAGTGGCCGTACGGGTGTGTGAGTGGCCGTACGGGTGTGTGAGTGGCCGTACGGGTGTGTGAGTGCATTTGTGGAGCTGTGACTGGGTCTGTGAGTGGCCGTGTGGGTCTGTGCAAGGGTGTGTGAGTGCCTGTGTGTGTCTGTGAGTGGGTGTGTCAGTAGTGCTATGGGTCTGTTAGTAGAAGTGTGAGTGCCTGTGTGGCTGCGAGTGGGTGTACCAGTGCCAGTGCGGGTCTAATACTCGGTTTGTGAGTGGCGCTACTTTTCTGTGATTAGTGTGTGACTGTCTGTGTAGGTCTGTGAGTGGGTGCGAGTGCCTGTGTGGGTCTGTGACTGATGCTATGGATCTGTGAATGGGTGAATGTCTGTGTGGGTGTTCGAGTGTCTGAGTGTGCCTGTGAGGGTCTGTGAGTTCCTGGGTGGGTCTGTGACCGGGTTTGTGAGTGACAATAAGTGTGTGTGAGTTGGTATGAGAGTGGTGTAGTTGTGTGATTGACTGTGGGTCGGTGAGTGGGTGCTAGTGGCAGTGTGGGTCGGTGAATGGTTGTGTAGGTGCCTGTGAGAGGGTGTGCGATGGTGTGTGAGTGGGTATGTGAGTGGTATTATGGGTTTTGGGCATTTGCACACTTAGGGTATTTAAAAGGGAGAACCATGGACTCTGCTTAAAAACTTTGATAGAAAAGCAGACACTTGAGGTGAGCTGATCTAGATGTTCGTTGGTGTTAAAGGGTGCTCTATACAGGAGCTGCTTTCCACCTAAACTGCTTATGCTATGTTCCTAATAAAAGTAAGCCTTTTGGGAGTGTGTTTTCATTGAGGCACAGCTTTCTTTATCTATGTGTATGGGAAAAGACCTGGTGTTGGCTGCATGCGCAGAAGGATTTTTATTGGCAAGCAATCTGGTGGCGAACCCACATGGGTGATATTGGACTACCTTTCCCATGACGCACAGCACTGGCTGATAACTCACCTGAGTGTAATGATGTAACAACTGGGGATACATGTGTAGGAAGTGCTCTCTGCTCTTTTTTTACGTGCTGTATTTGAGAAAGGGATTGTCTCACAAAAAGCGTCAGGCATTGGACTGCTTTTATATAGCTTACCAAAACTGCCTTCTGAGAAAAAATTACCTGTGAAGGAGTGTGGATAGATGGACAGACAGACAGACAGACAGACAGACAGACAGACATCTAAGTGGCACAATAGGTGGCCTATCAAGAGCAGGTAGGAAAAATATGTAAAAGTGTCTCCATATATAAATTATGTACAAAATCCACCCAATTACCCAATTATACCTGCAGCTTCATCTCACCTCATTATCTTTAAGGGACAAAAGCGAACTGCTACAATAGGACTTCAACAATAGTGGTTAGGGTATTGATCGCCTTCAATCGACATATATAATTAATAACGGATTTCTGGTGGCAGGGGTGTTTTTAGTTTAGCTGGTTTCCTCCAACATAATGCTCGATCTCAAACCATAACTTCTGAAAAGCGATTCCCCAATGACACTTCACCGTAGGGGCATTTTCTGTTAGAAAATTGTCAAACCGAAGATTATTTGGAGTGGGGGAAACCACACATGTGGCATATGGACTGCACATTTTTATGCAATAGAAATCACATAGTTAATAAAAACTTAAATCTACCATGCTCTGTAAAGTGACAATCAACTGGAAATTGCCAGAGAAAACGTGTACAAAAGTCACTAACTACTGCATCGAATGTACGTTAACTGATGTCTGCACTGAAGTGGAGCAGTGCAAAACACTTAAGGTGAGGGTCTTCAGAAGAATGCATTCACATAGGGCAAAGGCATATGGGAGTGCTGTCATTAAATAAGGTTTACCGACGGAAAATGTGTGTCTAATGGACCACAAGAGTAGCAGTTTCAATCGGTATTCAAATGATGAAAAATGTTTACAGCTATAGCTCCAGGCCTCCAATCTCCAACTCGAGGGTAGGAAATAATGATGATGCAGCCAGAATGGGATAAATGAATTCTTTCAGGCTGGAACCCTTTTAAGACTGGAATCAGGAACATATGAAAAACAGCATCTTTTCACACTGTGGCCATTAAGGAGAACTGTGCAGGACAGAAGAAAATAACCCTTCCTGTGTTTGGAGATTGCAGGCCCTCACAGTAATTGGAAATGGTACAGAAACTAGTTTTTATGGTGACCATTAACCTTGTGGAACAGAGTGATCCCAGCTGCATCTGCAATGAGGAAAGCAGAGCACTCCTTTAGTGTATGTCATTCATTCACAGTTCCTCAAAACCTCTGCTTTACCAACCTTTTGAAGAGGTTTACTATCTATAGTTATCATATTTAATGTACAGTCCTTACATAGCACATATATCCAAATTGCTTAACATGAATTTTAAATAATTGCTTAAAGCAATCAAACATTCCAATTCCTCACTCATTAAAGGACGTTTTGTTGGATCAGTCTTGTATGGACTTCAACCTGCGATTCAGACAATCATAGAATTGCATCTAGTGGCACCATAGAGGCAGATCACACACGTTGATAGAATGGCGACATTTCGAAATCCAACTAGGCCATTAATGGAAAACGGCTGACATGAGGTGCAAGTGAGAATATTTTTCCACCAAGCATATAGTGACGATAAAGGGGAACAAAGGTGAGTTTTGTATAACAAAATATCAGGGACAAAACTATTGAGGATGCAAATATTACCTTAATATACTTTGTAAAGTCAATATATGTACTACAGAAGTATTATTTGTCAGAAAATAGGCAAGTATATCGAATTTTAACTAGTCTATATATTTTTTAAAATATTGATTAGCAGTAAAAAAAATTAAAAAAAATGTATAATGTAAAAAATACATAACATCTAAATTACATTTAAAATAACTTGTGCATTTTTTACATTTACAATGTAAATACACAAATAACTTAAAATAAAAATACATATTTACAATAAAAATACATTAAACAATAAAATAATGAACTAAGAAAACTACTAACTATAATTACTAGCTCGTTAAACAAAACGCATATACCAATATTACAATTAAAATGAAATAAAATTCGTTTAAAAATATATAACAAAAAAATGACATGAATTTTTTTAATGAATTTAAAAAAACATAGCAAACACAAAGACGTGGACGGACCGCTGAAACTTTTCAGACACCCCTAGTCACAGGGGGTGGGTTGAATCCATCATCGTTCTTTAGCTCACTTCACCGCCCCAGTTCGGACCCAGCCATATGCAAATCAGTCTCGACCCTGTGCCTCATGGAACAGTCCAGCACGATCTGCCAAGCCAGGCCTTCCCTGGACAGGAAACAAGCATCCTGGGACCAGTCTCGAGGTAACACCCCTCATCAGCCAGGCTAGCTTGAATCCAGTGGCAAAGTGAGAAAGGGACCCACATCTGGGCATACTCTGCCAACTTAGGGTGAACAAAGCAAAGACAAGGAGATGATGGACGTAGTGCTGAAACTTTTCAGACACTCACCACCAGTCACAGATCTGGGTTGAATCCATCATCGTTCTTTAGCTCATTTTGCCACCCCAGTTCAGACCCAGCCATATGCAAATCAGTTGTGACCTTGGACTTCATGGGAACAGTCCAGCCCAAACTGCCAAGCCAAACATTACCATTTGGAAAAAAAGTCGGATTAAAAAAAAAAAAAGTACATTTCACTTCTCCCACTACAACCTAACCAACAGCTGGGAACGTGCAGGACTTTGGAGAAGTAAGATTTACTATTTGCATGCCAACATAAATCAACAACATGGAAAGTGTTGGACTTTTGAGTGGCAGAACTACAATTCCAATTCCCGCTTAAGCCTCAGTACAAAAAAAGTTGAATAATGTAAAAATCAGATTAACATTTTCCAATGTTAAAATAATAATTAATAAAAATACATATGAATATGCATGTATTAATGTAAAATAAAAAAAGTCTGCAAACATATACAAATAAACACATTTATTAAATAATTAAAAGCTAAAAACACCAACATAAAATTATACATAAAACTATTTTAAAATAAAAACAATTTTAAAAATTGATTTCACACACTTCTCATCCTGGTACTCTAAAATATTAACCACAAAAACATTAAATTAATAGTAAAAACAACAATACTCATTATTGAAAAAAAACAAATACCACTACAAAATACATTCATATCCAAATTAATAACAATTAAATCAACAAATTTTAATTAACAATTAAAACAGTATTTACCATATTTTTACATGAACTATTAACTACTTTGATAAATTAAATTTAGTTATACATAATCAAATTAACAAATGAAAACATATCATATTCTATTCAAAAAGTATTTTAAAAAAACTCCCTACCTTAATTCACTCCCAATCGAACAATTTGACAAAAAAATGAAACAAAACTTTCTAACATATTAAAAAAAATAGAAAAATGACAGTACAAATTATTGAACATAGTTAACATTAAAACAGTAACTTGTAACAATTAAATTAAATAACTGTTTTAAAGAAAATGCTTAGCAATGATATTCTTATCCTCTAATTTCTTCCCTTGATATTTTTGAAATCCCAATATTTGTGTCAATCGATATTTTTAAAAACAATATTGGTGGAATACTACATTTCACTCAGACTCATACGAAAACAAACTCCGCTCTTAATCCTGGCGGCGTGGTGTTTATTCTGTGCACAAGGATAGACCCTGTAAGGCAGGGGCCTTCAAACCTAGGGGCGGACACCCCAGGGTACCTCACGTGATCCCAGAGGGTAGGAGGGCGAGGGGCAGGCTGTGGCCAAAAGAAGCACTATGCTGATAACAGTTCTTTCTTGTAAGGGCATAAACATTAGAGGCAGTAAGCCTTTCTGTAATGGGCCATCACTAATCTTTTGCCATTTATAACCTATCTGCGAGTATGTATCAAAAGGGAAGTGACTCCTAATATTCTTCGAAATACCTAACCCCATTTCTAATAACCACACTGTATATACTTTTACACATTAGAATGGCCTGCCTAACCAGAATGGTATGTTTGGCAATCAGGTATTTGATTGCATTTTTAAAATGGTATCATAACTGCAATGTTTAAATAAATCTAGACATATTTAAACATTGCTAATTTAAGAGAACACTTGAGAAAACTTCTGAGTCCCAGATGATTTTTTTTTCACTAGGGCATAAAAAAAGTTTGATGACCACTGCTCTAAGTATAGGTTTACGTTGGTCGAAAGTCTATCTGGGTGTGGCTGGAAGCACTCAAGATTCAAGCCCCTTTCCACAGGGAGCTTGACTTTCCATCCTGCATCGCTGTAGGCAAAGATTTCTACATATTATGATTATTTACATTCACTATTGCGTTTCAGGTCTCGTTTTGAAATCGTATTATGATTGACTGTATTAGTATAATGTGTATTAGTTAGGTTGAGAATACAATGGGTGAACTTTTGAAGAAGTAGGAGGTTTCTACTCATGGGGCGGAGACTCCACTTGTTGGAACATCAGCCCATGAGATGCTACTAGTCTCAGGTACCCTTGCGTGCCTGTGGCTTAAAAAATGGAATGGAATTAGTACAGAGATTTTGCGGTATCTAATTTTTTGGATGAAGCCACAGTGCAGACCTGCGCAGTTCGAAGCAATGAATCAGTGGGACTATGTGGCGAATGAAAAAGCACATATGAAAAAGATTAAAGGCCAAATTGGTTAAGCTGTCAACGACTAGCTAGATGCGAGATTGCATTTACGGAGAATGTATGGCATAAAGAAGAGCTAGAAACTGTGGCTGCTTTCCCTGCAATTACTGATGAATCAGACAAGAGGCTAAAAGTAAAATCAACGAGGAGTCAAACAAACAAAGAGGCAGAAATAATTAAAGTGATTCTGAAGGATAGGAGTCTATGGACAATTTGTTGATTGAAAGGAGGCCACCGACGTAAAACAAGACAAATGTGCAAGTGCAGGGGGAAGAGATGGGAGTAGGAGAGCGGAGTTTGAGGGGAGATGAGGCGAAAGCTCGTTCTTCTTGAACAAGTGAGACGAAAGTGTTGGGGACTGATACTTCCAAATCTCCAAGAAATAATGGCAGAAGAGGGAATTTACATTGACCACATTTCAACATATAATAAACATGCATATGCCTTTTAGGATGCAGAAGCATGAATGTGTATATAATGCATTTGAGAAGCTTGAGCCTTTGGCTAAAGAATTATATGTGGTTTTGGACAAAACGTGAATTTGTGAAACATTCAGACTGAAATCAACTCGAAAGTGAACTACAGAAACAATATCTTGAAACCTTGTGGGAAAATTTTTAGCGTTATTGGACACGATCAAAAAAATGGGAAGATGTAACAATATACAGAGAAGAATGCAAAGAAGCTCTTGTGAAGCTTGAAACGAAAAAGAATAAAAACGAAGAAAAATGTGTCTGCAAGTGATTTTCAACAAAGTGTTTGTTCAAAAAAGGTTTTCAGATGAGAGAGGTGCAGGGAGGAGCATATGAACACATACCTTGGTCAACAACTGAACTTTTCCCATTTTCAAAGTATTTCCCGAAGCTCATAGAGCAGCCTGAGAAGTGGTATACAGAGGTGGAAAGAGCATTGACTATTTCAAATGTACTTTGGGCAAATCTGGAGGCTTTGTTTTCAATTGTTGTGTCTGGAGATTTGTGAGTCTTCCCCAATTGTTATGCAGAAATATAATCATTATTGAGCATATGAAAACAAAGATTCCCCAAGAACAAATCGATTTGTCAAAAATCATGACAGTCCAGGAGAGTCAGTGTATACATATTATGAGAAATTGATGCAGATCCAGATTTACAGATAGTATAGAGGAGTTGATGAACTCAAAAAAGAGGGCGTTTCGAGATTTGTCTCTGCATTTGTGTGGGGACTGCATCTGGAGATTAGTGCTCATATTCAGAGATGTGTGATGTGTTGGCAGGTGCAATTATTAAGACAAAATTGTTACCTTCGAGATTTACTGTAGTGATTCTTGCATTGCTAAAAAAAACACAACAGAGAATGTGATGGTGGCTCAATCAAAATTCTTTCAGGAGGATGGTCAACTTGGTTGCCAGGGACCTGGTTTGGGTGCTGGTACTGCAATACAAGGTATTAATGCATACCGCAATTGTGTGCAATTGATGCAAGCTAGAAATGGTGGCCTCTTGGTAGAGGTAGAGAATTTAATAACAATGCTAATGTATCATTAGTGTCAACACTGTTCAAATGAAAATGATATTGGTCATATCTGTGGGAAAAATAGGCTGGAAATGGTAATGTAGATTTAATCCAAATAGATTTCGAAATCAGTCGCAAATGACTCCCAAACGAAGCAGGGTGAGAATCAGATGGCACACAGAATAGGATGACACACTAAATGCTCCCAGCCCCTACCGGATTTTGTGCAGAACATACAGAATCCAAGACAATCAATGGGAGTCTGCCTTCAGCTCCAGTCATGTAACACCCTATGCAAAATAAAATCTATGGATTTTAGCCTGTTATAGTTCAGCAAAACAGTCTGAACCTACTGACAATTTTCCACAATTTGCAGCTACACTTGGAGCTCATACAGTACAGAGTCACGCCCAATGTTGGAGCCCGAGGGGGAGGAGGATTGCATGCTTGGTGCAATCCTAGAGGTTGGCTAGGATGGTCCTTTTGTGTAAGGTGAAGTAAATGGCCTTTCAATATCATTTTTTTTCACTACAGGTGCTACTCTCTTCCCGGGTCAGCGTGTGGAGGTTACTACGCTGCTTCCTTCGGGAAAAGAATTCCAAGTTGCACGAATTTCAAATGAAAAAGTGACTAGTTAAAGTTGTCAGCTAATATCCCATTGAAAATCGGTTCATCTATAAATAATCATGAATTTATTATCAGTAAGACATGTGCAGTTAATTGTTTGACTTGCTATGGAATGAACCGAGCTGTGTGATCAGTTGTAAACTGGATGATGTTGGCTTTCAACAACAAGATGAAAAGTAAGATTTCAAAATAAAAATCACAAGAATGAAGGTAAAAATGTTACCAGAGCTCACTTCAGAGGACATATCTCTACATTTAAGACATACTGTGAATAAAACTGAATGAGGTGTATCCCTGTACTAATCAAATACAAGCTTAATCATAAACCAGAGTAGGGGGTTGCACCAGTCATTGACAATGAATAAATAGGGCATTTTAAAAGAAGTTCCAAGGAGTCCATGTAACTCTCCGATCATGAGAATAAAGAACCCAAGCGTAAAATGGTGCCTAGTAGAAGATCTGCAAAAATGAATGACAGTGGTCTCATGATGTCCGATCGTACAGAATCCTCAAGTAATTTTGCTTCAGATTTCCACAGAAGTGAAGATGTTCACTATCAGAATTGTATCAAACTTTTTTCTTGATTCTTTGTCACAAGGACAGGCGATAGATTTTAGCGTTCAGATTTCAGAATATAGGGGCGCATTATGATGGCGGGTGGACTTGGTCTGCCTGCCACAATAGCGGTGTTTGGGACCGCCCGCCAGACATGCTGCAGTACCACCACTGCTATTAGGATGTGCCTGCCATACTTGCGGGCGCATCCTGGGCCTTTATCATTGCGGGAGGCGCTGCTGGCTGCAGCACCGTCCGCAATGATAAAGGAGCATGCTCTGCATTTCCTTGCACCACATGGCAGGCACCATGCAGTGCCTGCCACTTAGTGCATGGAACTGCAGGGGGGGTACCATGGGTACCCCCTCCAGTGTACCCCCACAAACAGAGTGGGCCCTCAACGGTTCCCCAAAGCCAGTCGCTGCCTGTCTTTTTGTGCCTGGATATCTGCCGCAAAAAGATAGGCGGAAAGAGCTACCCTAATTCCTACAATGGTGCCTGCATGGCACCGCCGCAATGTTGGCCTGGTTCTGCAAGGCAGGCGAAAATGGACTGCGTTGCGGAGTCCGTCCGCCGCAGAACTATTGTGATTCCCACCGCCATCCTAATTTGCCGCTGGCAATTTTCAGTATGACGGCGGAAGGACAGCCACCGCCAGCCCGGCGGTCCTTCGTCCATTTTGAGCTCCATACGTCTAATTTGAAACAGAAAACAAGCATAAACAGAAATTCCTTCAATTATTTAAAAAATGCTCAAGAAAGATTCGGATGCCCTGATGATAGCAGCCAGAGCAAGAGAAGGCTCTAGACTTGATACAAATGCTCCATTAAATTGTTTGGCTACAAATGGGCAAAAAGTATCAGCTGCCAAGTTGCAATACCGTCAAAATAATGTCATTTATTGGGGATACCAAATTGAAAAGAAAGCAAGTAAAGTGTACAAAGACTGGATTTTGATGATTCTGAGAGCAGACCCACTAGTTACACAAAGAGAAGTGAGGATGTTTTGGGAATGTTTGACTACTGTGGTCAGTGGATTCCAAGTTTTTCGTTGATTGCCAAGTCTCTACAGAGGTCGACTCACAGTGATAAGAGGGACTCTCTACAATGGGATGATAAATGCGTGCAAGCCTTCCTAGAGTTCAGACACAATGTTTGTAACATGCGTGCCGTAGGAATACACAATTACAAGACTTTTTTATTTTTATTCTTTCACGAAGGAGAGGGGTGAACTAGCAGAACTGACCGACAAGGCGGCAGATTGTATATTTTTTCTTCAAAACTATCCAATAGCCACCACTCTGCCTAGCTGCATGAAACATATTGCAGCAACCTCTTTGGCAACTGCACATGGGGTTCACAGGCACTGTGTTTGTTCCTCATTGAGCAGCGACATTGCGAACATGCACCAGTAATCAGCATCTCACATGTAGCTGATTGACTAAGAGGGAGAGGAAATCTTAGCAGTAGAGAATATTTCAGTCGGGTATTATAATACTCTGAATACTACCACACTTTTGCCTTTGTCAAAGAGGAATGGGGGAAAAAGTAGATGATGGTGATCATGACTGTATTGATACCTCAGATGTGTGCATCAAACCAAAACCAGACATTCAAAATCATCCAATTAAATTTGAGGATGACATTTTATTTGCGAATATTTCTTGTCGGAGAGAGCATCAAGGAACTGAGTAGCTTATAAAGTCTGTCCAGTAATACATTGTGGAGGCATCGCACTTGTATGATGTCACTTAAGCACAAGTAGCAGAATAGACTGATTACAAGAGCATGCTATGTGGCCAACAAACTGAGTGTTACAATTAACACAGAGTGCCAATATGATTTTGGAGTGATCCACGGTTTTGAGCAGTTAGGTGTCACAAGGAGGTTTAATGACCGTATGTGGAACTTCTATTAAAAATGGCTTGCAAATTTTAGATGTACTTGCAGTCTTACAAATGCTGAACAACTTTGCAGATGAAGTTATAAAGTGATGTGCTTTTGTGTCTGGTACATTGGAGCTAAACAACAAGTCTGAAACAAAAAGTAGAAGCAAACAGCTTTTTGTCAATGTCACTGCAAATAGATCAAACATTTGAAGATTTGAAAGATCTGAAGAGAGAGGTGCCACATGATGAAACAAATAGGTGGCAAATCGTAGGAGGTTTTCAAGGTAAAGATCAGTTGTGGCAGTCAACAGATGGGAGGGTTGTGTTATCAGACTCCATGCTACCGCAGATCGCAATATACATGTATGGACCTACACAAGTGGCATGCGATGCCAGGACTGACATTTTTACAAAATATTAATTTAATCCTCATATTAGGATGATGTCCGAGAACCTATGTCAATGGTGAGTAATCTGTCAGCAGGTAAAATTCAGTAGAAAGACACGAGAGACCATGAGACACATGGGAAAAATCAGCAGGTCATTTCACTAGATTAAAAGAAGATTTTATAGAGATGCCACACAGTAATGGCTTGTATTATATTTTGGTGGTCATCTGTCTTTTTTAGTAGATTGATTGAAACATTCCTAGATCGGCGGTGTGACACTCACTAGAACCATGCTATTGCAGAGGGAATCGATCCACAGATTTGGCCTGCCAACTTCTTTGAAATCAGAAAGGGAAATTTGTTTTAAAAATGTGGTGATGAAAGTCCTATGCATGGCACGGACTGTAGACCATCCCAAAGCATCAGGTGTAGTGGAGAGGACCAACAGTACAATGAAAGCAAAACTTACAAACATTTGCATCAAAACATCACTAAAATGGCCAGATGCCCTTCCTTTGGTTCTACTAAATATGAACAGCACACCCAGTAAAAGCACAGTATTTACAACACACCCAGTGAAAGCACAGGATTAACAGCACACCCAGTAAAAGCACAGGATTAACAGAACAGGACATTCCTTCAGCTGTTCTTCTGAATAGTACAGATGATATAGTACTAGATTAATGCAAAGCATTTGCTAATTTAGTACGCTCCATTTCTCACCAGATGAAACCTACTTAGCCTTCAACAACGTAGGAGTCCTGCCACAACTTAGTCTGGGTCATGGTGAATAATCATTAGAAGATGTTTTTGGAGCCTCGGTGGAAAGACTCATACCAAGTGTTCTTGGTGATGTACACTGATGTAAAGTTTGGAAATTTACTGCATTGGATCCACCAGCTCGCATGACGAAGGTTAAAACTGCAGGTGAAGAAGTGGTGATACAACCCACTAATTCACAGAGTCAAAGTTGGCGGTGTGGTACAAGGTAGTTATTAAGACCTTGCACAGGGCCTCATTTGCGGGGGACCTTCCTCTATGCATGCAGAGTCCTGTTTACAATATAAATAAGGACACATTGCGTGCAACATGTTGGGAGAGGGGGCTGCTGTAGAGTACAGGACCAGTTTTCCAACAACCATATTTTCTCTCTTTCCCAGGCCCAGGAGCTGTTTGGTGTGGGGCCAGGACAGTTCCTGCTTTTTGCTAGGATGGAGAAAACGGCACGAGCGAACAAACCCTCGTTTAGCTACAAGCGACAGGAACAACTGGAAAGTTGTTGGAAGCGTGCAGATGGTTGCTAACTCGACCTGTATGCCACTTTAGTGGCGTATGAGAGTGGAGGGGCACAGAAGGCACTCGAGCACTGGAATGGGGATTACCATGATGATTTCACGATCACAGAATGGAAAATAAGCTTGCGCCCTAGTTAAACAAGTGTCACCTAATGTACAATTCAAGTTTATAAATTTTCTTTACTTGCAAAGGACGTACATGACCCCAGAGAAGCTTACTGAAATACATCCAAAGACCCAAGTGGCAGGTGGCCAATGCGGACATGTTACTGCAGGCTTCTTACATATGACTTTGGGGTGCCTGCACATAGTAGGATTCTGGAGAGAGGTATTATTAAAGCGGACAAGCATTACGGGGCTGGCACAGGAGGGGTCAATTAAACTGCCTCTTGAGCATTGTCCCAAGAAGGCAGAAGATAAAGATGGAAGCCAGGTAGTCTGCGCTGGAAGTGGCGCCAGATAGCTATACTTTGGGACCCCGGATGGTGGCACAGTGGAAGGTGCCTCTTAAGGAATGGGCAATAGCAGGGCAAGTACATATTAGGCTTACATATCGATAAAAGACAGAGGAGTATGATTCAGTAACTTTGGATGAGATTATTAATAGGATGACAAGAGCCCTCTAACGACAGACCCCCAAGAAACTAGCGGTGAGGAGGGAGAAAGAAGGAGAGCACAGAATGGGATGGTTAGACCCTGGGCGAACTGGACTTAGAATGTGAATCTTTTGTACATTATGCCAAGTGAGATGTGGATGGAAAATGGATATATATGCAGCACCCACTTGAGCGGTGCATTGCTCAATTGTTCCTGGTTGCTTTTAAATATCAAAATTATATATATATATATATATATATATATATATATATATATATATATATATATATATATATATATATATATATATATATATATATATATAAACATTTTGATAGATATATATATATATTTTTTTTCATTTTTTTTTAAATAAAAGAAGAACAAAATCAAAAACAGAAAATCAAACCTCAAAAACCAGAACACTGAAAACCCCAACTCAAGGTGTTCTACTTGGAAGTTATTCAAATCAAGAAAAGAGTGAAAATGAAACTCAGGCAAGTGGAGCAAATGTGACGTGAAAGCTTGATACAGATCGATTGTTCTGAGGGAGCGAGAGAAAGAAAGAGTGCTACAAATACGTTACAATCTGTAGGGAACTGAAGCAAAATCAGCTGAAGCAGCAATAAATCTGAATTACAAAGAGCTTGAAAAACCTGAATTCAGGCGATCAATAAGTGCAAGAAAAGCAAACAAGAAATATGTAGCTCCTGAATGGGCATATCTGGCAAAGATTGAACCAGAAGTAAGAGGGATTCACCTGACTACTGATTTCTGTTTGAAGAACCTCCATGAATTGGCATGAACTGAGGGTAAAGGTGATCGCCATTGAATATTTTCCTGATGGAATGGCCTTCCATGCTCATGACAAGGCCAACTCGTCTGGGTTTTACCTGGGCTGTGCTTATGACGAGTTGACCTTGTCATGAACAATGGGAATTCAACTAGTTCAGCACAGGAGGGGGAAAACCCCTAGCAGCCAAGGTGTTAAATCTTTAAGACGATAAATGTTTTCAATTGTACATAAATGTACCTGCATAACTCAAATTGGAATTCGATTTTTTTTATCTATGCCCGTATTTAAGAATTCTGCTCATAACTACATGCCTACATCTGAAGATTTTCTGAACCGAGTTGACACTGGCATTCACTAGTTGGTTGGCGAATGGAATAACAGACTTAACAAGAAAAGGCAGTAGGGGTATGTAGGTTGTGCTCGGTGATGCCATTATATATTGGAAAAAAATGATTGCGCTTTCATCTATGGCAGTGCTCCAAGGAAGTTAAACAACAACTGCCCCGCTTTGTTAACAGAGAGCAGCTATATCCACACTCAAATAGCCAAAACGGAAAGAAAACTCCTGAGCCACACTGACGTTCACGTAACAGTGACAGAAAGAAAATGTGCTTTTTAAAATCACATGGATAAGCTTCCTTCGTTCTATTCGGTTTCTTTCCATTTCAGAAAATTAGCGAAAAAGTATTCATTAATGACACGGTTTGATTGTCGAGCTGAAACGTGTTTATTTGTGTTCCTCAAGAAGGAACACAAAGAGTGCAGAATCTTCCTGTATCTGCAACAAATTCAAGTTCCTTTGCCAGAGTCTGCTCTAAGCAGCTGTACAGTTTATTGTTTTTGTTTGTTGCACAAATGTTATGTTATTTCTGTAATTCCTATATACGCCTTATTCTATCATATATATTATATCCGATGTATTACATTTCTTGAAACACTATTGAGTTATGTGAATATAACTTTACTAGTTTAGGCCTTCATTTATGTGCCTTTTTTGGAAGACATGACAGACTTTTTGCTTCTTTTTCCAGAAGAAGGAGAAGAATCGGTGCTGGTCTGCCTATTGAGTTACACTTTGACTTTTTGTGCCTTTCAAACTCAGTAGTCTTTCCAAAATGTGTTGTACTTGATGCATCTTATTATCTTGAAAAACGATTGGTTTGTGAATGCTACTTTATTAGTACAATCCAATGATGTCAGATCTCACCATGTTGAGTGTACGTTTTCACTGAGACTTATAATTGTACCCTTGTAGCGAAATGTACCAGATTTTTGCTGATTTTCTCGCAGTCAGACTCACTGTTGGTCTCTGTTGATTTACACTGACTTTTTCTGTCTTTCAAATTGAGCAGTATCTCTGTTATTCTGCTAGTTGTGCTTTTACTGACTTGTCAGAATAGATGGTTAGTCCTCTTTCTGAACTTTACTTTGGTTCTAGCCATTTACTTTCTTTGGTCGTTGATCTTATATTGATTTCTCTAACTTTTCATCATCTGATGTACTGTTTATGGATGCTGATTTGAATAGGACTAACTATGTTTTGCCTTCTGTAATGATCCTTAAATTTAAATAAACCTTTATGGTTTTAACTTTGAATGTTGTCTTGTGAAGGATTCTTGCACAGGGCCACCATCTATTGAGAATCGGATGGCCCATGTGCTGTTTTAACTCTTTTAATTTATTTATTAAAACAGTTAAGTTGTACAGGAGAAGATCTGCTAAGGATTCCAGAATGTAGAGGGGCATGTCAATCAAGGTCACAGCAGAATTTGCTGGATTTAGTGGTTGCCACCAGCTCACTTTGTTGCCTGACAACATCATCCTTTCCTGTGCATTAGCATTGCTGTCTTACACTACACAGCCTGGATCCTGGATCCTGCATCTGGGGCAACCCTCGAGGACCAGGAATGCGGATATTGTGCTCTCCCCCACCATGCCCATTATGACACACAGAGGCCACCATGAGGTGCTAAATCTCCCTGACAACCTGACTAATAGTCTTGGTATGACTCTAGCGGCCATGTTGTAAACACAAACGGCCAAAAATGGACAACTACCCATCTGCTTCTTTAATTTGGCTTTATAAAAACCAAGTTGTCTTCTTCATGGTAAAGACTACAACAATCTTTATGTGGAGGATATCAGTTTACACTGTACATGTAAAAAATGTGGCTATTCAATTAATCCATGGGAACTTCTTTTGTAAACTGCTTGTTTGCAGTAGTAACTATTCTTTTGTACAATGATTAAATACCCCTTTGGTTCTTGTTCGACTATATCAAATTGTGAATTAATAAATGTGGATATCTATAGAGATCCCTAGTTCGAGGCTGGATAAAAGCAATTCAATATATCATGCTCCTTTTGAACTACTTATTTCAAAATAAAGAGCTAGTTTCCAATTCTATTTTTTTTTATATTTCAATATACCATTTTTTTATTTTTTCCAAACTACATTACATGCAAACATATAACATACAGTCGTCATCGTTTTGTCGTTACAGGGTTTCAGCCCAAACTGTCTGATTTAGTGGCAGCACCATTACCTATTTTACAGGCTTGGCTGTCCCTCAATAAACTTGTCCTAGTGAGAGTAGGGGAAAGCGTGAAAGGGGAAATGGTAAGAATTGGGGTAGAGAGGAAAAAGAGCTTGAATACAAGATGTTTGCTATCACTCGATACTGACTTGGCCCGGAGGGGTTATGTTGCGAGCAGCTTGCTTTAGTTTTGTTAGTATTGTTTAAGGCGGGACATATGTGTCTATGGATTTGTCCAGGGCTGCTGCCCACATGCCCCTGCGCGGTTGTTTCCACGGCGATTGTGTCAGCCCCCCCAAGGTATGTCACCCAGTTGAGCCAGCCCTTGAATGTTGATTTAGAGGTGTCTTTCCATTTGGTGAGAACTATTTTTACTGCCGCTGTTAGTAGAAGATCCAGTAGGTCTCTGTCTTGTTGAGAGTCTAGCTCTGTAGACAGAAATGCGGTTGTAAGGGTGGCAAATCGTGGTTTAAGTGTACAGCCTAGCGTTCTGTTTATGAAGGTAAAGATCTTCTCCAAGAATTTTCTAACCTTGGGGCAGTGGTATACAAGGTGTTCCAGGTCTCCCTTCTTCTTGTCGCAATTCCAGCAGAGGTCGTTAGCCCTCAGACCTAAAGTCGCCAGGCGAGCAGGGGTCCAGTAGGTTTTGTGTAGTAGCCAGAATTTTGTCTGTGCTAACACTGGGGGAATTGGTTTTGCGTGGGGAGGTCCATAGGAGGTGATGTTTCTTCTCGCCGAGTGTGGACCCTAGTTGTTTCTCCCAATATGTGGTTAATTTGTCATTTACTTTTGTGGAGCCGGGTCATAGTAGACGGTATAGGTGCGACACCTGATGTCCTATTTTGTTAATGTTAGTCAGGTTTTGGATGATTGAGGGCTTGTGTCTAGTGAGTTTCGCTTTTGTCAGGGCAGTTCTGATTTTAAGGAAGTTATATAGTTCTAGGTCAGGTAAGTTGTGCTTTGCTTTTAGCATGTTAAAGGTGGATGGGTTTTCCCCCTCTTCCAGCTGCCCTGTGGCCTCCAATCAGGGACATGCCAGCCCAACATAGTCTGTCCTCACTGCCCCTTTATCCTCTTTCTTCGCTGCTGCGCAGCCAAGATAAGTGCCTTTCTTGTTTTCCGGCTAAATCTTGTGTTATGGGGAAATGCGATTTTGATATACGCTTTATTGCGCCTCAGCCGCGTTCTTTTGATAGCTTATTATTGTGCTGTTATTAGTCTTCTTTGTACGATAGATTATTCTTTTGGTAAAGCAGCAGTGCTGTGTGCACTCTTCGATTCTTTCGCGCAGTACGGTTTTCTTTTTGGTAATCCATTGTGACTACAGTTTCATTATCTGCTCCTACGCAGCTTTAACCTGGTGCGGCTCTGCACTGATCTCCCACCCCCAGGGGATCCTGGAGGCCGTTTGGGACTTAAAGTGCGCACGTTTCAATCCCTGAGGGGATCGCGCGCCGTAGTTCTCCGAGCTTCCCGGCCTGAGGGAGGGAGATGTCTGTGTGGTTTGTAGACACCTCTTATCTTGGCCAATCGAGCTCTGTCTTACGCTCTGCTGCCCAAACATTGACACAAAATAAATACCAGCAGCAGAGTCTGTACTGTGTGTGTGTCACACCCCCGGTTTGGTCTGAATTTGTGAGGCTTCTGACACCTGTTGGGGACAATACCCAAGACGGATTACAACAAATAATGCCAGGTTTTTTGGTGCCCCAGGGCTTAGACCCGTAAATTAGTGAGATCCTCACACCAAAGCTTAGGCTGACACCCAGCCTGATCAGATAGTGCCTTTTGAAAAGGCTTCCCGGTCTGCCACCCAGACCCACTGCTAACAGTCCTCATTCAGTCCAAGTGTACTATGGAAATGGCCTACGAGGAGGACTCCCAAGGGGAGGAGAGAACACCCTGGCCAATCTCCCTTGGGACGACAAATTCTACGATGCAGTAGTCACATATATATATATATATAGAGCTGCGGGGGAGGCCACGACTCCTCTGGAGGAGAGATTAACCCGAAAAACTGACCAGGCCTTAGCAAGATTGGCTGCCCTTCTCAAAGAGCCTGCTCCCCAGTCTGGGACCCAAGGGATTCTCCCACCATCAGACCCTGGCCCTATATGGGAGTTGATCTGAACACCTTGGACAGGCTCAAGTAGGCCTTTCTAGCCACCCAATTAACCCTGCCACCTGCAGAGAAAGTTGTCCCAGCCCCAGACAACGCTACCCCCTTCAACCACACAGGGGACACAGACACAGAACCAGGCCCTTCCAGAACGTGGCTTCCCCCGACCCTTCCAAGACGTTCCTGACTTGCTAGACCCGAATTAGATGGGGGGGGCTGGGGAATTTTTCCAGGCCTGGACTTCCATCACAGGGGACTCATGGGTTCTTTAAACAATTTGGGTGTTCCACATAGATTATGTCGACAAACCCTGTCAAGAGCACAGACCCAATCCCATCACATCCAGTTCTCTCAATGAGAGGTATCGTGGTGGACGAGGAAGTCGCATCGCTCTGGCCAAAGGTGCTATTGCCCCCTCAACCCTGGGGGTTCAACAGCAACATTTTTTCGGTAGACAAGGAGGACGGGGGTAAACAATCTGTAATCAATCTCCGCGAATTCAAAGAGTGGCTGGTTTATCGCCACCATAAAATGGAAGGAATATATCTCCCCAGGGATGTCCTGCGTCCTATAGACTGGATGGTACTGCTGGACTTAAAAGACGCCTACTTAGTTATTCCAGTCTTTCCACCCCACCAACGCTTTTTCCAATTCATTAGGCAACATCAGACGTACAAGTTTACTGCCCTTCCCTTCGCCCTATCCTCGGCTCTTTGGTGCTTTACCAAGGTCCTCAAGTCAGCGGTGGAGTTCCTGAGAGCTCAGGGTATGCGAATGATTGAATACCTGAACAACCTGCTCCTCATGGACACATGTCCTCATCAACTTCCGTGCCACCTCTGGACGGCGGTGGACCTTCTCCAGGGCTTGGGGTTTGTGGTGAACGAGACAAAATGAATTCTTATGCCTTCCCAGACTCTTACGTACCTAGGCTTCGTGATAGACTCCACTTCCTCCACTCTCAGTCTTCTGACCAGGAAGGTCTCAAAGATTCAACACAAATTGAGGCGTCCTCTCGCCAACCTTCAGGTGTCAGTCAGACAATTGGCCCGGATAGTCGGTCTCCTCTCCACCTCCATCCAGGTCATCTTCCAGGGCCCTCTCCACTATCGAGGGCTTCAATGCCTCAAAGCAAAGCACTTAGGCAGGGTCTGTTCTTACTCCCACAAGGTGATTCAGTCCGAAGAGGGCCGGGAGGAGATCGGGTGGTGGCTGGAGCACATGGAGGCATGGAACAGCGGAGCAATCTTCGGGTCAGCCCCAGACATGGTGATAGAATCAGACGTCAGCAGTCGGCTGGTAGGCCAGATGTGGCAAATTTTCTACAGGAGATTTGTGGTCTCTAGAAGAACGAAGATTAAATATCAACTGCTTAGAACTCCCGACAGGTTCTTTCGTCATCCGTTGTTGGACAAGAGTCTCCATCTAGTCCTCTGTCCTCCTGAAGATGGACAACATCTCGGCGGTCCGTTATATCAACCATTTGGGGGTGCACGATATCTAAAGCCCTCTTGAACTTGCCCGCCAGCTTTTGGCAATACTGCCTGGACCACCAAGTATCGCTCACAGTGGAGTACCTACCCGGACAAGAGTACCAAGTAACGGATTTCCAATCCGCAAAACTTCAGAGACTGCAGCATCTGGAAGCTCGAACCAAAGGTCTTTGTGATGCTGAACAACTGTTGGGGTCCTTTTTCGATGGACCGGTTTGCCTTGAGACAGGATCATCAACTTCCAAGGTTTTTCAGCTGGAGACCGGACCCATTGGCAGTAGCCACAGATGCCTTCCTCCAGGACTGGAGTCAGGAGAAGGGGATCGTGTTTCCCTCTTTCGCAATGATCAGAAGGGTGACGGCTCAGGTCAGCAGACAACAAGCTTTAGAGATCTCAAGTTTGGTTTCCAGTTCTACTGGAACTTTCCTGGGATTCTCCAATCCTACTCTCCTCCTGAGCCCCGATCGAGTTCCCCATCCTCCGATTCAGGGGATCTCGTAGTGGTTCATGGCATGGCGGATTACAGGAGACTATGGGAGGTCCCATGCCTTTCGGATAAAGGTGCAGCATTTATGTCCAAGGTTTGGCAGGATAGCACAGTCAAACGATACAGGTCCGCATAGGGCAGATTGTCCCATTAGTGTATGCGACAGAGTCTTAATCCCTTGGATGCAGGTGTAGTCCCCATTCTAAATTCCCTGGCTCATTTGGCCGCTGATTGCCTTGCTTACAGGTCAATAAATACCTTTCAGTCAGCCATTTCAGCTGGCCATGTGCCGCTTAACACGGCGTTTGGGGAACATCTACTTGTATGCAGACTTCAGCGTGGTATCAGACGGTCTCTACCCCCGGAACCCAACTATTCAGCCCTTTGGAATGTGAATCAGGTTCTCAAGCCGTTCCTTTCCTTGCAACCTAATTGTTTTCTTTCACAGAAGGAGCAGTCCGCTAAGCTGGCCGTGCTACTCGGCCTCATTTCCTGCCGCCACGTCTCCGACTTGAGGGCTCTAGCTATCACGGGCAGGATAAATACCCCTAATGGAGTAAAAATTACTCTCCACAGAAGGATGAAATGTCACAAGAATAATCACTTACCCAGAGTTCCCGACTTTCCTAAGCTGTATGTCGTCCGCTGCTTGAGAGCATATGAGGAAATGACTGAGAAATTCCGACCCCCGGGAGAGCGACAACTCCTTATTGCGTCATGGAAGCCTTGTAAGGCGGTTTCTTCCCCCACCATAGCCAGGTGGGTTAGGTGGGTTATGCAAGAGGCAGGTATTAGTCAAAAAGATTTTGGGGCACACTCAACACAAGGGGCTATGGCCCCTAAGGGATTTGGCTTGGGTGCCCGTTTTGAGGATATTCTCAACGCGGCAGATTAGTCCTCAGATTCCACTTTTAAGAGATTTACTTCAAGCCAGTGCTGGATATGGCTCACCTCGTGGTGAGCAAGGTTTAAACTAGCATAATCCTTGCTTCCACTCCGGACATAGAATGAAAAATTTCCTAGCTATCTTAACAGAAAGTTTCAATTCTACTAAGAATTTGGGGGCGAGGATTATCCCGCCCCAGGGATTTCATAAGAAGATTGCCCTCCCCGTATCAGAGTAAGTAACACAATTTTACCTCTGAATTGTTTTCTGGGCAGTGGTTCGTTGTGATAGCAGTAAAAGCAGACATTAAAGCAGTAAAAGCAGACATTAAGCAATTTGTCAAACAGGCTTTGACAATACTTGCCCGATAAGTGACAATGTCTTTTTGTCCTTGTAGGATTTGATGCAAATAAACCAGACTCATGAAAGTGATCTAACGGCTGACTTCCCGCTAAGAAAGAGGATAAAGGGGCAGTGAGGACAGACTATGTTGGGCGGGAATGTCCCTGACTGGAGGCCACAGGACTGTTTCCTGATTGGACATTTTCTTTTACTACGGTTTTCCCAAAGGTTCATGGGAAACGTAGTTGTTCTTTGTTAATATTGGCTACTGTTGAATAAAGTGAAGAGAGAAGGCATAATCCTCGCTTCCGATTCCTTAATAGAATTGAAACTTTCCGTTACGTTAGCTAGGAAATGTTTCGTTCCTGGTGTCTTTTATTCATGATAATATGTTAATGCTTTAACTTGCATGCCAAGAGGAAGTGCTTTACAAAGGGTAAAAACCTGCAATGAAATTTTGCAAATATATGTTGTAATAGTAACAAACCATAATTCTGTGGTGTCTGTGGAGACACTGCCGCAATGAACCTTTTTTATTTTTATTTAGAGAGTTTTTATAAAGCATGACCATGACACAAGATTAACAGAGTGCTGTACGAAGAACAGCCATGAAACAGGGTACACTTTAACAACCAGTGATTTGGGATGGATCCCATAAATCAAATCTAAAAAGAAAAGTATCCTAAACGGGAAATGGGTCTGGCACGCAAAGTTACGTTGGAGCGATTGTCTAGTTACCAAAACGGTCAGTCCCATCTGTTTGAATGGATTAGCCAGTGAGTCGCAGTTCTGTCAGTGATGTTTTTGCTTAGAAGGAGTGCATGCAAAGCTCGTCATGTAGTTTGTAGGAAACACCTAGGAGTCTTTTGAACCGGGTGTTTTGTCCTGATGGGAGTGATGAAGCTGGGTCATCATCAGAAAGTGATCACTTTGATGAAATCAATGAGGGAAGAGTTTGTTTATCAAGATCTTTTATGCTTTTTCAATGTAATTGTCTAGGGGTTCATGCAAATCTCGGGTAGCAGGGAGTTCCTGGTTCATCTGGCATTGCCAGAGAAAGTGCGCGTGTAGGTCTTATTTCTGAATCTCTGTGGTCTTAGAAGGGATCTGAACGTAGGGACCACCTTCCTACTGAAATGGTGAGGTTGTGCGCTATGTATTTAGTGTTATCCATGTATAGGGCTTGGTGAGTTAGACAGCCTATCTTGAGTAAACTACTTACTTCAACAGGAGCCACTGTAAAGAGGAGAGATAGGGTGTGATATGATCAAAATGTTTTGGTCCAGTTGTCAAACATACTGAGCCATTTAGGTTCACCTTTAGAGGAGAGAGGTGTGGTTTAGGTATTCTTGTTAGGGTAGCACTCCCATAGTCTAGATTAGAAACAACCAGGGCCTGCACTGCAGTTTCAAAGGCTGGTGGCAGAAAGAACAAATCGACCTTCTTGAGAAGGCGGAGCAGGAAGAGGGTGCTACGAGTGGATGCCTTGATGTGGGCTTGCATGTTTAGGTGTTTGTGTGGAGTGATCAAGAGATCTCGTTGATTTGATGAGGGCAGGTTTACAAATCAGAGCATCCAATTGGTTGAGCCATTCTTGTTCAGGTGTAGAGATATGGGGACAGTGAGAGGAAGAGGTAATCCATTTTCAGGAAGTTCAGATTTAGGCGATGCTGTGTGGGACAGGTTTAAGTACTAGCTAGGGCGTTGTTGAGGAGGATACATTTTGTTGAGTGGCATCCACAAACATGCAGTGTTTGATATTAGAATGCCAACGTTCTCTGTCAGTGTACAGGTTAGAAAGTGTGGGAGAGATGGTGGAGCCTTGAGGGATTCCAAGGCTGACTGGGGTCGTGCCCTATAAGAAGCAGCCTAACACGATTAGTTTACAGTGGTTCTCTAAATAGGAGAATCGCAGATATTAATCTTGGATATAAAGTTGGACAGAAATGTTAGGGGTTATGATCAGAAATACAAAAACATGAGAAAAAACATTGATAATACATGTATAGAAGAAATAGAATAAATCGTTTTGAGATTAGATAGAAGGATTAAAAAAAGAGCAGGATCCAGAGAATGGAAGCAGAGGGAGAGGAAGCCAAAGAGGAGGATAAGGGTGCAGGGGATAGAGAAGTAAATGGATAAGGAGGACAAGGAGGCAGAATAACAGGAAAGAAAAAGGGGGAGGGAAGGAGGGCCAAGCAAATACATACTGTGAAATGAGCGTTATCAAAAGTAGCAACGATGAAACTGTAATGGCACTGGAATTTTGGTTGCTAAGAGGGTGTAGGAATCTTAGAGAAGTAGTTATGTGGGAAAGGGACACGACATGTATGCATTGGTATTCGAGCATATTGGAGCTTTACATATTGCAAGGCAGCAAGGACATTACTGCTAAGAAATGTATGTTTTACAGAAAGTTTACAAGACTGAACCTGGTATGTCAATATATGCTTTCATGATAGTTTTTGTAAACTGATTGACAATTCTACTGAGAACTGAGCCTGTAAAAACATTGTGAGAGGGAGGAGCCAAGATGGCGGACGGGACGGACGTGTGAGCGCCCGGGTCCCAAAGCCGTCTGCTCCGCTTTGACATCCTGGCAATAATCCTCTCGTTAACCACGCTGCGACGATGACTTGGACACGCTGAAGTCAGGCGCTTTCATATGAGACCTTCGCCGGCCGTTTTGGACGAGGAATCGGTGACTATCTGCTTACCGGGGCTGACCGCGACCCTGGTGCCGATTGCAGCCGCAGGTCACTGGTGCTTTCAGCTGGGCGGACGGGCAGTGGAGATGCCGGCGTCTGGATCGGCCCGAATACCGGAGATGGGAGGCTTTATCCTGACCCGCGGGATGCGACTCTAATCTGCTGTGGTGAGTGCGCCTGGAAGACGGGATCTCCTGGTTCCTCGCTCTCCCTATCACGCAGCCTTTGTCCTGGGCAGACTCCATTTTGCTGCGCCCTTCTGATCGCGCACAGACCGTGTTCCCGGGACCCGAGGGAGACCTCACTGTACTGACCCTCCGCGTTGGTGGCTGCGTGCCCCTCCGTGGAACGAAGGTCTCCCTTCCTTGACGGGGTCGCCCCCCCCTTCCCTCCAGTGTGGATCCGTGGGTGAGACGGCAATGGCGCTTGCCCCCCAACAAAGCCAGCGGGCTGGTCCCTTGTCCCCAGCTTATGCAGACCCGCCCGCACTTGGCCCGGGTGGAGAGTCAGATGTGGCTCGGCTGGAATCACTGAGTGACCTAACCTATGGCGACATTTTTGATGCCCTCATGGATCTACGAGCAACATGGCGGCACATTGCTCAACAACTGGGGGAACAGATCGATGGGATTGTGTCCTCTTTCAGACGGCCGGCGCTGCCTGTTTCTACGTTGCCTGTGAGTGCCTTCCAAGTGGATGCAATGTTGCCACAAGCGCGAGCGGATGATCGCAATGTTCCTAGCTACAGTGTTGAGTGCCGCCCTGCCGATGCTACTATTGTTGCGAGGTTTCCCCTCGCTCCGGGAACATTGAATCTGCCTGACCGACTGCACCCGGGGCTTCGCTTGTCACTCTCCCAGTTGTTTGCCCCCATTGAGAGTGTAGCCCTCGAAGCCCTCCTTCAGCACTGCTGGAGTGGGCGACATCCTGAATGGCCTGGGGGGCTTGTCATCCTGGCAGATGTGTTAGTTAGGGAACGAAGACGCCCATCTTCCTCTCTGATGCTTCCTTCATGGCGAGTGCGGCCATTTTGTCCCTTTGTTCTGCTGGACACGTATCTGCTGCGACGGTCCTGCCTGGAGAAGTTTCGTCGATCGGGCCAGGGTTGAGGGGGCATATCACCTCGTCTGCTTTGATCGGCTGGTGGAGACCCGGACTATTCATTGTTTTGAACTGCTGATAATTTTGCCATTGTGGCCCCTCGCCCTTTTGATCTCGTGACTATCCTGCACTTTTATGTTCCTTGGTGGTGAGAGGGTGGTCCTGTGGGAGTCCGGCGGTTCTACATGGGATTGCACTATTATCAGTTACTGGATTTGCCATGTGCCTGCTATCATGTTGTGTTTGAGGGGTTTGCTGATATTATGTCCTCTAGGGTGGGCCTCGGGAACACCAGGACTGTTTTTGCAAATGTTGGGCGCACTCACTGTGATATGGTTTTTTCATCTTCCCTACTGTTATTCTTTAATTCAGCTCAGTCGCATTTGGAGTAGGTGGGTTTCAGTGTGGGACGCAGTGGATGGCTGGGGTCCGGGAGCTCGGAAATTAGGTGGGCTCCTCCCCCCCCATTTCTATTATAGGGAGTGGTAGATTAGCTCGTTCTTCTCTCCCTCCCTGTACTTGAGGGTGAATTTTTCCCTTTTCTTTTCCTTTTCTTTCTCTTTTTTCTCTCTTTCCGCTCTTTCTTACTGTTCCTCCTCATTCTTATGTCTCTTCTTCTTTCTAAATTTCGGGTTTATAGGGCGACAGACACGCTGCTAGGGGGGGGGTAGGCCATAGCCTCTGCATGTGTGTAGGGTGGGGGGTTATATTTCATTTTTATTAGTTTCTATGGGACCTGTTTTGTTCTCCTTTATGATTTTAACTTTTTCATCCATGTTTGGGAATGCCGGGTGTAGGGTGGTAGTGGTCCTGTAACTGGGTCATGGGTGTAACTCTGTGGCTTTGCTAATGTATATCCGTCCTCCCCGGCGGGGACTTGTTTGCTGATCTACGAAGGGCTTGATATAGTTGCTTCCGTCATGTCCCGCCTGCATGGACCTTGTTCTTTGCTTATTTTTTGGTGCGGAACACAACGGCCTGACGTTAATTGTTGCATAACAAAAAAACTTTAAAATTGAACCTTTATTCATCCTGCTACACGGAGCTGTGATATCCTACATTCCTTCTTTCTTTTGATGACTGGGATTCTGCTATGGTAATGTGTAGACGTAATGCAAGCTGATGTGCTCATTGATCGTTCGTGGCCGGCCGGAAGGTTGTAGGCCCGTATATGTTATTCTTCTTTATGCACAATAAAGGTTTTCAAAAATTTAAAAAAAAAAAAAAAAAACATTGTGAGAAAGTGGTTTATATTTGTTGGGGGGGGGTGGGGGGGGGGGGGTTTAGGGAGAGAGGGTGACAGTCTACCACAAGTCGTAATGCCACTATTCTTGTTTGGTTCAGTAACATATCAGTAATTTAAACCTGTGCTCAACTCTTGGCAAATATGGCACAGAGCAGGCAGGCTTAAGTTAAGAAAATGTGTAACAAAACTGTTAAAAACTCAAAAACACAACACAGTAAAAATCCCACTCCAATGTATAAAAATAGAGAGTATTTAAACAAACAGAATTACACCAAAACAACACAAATCCAACAAGGGAAAATTGGAGATATGGATTTTTAAATGTTTACATAAAGATAGCACCAAAAAGCAGAAAGTGTCATCTACTAACAAGCAGTCACACTAGATAGGACTAAGGTATGTTTTAAGGTCTACCCCGATGAAGAGTGGGTCTGCTGCAAAGACAATGTTTGTCTTGGCCAAAGAGTTACTTTCAAGACTTCAGCAAACTAGATCTGAAGTGGGGCTCGGGGACAGCGAGTTGCAGAAGCGCGAGGTCCGAGTGTGGTCTCTGTCAAAGGCACAAAAGCACAGAGTGAGCGAAATCCATGCCCAGAAGGCCTCCGTGTGAATCGGATGCTGATCGGCAAAAGTCCCAGTCAACTCCTGTACGTTTGGACTTCAAAACTTTTCTGGATGTCAAATTTCACTCAGCGGGGCAAATCAGCAAGCTGAGGATGACAGACGTCTGCAGCTCCAGCTTTGACAGCAGCCATGGTCTCAATCAGTTCTCCAGGTAGAAAGTTGGTAAAAAGTCCCAGCTTTTACATTTTGGTTACAGGATCTCAGAAACAGCACTGGGGAGTCAGGGCTACCCCCAACAAAAGCCATCAGTAGGGTTAAAGGCAGGTTCAGTTAACACTAGTCAGCTGAACTTCAGGAAAGTGACCTTCTTGCAGCTTGTGTGTCTCTGTAACTTTACAGGTCAGCCAACTGATCTCTGGAGTCCACTGTCTTGGGTATAGGTGGGGAGCAGATCAAGCCCTTTGGGGTCTCCTCACAGTCTCAACCGCAGGTACAGTCCTTCTGTCTTCCACAGGTCGAGTAGTGTTCTGAAGGGTTTCCAGGAAAGCCACATTTATGCTTGGCACTAACCTGTGGGGGTGACTTCTTGCCCGTCCCTGACCAATCAGAAAATAATTCTCAGGGGTCACCCAACCAATTTTTGCAGTGGTTCCTGTGTGCACCATAGTGAACAATCTCACAGTGCCCCTCTCTAACTAAACGCAAGATGACAGAACCTTACTTTCCCTGTGCAGAACTCCTGTTCCCAGCCTAGAAGGTGGACAGGGAAATGAGCAAACCCTCCCCTGCGGTCACTCAAAACCGGTTCTGGGACAGGTCCTCTCCCACTGGGATTGGTGCCTGACTGTTTGAAGGATAATAGAGGAGGCAAGCCCAGGTATGAGCTACATCTGCCTAGGACAGGCCCATTTGAAGATAATTTCCTTGGGCACCAAAGTCATCATGTCAGAGAAACAGGAGCTATTCAGTTCCTCTCTGACAAATGGATTCTCAGTCAAATTAACTTCTAGAGGCTTTAAGCAGACCAAAGGTAACTTTATAAAATTACTTTTGGGAAATAGGTGTTACAAATCTGACTTAGCCAGTTAATTGGATGTGAAGTTTCGAGTGCCTGAACTCACAATTTAATAACATCTTTTTGTGAAGGTGGTTTTTGCATTGTGTGTTTAGAAACCGTGCTTTTAGAAGTGGCTGGCTTCTTTGTTCTAACAATTCTGTTTGTCTCTGCCTGGTTGTGGATTGACTGTCTGGATTTGAATGTGATAGGATCTGGGAAATGTCTTGACCTAGGGGAAGAGGTGAGACAGCAACAGGCTGACCTGCATCTGGAGTGTAGTGGGGAGGAGTAGTCCTTGCCGCCATAAAAGAATGGCTCCACCTCCTGCTGAGTGATTGAGGAACCAGACCCCCACTAATCAAAAGAAGGTGTCACTGGCAGGGAGACACCCAGAACTGGTGTGGAAAGGGGTCAGTGCCCCCCCTGAACCCAAAGACTTCAAAGACATTTAGGGGTATAACTATGAGAGCTGAAACACCTGAACGTTGGGCTGATCAAGAGTGAATAGGATTGAAACTACTTTGTGGTCAAGAGGAACCTCTGCCAAGGAAGAACAGCTGAAGAGAAGTACTGACCCTTGCTGTGTGTACTGGGGCTGGCCTGCAGTTTGCTGATTTAACTAAGGAGGGGCTAAGGGACTTTGCTGTGTCACCCTGCTTGAAAGGACTTTGCTGTGTGCTGTGTCCCAAAGTAACTTGTCCCCAAGTGTCCGAGGAGAGCTGGCTCCCTGTTGTGAAAACTCAGGAACATCAAAGTTTCCAAGTGTGTCTCAGCGTTGCTGTCTGCGTGAGCTTTTTGCAACCTGAGACCTTTGTAAGCTTTGTGTGGTATTCCTTATGTCATCTAGATTCTTCCCATGTCATTCCATGACCCTCTGTCATCTGGAATCTCTTCATGTCATTTAGAATGGTCTGTGGGGCTTAGAGTGTTTTCCCTTGATTGTAACAGTTACTGCCTGGCTGAGGGTATGAAGACATTTCCTGCTACCTGTGGTTGTCAAGCTGTTCTTCTTGTGAATAAATCTACTTGAACCTACTTCCAGTGTAGTCTCCATTACCACACAATTATTGGCGACGTTGGGAGCAGTGGATTTATGAAGACAGCGTTCACTTATTTCTCCTGGTCTTCAATTTTATGCAAAATTTACTTTTGCCAACTCAAAAGAACTTCATTTGCGGTGAGAAACCTCATCTATACTCCAGTGAACCTTCTAAAGAAACTTCCAGACATTGACATTTCTACTAAAACGTAAGTGAGCCGTGAGTTTCTTTTGGATTCTCATCTCTATTTCAAGCATCTGCTTCTTCATCATCTAATCTCTACTCGACCGCATGCATCGAGCGGTTTTCACATTTATTAATTAAAAATACTTTGGCTTGCTCCTTTGAACCATCGCTCGTTTTGGAAATAAACCGCTCGTTTTGGAAATAAACATTTCAGAGAACTCACCTCGAGCTTCTGTCTCGAGCACTCTGTGTTTGTTTTCCCTGCCGATCATTCGCAGTGCATCCTGGGACACGAGCGTCATCGCGCACGTCATCGCGCATGACTACACGCTCACGGCGGCCATCTTGATGTAGTTTGAAGCAATAGCTTCGTGTTTCCAAGCAACCACGTTGTTTTCTTCGTGGATTCAACGCGAACATTGGGATTTAAATACTTTCAACTCTATATCTACTTTAACGCTTTCCTGTACTCTTCAACGGTGATTTGCACACCTCTTTGGAATATTGCTGCAAATTTCTACGGTGATTTGCACCTCTCTACAAAAAAAAAAAATAATAATAATTTTTACTTTTAAACTTATTCACTTATATTGTTCTAAAAAACGTAAATTGTGTATTAACATTAAAATTTTATTTTCAGGATGTCTAATATCGCAGCACCACCTCACTTCCTTCAGATTGCAGGTGATCCTCCTATTGAATGGGATCTTTGGTTCCCCATGTTTATTGCATATGTCAATGTTTTAGAAAAAGATGATTGTTCGCCTAAAAGAAAACTGGCCCTTTTAAGACATTGTCTTGGTGGCGCAGGGATAAAAGAATTTGACAATCTACCACCTCTTGAGGGTGCAGGTGACATGGATGTATTTAACAAAGCCTCTAAACAAATGAAAATTCGTTTTGGTAGGAGGATAAATACAGTGATGGAAAGGTTCAAATTCTACTCTCGCGAACAAAAACCGGATGAAACCATTGAGGATTACGTTGCGGCACTACGTTCACTTGCCTGCACTTGTTCTTTCGAAACTATATCATACGAACAAGTTCTCAGGGACCAAATCATGATGAAAACAAAAAGCAAAAAGATCCAAGAAAGGCTTTGGTTGGGTACGGAAACTACTCTTTCTGCAGTAGTGAACATAGCTAAGGGTATAGAACACTCTGAAATATTTGTATCCGAAATTAGAGGAAAAAATCTGAAAACTAATGTTCCTGAAGTTGAAGTAGCCATTGTTAAAACCACTTCGAACACTTTTAATCCTAGATCTACCTTTAAGAAAGAATATGTAAGGAATGCTAGCGATAATAAGAGTTTTACTAAGAAAAGTACAATAGTTTGCTACAGATGTGGTAGTACCAACCATGTTGGTAACTACAAAGGTTGTCCTGCATGGGATAAAATCTGCATCAAATGTAAAAAAAAAAAAAGGACATTTTGGCAATGTGTGCAGATCTGGTCAAAGAATTAATTATATTTCTCCTGAAGAAGAAGAAGTCCTAAATAGTCTAAATTGCATACTTTCTGTTGATGAATGTATTCAAAATAATTTTCCTTCTTGTACAATTTTTATGGACAACAAACCTATTGAAATTTTTGTCGATTCATGCGCATGGTACACTATTATTGGTAAGGACATTTTTGAACAACTTTGGCACAACAGGGAACTTTTAAGTCCAGATATATATCCTGGTGGGTACACAGGACGTAGGATTGCATTAGAGGGTTTCTTTTGGGCTAAATTGTTTTTTAAGAACTGGGATGTCAGAGCTAAGGTTTATGTTGCTACCAAGGGTGTTTCTATTCTTGGTTGGCCTCATCAATGTGCTTTAGGGATCAAGTTGGATCCAAATTCTGTTCCACCAGTTTACGTTGACGAGCCCCGGTTTGAAAAACACATTACTGACTCGCTAGTCAATTTAACTTTGAATACATCTAATAATTCTGATTTCACTAAGAGTGTACTCAAGAATTTTCCCGAAATTTTTAATGACAAGCTGGGAAAATACATTGATTTCAAGCACAAAATTGTCCTAAATGATAATGCTGTTCCTGTCAGGCATAAGGTAAGGAATGTTCCTTTAGCTTACAGACCCAAATTAAAAGAAATTCTAGATGATTTAGTAAAAAGGAACATAATAGAGCCAATTGAATCTTCTCCTTGGGTTTCGCCTATTGTGATTTCTCTTAAGAGTTCAGGCGAACTTCGCTTATGTGCGGATTTGCGCAGCCTCAATAAAGAAATATGGCTTGATAAACATCCTTTGCCAAATATTCACGAGTTAATTTCTGCATTGTCAGGCGCTACTGTATTTTCTTCAATTGATTTGGCTAGTGCCTATCACCAAGTAGAATTAGATGAAGACTCAAGGAAATTGACTGCTTTTGTTACCCCAGAGGGCATGTTTCAGTATTTACGCATGCCTTTCAGGTTGGCAAGTGCAGCCTCCGTCTTCCAGCGTCTTATGAAAGAACTATTGACAGACTGAAAAGGGGCCATAGCTTTCCAAGACGATATTTTGATTTTTGGGAAAGACCATACTGAACATCATGAGAATTTATCTTGTGTTTTGGGGAAAGTTCGTTCTAAGGGTCTCACTCTGAAATATAACAAGTGCAAATTCAGACAAGACAAAGTTGAGTACCTGGGACATGAAATATCGAGTCATGGAATCAAACCTAAACTTAATCATGTCCAAAATATTGTCAATGCTCCCTCTCCCAATTCAAAGGAACAGTTACTTTCTTTTCTAAGACTGACTGAATTCTATGGCAAATTTGTTAAAAATTATTCTGATATTGTGCATCCCTTGAGAATTCTACTAAAAAAAAATGCAAAATTTGTCTGGGGGAAAGAACAAGAGAATTCATTTGGAATTTTAAAACGCAAAATTGTTGAAGCCCCATTTTTGAAACCTTACTCAGTGGGTAAAGAATGTATTGTTTATGTTGATGCAAGCAATGTCGGTTTAGGGGCTGTTCTAATGCAAAAAGATAAATCTGGTGAGTTTGTTGTCTCTTATGCCTCTCGAGCTCTACGTGATGCTGAGAAGAATTACTCAACTATAGAGAGAGAATTACTTGCTTGTACTTGGGCTTCTCAGCATTTCAGACAGTTTTTGTGAGGGACAAAATTTTCTTTAAGAACTGATCATAAGCCCCTGATCACCATGTTAGCTGCTGGTGGTGGAAGAGTTCTTACTGCTCGCTTAGCGTGACTAGCGACTAAATTACAGGAATACCGCTGTGAGGTTGTATATATTCCAGGTCGTTTAAATGTTCATGCAGATTGCATGTCGTGTTTTCCAGCCAGTGTAGAAGTTGGTGACAGCATAGATTGTGATGTTGCGTACTCGTTTGCAGATGTCAATATAATTTCAGATCAGGAAAATTGTTTGATTCTTTCAGAAAAGAATTGGTCAGAAGCTATGGAGAATGACGTTGTCTTGAATCTAGTTAAGCAGTATTTGATTAAAGGTTGGCCTGAAGAAAGGAAGCTTTCTGGTGAGTTGGGGTCGTTTTACAAAGTTAAGGATGATTTAATGTTATGTCAAGATATTATTCTCAAATCAGATAAAATCATACCTCCCACAAGTCTGAGAGAAGAAATTTGCAAATTGGCTCATGAAGGGCACATGGGAATGTCCACCACCAAAAGAAGGATCAGGGAACACTACTGGTGGCCTGGTATTGATGCCATGGTAGATAGTTGGGTCAGGAATTGTTCCCCTTGCTCGTTGAGTGACAAATCTGTGAAGAGTTTGGCTGTTGACACTACTCCCATTGAGTACGCTAATGGTCCTTGGTGGAGGTTAGCAATTGACATTATTGGACCTTTCAGTTATCAGTCCGGTAAGGAAATGTTTGCATTAGTTCTAATTGACTACTTCTCTAAGTGGCCTGAATTAAAAATTGTTGAGAAAATTTCCTCAGAGCACGTAATCGATTTTCTTGACAAGATATTTGCTAGGGAGGGTTTACCGGAGGAACTTATCTCAGACAATGGGCCACAGTTCATTAGCAATGAGTTTGAGTGTTTTCTCAGAAATTGTGGTATTATTCACAAAAGGACCTCTAATTATTTTCCGCAAGCTAACGGCCAAGTTGAGAGGTTCAACAGAGTCATCAAAGAATCTTGCCAACTGGCTATTAAAAGTGGTTTGAAGTGGAAGAAAGCACTTCAAGCAACCTTATTAACCTATCGGTTGTCTCCCAATTCAGTCACTGGTCTATCCCCTTTTGAATTATTGCGAGGGAGGAAACCAGGCTCTCGGCTTTTACCCTGGTGGCTAAAAGGTGATTCTCCCTACGAGGTAGACTTTAAGGAGTTGAGGGATAAGTTTGGGAAATACCAGGAAAGAATAATCCAGCATTCTGCTAAAAAGAAGTATAATACTTGCAGTATAAAGGTTGGTGACCAAGTTCGTGTAAAAATGGGTGGTTTGTTTCACAAGAATGTCTCTAGATGGTCTGATCCTGTCAAAGTTATTGAAATTTTTAGCAAGGCTGTCAGAGTCAAAGGGGGGAAAATATGGAATTTGAGAAGGATTTCTTTATGCAAACCCTCTGTTGCCCCTTCTCAAAAAACTACTCTTCCAGAGAAACTTGTCTCAGACCCTAATCCAGATGGTTTTTCTGGTATGCATGAGGTTTATGACAATTTAGAAAAGGTCATTGTAAATAATTCTGATGTTGTGATCAACTCTGATGTTCGACCTGTTCCATGTGTCGCTATAGACAACCGATCAAATGTAGAGTGTGAAGATATTTCGTTAAGACGTAGTGAGCGCGTGAAATGTGCTCCTTCAAAGTTTAAAGATTATATTAGAACTTAAATGCTTATTGTATTTTCTAGTTTCTGTTAAGGCTTTAGTTTTTTTTTTTTGTTTGTTTTTTGTTTTTTTTAAAGGGGGGGGGGGGGGGGGGGTGTGGTATTCCTTATGTCGTCTAGAATCTTCCCATGTCATTCCATGACCCTCTGTCATCTGGAATCTCTTCATGTCATTTAGAATGGTCTGTGGGGCTTAGAGTGTTTTCCCTTGATTGTAACAGTTACTGCCTGGCTGAGGGTATGAAGACATTTCCTGCTACCTGTGGTTGTCAAGCTGTTCTTGTGAATAAATCTACTTGAACCTACTTCCAGTGTAGTCTCCATTACCACACTTTGCCTTGTGACTTTGTGGCCCAAAACCCAACCGTGCCTCAGCGACACCTTGTGCGTGTGCAGCTTGAAACTGCCGTTGGGATCCGTGGTGCTGGTTGGAAAGTGGCCTGTGACTACAGTGCCCCCACCAGTGTGAATCATCGTCCACGCTGCTGTGAAGTTGTTTGCGGCCTGAGCCGTCATCTTAACGGAGCCTGCCGACCAAGATAGCCAACTCCGGCCCGAGCCGTAACATGCTGAAGGATTTCATAAAGCTAAGGAAGTCATGAGGTATTCGTGATCGTTGTTCGCAAGAGGAATCTGCCCAAGGTAGTCAGCAATGGAGAAGGCAGTGCCGTAACCTGTCTGGCTACAGCGTCGCCTTGCATCGGAGCTGCGTCGTCATCAGGGGCACCCAGCAGGACGGCCGACAAGCCACGAGAGAGAGAGAGAGAAGCAGCACATCCCCCAGGTAAGGCTCCGGTCCATGTGTGTGGACTGAGGAGGTGCTCTGGGGGGAGTACAGGAGTGCTCCCGTCTCTCTCCTGCTGCATCGCGTTAAACGTGCTGAGTCCTCAAATCGGCCTGACCTGCCCGGTAGGACCGGGGCCGCCCCCGGAAGTTCAGAACTGTTGTCTGTGGTTGGTGCCTAGTGGTGCCCTTGCTAATCACGTTGATTGGCCTGTATTATTCCTGCATTACGAACTGCCTGATTACGTGCATTGAGGATTGAATTATTCTCGCATTAAGAACTGCTGTATTACTTGGAGTGCGTTCTACTTGCATTAAGGAGTGCGTTCTACTTGCATTAAGGAGTGCGTTCTACTTGCATTAAGGAGTGCGTTCTACTTGCATTAAGGAGTTGCCTTATTACGTGCATTGAGGATTGAATTATTCTCGCATTACGAACTGCCTTATTATGTGCATTGAGGAATGAATTATTCTCGCATTATGAATTGCCTTATTACTTGCATTAAGGAGTGCGTTATACTTGGATAACGAATTGCATTAGCCTGGCAATACGAACTGCATTACGAACTGCAAAGCATTGCGTTAGGACAATGTGAACTGCTCATTAATACCGCAAGAACCTACAAGTGTTTGGGCCTAATAACCGGCAAAGTGAAATATTACGAAAACGCATATGTTGGATATTTATCGTTTGGTCTTACCGTATTTTTCTTATTAATAAAGATAGCGCTATTTTCATACATCAGTGTGGGGTCCTTTTGTGGTGTTATCACTGTGTCACTGGGAATGTGGTTGTAAATACTTTACACATTACCTTGAAGATAAGCCTGACTGCCCGTGCCAAGCTACCAAGGGGTGAGCAGGGGTTATCAAAGAGGGTGTCCCTCCTTTCCCTGACTAGAAGCAAGGGTCCCTAATTGGACTAAGGTGACTGCCTCAGCCAATTAGAGACCCCCAGTTCTAACAGTGATCATTCAAAAAGAGACATTTTCTACAACCACCAACCTTAGGGTAATGTGTACATTGCAAAGTAAGCAAACCTCTGGCATAAGAACTGAAGTTGGAACAAGCAAACGCGGCCCATATGGCAGTACCGTCGGACGACACTCGACACACACTGCACCTCTGACAGCAGCGACATGACGACCTTCTTAAACGACGGACGTTAGAGAATATAGAGGCAACGGCGCATAGGATTTATGATGTAGGCGATAAGGCCAACAAACTGGTGGCCTGGCTGGACAGGAAAAAAGGCGGCAGCAGGCACATTTTGCAATTGCAGGACCCGGAAGGGACGTGCCACACAAGCCCCTCCAAAATTGTTGACCTCTTAGCGGATCACTTTCAGGCAGTCTATACCCCGGGGGTGGTGGTCACGGCAGAGGCGGCAGAGCTAGCACTCCAAGATGTAGAAGTAGAGACATTGTCGCCAGAGGCAGTGACTGAGCTGGAAGCAGACCTCACGGTGGAAGAGCTCCGTGTGGCGATAGGCGCACTACATACAGGTAAAGCGTTGGGCCCTAACGGGATACTGATCGAATGGTTTCAAGCAATGACAGATACCTTGGGCCTACCGTTGTTGGCCATGTTCGAGGACTGCCGAGAAGCCGGGACACTGCCTTTGGACCAGCGTTTAGCAACTATAGTGGCCATCCCGAAACCGGGCAAGCCTCCCGCGGATTGCACGTCGTATCGCCCGATCTCACTCCTCAATGCAGAGGCGAAGATTTTGGCGAAACTGATTGCAAATAGACTGACCCCGCACCTATCCCAACTGATCCACCCGGACCAATCGGGCTTCATGCCACATAGGAGCACGGCGCTAAATCTCCGTAGGGTGCATGGCGCATTGGCTCGAGCACATTTGCTGAAGGAGCCGGCGGCCATTTTGTCGTTGGACGCCAGAATGGCTTTCGATATGGTAGAGTGGCAATACCTGTTTGCAGCTCTGACCCGGATGGGCTTTGGACCTAAATTTTTATCGTGGGTTAGACTCCTCTACACAGACCCGGTTGCCCATGTGGCGGCCAATGGCCACATCTCCCGAGCGATTCCTCTGGCGCGTGGGACTCGTCAGGGCTGCCCCTTGTCCCCGCTATTATTCGGGCTAGTCCTTGAACCGCTCGCTATTGTTATTAGGAGCACACCGCTGCTGAAAGGTATTAAATGGACTGATGCCTGGGAAGACAGAGTATCCCTGTATGCTGACGATATGTTGGTCTACTTATCTGACCCTGAGTCGAATGTCCCGATATTGTTGGCACTCTGTGATAAACATGGCTCGACCTCCGGTTATACCATTAACTGGACAAAGTCGGTCCTTTACGTCCTGAAAGGCCCTATACCAACCCTTCCTGAACAGTGTCCTCTAGTGTTGACTGATGTCTCCTTTAAATACTTGGGCATACATGTCACCGGTGACACGAGCGTGTTCTATGATCGGAACCTGGCGCCACCCCTCCTTCGCCTGAAAGCAGATGTCCGACACTGGACGGCCCTGCCTCTCACGCTATTGGGGCGCGCTGCCTTATTTAAAATGATGGCACTACTGCGCCTCCTGTATGCTCTGGAGAACACCCCAGATGTAATTTCGCCCTCCTACTTTCGTAAAGTCACTGCAGTGGTGACTACCCTGTTGTGGGGTGAACATCCACCGAGAATTGCCCACGTTAAACTTAACCGCGGATGGTATGATGGGGGAATAGCACTAACGAATGTACAACTTTACTACTGGGCATCCCAACTTAAAGTGATTAATCAATGGATCCACGCACCACAAGATGACCCAGCATATTTGGCTGATAGGGCCCAGCTGGGAACGCATAGTTTGTTGGCCCCGTTATACAACCCGAGTCTTCTTAAGGGGCTGATTGGCCCAACCAAGCATACAGTTACTTTATGGTACAGGGCGCTCACACGGCTAAAGTGGAAGGGGGTCATTACAAAGCTGACTTCACTTTGGGACACTAAAAAATTGGGCTGCCTTAGGTCCAGCAAGGGGTTCACCCAATGGGATAATATAGGCATTTCAACGGTGGGAGATCTTTGGACGTCCACAGGGGTACTTCCTTTTTCACAACTGCAACAACAATACGCACTGGGCCCCACTGAAACCTATAGGTACATCCAGATAAGGCACGCTTTGCTGGCAGTACTAGAACCGGGGTCCACCGTCCCAGAGTCTTCACCCCTAGAAGACCGGCTTCTTACTGACTTTATGCAAACACGTGCCACTTCACTCACATACCGCAAACTGTTGAACAATCTCCCGGATCCCTTGCAGCGTTTACGAGAGAAATGGGAAACTGAGTTAGGAGCTATGGACGAGACAGATTGGAATGCTGCTATGGCGTCACCAAGGGAGGCGGGGGTATCGGCCCGGTTTAGGCTCATACAATTAAAAATACTACATAGAGTGTATTACACAAGGACTACTCTCCATAAAATGCATAGGGTTGAAACCCCACACTGTCTCAGGGGGTGTGGGGAGGACGGAACATTATTGCATACACTGTGGGATTGCCTCAGGGGGTGTGGGGAGGATGGAACATTATTGCATACACTGTGGGATTGCCCGTCCATAAGGAGGTATTGGCAACAGGTCATGAGAACAATCTCCCAGGCTCTTGACACTTCCCTTACATCGGAGCCACGCCTCTGCCTGCTGAATATTTGGGAGGGAACTGACCTTAATCTTAGACAACAGCAGTGGGTTACTATCGGAACAATGGTGGCCAAGCGCGACGTGGCGCAGAGGTGGGGGGTGGCAGAGGTACCCACGTTAGCATTATGGTGCAGGACTATGGACAAATTGATGTTAACTGAAAGAACTGTGTATAAAATGAGAGCTAACCCAAAGAAATGGAACAAGGTGTGGGAGGCATGGAATAGATACAGGGGAGATATATGTGAACCGCTGCCGGAGGACGAAGACGACGACTGAGGATGAGGAGGAACTGGTCGATTGAATCGGGGGGGAATTCTGGGGATGGACGGGGAATGTTCCTTTGCTAACAGGGATTTAGACTTTGTTCGGTGCTTGAGGGGGGAAGGGTATCTACCTGGGTAATTGGGATCGGCACACTTCACTGACATGGTTTCCCATTTTGTGACAATATACCACAGATGAGCCATAGAGTTTTGTTCTGTTCAACTTTCTACACAAAAACAAAAAAAAAATGGACTAGAAAAAGTAAGATTTCATAAATTCAATTATTGTATCCCGATTGCATTTCACATCATTTCCATCGATCGCTGCCGGACCGGAGGGTTGTCGGCTGAATAGCTGTGTGACAGTACGAACCATTGCATTACCAATTGAAGTATATGACTGACCAGATGTACTGATGTTATTTTGATGGCAATTGTCAATAAAAATCTTACACCAAAAAAAAAAACAAAAAAACCTCTGGCATAATAAATAACCATGGCTAATAGGACAAGTGATCACACCCATAAGCTGCGAGCTCTGAGAAGAAAAGCACCCTACACTGAATGACGCATTAAACATCCTATTAGCAGTATGGCGGAATATTTCAATATAATGATAAAAATGTACTGGTTAGTAACCTGGAACATTTAAAGACCATTCAAAGATGTTTTGGATATGCGCTAGCATATTAAAGCAGCACCCTCTGTCAAATGACATCAATTCAAATAACTTATTTCTAGCCCTCTAGTTCCTGGCTGTGGGGGATGTGCCATTCTTTGGACTCAGTTTTGCCTGCTGTTGGAGAGCTTAGCATCTTCCTTCCACGATTTATTCACTGGGGACTCGTACAATTTGGACTATTTGCCTGCACCTAAGGGGAGAGCTGATGCGGAGCATAGCGGCTGGGGACTCATGATCCCACAATCCACTTTTGACATCACAGTTGCACTTAATTGGCTCCAGTAAAAGCACCTAACAGTCCCAAGTCACGGGGTGTGCTGCAGTCAGGCCCCACAGAGTCCGGAAGAGGCTTCCTGTAGGCAACCACCGGCAGGAGAGGAAAGTTGGGTACTTAGGGGATGCCTGGACGCCGTTGGGTCAGCTACCAAAGGCCTGGGGCGTGGGTGCAGGGACGTCTTTTGGTATTGACTCATGACCAGCGTCAGTCACAGCCTGGGGGATCCTTAAGGTTGAGGGTGCAGGTGTCAGCTTGAAGCTTAAGGTAGGTCGGGATCGCCAGATCTCAAGTCAGAATCTCTGGGTAGACCTCCATGTGGTGTTGGGCCTCTCTATCACGGGCCGTGGACGTCAGGTGCAGAATCGTGGGAACGCCTGGGTCCGGGTTCTGTGGTTGGAGTCTTTGTTGAGCAAATTCGGTGTTTAGAGTCTTTAAGATGAATGCAGGGCAGGCCCACCGGGTTCTGGGGGGCTGGACACGCCGGGGTTTACGCTTTAGTCAGGTTGGAGTTTGGACAGGTTGGTAGAGCTACACCAAAGCAGCTAGTGTCCTCTTCTTCCTGGGTCAGCACAGCTCTATGTTCCTTCTTTCTACCTCGTATCTGAGGAGGCAAGGTTTAGGGTCACCCCTAAATACTAGATTTAGGGAAGTTTACCAATGGGTCCCATCCTTGGGGTGAGTACACCCCCTATTATGAGATGCTCCAGTGGGAGGGGGGGCATGAGCCTATTCCTAATCGGCTGGGTCACCTTATCTTAAAGATTGAATAGACTGAGATGTCTGCTTCACCTCGCCTCCACCACCGGAGGGGTTTGGGTTGGCAAAGGTGGGCACACCTCTACTCCTAACTAGGTTTTCTTGCCGATTCTCCCGCCCAAAGTGCAGGTCAGAACCAGTGGGAGCCAATTGCTGAGGGCAAGAAAAGGCAGGGACAGTTTACAAAGGCAGCAGGCCTTTGAAGCTTGCCCTTTGTGGACCCTACCCATCCTAGGAGTGGAGGCATGACACCTCTGCCCAGGATCGGATTTGTTTTTGGACCCAGAGACAGGGGACTCTCTCCCCAGGGGTCCAGAAACCTGCCTGGTGGTGGCAAATGGCAGGCAGCCATTCAGGAATCACAGCAGGACTAGTTGTTTTTTTCAGGGGGCATAAGAGTGTGTTTAATGTGCCGAGAAGAAGTTTGCTACCAAACTTCCCAGTTTTAAATAAAGCCATTATGCATCTGTGGAGTTTGTAATGACCAACTCCCAGACAATATACTCATTTATGGATTTACTGCACTTACAATGACTATGAATGGACTTAGACACTGTAGAGGTTCAGTGCTCAAGCAACTGTACCCTCACCTGTGGTTTAGTGCACCCTGCTAGAGGGGTGACTTACCTATCGTAGGCATGGCACACAGGGATGCGGTCAACTCTTCGCCTTTCTGTGCACCAAAACACGCAGACTGCAATGGGAGTGTATGGGCGTTGAGGTACGGGGCCTCCAAGGGTGGCACAATAGGCGCTACAGCCCTAAAAGTCCTTCCCTGGTCATAGTGCCCTTGGTACCCATGGTACCTTTCACAAGGACCTCCCTTGTGGCCAGAGATGTGCCAGTTGTGGGTACAAAGGTACAGCTTTGGGAAAGAACACGTTTGTTTGGCAGGGACCCAGGACACACCAAGTCAAAGTACACCGAGTGTCAGGAAAAATGTTTATAAATTTAGAGAAATTTTTAGATTACATGGAGCCCCCCCCACCCCTTCTACTGTATTTGCAGTTTAGATACAGTACATTTACGGATTGCCTCCTTTACGGGCAAGCGGGCCAGCAAGAGGGATTCCGCTAGGTGTACTTGCGTTACCTGAGGCGCAGATAGAGAGAGACAAAATAACATGTTTTATTTGTCTTCCCGGCATACATAACGAACAGGAAAAAGTGTATAATTCCTGTCTGTAGGATCCTAGGTGTCAGAAAACACCAAACTGCTTTTCGCATTTTAAAAGCTCTTAGTTAGACAATGTTTGACCTTCGCTGCATTCCTCTATCTGTTTGCAATGTGGAGATTAGGCAGGAAGTGAGTTTATAAAGGATGTCTTCGCCTTTGTAGTAGTTTATGTTTCTGTAATACGTGTCCCTGTAATACTGCTTTGCGATGGAAGGGGGTTAGGCTTACCTATTTGTTATTGGGGATCTAATTTTGGCAACTGGGATTTTAATTGCTTTAGTTATTTTGGATTTTAATGGTTTTATTGATATTTTTAATGCGGTATTATTATATTGAAAATAACTGTATGTAAAGTGTTTAATTCTCCATTTTACTTTTAAAAAATACTGCCGAAATAAAGTATTGAAATAATCTATTATGTGGCACAAGAACAGTGACGGACAGTATGCCCTGGTCTGTTATTTTCAACTAAAGATATTTCTGTTGCAAATGATTTCGGACAGTCATGTTTTTCCAGAGTAGCACATAATCATTCAGTGATTTCAATAGGTAGCACCATTTTCTTGTAGGCTTCTAGACAATGTATCCAGGAACTGGACTGTTCCCATGAGGCACAAGGTCAAGGCTGATTTGCATATAGCCATTGTCTGACCTAGGGTGGTGTGGAGTGCAAAAAAACGATGGATTCAGGCCCAGATCTTTGTACTGGGGTGAATGTAAGACATTGTTCTGCATTCTGTCCATCAACTGTGTTTTTTGCAATTTTCACCCCGAGTGGGCTAGGTATGCTCAGACGTGAGTCCCAGGCTCTCCACATCACTGGAGTCAAGCAATCCAGGCTGAAGAAGGCCGATAGCCAGAAACCGGCCCTTGGATGCTTGATTGATTCCGGTCTAGGAAAGACATGGCTTGGTAGTTCGGGCTGGACTGTTCCCATGAGGCACAGGGTCAAGGCTGATTTGAATATAGCCATTGTCTGACCTAGGGTGGTGTGGAATGCAAAAAAACGATGGATTTAGGCCCAGATCTTTGTACTGGGGTGAATGTAAGACATTGTTCTGCATTCTGTCCATCAACTGTGTTTTTTGCAATTTTCAACAAAATTACTGTGAAACACCTCCTGAGGTATTTGAATTTGCATTCTATCACTGAGCTGTCTCTTGGCGCTAAAGCTGCAGGCGATTCAAAATGATAAGCACTGTGTTACGGAAACAGACAGGTATTAGCACTTATCTTGAATGTTAAGTGATACTCAACAATAATCTACAACAAAGCAGGCATACTAAGTCAGAAATCACAAATGGCGAACATGGCGACACAGGGGTACTAAAGCACCAGGGACCTCTACCTCTAAATAGGAATATGTTTAATTTCCTGCTTAAGGAGATGGTGTTGATGGACACTGTGGAAGATTCTGAATTATTCAGATATTGCAATAGATTCCATTCATAGGTGTGAGTAAAACCTACCAATTTTAATCAATATAGTTACAAAAAATAAATGTGGAAAAGTTCACTGTTTGGTTTAAATTATTACAAAGCATCTCCGGTGGAGAAAGCTCCTGGCTCCCACACTCCCTCCAATACATCACTGCAGAAGATTGGGATCAATGGTTATGCAATCTCTGTGCAACATGGGACATGGATAACAAGTTTCCCATTTCTTGTCTTGACCATCAGTATCTCTCAAACCCCTAAAGCAGGGCCTTAAGCATAATGCAATTCCGCCCCCGTTTTTTTAAAACAAAGATATGCTAAACTTGCTACTATCTCCTCTGCATAATGTGCAAATTTCAAAGACAAAAACTGTTTAGGCACAAACAAGTCGAAAGTTAAAATGATTGATTTACAGAAAGTGTATATTTTTATCTGTCGTTGAACGTTTTTTAAAGGTTTATTGTGGGAAAGTGCGTCTTTTTGTATGGTCACCTTCTATTACTCCATTTTCTGCTGACTGTTACTTCTAGTTCTGATCCTTGGAACATGGTAAAATTGCCTTACTTCTAACTGGCCCACTTAACTTTCAAATAAGGCCATACTATATTGTGCATACATACACTTATGGCATGAAAACGTTACATGTCATTTGAGGACTGGAGCACATGTTGTGCCAACCTCTAGGCTTACAAAGAAAACATGGCTTCAGATAGCCAGACTCCTACGGCATTTAAACCTGGAGGTGAACATGTCAAAATAACCCTTATTAACTGGAAAGAGTCTGACTTTTGAATATTAAATAAGTAACTCCCAAGTAGGCCATGTAGCTGACAAGGCAGGGTGTATATATCATTTAAGAAATTGGCCATAGAACAATGTAGTGTTGGCATGTGCCCACTGTGACTAACCTCAAAAGCTACTATCACTATGAAGTGCTGTACCAGTCCTGGTTTCAACAGTTAAGGTTTGCCACAAGCAATAATGTATAAATGGATATTACAATAAGTTGCAAACGATGATTTTCATTTTATGGGTTTTCAATCTTTATTCAGCAAAAAAGGAGTACCACACAGCCGACGCGTTTCGTCCCACGCAGGGGACTTCTTCAGGGCTTGTTATAATTAAAGCTAGAGGAACAAAGGGTGGTACACAATCGGCCACCATTGCTCTTCTGGAAGATCTCCTCAGGCAGCGCGCCCCTAAATCCCACATCTTGGTGGCGGGTGCCCTTAATTGCACGTTTGAGCCCCTCGATACGGATGATGTATTAGGCACAGAAGAGGAGGACTGAAGGCGGGGGATTCCCGCTCTGACCTTGCCCCCCATCAAGAGGTGGACTCAAGTGGCTCTACAGATTAACTCCCTTAATATGGAATTTGGCTTGAGGGCAGTCAATGGGAGGTCTAAATCAGATTTGAGAGGGGCCCATACCTACAACAGGCCAAATCATACATCTAGAATAGATGACATCCTTCTTGATGTACGTTTATGGGGTGACCTAAGGGATATCGAGATTATTTCGACCATTGAGAGTGATCACAACCTCCTCTCTCTTGTTCTTTCTCCTCAGTGGCTTAAGGGAAGGAAGAAACCCCTCCCCCATATGGCCCCCAACCCCCAGGCAGTCGATATCTCTAACTGTGGTCGACGGTTGAAGTGGGGTAAATGTACCTTATCCCCAGAGAAAGTGGTAGCCGTAGGGTGTCTCCTGCTTGCAGCTTCGAACAAACTAGACCTGTCTTCCCAAGTGTCTGAAGAGGTCTTGTTGACCTTCTGCAACCTAACTAGGGAATTAAGTAATTTATTTATTCTTCCTGGTGGGTGCATGGGAGCTCATAATAGGGAGCGACCACCTACCAAACAGGGTTGGTATACAAAGAAATGTAGGGCTATGAAAAAAGCCTTGGTGGGAGCAGCTAAATCTAAATACCAAGTAGCGACCAGGTTTGCAAGAAAGGATTATTATCGGACATTGAAGGCAGCGAAAAAGGAGTGGGAGGAAAAGTTCTGGGCGGACCTTTTGGCAGCTAGTATAGGAAGGGATGCCAGGGGTTTCTGGACCCTGGTCAGGAATAGGTATAGGCCGGTAGCCACGTTGGTCACATGTAACATTCCAGCACAGAGTTGGTACAACCACTTTGATGCCTTGTATTCCTTACCTGGCGGGGCCAACAGTGATACTTCATCCACTGTGGTCGAGGCAATGGTTGACCTCCCCGATGCCTTCACCGCTAGGGAGGTCGAAACTGTAATAAAGACCCTGGTCCCACTAAAAGCTGCAGGACCAGATGGGATTCCTGGCGACCTGATACGAGCCTTCCCCAAGGAATGGAGCAAGTTGGGCACCTCCTTACTGAGAAACTTCTGGGGGGAGGTCCTGTACCAGACTCCTGGAAAGGGGCGGAGGTTGTCCCGATTTTCAAAAAGGGGTGTCGGGACAGCCCTGCCAACTATAGGCCTATAAGCCTCATAGACTCAATATCGATAAAACCAAATATTTGGTCATGAATCCCCCAAGGAAACTAGGGCGTCCACCGGTGCTGAATAACTGTCCACTATAGAAGGTAGCAGAGTTTGACTACCTGGGAATCCGGCTTAGTGACTCCATGAGCTGGTCCCCGCATATTAATCAAATGTTACTCAGCCATAAAAGGGTGGGTGGTGCGTTACTTAGGGAACACTGTTCTTCCCCCAAACACTGTATGGCCCCTGTTATTGACATATATAAAGATAGAGGGGTCACCGCTGCACTATATGGGGCTGAGCTGTGGGGTACTTGTAATTTGGAGGTACTAGCCAAAGTGGAGAGCAAATTTTTGAAAGACCTAATGGCTCTCCCTTTGAGCACACCCACAGTCCCTGTATTATTAGACTTGGAATGTAGATCAGGCACGACTACGGCCCCTGTTGTTATGGGCTGGTTTGTGGAGGGTCCCAGAACTCGCCTCATATGCTGAGGGCCTGTCCGAGGTGATGGCCATGGGGGGTTGGCATAAGATAAAGTGGTTGAGGGATGTCAAAAGTCTTTTGGGGGAGTTGGGATTGGGCGAAGCATGGGTTACTCGTTCCGCCCCACCCAAAGCCACCTTGAAGAAACTGTACTGGGACTGGGTCTCTTCTAAACTTATTAGCAACCCACGACACTGTAATTCCACCGCAGCTTTCTTACGAATCAAAGATGTGGTGGCTTACAAACCCTATCTTGATTTGATTTCCATCGCATTTGATAGGGCTCTGTACTTTAGGTTTAGGGTGGGTACCCTACCAGTAGGCTATTTGACATCGAGATGGAAATCTACCTCCCAGAACTCCCCCTATTGCGCCCTATGTTCCTCGAGGGTGGAGACGGTTGCCCACATCTTTTTTGAATGTCCAGACTATTGCAACCCAAGAAAGCGCTGGCTCAAACCTGTGTGCAGATCACTTGGCACTCGCCAATATTCAGTGGCCCTACGCATTTTACTAACAGATACCACCCCCCTTCTAGTTTGTGGCGTCTCAAAATTTTTAAAATGGTCTTGGTTGATCCGATCAAATAGGCTTTCTGTATCCATTTAATTCCTTTTTAACTGTACATACTAATCCAATTATTTTTTAATTGTACATATTCTAATGTTTGTCTTTTTTTATCTCATGGATGTATTCCTATGTATATTTGCTGTATATCTTTTTAATTCCTATTGCATGTACTGCTTTTAAGATATTTTTATGTATTGAAATAAAGTATATCAACCAATTAAAGCTGACCTCCCGATGGATGTGACCGGTGTTCTTTAAAGCGGTATTCATAAGGCCTCAATTGTCAAGTAGTATCTTAAAGTTTATATGTCTATATAGCCTGAATTCCGATTCAGGGCGTTTTCTTGGCTTGAGAGGCGGTCACAGGCTAACTTGTATCCCCAGTCACAAGGTGGAGATCAAAATATAGTGGTCTCTTTAAAATTTGGTTCAGGTCCTTGGTCGTGATTGATGCTTTGAAAATATTATAGAAACGTGAAATTTCTCCATATCCAAGTTGATTCGATATTTTATTTTTGAGAACCAGTCTTAGTGAAGCTGCTCTGTGGATAACAAATGGAAAACTTCCGTCTGGAGCATGATAAGCCCTCCAGAGGCCCGTGTACCAGTCCTGTTAGAAAAACTAACATTCAGAATAAAATCCTAGTGCTGTTACATTTGGTTTGGGACAAGCTACTGTAATGCTTCAAACACTCGTTTTAGTTTGCATTACAAAACAAATTCAGTTGTGAAGTTGGATTGCTAATAAATATTTAGGGAAAAATAGCTTTTAAAAACATAAGACTTTCATCGCCTGAACCTCCGGTAGGCTGATCAACATTAGCCTGTCAGTGCTCCCCTTAATGCTGTGTGAACACTACTCTTACAGCAGAACAATGTTTTTTTTTAGCTGAGTTTTATATATCGCAAACTTGATCCGGTATTGGGTATCAGAGAGTTTTACATATCATCAGTTGCGTTACATGAGGACGCATTCATTTTTGTTAGGCATGGGGAGATGAAGTGATTTGCCCATAATCACAGGATGTTCAGTGTCTTTGCCGAGACTCGAACCCGGTTCATCAGGTTCGAGGTCGACCACCCTAGCAGTTAGGCCAACTCCTCTCCCCCCAATGGCTTAGCTTTTGACAGGAAGACATGGGTGTGAGGTATGTGACATAACAGCTCAGGAAGGGCTACTGGGGAAGGTTCAGCAACTTAATTTATTTGAACGGAATTAGTGTGATGAATGCCAATCAATAGTTAAGTGTAAAGGGAGACCTAGGGGAGAGAAGCCTTTTGTTTCCTAGTTTCTCTGTAGCGAATATGGCACCAGCCCAGTAGGAGGGGAAGCTTGTCCCCGAACCTGTTTGTTGTAGCTGAAGAGGAGGGGGCTACTCATTTCCTTTAACACACCCCTGCCTAACACCTCCAAGGGCATAAAGGGTATGCCATCTTGGATTTTATTTAGAATAGTGCACTGTGGGATTGTTTTCAAGAAGGCAAATAAGACGTGCTGTAATAGTGGGAAGATATGCCAGTTTTAAATTTTTTCCTCATTGGATAGGGAGTGTCGAGGAGTCGTCCCCACCGAAGGCTAGTGACTATTAAAACGTATCACTTCACTCATCGGAACACATTTGGAAGGGAGAAAGAACGGAAGAGGGCAGAGTCTGCTGTCGATGACCTATCTCGAGACCTGAACGACTGAACCTGCTCCCGCTTGTACCCTGGACCAAAAAGTGGACTCCAAGGGCCAGTTGAATGACCTGCTGTGCAGCTACCAGCATACGACGAGTTGCAAAAGGCCTTTTTCCTGAGGTGACAACATGACCAGTATCAACTGGACCTGGACTGGACCCTGCATGTGACCTCTCCTGAAGTGAGTATTGGCCTTTAACTGCTGCCCATGATGCCCTGGGAGCCTTAAAAATGATCAAGAGGAGTGTCAGGACCTTGGCCTCCCTGGATAGCTCCTCTCATACGGTAACTGGTGCCGTTACCTGTGGCAACTGTACCAGTTGGAGCTTCTCTAGAGTTTAATGGACTGAAAATAACAAATGCATGGTTTCCCCACATATATTCTACTATATTGAGTATGTGCTCGACAAAATATTGTTTTCTCTTAAATATTCTTTACTGTCAAACAGCAGCAAGCAATGAAGCAAATTCCTCTCTTGTTCCGCGTAATGACGGCATAGTCTGGCAAGATTTTACTACATCCCGACAACAGGAACTCCCTGCAGCCAGTTTGTCCTGCATCCTATAAATCCCGCACTCGTAGGGCTATTGATGCTTTCCATTGAGAATTCCATGAGCGGTGCGTCGAAGCGGCAGCACTGAAGAGAACTTTGCAGAGTTTTTAATTTAAGAATAAGTGGCCCGAGAGTTAAAGGGATAAAAACGATTTAGTAGACAGTTGTGGTTCTTTAAATATTTCAGTAGCATTGTGCATAAAGTACTTTTGTATGAGATGTGTTCTCGACAAGATACTGAAAAAACAGACAATAGAAAAAGTATTGTGCGTTTTTCTTCCAGATAAAACGGAGTACTCAATTCACCTCCCCGAAGAGGAGCATTTGGGACGAGCAGAAGAAAAATGTTGGTATATTCTAAAAATACTTTTCAGGTTTAGAGAGCTTCAGTGCAGAGGTGTTTGCCTCATGTATTGAGGCCTTTAAGAGCCTGCTGAAGACAAAGTTCTCAGATATCAAAGGGCCAGAATCTAGGCATCAGAAGGTTTGGGTGCACCACAACCAGTAATTCATTACAGCCATCACAGAGGCAGCAAAATAGTGTTTCTCATCTGGCGTGATGAGGTGGATTCGTTAGGGAGATGGTTAGTGCTCAATTTGAAATTGACAATGCATTATCCCTTTCCCAACTTGAGTTGGCAATGAGCTGCTCCAGAAATTCTGAAAAGTTTGTACGACAAAAATTTTTGACTTCCAAGACCTCTGAAGCTTCAGGGAAACATTGCTGCAAAGGTGTCCAATTTAGAAGGGAATTTGTCAGATACAGTGTCAGGCTAGCCCAGCTACAGGATTTTGAGCTTGGTAAAAAAGCCTAAGTATGACGGTAGAAATCTTGATTGGGGAAAGGTGAAAAGCATCCACCCAAAGTTAAGAGTTCAGCAGCTGTTAAATTTTAGTTTATCTTGATTTGAGCTTTTCTCACCAAAACCAATGGCTACAGCCAGACCTCGTCCAACGGCTATCCAATTTTTTAAAGGACATAGGCAGATACAGCTTGCAACCCTGCGCCACTTGAAGATTATGACTTCCATTTTTTAGACTAAATCCGAAGATAAACTCTTTTACTAGGTCGACCCACATGGTGTACCCAACCCATACTCTATTGCATCAGCCTGAAACAGCACTTAGGTCCCACTCACCTATGAACAGTGACTTCTGACTGTTGCTTTACGTTTTCTTGGCACTTTTTGCCTCCAATCTTTAGAAATTCTGGTTCCCCTTATTGGACTTTTGTAGTTTTGGTGTCATTCTGCGCATTCATTTTTTTATTCTGCGCATTCATTTTTTCTCTCTTTTTAGAAATTAGTTGTGGGGAATTTCTAGCAATGTGTTTTGACTTTTCATTGCTAGAGCTAAACACTTTACACGATAGCTTGCTCTGCGTCATAGCTACCAGGGCTTAGCCCTGGATTAAACTACTAAAACAGTGTTTTACCCTGACAAGTCTGTAGTCTTATTCCTTAGATGGACAAATGTCTATCCCAATTATTACCCTAATTTCTTACATTAATCATGAAACAATTAAATGAACCTCATAAGAAGTCACTTAAAAAGTTGAACACAGCGTGCAAGGCTGCGTCAGACACTTTGAAAATTTTAACTGGCCATCTTCGAGCTGTTGATTGCTGTATTCAGGCATTAAAAAAGTGATCATGTTCAAAGGCGGTTTTAACATTGCAAATTGGAGAATGAGTAGATGGCTTTTGTCTGCAGAAGAAAAACACCTCACAGGTTTGATTTTAATTCAAACAAGATGGAAAGAACGATTCCTTCTTTGCCACGAGAATGCTTTGTTTTACAATATATACCTATTCATATTTATAACACAGCTGCTCTAAAAACTCCAGTTATTTCAAAGACAATGTTCTTAAAACAACAGTTAGATTAAGATGGCACTCCGAGCCTAGAAAAATGTCACGCATATTGCATCTCTTCAAGACCTGAAGTCTTGAATCTATAAATGACTCTCAGTAAGGAACATATCTAATAACGACGTGTGGTTGTCTCATTTGGGAGGAGGTATTCCACAGACCCTCTTGTGTGATCGCTGGGTAAACCCAAACGCCACTAGCTAAATCGGAAATGGTGCTTCTTTGGTGTGCATGTGTAGGCTCATTCTATGGTGACTACAGTGCTGCATATGCTTTAAACAAGTTTAACTTGGGGAGGTAGAAAGAATGAAGTCAATTGCTGCAAGACAACATTTTTAACAGCAGGTGAATAACATTGTTTTACGGTTTTTAACAGTTATTCAACGAAGTGCAGCATTATTTGTGACACCAAGGGTACACTTAGCTTGGCAACATATTGAAATATTCATATATTAGCATACGTTCAAATATCAGTACATCTACCCCAATAAACAATCAGCTATAGTGCCATGGTTAGTAACATGAAACATGCATAGTATTGTAATAAGTACTACACACACTTTTTCTCATTTACAGTGTGGAATTTTGCACTAACAAATAGAAGCGAAGGGTATCCCAGATGTCTCTGGGACTTGAATTAGGGGTGATTCCCTCTGCGTAACGGCTAGGGCGTTCGACCTCGGATCTGGAGAACTGGGTTTGAGTCTCGGTAACGACGCTGAACATCCTGTGATTCTGGGCAAATCACTTAATCTACCCGTGCCTAACAAAAATGAATGTGTGTCCTCATGTAACGTAACTGGTGCTATGTAAAGCGCTCTGATACCAGATTTGGTTGTGGGTAAAGTTTGCGCTATATAAAACTCTGCAAACAAAAACAAAAAAAAAACATAGCTTGGAGCCAGTTTATCAATTTCGTCACCATTTTACACATCCAGACCATTGATTGCCACACGTCGTTTGGTGAAGAGCAGGCGATACTCACAAAGCGTCTAACTTTTCTAACTCTATTTTGGTATTCAGGGTGAATGTAACCACTGAGTAACATCTGAATACGAACTTTTTGTTAAACATGTACAGTAATCTGCCTTAAGAATCACATGCATGTCCTAAAGCATCGTGACCTCTGTAGTGGTTGGATTACAAAGCGCTGGGATGCTCGTTTGAGTTACTACGCGCTTTATAAAAACCATTAAATAAATAAATAACAATGCCACCACATAAATTAATACGCATATTCTGCAATGTTTATCTCTTCTTCACCATCTAACAAAGTACCTGTACTGTCCCAAATATATACCCCATTGCTGCATAACTCTGGTCCCCGTGCCCTACATGTACCCGCCCACTTTCTTTTGTACTTTGTTTATTACCATGTACAGTGTTTCTGGTAGAAAGATTAGATTTAATAAATTCAACTATTCCCATACCTCCTCAGAAATTAAATTATATTCTTTGGGGGTGGGGGCACGGAAGTGTTCCTTAAATGCACCACTAAGAAACTGTGTTTAGACTAACATTATATTACACATATGATATTGCAGGACAGATGCTCCAAAAAGCTAAACACTGAATGGACACCACAATGTGTATTTGAACTATGTGAAAGCACTGCCAGAAAATCAGAGGTCTAGTACGGTTGTGAGATCGTGTTATTATTAACCTGGAAACATTTCACAAGCAGAGAAGTAACAGAACCAAATATTTATTTAAGATGTTAACTTTGTAATCGTGAGTATTTACAACAAGCACTGGCAAAGCTAATAGGTCTGGCTTTTTTTAGAAGCATTTGGTAATAGTTGGGGCGGGGATATTTGCTCTACCCTTAGCTTCGTTTCTACAAAGAAAATCCCATAATGAAGCAATATCCTGTACTAGAATATGAAAGCTGGGAGTAGGATCAATGCCAATACAGACAGCATGAACAGCTTCAAGCTGTGCCCTCAAAGAGGAGTATTATGAAAAGGAGTTTAAGGTTTATGTGTCAAGTAATAAACTTTAAAAACATACACAGAAAATACTGCATAGTAGGGTCAGATTTATAGTTTCATCTTTAGCAAGGCTTATGCTGATGCACGTTTTTGCTTTGTGATCAAAAAAGTTGCAGATCCTATATGTTATGACTGCAAAGTAAACTAAATGAATGTATAAAGTGTGATTAGTGAATAGCGAACACTGTATTCTTAACAAGCTTACAATAACAACCAAATAGCGAGTACTCTCTAAACAGAAAAATCCAAAACTCAGCTCTAAAATCCTATTTTGTAAGGAATGTAAATATGCTTTCTTGTTTATTGTGAAAATGTCAGCTTATAGCCATAATATACAAACACGGACGTGCAGCCAGACAAAAAGAATACACCTATTAGCAGCATGCAAATAAAAATTCAAAGATAACATCTGTTAAAATCACAATAAGAACGATAAAACCACACACAAAAATTAATTGTATTCATAAAGCACTTTCATGAATCGGTTATATGGATAACATCAGCCTATCGGACAAGAGACACAATCAACCCTCTGCTTGTTCTTTGCTCAAGATAAGTCAGGCAGACCATAAAGAAGAGGCAGCAGAGCAAACTATGTGAATGCCGTCTGTCCTATAGCACAATGACAAGGCACCATGATAAGAGTTTATTCCAAACTTATTAAACAGAGGGTGAAGCCTATTCTGCTTTTTGGCTAGCAGTTTTTGTGCAAAAAGGCAAAAAATGTAATAAAACCTTTACCCTGAAGTGCATGTGCAGTCTTGGTACACGTGTGCCATCCATTTTAACAAGTTTTGAGTGTTCCCATCCTGAACATCACATATAATGTGCATTTCTGTTCCATGTGTAACAGATCTAAATATGCGTTTTGACCGATTGTATAAGGCTCAAAACAGCTAGCAGTTAGAGAGTGTGTGCTGTTATTAGCAGCAATAAAGTTTGAGTGCAAGTATGCCTCCTTGACAGCTGCAGTGCTCTAGCTGTTTTTACGACGGAGGTCTCACCAACTGACATGTTTCCCCCAGCTCTCCCCCTTTGTATGCTCTGTATAGCTCGTACTTCAATAGCAAACTGCAGGTACATGCTTGCCAAGTAAATAAGCATCAAATGGCACATGACTCTAGTTTAAGAAACCAGCTACAGGACCAATCACTAAAAACAAAGGAGAACACCAATGAGACTAGTAACATTCCACACAACGCCACCACCTTGATAGTCAACCCAACCAAGCAATCAAAAATTATGAAAAATAAAAATGGAAACCAATTCTTCGAAGAGGGTGAGAGGATACTATTCCTCTTTTTAGATCATTTCTTGAACAACTGGTGAGGTTTGCTTCAGAACAGCTAAAGCTACCCAGAGCCAGGCCCAAACATTTGTAAAATCATCACCGGCCTATGACAGTAGTGAAATTCAATAAGGCGAGTGGTAAATAACTTGACAGATTGAATGGCAGCATACAGCACTGCTAAAATGAATGGATACAAAAGCATATGTAATGACACAAAAATAATATGGGACACGTTGGCCTTTCGGATTCAAACGGGATAACCTTTATAGCTGGAGGGAACAAGTGACAGACGCTTACAAACGTATATTAAAATGTATCCATTCCTTTCCAGACAAAAGGTAGTTTGACTTGTCAACATTTTGGTTTTGCACCACCTGAACTACCATGGAAATAGTTTTGTTTCCACCTCAAACTATAGCAGACATTCTACTCAACTTTTTTGCATCGCCATAACAAAAAATGTATTAGCTTTTTTGAAAGGCAACTGGCTCCTGATAAAGGCTGCGAATTGATTTTTACACAATGGCACAAAGTAGTAAACAGACATCCTTTAACAGGTCTGCATACCTTGCCCTGTTGATCTTTTCTACAGGTGAGACCTAGCCCCAAAGCGACCAACCAGTAAAGCTAACATTTTGCGCCAGCAGACCTAGCAATCACACGAGAAGAAATAAACACGAGAACTGTAGTAAAGTGAGCAGAACAGATGACAGTGTTTGCGACTGAATGGCTCTTTGGACGCCTGGGCTCCTCACTCCCACCTACTTGCAGCATTCCCTGGATTATGGTAGCAATTGCCTGCGCACGTTAATTACAAACAAGAGCGTTCGCGTCCCTCCTCTTACACGCGCGCGTGCAGAAATGGCCAATCCAAACGTCTGCTCGCCAAAAACAAAACCTTCAAGCCTATGCATCCAGTCCTTGGCTAGAAAAGACGTTGATGCAGCACTGTAATGGCGGGCTTCGCTCGCATCGCCTTTCTCGTGGGTTTTGGCTCGTGGGGTTTGGCTCGTGAGTTCGACTCGCGTCTTATCACGAGCCAAAGCCCGAGGCTAACTTTGTTTCTTTTCAAAAGTCGTATCCACGAGCTGAGGCCCGTGCTTACTGTACTAGCATGTTGTGTTTCAAAAGCCCTTCCTCGTGCTTGGTCGGCTGTGTCTTCCCGTTAGCCATTGTAACCGCAGGCTTAACGGAGACAGGACGTCCATCACGGGTGGAGTCATGTACTATGGATTAAACTTCTCTTACCTGGAATATTCCGCCTCTTCCTAATTTATTACATATTTTGGCGACAAGACGGAGACTCCACCCCACCCACGCTGATATTTTTCCGTGATTCAAACCTCGTCAATCACAAGCATTTTCATTGGACGGTCGAATCTCTGGCTTTTCCAATCATTAGAGCTGCCTCTACAATTTCTCAAACCGGCAACTCTTATTGGACGGTGACAATCCTCTTCGAAACGATCGACCTCATTGGATATCCCTTTTCACAACTTTATTGAGGTATCGTACGAAGACTGGTTTCAAGACGCAGCCACAAGGTACTGTGTTGATTTAAAATATTTCTTTATTGTGCGCTCCTTCAACGATACGCACGTTGTAATTGAAAACTTTGCGTGTCACTTCAGCGACACGCACGCTTTCGACTTACAACGCACCTGGCAATTTAAATATCTTCTGTTAAGGATCCAAGCATCGCGTGTCATTTTCAACGATACGCACGTTGTTGTTGGATCGACATGTAAACATCGCGTATCATTTCAGCGATACGCACGCTTTCAGCAGATAATTTCAGGATATTTACAAGGTTGTGTACAGCGTATCTTTACAGCGATACGCACGCTTTTTCATGTGTTGAATTTACATATCTACAACGTTTTAGACGTTTTTGAAACATTCTATCATCATTTAAATAACATATTGTTAATGTTAAGATAATTGTGATTTTAGAACTATAAAACCCTCTCGTTTTGGTGGTGTAATGGCGGGCTTCGCTCGCATCGCCTTTCTCGTGGGTTTTGGCTCGTGGGGTTTGGCTCGTGAGTTCGACTCGCGTCTTATCACGAGCCAAAGCCCGAGGCTAACTTTGTTTCTTTTCAAAAGTCGTATCCACGAGCTGAGGCCCGTGCTTACTGTACTAGCATGTTGTGTTTCAAAAGCCCTTCCTCGTGCTTGGTCGGCTGTGTCTTCCCGTTAGCCATTGTAACCGCAGGCTTAACGGAGACAGGACGTCCATCACGGGTGGAGTCATGTACTATGGATTAAACTTCTCTTACCTGGAATATTCCGCCTCTTCCTAATTTATTACAAGCACGAAGCGTGGCTAGCGAGACACCTCTCAAACAATGAGTAACCCCCGGAAACACTAAGCATATGCCATTGCATCTGGAGGCTTTTCTGTAAAGTCCTGCAACATTGCGACCTGCTGGCAGCATGAAGCTTACACAATGCCCTGCTGCCTTCAATCTCGTCTCGTGTCTGTATTAGAGTCTGAGAGCAGCTCAGTAGAACAGTCCCCTCTTCCGGATGTAAACAAATGACCAGTTGGGGCGACAACCCTGAGCGGGGAGAGCGTATGTGCCGCTTATGTGATTGGGGCATCCTAAGCAGCTGCTATCAACGTATGAAAAGCACGCTCTGAGCTCGACGAAGAGCGAGGAGCCTTCTACCGGGAAGACATTCCCAGGAGGGCAGTCGTGCTGAGAATTATGCACTCCCTACTGCACAGTTTTACAAACGGCATTCTCGCCAAGTGGAGGATATGCCGGCTCCGGGGCGTGGGACACCACCTCTTGAGACAACAGCATAGCACAGCACGAAAAGACACCTAGGTTAAAGTTTGGTGCAGGTGCTGTGTCTCCAGCCAAAAGACTAGGGGGCGAGCAAAGCCAGAAACAGAGGGTATAGCGACAGAACAGTCTTTTTCGGATTTGAACGGTCTCTCCGTGGTAGGGGATAGGGAGGAGAAGGGATCAAGCTGCTATTTAAGCCACCGTGACTGGAGGGTCCTACATTTCATAGCCCACGACTAGAGTCAAATGCCCTCAGCACATCTAGTTGCCATCATTTGAGCACCAGCCTCCATAATTGTAGCATGTCTCACTCACCCAGCTTTCATCACTAATGTAGCCTCTGCCCTCTAGGCGTCAATTATTGAAGCTTGGGCCAACAGCATGCTTACTGCAAAATTCATTTTCTTAGCATCTTCAATAATAACAAAAAGTGCCCCATAATCGTCAGCCCATGCAGCATATACCCCAGCACCCCCTAATATTGGAACCTGTGCCTTAGCTTCCATACCTAATTCAGTCGGCACACACGTTCTCCCAGCATAACCCGCTTTTGTAGCATGTGCCCTGCAACATCCCTAACAGCATATGTCCCCCAGGACCGCTAGCTAAAGCGGTATGAAGCTCCCAAACTATTTATCTTTGCATTCCTACTTTTTGCAGCCTGAGCCTCCCAGAGTTCCACTTTGCAGCAACATGTCTCTCAGCATCTGAAAGAATAGCAGCTTGAGTCGCTAGAAGGGTTTACTTTTGCAGAAGGATCCTTGCAGCAGCACTAACTAATGGAACACGCGCCTCACAAAATGTCAAATTACTACTTGTGCCCTCAACACCCCCAACTATTCCAGCACCTTTGCCCATCGCTCCCAAACTATTGCAGCACCTGCCCCTTGCAAGAACTAATGAATGATATGCCGTCAACTCGAACTATTGCAGCATGTTTCTTGGGCATCCATCTACTGTCATGTGTTCTCAAACATCCTGTATGAACTGCAGCATGCGGCTTGAGCACCTCAATTATAGCATGTGCCCAAAGTGTCCACGCTTATCACGGCAACTGCTGCAGACTCCACAACTAATGCAACAAAAACTTTCAGAATGACAAATAACCGCAACGCATACCTGCATTATATTACGACACTGCATTACTCAAAACGTTTGTAGCTGGTACTTTTAACATTGCAAACCATTATAGCATGTATACACAACATCCTAAACTATTGCAGCACGCACCAAACACATTCCTTACTATATGCATCATATTCTCCTCCCTAGCAACGCCAACTTTCAAGGGTATACCCACGATATCCCATTATTGCAGTATATACCGTGGCAGTGCGTGATAAGAAGTATGTACACCTTGTGTCACTAGAATTACCAACTGAAGCAGATTGTACCTTCAGCATCCTAATTTTTTAAAGATCATGCACAACTATTCGTCATGCACATTCCAGCATTCCTCAACATTTTATATTGTGCCCCAATAGCTCCCTAATGGCGCTTGCGCTCTTGGCATTCCCAAACATAGCAGCAAGTGCAACCAGATATCTCTTGCCATTGCAGCACCTGTCCCCAGCTTGACCAACTACTGCAGCGCCTACCCCTACCTAGTTTGCCAATCTACTAAAGTGGCCACCTCCAGCTTGCCTTTCCCTGGGTTCCCCTGTAACTACACTGCCTGCTCCAGCTCCCCCAACTACTGTACCACCTGCTCCCACATCCGTAACTTTTGGACCGCCTATACCACATCACTATTGGGGCATCTGCCTCCAACAACCATAATGCAACTTTCTGCCAGCATTCGGTACTAATATAGCACGTTCCAATACACGACTACTGCAACCGGCGGCTCGTTAACACTGCACCCTCAGCATCTCCATTCCAATATTGAACCCTAACATCCTTTACTACTGTAGTATCCCCATCGACTTCAACATGTGCTTAGAGATACGCCAACTATCACAGCATGCATTTCCATCATACCCACCAATTGCAGCAACATCAATATCCCGAACATCTGCAACATGTGCCTTCCAGGATCACCAGATACTGCTGCAAAGTACTGCAGAATTCAAGAACATCTGAATCTATTGCAGCATGCGCCAGCAGGACCAAGAACTATTGTAGCATAAGCTCACAGCACCACCAACTACTGCAACATATATACTACTGTAACAATAACTTTTGCTGTTCGAGCATGCAGCACCCCCAATCACAGAACATATCCCTGCAACACCCCATAACCACTGCAAAATGGGCCTGCAACAACCCAACTCCTGCAACTTGTCCTTCAGCATCCCCAGCTCTTGCACGTGCCTCAGCATCATTAGCCATTTCATCCCAGAAAAAGTCCCCATCACCCTCAACTATTCTAGCATGCCGTGTCAGCATAATTAACTATTGCAGTACGGACTCAAGACTGCTTAACTGCGGCAGCGCAAACACTACAATCAGCAGCAACTGCAGATCTCCAGCAGTCTGTGAAAATGTGTACTATTTGATAAAGTACCAAAAGCACTCCTAACTATTGCAGCACGTCCATAATCAACATTATGCCCGCTGATATAAGTATACTTCTACCTTTATCTTCCTTAATCCAAGTGCGTGCGTCTTTTAGCTTTCCTAATTCTAACAGGTGCACGTTAAAGGCAAGCATCCATAATCCAGTATGCCCCCACCCTTCTAGTCCCTATACCATCTGGGACCCTCGCTTGATTCTATTTAATTATCATAATCACAGCCTGTGTATCCACTCTTGGGGGTGGTGCCCGATGCTTCCAGTACAGGGCGGGTGCAACACAGGACTGTGCAAGATGTCAGCTAGATCTGTGCAGAACAGGTGCTCAGAGTGCGCAGCCGATGGGGCAGGGGTGATTAGTGTGTTCAGTGTACATACAATGCAGAACAGGCGAGTGGACAATATGTGTACGGAAGGTACTCCGTGTTCACCCACGGTGACTGCTGGGTGTGTTCAGCGTGAGCCCTCGGTGTGCACATGGTGTGTAGTTTACAAGTGCCCTTTGCGTGTTTGCTGTGTGTGTACAGTGGCATCAGTGGGTGCTCTGCGGCGGTGCTCATTTCTCTGTAAGGGTTGTAGGGGGCTGATCGTTGTGTTCAGTGCAGAGTGTCAGTGTATGTGTGCGAGTGGGTTCGGCGAGCTCCCCCAAGCCCTGGTGCCGTACCTGAGCTCGCCCTGTGTCCGGTCACCACCGCTTCTCCGGTGACTGGGTGCAGCCAGGTGGTGCTCTTCGCCTCCTCGCTGGGGAAAGAAAGGAGACAGGTTACACCTGAGCCCCGAGCCCTGGCCCCGCTCCCCTCTCCCAGGGCTCCACTCACTTGATGAAGAAGACCCGGCCGTGCTTGGTGACGCCGTAGCTCCAAGTCCGAGGCAAGGAGCAGACCCAGTCCAGGTTCAGATCCGCCGCCATGTCTACGAGCGCTGCTGGGGAACAGCGGCGGCTGGGGAAAGCCGAGCACGGCAGGCAGGCGGGCGCGCGCACGCGTAGAAGAGCGCGCCCGCGCGCTGTCCACAAACACCTTGGGAAGAACGCATGCACGCGCGCGGGACTTCCGGCTTCTCTTTTTCCAAAGGACTCGTACTGCGGCCCCGCCTTCTACAGATGGACAGCCAACAGTCGGGGTGTCCGTCTTCTCTGTCCATGCTTCGAGCACTCCTTCTTCGGACAGGTGCGCGCACCAGTCTATCAGCGCTCAGTAGGTGTGAGATCAAATGAATCTACAGGAGCAGCCGGGCGGGCGGCGTACCAACAGTAGGACCGTGAATAAACCACAGGCAACCCTAGGCTGTGCCTCAGTGTAGCAGGGCGCGGTCACAGTCAGGCTGTGGGTAGCCCGAACTCCAAGGACGCAAGCACAAGAACTGCCTGTGGTTACATACAGACAATAAATATCTCGCCAGGACATCCCAGTCTCAATCACGGGCAGTGTCCCACCGAGGCAGCGCTCAGCAGTAATGACTACAGAAGGGCTGTTCTCAGCCGTGAGTGCCCTAGCAGGCAGGGGTTTGGTACAGCCAGTGCCCCCAGCTGGTAGCCTTTCACTAAAATCAGTGTCTTCAGCGTACATATAATCAAGTTCGCGCCAACCTCCCAGTATGCCCAGCAGTATTTACATTTTAATTCAGTACACTATTAGGATTTTTTTTACAGTGTACATGCAAACACTCCGAGAACCTCTCCGTCTTTGCAAACACTTTAAGTAGCCTCTCTCCTAGACAACATAGTCCTAGATTGCTACTTTTAGAAATTTATCGCGGAGGAAATCCTACTTAACTTCAAGATATCAGGACAATTATTTCTACTGGATAAGTATTCTAAAGGGTTGCATTACGGTACTGTTGATAATTAATAAGGTAGAGCAAGCTTTGGCAGTGCCAACAAGTCTCGCCTTTGTGTACTGTATTGTAATTGTATTCTGTAGTAGCTGGTTGGGGCAGTGAGTGCCTACGCCACAGAATGGGGCCTAACTGCACGTTGTGAATGAATGAGACACAGACACTAGCTACTCGGTAAGGGCCGAAGACCACGAGCGGTCTCGCGCCCGTTTATTTATACCCGAGGGCTGACCCGCCCCCTGGCAGTATGCGTGCGTGCGTGTGTGGCTCCGTCAGTACATCCCTCCAAACTCACAGATGATCAGTCCAGTCATATTTAGTTGTTTCAGTGACTCGGAGCTTCCATGCATAGTCCTGGGGAAGTAGCTGCTCGTATTGCGTACTGTCCATTACATTCACTGACGCCCCTGTGTCAATCAATGCCTGTAACCGGGGAACCCCCTATCTGGACTTCACTCATCGGTGGCGGCCTTTTCCTGGATCCATGCCGTCCAACGAAGGAGACAAAGAAGATGTCATCGTCATCGTTATCATCTAAACGGAATGACTTCGTTGGGAACGGTCGCTCCCTTCTGCCCTCGCTGACTCCTGCCTAAAGCTGCATGGTATTGTCTGCATTGCGCTGCTGACCTAACTTAACGCCTGAACGTGCTTGTAGCATTGTAATATTACTATAGCCTGCATAGCGCTGCTGTCATCATTAAGCGCTTGAACGTGCCTGCCTGTTTGTGTACTCGACTGTGCCTGCATTTGGTCATTCATTGTAATTGATTGTGTCAATAACCTCATCATTTTCCCCCAACCCGGTCTGTACTCGCGTTGTAGCCGCCATTTGCTGTGTTGTCGTTGTTTTGCCCTGAGCCCGCCCCCTCCACCACGCACCCGCCTCCCAGCTGCTCCTCCCTCCCACTAAGAGGCTAGGCTCACCCCTGACCACCGAAGCGCTGTGACCGCCCTGACTTCGTTGGGAACGGTCGCTCCCTTCTGCCCTCGCTGACTCCTGCCTAAAGCTGCCTGGTATCGTCTGCATTGCGCTGCTGACCTAACTTAACGCCTGAACGTGCTTGTAGCATTGTAATATTACTATAGCCTGCATAGCGCTGCTGTCATCATTAAGCACTTGAACGTGCCTGCCTGTTTGTGTACTCGACTGTGCCTGCATTCGGTCATTCATTGTAATTGATTGAGTCAATAACCTCATCATTTTCCCCCAACCCGGTCTGTACTCGCGTTGTAGCCGCCATTTGCTGTATTGTTGTTTTGCCCTGAGCCCGCCCCCTCCACCACGCACCCGCCTCCCAGCTGCTCCTCCCTCCCACTAAGAGGCTAGGCTCACCCCTGACCACCGAAGCGCTGTGACCGCCCTGACTTCGTTGGGAACGGTCGCTCCCTTCTGCCCTCGCTGACTCCTGCCTAAAGCTGCCTGGTATCGTCTGCATTGCGCTGCTGACCTCACTTAACGCCTGAACGTGCTTGTAGCATTGTAATATTACTATAGCCTGCATAGCGCTGCTGTCATCATTAAGCGCTTGAACGTGCCTGCCTGTTTGTGTACTCGACTGTGCCTGCATTTGGTCATTCATTGTAATTGATTGTGTCAATAACCTCATCATTTTCCCCCAACCTGGTCTGTACTCGCGTTGTAGCCGCCATTTGCTGTGTTGTTGTTGTTTTGCCCTGAGCCCGCCCCCTCCACCACGCACCCGCCTCCCAGCTGCTCCTCCCTCGCCCCTCCCCACCCACTTATGACAGATGCTTCAGCGCGCAGCGTTCACGCGCAGCGATCGCGCCCCAGTCGCGCCGAAGGTGCGCCAAAGGTAAGCCCGTCTACGCCCGTCCGCGCCTGGACCGCGTCCAGCGCCAGACCCCCTGGCCTCCGTACCTCCCGCCCCTCCCGCATCAAATACAATGCCACCACCCTCTTAGCCCTAAACCCCGGTCGACTCCCCAACTGCGCCCAAGCCGCTCCTGGACACACCCATGGACCCTTCTCCTGCAACTCCTGTAAGTTCGACGCCACAAAGAACAACTCCTCATCCACGAACACAAAACAGATATCTGACACCAACCACCTACAATGCATTCTGCTCAACACCCGCTCGATCCACAGACACGCCATCGACCTTTGGAATCTACTAGACACCATCTCCCCGGACGTCGCCTTCCTAACAGAAACATGGATGAACGCCTCCTCAGCCCAAGACATCACCATTGCCATCCCGGAAGGCTACAAGATCATCCGTAAGGACCGCATCAAACAAACAGGAGGAGGAATCGCTATCGTCCATAAAACCTCCATCCGCATCTCAACCAGCTCAGACGCCAACCTTACCAGCGCCGAACACCTTCACTTCCAGATCCACACCGACCCCAAGACCACACTCAGAGGCACCCTCCTCTACAGGCCTCCAGGACCCCGTGCACAATTCAGTGACGACATCACTGACTTTATCACCCCACACGCCCTCCCCTCCGAGGAATTCATTCTATTAGGAGACCTCAATTTTCACCTGGACAAGAGCAATGACAGCAACACCACCACCCTTCTGGACAATCTCGCCAACCTCGGACTCAAACAACTTGTCAACACCCCCACCCACATTGCAGGTCACACACTTGACCCTATCTTCACCTCCAGCAAACATATCTCCTTCAGTCACACCACAGCTCTCCATTGGACGGACCACAGCTGCGTTCACTTTACCTACAAAAAGACCACAACCCACAACCATCCTCAACCTACTCTGCGAAGAAATTGGAACAAAATCACCATCGACCAGATCTCCTCATCGCTTCTTCAAAACTCCCCTGCCCACTCCTCAAACCCCAACCAAGCAGCCATTAACCTCACCCAATGGCTAACCCACAGCGCCGACAACCTAGCACCGTTGAAAAAACGTCAAATCAGACTAGGCAGCAAAAACGCCTCCTGGTTCAACGATGATCTTAAGAAATCCAAGAAACTCTTTCGCTCCCTCGAAAAAGCATGGAAAAAAGACCCAACCACCAGCACCAGGGACGCCTTCAAAGACGCCACCCGCATACACCACCAACTTATCCGATCTGCCAAGAAAGCCGCATTCAAAGACCGACTAGATAACAACGCACACAACAGCAAGGAATTATTCAACATCGTCAAAGAATTTACCAACCCCTCAGCCAATTCCAACGACATCACCCCCTCTCAAGCCCTTTGCGACTCCCTAGCTTCATTCTTCCACAACAAAATCGCAGACATCCACAACAGCTTCGACAACCAACCCGGAGACCAACCCATCCAACCTTCTGCAGTACCTTCACCCCCCCTGAACATCCTTAATGACTGGAACCCAATCTCCACTGAGGACACCATCCGCCTGATGAACTCCATCCACTCAGGATCCCCTACAGACCCATGCCCTCACCACATCTTCAACAAAGCAGACTCCATCATAGCACCACACCTCCGAGACGTCATCAACTGCTCCCTCAACTCTGCCATCTTCCCGGAAAGCTGGAAACACGCAGAACTCAGCGCCCTTCTGAAAAAACCCACAGCTGACCCCACCGAACTCAAAAACTACCGCCCCATCTCGCTCCTTCCATTTCCGGCCAAAGTCATTGAGAAAGCTGTCAACAATCAGCTCGCCGCCTTCCTCGAAACCAACAAATCCCTCGACTCCTCACAGTCCGGCTTCCGAGCCAAACACAGCACTGAGACCGCCCTCATCGCAGCAACAGACGACATTCGAACTCTACTGGACAATGGAGACACAGTCGCCCTCATCCTCCTCGACCTCTCCGCAGCCTTCGACACAGTCTGTCATAGCACACTACTGCCACGCCTCAGAAACATCGGAGTCCAAGGAAAAGCATTGGACTGGATCACCTCGTTCCTCACCGGTAGAACTCAAAGAGTCCGCCTCCCACCATTCAAATCAGAGGCCTCTGGAGTCATTTGCGGCGTACCACAAGGATCTTCACTAAGCCCCACCCTCTTCAACGTATACATGAGCCCCCTCGCGGCCATCGCACGCCAACACAACCTCAACATCATCTCCTACGCTGATGACACTCAACTGATCCTTTCACTCACCAATGACCCGAACACCGCCAAAACCAACCTACATGAAGGAATGAAAAAAGTAGCCGAGTGGATGAACCACAGCCGTCTGAAACTGAACTCAGACAAAACAGAAGTCCTTATCTTAGGTACCTCCCCCTCCGCCTGGGATGACTCTTGGCGGCCAGAAGCCCTTGGAAAAGCACCCATCCCGACGGACCACGCACGAAACCTGGGCGTCATCCTGGACTCCTCGCTCTCTATGAACAGACAGGTCAGCGCCGTTTCGTCATCTTGGTTCAACATTCTTCGCATGCTCAAAAAAACATTTCGCTGGATCCCCACCGAAACTAGAAAAACGGTCACCCACGCACTGGTCACGAGCCGCCTGGACTACGGAAACACCCTTTACGCCGGTACCACCGCAAAACTCCCCAAAAAAACTACAACGCATCCAGAACGCTTCAGCCAGACTCATACTTGACATCCCGCGTAAAGACCACATCTCTGGTCACCTGAAAAACCTCCACTGGCTCCCCGTCAATAAGAGGATTACATTTCGACTCCTAACCCACGCACACAAAGCACTTTAAGAACTTGGACCTGAATGCCTCAACTCACGACTTTCCTTCTACAACCCTTCCCGCCAGCTACGATCCTCCAACCAAGCCCTTGCTACTGTACCTCGCATCAACAAAACCACCATGGGAGGAAGATCCTTCTCCTACCTGGCAGCTAAAACCTGGAACTCACTCCCCACTCACCTTTGTCTCACTCAGAACCACCTGGCATTCAGAAAGCAACTTAAAACTTGGATATTCGACAAGTAATTCCCCACCCTTCCTCTAGCGCCTTGAGACCCTCTGGGTATGTAGCGCGCTATATAAATTATTTGACTTGACTTGACTGTCTGAGGCGCGTCGCCGCACGGCCCGGGGTCCTCGAGAGAGATCTGACATACCCCTTGGGCGTCGCTCCTTCCGCCTGGACCGGCGCGACGGCTGCCTCTGCTGCGGCATACTTACGCAAAATGATTCATCTTGCCGCAGTTGGAGCACGCCTTTCCTCGTGCAAAACACCATCCGTTCGGGGGATGCTCCATCCCACAGTTTCCACATACAGAGCGTGAGGTCGCCGACGGCTGATTTCTCTGTGTTGAGGGAGGTGGCCTTCTTCGGATTACATCTACGTGTTCTTCTTTGATGGACAAGTGTTTTGCCGGCGCAGCTGGTCTGTCCAACGCGGCCTGCATCGCTTCCGCCCTTGCATTTGATAGTTCGTGTGACCTCGCCAGCACGAGGATCTCGTCCAGGCTGATTCGTGGTTGCCGTAGGATTAGGCATCTCAGCTGGACCGACCGACAGCCTTGTATGAGCTGTGCTCTGATCTCTAGCATCCTGTCTGGCAGTTCACACGATGTCGCAAGCTTACGCAGCCTCTCATAGAAGACGTTGATCGATTCACCCTCCACTTGGCGGGCTAGGCGCAGCTTGAACCACTCGTAATCTGGGTCAAAATGGCGGTTAAGAGCTGTGACGGCAGCCGTGTAGTCGCTGTCGTCATGTCTGAGCGGAAGGGTTTCGAATAGTTCATAAAGCTTGTCACCCCCATAGCACATCAGGAGCGAGCGTTTGGCTTTGCCATCGGTTTCTCTGACACCCACAAAGTTATGTTCTAAACGTTCAAGCCAGAGACGCCACCACGCAGCTGCCGTGGCGGGATCAGATAGTTCACTGAAGGGCGGGAGCGGAGCTGCCATGGTTTGGCCAGGCGTGGTAGGCACAACGTTGATGGCAGGGACCTGAGCTGGTGGCCCCGCTTGCAGTGGCCCGGCATTCTGTGGTGGCAAAGGTGGCGGAGTTGGAACTCGTTGGGCTGGTCCGGCGGCCGCAGCCCCCCCTGTTGCCTGCTGGTTCATCTCTGGCCTTGTGGCAGGACATGGGCTGCGTGCTGATGTGGGTGTGTGGCGGTGGCACGTGGTGACTTGCTGCTGTAATAGACTGGTGGACCCTCCTCCTCCTTTTGGAGCGAAATCTGTGCTTCACACAAGGCTAAACAGCCCTTCCAGATTCTCCAGGGCCTAGACGGCCGGTGCGAGCGACTCTGGGCGTGTCTCGCCCCTTGGATGGGCACAATCGGCAGCTTCGCGAAATGTGTGAGCTGTTGCAGGGTAAATCCTCTGCGTCTGCAAGAAGCGTGAGTGGTCGCGGGGGTGCGGCGAGGGCCGAGTCAGTCCCTCCGATCAACGCCGAACGCGTTGCCGCTTCAATCCCCTCCCATGCGCAGACAGGCCTGAGCGCTGGGGCAGCGGTGAGGCAGTGCTGGGCCTCAGATGTGGGGATGCTGGTGCAGGCAGCAGTGTGGGGCATGCGGCAGACGCAGTTTCTCCCCCTGGAGGGCTCACCTCAAACGCCACAGCAGGCGCGAAGCTCCTATCGGCAGCAGGTAAGGCGGGACCGGCCAGCACAGCGGGGTGGCACCCGCGAGGGATCTTGGCAACAGCCGCAAGCTCCAGCGCAGGCAGCGCGAGCGCGGCACAGGCAGCACCGCGGGACACGGCAGGCGTGTCCGTGGGGGCGAGGCGTGGGCAGAGCACCGCCTCATCGCCAGTGTAGTAGCTGGTTGGGGCAGTGAGGGCCTACGCCACAGAGTGGGGCCTAACTGCACGTTGTGAATGAATGAGACACAGACACTAGCTACTCGGTAAGGGACGAAGACCACTAGCGGTCTCGCGCCCTTTTATTTATACCCGAGGGCTGACCCGCTCCCAGGCTGTATGCGTGCGTGCGTGCGTGCATGCGTTTGTGGACGGGCCGTGTGCTCCGTCAGCACACATTCTACATCTTTTACTACCACTGACACAAGTCGTTAAAGCGTTTTCAAATAGGCACAGTGCTGCTGTGGAAGCAAAGATTAGTGGTTAATTCAGTGGTTGGTCATTGTTGTAAATTAGAATTAGTCTTGTGCTATTCTCAAGGAAGCAATTCAATGTATTTTTTCCAGTTTGCATGTTGTAAATTAAATGTTAAATAAATAGGAGTTACATGTGATCATTAGGGGTATGTTAGTCCATGCAAATTTTGGGTGGTATTTGATGAGCTAGGAGATATTAAGTATTGTTAGGTTGTAGGGGCATGACTTTCAAAGGAGAGGTTATGATCTTTTTAATGAAGTGTGAACAATTTTCAGAAAAACAGTAATAGAGATTACTCGTAGGCGTGGACACTGGGCGAACTGAACTTTCCTTCCCTTTGGATCACGGACTAACGGAGGCTGAGCAAGGGAACTTCTTTCGACTGAGGGGCAGAGTACGCCGGGACTAACAGCCGGTTCGGGACTGCGAGGACCAGCGGGCCTTGCGTGTCATCATTGGCCACAGCTGGGTCATTTTCCCGCACCCTCCTCCCTGACTGCATATTACGCCTCGCGGCCCCCGCTCCGCGGGAGCCGCTCGTAGGCGTGGACACTGGGCAAACTGAACTTTCCTTCCCTTTGGATCACGGACTAACGGAAGCTGAGCAAGGGAACTTCTTTCGACTGAGGGGCAGAGTACGCCGGGACTAACAGCCGGTTCGGGACTGCGAGGACCAGCGGGCCTTGCGTGTCATCATTGGCCACAGCTGGGTCCTCTTCCCGCACCCCTCCTCCTACCTACTTTAGCAACGCCCACACCCACGCACGCAAGACGCGCACAGGATGTGCCCGAGCCAAGGGCGGGCCCGTTTAAGCCCGTTAGAGACCGTCTGAGACCGGACCGGGCCACATCTCTTGGTTCCCACATATATCTCCCAGAAGGGGTCGGCTCAACTACTGTAAGTTAAAGTTTACTTCTTGACCGAGGGTTCCTGCAGTTTAAGATGGCTGAATGTGAGCTCAGGAGCAAAACTTTATCAGCAACCAGTAACACAGCGGGTACATTGGATAATTATATCACCAGAACAACCTCCCTCATATCTAATGAAATCTCCATTCTGGAAAAGCGTTTATCCCAAGAACTGCTAAATACCAAAAGATCTTCATTGGGACATATTAGGAATGCTAAATCACCAGTTAAGGGAGTGGTCACTATCAATAGTTGTATTGAAATGTTGGATAATGTGGTAAATGAGGGGGCTGGTGCATTGGGGGAGATTCCTTCGCAGTGTAGTAATAGCAACGATCAAAGCATCTTGGAATTCAACCCTGCTGCTTCTGTAAGTACCGATCCTGCAGGGATAATCCAGGAGACTTTGAATGACAACAATCCAAGGGGCCAGCAAGAGGGGGCCATACCTAAAAGGAAAGGTATGGATCACAAATTAGGCGGCCGAAAGGCCAAGATTGCCAAAAATGCGGGCAGTTCAAACCCCCCTAGAGATAGAACCCAAACACCTAATATGTTTGACCTGAATAGCAATAATTCTTTTACCCAAGAGGAAGATCCAATGTGTACTAAATTAAGCACGATATGTAAAGCCTTGATAGACCCCTTTGTAACCAGACTCAGCCAGATAGAGTTAAGGCTGTCTAGTATTGAAAAGGCTACTACCGGGGGAGGAGCCAAGATGGCGACCTGAACGGACGCTCGATTCCCGGCTCCGCTGGCCAGTGCGCTTTGCACCCACATCCTGCTCGCTTATCCGAGATGTAACAGCCGCGGATGGTAGCCACGATCGCGCTGATGCACCGGGAGTTTTCCCGGTGTCCCTGCCTGCTGGAATCCCGTAGATAGCGCCGTGTTGGGTGCCGGGCTCCATGGCCGGGCTCTGAGACCGGCGCCGCCCCTGGCTATCGCGGACCCTTGAGACGGCTGCCGCCGGTTGAGATCCTGTGACTGCGATCGTCCCTACCTACTGAAGCCGGTGCAGAGGACTTGAGAAGGAGTTTTCTAGCGACGCGCAGCAGCCCCGCCTCGGTGGGTCGAAGTGTTGGTGAGCGGTGATTGTTTCGGTCCCCGCTCCCTTGGTTGGCGCTGCAACTGCTCCGAGGTGGCCATTGAGAGGGGCGCCCTACGACTAGTCCGCCCGGCCCCTGAGACTAGCCCAGAGTCCCCTGGATCCACGGAGGCTTCTACCCGATGTGACGCCCCCCCCTTTTCGCGCTGGATGTCCGGGATGGCGGCGGCCTCCTACACAGCGCCGAGGGCTGACCCGCCTGATAGCAGTCCCTCACCACTAGACGGTGACCTGAGGGCGCCATTACAACGCCCGCCGAGCACAAAGGGACAGCCCAGGGCTCAGGGGGAGCTGACATGCCGGGATATTGTGGATGCACTCGCTGACCTCAGGGAGGAAATGCGGTCACTTTCTGCGCGGTTTGGAGACCGGACTGACGGAGTGGTACAACGGCCGGAACGGGTCTGCTCGGCTGACCCCTGGCACGGTGCGAAGTCGACCTTCTCAGCTGCTGTGCGCGAGGTGCATACTGTGGAGCCGGCTGCTATCGGTGAGGTTACGACTGTTTCCCGGAGCTGCGATTCCGGCGCGAGATGGCTGGGGGTTCTGAACGGAGATACAACGTTGCAGTTTTCCACGGATTCTGCAACAATGTTTCCAGGACTGTTGCTGAGCTCCAGGCCCCCACGGTTGCAACGTTCTCCTGCGCAGGCTGCCTCCCGAGTGCTCTTTCTCCAGTTTGGGCTGAACTCTCGGTTGTGGTGCTCGGAGGCCCCTTTTCCAATTGTTTGCTATTTGCCTGCTGCTGCTGGACGTCCATTTTGCCTCTTCTTCCTCCCTCCTCCTCGGCAGCGGCCATTTTGTCCTCAGGTACTTTGTAGAGCTGGCTTCCCTCGATTACCAAGTCTGAAGAGACGCTTACGCTCTGGCCAGGGCTGATTGCAGTCAATTGAGACCGGGACTGGGAGGTTTGCATGGACTCGGAACTGAAAACGGTGACTCTGTGCTGCAATGTGCGACTTATTAGGCTCCGCCCCATTTAATATTGTGACACGATAATAGTTGCTTATTGGAATTACCGGGGCGATGGTGAATTGTAAAGGGGATTGTTCGGTAATGTTGGTGATTGGGCTTTACTAAATGTGTTAGATATAGTGTCGGGTGGTGACGGGCTGGGACTGATTCGGTACTTCTTGCCTGCTTCCTTAGAGTCGCTCTTCCTCTCCTGCATGCCGCTGGTTGTATATTTCGCAAAGTGCTAAGATTGGAGGTGTCTGGGAATCCGGGACATCGGTAATTGGATGTGCTCCTCCCCGCCAATTTCCCCCCCCCCAACTTCCTATTTGGGAGTGGTAGAAGGGCTGGTTCTTTTCTCCCTCCCAGTAGTCAACCGTGACATTTCCTTCTTCTCAACTTTTCTTCCATCTTTTTGGCGTTTCTTGCTTACTCCTTCTCTCTCTTCTGACTTTTCTCCTTGCTAAATTTCGGGTTTATAGGGCGACAGGCACTCTGCTAGAGGGGGGGTAGGCCATAGCCTCTGCATGTGTGTAGGGTGGGGGGTTATATTTCCTTTTTGTTAGTTTCTATGGGACCGGTTTTTTTCTTCTACGACTTTATCCTTTTGCCCATGGTAGGGTGTGCTGGGTGTGGGGTGGCTGTGGTGATGTTACTAGGTTACAGATGCTACTTTGTGACGTTGATAATGTATTACCATCCTGCCTGGCGGGGACGTGCTTGCTGCTGTGCGAATTGTTTGCTGTAATTGCTACTGTCGTGTCCCCCCTACATGGACCTTGTTCTTTTTTCTTATTTTGCTTGTACGGATTACTACGGCCTCTGTGACAGTTGCATAACAAAAAATTTTAAAATTTAACCTTCATCCATCCTGTGCCATGGTGCTGCGTTTTTCTCCAGTTTTCTTCCCTTATTGTGAATGGTTCTGATGCAGTACTGGGTCGCCGCAATGTATGCTCTGGTGCTCGATTGAGTGTTCGAGGCCGGCCGGATGGTTGTAGGCCCGTATTTGTTACTTTCCATGTGCACAATAAAGGTTTTCAAAAAAAAAAAAAAAAAAAAAAAGAAAAGGCTACTACCCGGGTTGGAGATGGCATGGATAGGGTTAACTTGATGTTGAGGGAGGGAGACCAGGGTGCCAAAAAACCTCAGAGGGGGCCTCATTCTGGTTCTACTAATGCTCTAGGTAGTGTGGAACACACAGTACAAATGGCACCTAGTAAAACTAGTACCAAAATAGTGAGATGTCCAGAAGTAGCGGCCACCGGGACAGAAAAAGACACTATCCCTACACCAGTGGTCCAGAGTAAGATAAATCCTGCTGGCCAACAGCACAACAAGTTCGTAATTAACCTAACCCCAGAATCAAGCCCCTTTGTTGTTGTATTAACAGGGGTACCATCCGGTGGAGGACCCGGGACGGGAATCCTATCAATCACTAAAAAACAAAGTTACTAGTTGGCTGAATATGAATAGGCCACTGCCTCCCCAATGCTTTAGTGAGATTTTGATGGTACGAAGGATAGACTGGATAGGTACCTCAATCAAAAGTATCAAGGGGGATTGTGTTTTGGTTAACTTCCGCGACCCAAGAACAGTTAGGCACATGTGCTCTTGGCCCTATCCAGCCCTTGATACTACTATCCAGTCCTTCCCCCTGTCTTTCTTTTACCGGCCGGCCCCCCAGACTGCCAACGAGGAGCTAGAGGATGGTTGGACGAGGGTGGGATCAAGGGGAAGGAGAACTGAGAATGGGCTAGGGAAGGCCCACATCAATCCCCCGGGCCCCTGTTTGACTTGTAATCGTTTCAGCCCCCTGCACATGGTAGATTGACTCCCCCCGCATTCATTTCGGGAGGGTGACGAGTCACTGGCATGCTCCAGGCCGAGATTACATACCGGGCCCTCTATTACGAACTTCGACGATGATTGCTGCCCACCCAAGGAACCCACTGGGCTGGATGTAAGTTCTAATAAAGATGCCCCAAATTGTACAGCGATGGGAGACCCAGCTCTTGGCGTAGGGGCACAGGAGATCCGGGAGCCAACTACCGGAGATCATAATGGGCGAGGGAGGAGTTATGCTAACCCTGATAGGCAGGGCTTTTTAACTATTCTGTCATGGAATTTGGCCGGCCTTGGTAATAAGATTGATTCCCCAAAATGGGGAACGTTCATAGATAGGAATGATGTGTGTCTTTTCCAAGAAACATGGGCCCGAGAGGATAAGACACGCATTGGTTATGATGCCTACTCTGTACTAGCGAGATGGGGTGGGAGGGGTCGCCCCTCGGGGGGCCTTTTATTCTGGATGGGCTCGCACCTAAGCTGTACGGCCAAGTCTCTGAATACATCCTCAGATGACGTGCAATGTGTGATCCTGGAATGGTCCAATGGCACTAAGCTTGCACTGGTGAATGTATACTCTAGACCAGTGAGCGCTTCTATGGAGTCCAATACAGTCGAGGAACTCTCCTCTCTTTTAAGTTCCATACCCAGCAGCGCCCAGTTTGTGATTGGGGGTGACCTAAATTGCAACTTCGAGCCGCTGGCAGGGCTTTTGGATGAAGGACTCCTCGAGGAGTATGTTTTTTGGGATATACCCACTTTAGACTACTCGCCCCCCAGGCCTTGGACACCACTGGCAGTACAAATCACGTCCTTAACACTTAAGCAGGGCGTGCAATGGTAGAGTTAACTCAGATAGACCTCCCAAGTGTACCTTTAACAAGCAGGGGAAAGAGGCCAGACTGGACTACATATTTGAAGAAACTAGGTCGTGGGGCACAATAAGGGATTTCTCTGTCATACCGCGGCATGACAGTGATCATAACGCCTTAAGCTTAAAAATAACTATCCCTGGCATTGCAAGGGGGAATATGGATGCAAATTCCGACCTAGACTCAAGAATGATCCTAACCAATGACAGGAAAAGAATAAAGTGGGCAAAAATTCTAGAAAGACCAGAGCGAGTCTCGGAGCTTTATCCTCTTGGTTTGCCCATTCTAGAGGAAATTAGTATTGCACTAAATGATGGTTCCATTTATGATAGTTCAGGCAAGGCAGGAAAACTTAATGAACAGTTAATACACACCCTGTCAGACGTATTTTACCCTACTGCGGCTAAGCGGCCGCAAAAGGGTATTAGTTCCAATTGGTATAACTCTACATGTAGAAGAGCCAAGACAGCACTTGTCCCCTCTATCAAAAATAAGGCTAGCAGGTCCATAGTCCAGACCTTGAGAGCTAATTATAAGCATGTATTAAAGCATGCAAGAGAGGAATGGGACCATGATAAGTGGACTGACTTATCTAATGCCCTTGCAACTAGAGACCTACAAAGATTCTGGTCCATTGTAAACAATGGCTCTGCAGAACCAGTTGAAGCAGTGGAGGCTAATATAGCCGAAGGTGTCTGGGAAGAACACTTTCGCACCCTCTACGAAGCGGGATCAACTATCCAGCAGGGAGTCTTAGGGGAGATGCCACTAGACCAGACTTGTCAATCAAACATATTTGACTTCACGTTAAAGGAAGTCGAAAATGCCATAGCCAAACTGGCAACTGGGAAGGCCCCGGGGCTGGACAATCTCCCGGGTGATCTTTTCAAACACCAACCCACAATTTGGGCCCCACATCTCCTTGTCATATTCAACGGAGTCCTGGGAGGGACCCCAGTTCCAGGTACTTGGCTGGGCGCAGAGATTGTCCCTATATTCAAAAAGGGATCACCTCTGCTCCCAGCCAACTACAGGCCGATCAGTTTGATCGATGTCCCGCAATAAATCTTCGCAAGACTAATACTGGACCATCTCCAGGACTGGATGGAGGAAAATTCCATACTAAGCCCACATCAGGCAGGGTTTAGAAATAAACTATCTACTATGGATCAGATACTCCGGTTGCATATGTTATTGTGGAAGTCGGTTAAGTTTGAGAGAGGTAGTCTTTACACTGTGTTCGTAGATTTACGAGCAGCTTTTGACTTGGTCCCAAGAAACAAGCTTTGGGTTGTTCTTGCTGAATTGGGGGTTCCAAATCATTTGTTGCATATCTTGATACACCTACATCAGAACAACTACTCACGGGTCAGGTGTGGAAGAAACGGCCATCTTTCAACAAAATTCCCCGTTGGCAGGGGGGTGAGACAGGGCTCTGTGCTAGCACCCACCCTGTTCTGCCTATATGTCATCGGGGTAATCTCCCACTTAAATGGGATAAACTACATCGATGCACCTAAGCTGTCAGGCAGCAGGGTGCCGGCGATAATGTTCGCCGACGACACCCTGCTACTCTCAAAATCCCCAATGGGAATACAGAGGGTTTTGGATGGCTTTGTAGAATTTTGTGAGGATAAGGGCTTGGAAATCAATGCAAAGAAAACCAAATTCATGATTTTCAATCCCCCTCACGGACTAGACCTAACCCTGGCATTGGAACAACAAGGCTGGAAAGAGTGCACACTTTTGAATACCTAGGGATAACCGTCAATGAAAATATGACATGGACCCCGCACCAAACAAAGTCCCACCTCAGGCAATCTCAGCTTATAGGGGGCATCCTAAAACTCTCTAATACCTCCACAATAAAACCCATTCGACCTGTAGTGGAGATTTACACAAAAAGAGTGAGAGGGGCTGTAACCTATGGGGGTGAGCTCTGGGGGCACGCCTGCTGTTCGACGATTGTTGTCACAGAAAACAAATTCTTAAGGCAACAACTGATGCTCCCTAGTAGTTCCCCCCTGTTACCCATTAGATTGGACTTAGGTCTTAGACCGATTGATGAGGTTGTGGGCTTGAAGCCTCTAATGTTTTGGAGGAGGTTATGGAGCACCCCAGAGCTTTCTGCTTACAGACAGGAATTGTTAGAGATATTAAATATAACTAATATAGGGAAAATTGCCTGGTTGGCTTATATTAAAGATGAGTTTGTTAAGTTGGGCCTCTCTGATATGTGGTATAATCCTGAAACTGCTTGCCTGAGAATCTCACGAAAAAGTCTGTCTAAACTTTTTTATGAAAACAGATTAATCCTCTCGACATCCAGTTCCCACAATGGCACTTTAATAGATTCTTTTCTAAAGGTGAAGGATTTTTATCATTTTGAAACCGTCCTAGATGTCATCTTTCTGGCCGTTACAAGAAAGTTGTATCTGCAGTGGAGGTATGGCACACTGCCAATTGGAACTTTCACATGTAACTGGCGTCCAACTAATCCGAAAAATTGTCCCAACTGCAGTTGTAACACCGAGAGTGAAGTATATATCATGTTTTTCTGCCCGGCTTATAGGAGAGCGAGAAGGTATTGGTTGATCCCCTTATGCAAAAACATGCGAATCCCACATTGTATGCAAGCCTTACGCATACTAAAAACAGATTTGTCACCTGTAGTTGTTTTTGCCGTTGCTAAATATTTGGCGGCGGTCTGGTTAAAGCGCAGGGAAGCACTGAATGTCATTCGTAATTGTTAATGCATAGGCATTTTACTGAAGATTTAAATAATTGATGTCTGCAAACATAATGGACTGTTGGATAATCCTTGTCTACTAGGCCTAGATGTAGGTAATTTTATTTTACCATTTGTTAAATACCGAATTTTACCGATTCGGTATATTAGAAGTGGTAAAATAGAGGGGGGGGGGGGGGATGTAGGTATTACAGAATCGGTAAATACTGATTCGTTAAGATTCGGTATTTACCGATTGTAAATACCGATTCGGTAATGCCCATTGATTCCTATGGGCATTGATGCCCTTAGGAATCAATGGGCATTACCGAATCGGTATTTACCGATTCGGTAAATACCAATTCCAGCAAGGGTGCAGGGGGTGTCACTTTGACACCCTCTAGCACCCCAAATACAGGCATGTGTGCCATGTGGCACACAGACATGCCCTAAGGGCATGTCTGTCTGTCACATGGCATAGGTGTGCATGCACACATGTGCATGCACACCTGGATTCGGTATTTTACCACCCAATTGGATTGGGTGGTAAAATACCGAATCTGAAAGGCCTTTGGGACTCAGAAGAGTCCCACCTACATCTAGAAGTTACCGAATTGGTAAAAATACCGATTCAGTATTTTACCTATTCGGTAAATTTACCGAATCGGTAAAATTGGCCCCCTACATCCCAATAACCCATTCACCGGTCGGTAACAGCCGAAATCGGCTGTTACCGGACGGTAAATGGCCACCTACATCTGGCCCCTAGATCCTTGATACCTGTAATGAATACTGTTTTTAACTATTTACATATGTTGTTTTTATGACTGTATGTCTGTCTTTTATGGCATGTATTGCCGAAATAAAGGAATTTGCTGATGATGAGTAATAGAGATTATGGCAAACACACCTTTGCCTTAGAGTAGGCTATACTCAGGAGACATGCAGAGGATGGAAAGTAAGGAGATGCTCATTTGAAAGAACAAGCATTGGCAAAGCCAATAGATCGAGCCTTTATAATGCGAGTGATAAGCTATTAGGTTTGCAATGCTTGTTTTTACAACACTGTTTGAAAAAAAGTAACAAAATATTCAAAATACTAACAGTATGTAACACTTCAGAATAATTATTTAATTAATGTTCCTGTGTTTCACTTGAGATAGGTTTCCATCTCTGAACATCTCTCAGCGCAGTGTGAGTGTCCCTAAGGTCCATCTCCATTTTAAGTAGGCCCGATTCCATCTTAGGTAGGCCTGAGTGGAGTTTCTGCGCAACTCTGCGAAGTGAGAAAAAACTTTGTTGTGCTCTGTGGAGTACCACATATGGCAGAGTGAGGTAAGTCACGCTGACCGCACTGTTCATGCTGATATTTAGTGCCAGGTTCTTGTCCCGCGCTTTGAAATGAGCGTGAACGGCAAAATGCCCAGCACAAGTGTGCCGCTCGAGTTGATGTTCTACTTGAGCGGCAGATTCCTCAATGCAAGCAGCAGGTTTCTCAATGCAAGCGGTGCGACCTGCTGCGACCGCCCAGGTTGAGAAATCTCTTTTTGGATTTTCCTCACTTGTGCTTTCCAACTTAACGTTGGAGAGCTGCAAGAGAGGAAAAACTCAGCTCTGCACCACTCCGCAGAGTTTTTCGTAACTCCACGCTAGACATATAGTGGAAAAAACTCAGCAAGCGGAGCAGAGTTTACCACCCAGGCCTAATCATAGGTAAACATGAGTCACCATTTTCCCAATTTTAGGTAATGGAAGTCGCCATTTGTACCCCAATTTATGCAGAATCATTGTCATATCTGCCATTGATGCAGATGTCGCCTGGCCTTACATTCCAAGAACTGTGAAAGTATCAAGTCATTCAGACAATGTCATAGAAATATCACCTGATATGACATCAGTCTGGTACAAGTGTCTAGTTATCAAAATTTCAAGGTCAAATAAGAACAAACACAGACTTATAGCTAAAACAGTGTAGTCTGAATTGACGTCAATTTACTTAATATGTTCATGAGGATACGTCTGGAGCCACACCTTGATGCACATAGTCTATGTCAATCATTCCCAAACCTATGTCAAAAATTCCAATCTCTGATAAGATTTAATATATAATGACTGCCACTTGACCACTTGTGAGGAGAGATCCTTCTCCCAGATTATTGCAGAAGATACTGCAGGGGAGGGTCTTGACTGGTGCCAGCGCACCAAGAAGATGCTATATCACACTTGATACAGATAACAAGGTAAGTCCAAGAGAAAGAACGGTGCAGCAGCATGTTTTTTCCTTTCGCAGGAAACACTGCCTTCACGCCTTACTGATAACCACAGCCTTTGCTCTTAACAAGGTATGGTGTGTATTGCTTCTCCCTAAGAAAGTGTAGATTGCAAGTTTTACTTTTCATGCTCTCCTAGCGTAGAGCATAGAACTATTTTTTAGGGTGTTAGGTTTTAAATTACATTTTAACTTTGTTAGAAATTTTCATTTTATTTTTGTTGTTCATAAAGAGCCTATTTGCTATTTTTATGATATTCTCTGTGGTTATTTTACGTGTGCTGAGAAACGGGTTCACCCTGCTGCAATAAATGCTTTTAGGTAACAGTGTCTATTCTTAGTGCAATTTGCATGTGTGATATTGTAAAGAGCAAAACAGGGTTGTTTCTGATATCACGGTGCCACTGATCCCAGTTTAGGGAATGTTAGTAACCCAGAAGCAATGATTCAACTTCAGCAATGTATTGGGTGATGTTCTGCGGGGCTACAATTAGCTGTCTTTCGCATTCAGCGCTTGTGCATTAAACTAAGTTAACCTGTGTCACCCATAGCTGGGAAAGCAAACCTTGTAGAACTACGCTAGAATCGAAGTTCATGCAAGAGGTGGCTCGGTGGCGGGGGGCTCGTATCTTATGGTTACCCCTTGAGTAGTTCTTTGAATATTCACAGGCACATGAACCATTATTACAGAGACTTCCGTAGTAATTATCGTAGTAATGGGATGTTGTAGGAAGCTGGCTCTTTCTATATTACCAAAAAGAAGTATACTGTGCAAAGAGCCCAGGTATCCATTTATTAGTGGACAGGGGCTTGCTCTGGCAATCCCAAGGTGCTCTCTAAGGGGGGAGTGTGGTCGAGCAGCCTTAGGCTTATCCGAGAGGAGTGTTAGCAGTGGTTGATTTGTAAAAAAATAAGTGCCGGGGATCTCGTCAGGAGGCAGCTTGCACCAGCCTATTTCGCCAGTTAGCGCCGCCTAAAACAGACCCAACTTCTAACCATGAATGAGGAGAGGATGTGTATTAATGACCAGAGCTGCCACTTCCGAGCTGGGGAACCAGATTCGGGTGTCAGCATCGACCCAACATTCTGGGCAAAGTACTTAATCTTCCATGCCTACAAAAAATGAGTGTGTCTTTAACTGGTGCGTATGAAAAGCGCTTTAATTGGACTGAGTCCGGACTATAAGTGCTGGTGTTGATGATTAAGTGCTAATGTTGAGCACCAGAAACCACCAGCTCAAATTTAGCACTGAGTGTTAGACATCTGTTGCATACACACAGTCAATAAATGTTGCACACGACTCAATAAGGAGATCCACACCAATTTATAAAAATAACACGTCTTTATATATCATTAAGTACCAAAATCATCATTATCAGATTAGTACATTTTACACTTTTTAAAAGTCAACACAGTGCAATTTCCGAAGTTGTAATGTTATCCAGTTCAGGAAAGGCAATACTGCATATAGGTACTTTACATCAGCTTAAAAAACTAGCATTCCAGACTTAAGGTGAGTATGGAGCAGGGCTCAAGGCAGCGCCAACAGGTCACCACGTGCAGCACTGGGGTGGCCGGGTCCAGAGGTGCAATACAGCATCGGGTGCCAATAGGGATCGGTACAGTCAAAAAGAGACAGCAGGCTGGGACTGGGGGGCCAGTCCGGCTGAACCAACAAGAGGGCTCAGGTTTCACGCTGCTCGGGATGTGGGGACACCTTTGGTCCTCTTCTCCTCAGGCCGGTGCCGCCAAGTGCAGAGGTGTCCTGATGTGTCGAGTTTGTGTCACCAGAGACACGGTGGAGAAGGCCTGCACAAAGAGACTGCGGGCTGCATAAGGAAGTCAGCAGTTGGTAAACCCAAGGTGGGCGTTGGACCTGGCGGGTCTGCACACCACGCTGGCACCGTTGACCCACTTCCACTCAGGATATCGGGCATGGGTTCAGTGGTGCTTTCTGGTGTTGGTGTTTTGGTGGTCCGCAGTCCTCATAGCTCTTATGGGGTGCTTGCATGATGCAGGGGAGCAGCTCCACTACTCTACAGGAGTTCCTGGGTCTTGGGTTCAAGCTGGAAGTCTTCCTAGGCTTTTGGAGGCACAGGCAGCCGCAGGACGAGTATCTTTAGCGCAAATGTCAAGGACAGTAGACAGGTCAGCTGATTTGGCTCCAAGTCAGTTGCTGGTCTTCTGTTCTTGCTTTTGCAACTCTTCTGCATCCATCTTCTTTCAGGTCAGCAGGGTCTGATTTCCTGGGGCCAGGTGCTTAGTTAGAGGAGTGGAGAGCAGTAACCAATGGGCTACTTTACCCTGGGGTCACTTCGCTGCCTATATACCCACTTCCTGTGGGAAGTTGGTATAACCCTGCTCCACTGTAAAGTCCATACTTTGTAGGTATATGGACCACCTCAACAGGGGTTTTCACCTTCCATTTGCATCAGCTATCTGAGAGGCCTGTAGTCAGTTTGAACAAGGGAGAACCAAATAAGTATGGTCTCCACTTCTTCAGGGACCAAACTATAGCAAAGGCCTTCAGGTACGCAGAGATGAAGTTACTACCTTTGTCTGACATCGCCTTTTTAGGGAAGCTCACTCTTGTAAAGACCCTTAAGAGGGCCCGGACAACTGCAAGATCAGTGACAGTCCTAAGTGGAATTGCTTCAGGGTGCCTGGTGGCATGATCCACTACCACCAGTATAAATCTGTTCCCTGATGCTGTTGGAGGATCCAGGGGGCTAACAACATCAACCCCTACCCTTTCAAAGTGAACCCGAACCATTGGTAGTGGAATTAAGGGGGCCTTTGTGTGGGTACCTGTCTTGCCACGCCGAGTAGGAGCTCCTGGGTTTGGGATCACCATCTCGGTGTATATCCTTGGTTAACCCCACCAACTACCATCCTCTCCTCTTGGCATTATGTGTCTCACTTGCTGGGACAACATACTCTTACCAACATCGAAGATTTCCTGCTCTCCGCCTGATCCAGCGCTGCAAGCTCCCTCCGGTAGCACTTTCTGCCTCTGGGGTTCGCGGTGCCTTGCGTGCTAAGATGGGCATTGGGCCCCCGGTTAGCCTCCCGACCGGCACACGCTCGGGGATTTCATGGTCTGCATGGGACTCTGGCCTTTCACCGTCCGGTGACCCCACCTGCCCCTCCCTGACGATCCAAGCTTCCTTGCGGCCTGAGCCTGGGGAATTCACGTGTTGGGCAGAGAGCACACAGAGCCCATCGCTGATAGACACAAAACAACTCTGATGAGTGTAATTACCTCTTTTCATTAAAATGTGTAATTACCTCTTTTCATTTTCTGTAAACTGTATATTTGTGGTCCTCTGTCGAGTACCTATAATAAATAAAAAAAATGTGACTTTGACTTTGAGTGCCGCTGCACTCTGTCCGATGACCCCACCTGCCGCCCCTGACGATCCGAGCCTCTCTGCGGTTTGAGACTGGGGAATTCGGGTCTTGGGCGGAGAGCACACTGAGCCCATCGCGGATACACACAGATCAACTCTGGTGAGTGCCGCTGCACCGCAATATTACATGGTCTGTGATTTGGGGATTCGTGCTTCTCGATACTGTGCTGCCTGCTGCTCATTGTCGGATTGAGAGCTGCGCACGCAGCTTGTGTCTGCAATATGAATACTGCCTGCTGTTATTGAGTAATTGATGATGGAGCCCTCTTTCGGCCCCGGGAGTGATGTCAGGTGGGAGCGCTTGGGCTCCGATTTTACCTTGGCGCTTGTTAAGCCACTCAGGATTTCCATGACGCTGGCGTTCTGCATAGTGCTATTTGCAGTCATAAGTGAGCACGCTTAGGAGACGTGAGTCCGCGTTGCTTTCCTTTGCCAGCACACATACTTGACACATATTTTATTTTTGTTCTGTGTCTTATTGTGCTTCGGGTGAACCTCATTCAACTTGACTGGCCACCTCTTTGCAAATCGTTTTTGTTGGTGCAGTCCATCCTCATTCAACATGGCTGACCACCGTTTTGCAACCTGTTTTTGTTAGAGCAGTTCATTGTCTTCCTACCAATGAGAAAGGGGAGCTTTCTTGCTTAAACAGCAATGAGAGTACCACTAAGGAATTTTTGATTTGGATACAATAATGTGGGCAAAGCATGAATAACCTAGAAAGGACCTCATCCCAAAGGTATCATAAGCAAATAAACATGACTACACCACTGTGGTCCACTCAACAGATAGTGAAAGTGAAAGTGGACTTCCTTTTGAAGAAAACACCTAATGGAAAGCAAAACAGGACCACATTGTAGAAACAGGGCAAGGAAGGATTCAGAGCGGCCATCTTGAACTGGCACTGAGCTCTCAATACCAAATACTACTATCGTACTTGGAAAGGTCAGATACCAGAAGAAAAAAATAATAATAAATAAATAAATATTTTGACAAAGGATAAAAACCTTGAACCTGCAGGCCATCATGCTTTCACCATTATTTACCCATCCGAGCTCTCCAAAAATGCAGCAAAGAAATTCAAGCACAGGTTAATGGTAACCCACCCTGAGACACTTATTTCTGACCCATACTTCTGCATCAGCAAAGGCATACTATCCAACAATCTTATGTTCCACACAATGAAACGTGCCCGGTGGAAAACATCTTTTACTCATTGCTCTGTATTTCCAATGTTAAAAAGACCCAGCATGCCCTCAAACTGTCAGTAACAGCTTCAGCTTTTTGCCCAGCGAATGCCACCATCACCATTTACAATAACGGTAATATCCTTATACATGCCTCCGATGCTAATCTAGATACCATAGACAGGATCTTTCTTCCCTATTCTCCAGACAGAAGTAAATAGCAAGAATAGCACTCTGCCCGCATCTCACCATCCTCAGATTCCAGATGCCACCCCACTTCCATGGCAAAACTCCTTAACAAATTCCTCCAGGCTGACATCTCTTCACATCCCCAATGAGCTCTACCTCCTAACCACTGCGGTCACAACCTCACTCAGTTCCCCTAGCTGAGGAGGGATTGGGTTACATGCAGCTTCCAACCATCCCAATACAGTCACACCCACTGATTCCTACCCCCCAATCACATCCTTCGCATCCTCGTCTGGATCTCCCAGCCTAGATGGGACTGAAATAATCTTAGCTTCTGATCGCAGCACTGATGATTCTACACGGTTATCTCCTTTGACCCTGAATAAAGCCTCCAACCCAGACGACACCCACGTAGTGTCTCTATCCTCACTATCATCTATTTTAGATTACATAGATTCCCCGGACCTACTGTCTATCTCAACCTCAGCTCTGACACTCACCCCCTCAAAACTCACTCCACCAATCCGAACACAACACACAACGGCCAGTCCACACACCGACTTGGACATCCTTACAAATATCCCTTTACATACTACTCTGATCCCTAATGATGATATCCCCTTGCAACCTGAGAACCTGCGCATGAATACAGACCATTCCGACAAATCGCCCCCCATAAATGATCTTACTCCTACACATACAACTAACCTTACCAACTCCCTTTGGTTTGCACAATTCAATGCATTAACCTTAGCCTTTGCCCAGCTCAAGGATGAGATGCATAACCTATCAAACATCACAAATGAACTTCTAAATGAGCACGGAGCCACCAATGTCATCGTGAACTAAATCAGTTTCCAAACTAGTAGATACTTCCCCAATAACTCTCATCACAAGAAAACTAGTCAGAGTAACCAAATCAATCCAAAAATTAGCAGTCTCATCCCCAAGAAAATAAATCCTGATAATAATACACAGTTCAACTTACATCCCCCCTCTTGGCCTAGGAGAGCAAACATAGGACTATCAGACAACAACATAGATGATCTCCTCTTATCAGTAGTCATTTACTACTCAAACGTCAATTCAAAAGTACCACAAATTTCCTTGGTGATTTTAATCTTCATTGGAACAATGCAAACGACCATGGTGTAGAAAGTCTTAAAGCGTTTCTGGCAGACCAAGATTTATACCAATTCTGTGACAGGCCAACGCAAAACAAGGGAGAGACACTGGACCTCATCATAGCAAAATCAATCATCATTTCACTAGAATCCATCACCCCATGCTACTGGACTGACCATCACAGCATCTTCTTCTCCTTCAATATCGAAGTTATCCCAAAATGGAGTTAACCAGCAAAAAACAAACAATACAAAAGGAACTTGCAGAATATCAACCCATTACCCTTGTAAATCAATGGACCTCTGCCCTGACTCCCGCAACGGGCATGGATGATGTCCTTGACCTCACAACCTTTTACATTTCCACGATGCTTGAAATCTTGGACTTCACAGCACCCCTCGAAGAAAAAAGTGTTTTCGCCAAAATATTCAAACTTTGGTTCAATGACACCCTGAACACGGAGCAACTCAAGCTAAGAGTCGCTGAACGATTATGGAAATCTGTACCTGCCAATTGTCACCTACTTCACCATAGAACATTAAGGAACTCATACAACAGAAAGATTATAAAGTCCTAGGCAGACTTTATTAGAACCCAGCTGAACCAAGCAATCGACCGTCCCAAAAACTCGCCGAAATTGTCTGGCAACAAACTCGCAACACGGCTAACTCTACGGATCTAAATGACCGGGCTACATCTTCTTGTGATGATCTTGCCAACTTCCACAACCTCTGGCCAATGATGCCAACGGTCATTCACAATTCAAGATCCTCAACGGTTCTCCACTGGAAATAAAAAAAACAACGCCTCCTGGAACACCTTCACGCCAATCTCTGAACAAAAAATGTATAACACTCTTCTGGGAATCAATCCCTCCAACCACTTCACCGACCCCCTTCCTCCCGCCCTTTTCAAAATTATAAAAACATCCATCCTACCACTATGGGCAAAAATGGTAAACGCCTCCGTGAGGCAAGGCTCCATACCTGACTGCCTCAAAATAGGGCAGGTTACGCCTATACTAAAGAAATCAGACACCATCCCATCTGATCTCAACAATTACCGACCTACAACTAACATCCTCATTTTGGCGAAACTGCTGGAGAAATGTGTACAAATACAATTATGCAACCATATTGAGAACTACAACCTCCTACACATTCACCAATCTGGTTTCCACCAAGGTCATAGCACTGAATATGTTCTCACACACATATTGGATGACTTACTATTAATGTTTGACCGCAATGAATCCTGCCTAATGATACTGCTTGATCTTTCCTCCGCCTTCAACACAGTTAAACATGACAACCTACTAGCACTATTAGAACGAAGAATGGGCCTCTCGGGCACAGTGTTACAATGGTTCTCCTCCTTCCTTAATAACAGGTCTCAAAGAATCAAGATGAAGAATGTACTCCCTCAACCATTTGGGGTCGACGTAGGCGTTCCCCAGGGCTCAGCCCTCTCACCTATTCTTTTCAACCTACTAATGGAACCCCTGGCGAACGCACTGAAATCAGTGAATATCTTATATCACCTGTATGCAGACGACACCCAATTGTATTTGAAAATCTCCACTCCTGAAGACTTCATTTCCCTCAACGCTATTCTATTGAACACGCAAAGCTGGTTCATGAACAACCACCTCATGCTTAATGTAAAAAACCAGAATTCATTCTTATCTCCCCACCCAACCACACATCAAAGATAGAGCAATGGTCTAATAGCCATGGACTGTGCACCCCTCATCATTGACTCCGTGAAATCACTGGGAGTCACCATAGACAAACACCTGAATATGCAGTCTCACATCAATAAGGCCACCAATTGAGCCAATCACCAGATGAGCTTACTAAGAAAACTTTAACCCTTCCTCCCTCAGACTGACTTAAAAATGGCAGTGCAAGTCTTAGTGTTATCAAGATTAGACTATGGAAGCTACACTCTCTGTGGCCTCCCAAGATACAAGCTGGCTCCGCTGCGGACCTCACTTAATGCTGCAGCTAGACTGGTAGCAGGATCTAAAAGAAATAGCCACATTTCATTGACTTTCAAAACTCTGAATTGGCTGCCATATGATCCAAGATTACAACTAAAGGTTGCTTGTATGACCCATAAAGCACTGTATAACAATATACTCAGTTATCTAGCCCTGAAGCTTGATCGATCCGGAGGTAGCAGACAATTGAGGAGCACTACTGCTTTACTTCTGAAACCACAATCCTTTCATAAAAAGAGAACTGGCTGCAGAGCCTTTTCAGGGATCGCGCCCAAGATGTGGAACTCTTTACCTCCTATGGTGCGGGAAACCTCTACCTTTACCGCCTTCAAAAAAAGGAGGTAAAAATACTCCTAATGAACAAATTTACATCCTAAGACGTTCCGATCGTATCATACCTGGCTACCTCGTATGGTTTGTAAGAGATCATTATATGTTAGTTTATTTCCACAATATTGACCTAAGGCGTAATAATCGCTTAAACTGTAATATGCTGTTGCCATTTATGATCATCACGTGACGTCCATTGGTCACCTATGTTATCCTATACCTTTGTTACCTCATACTTCTTTTATCTTTGTGAGTAATGATGAATATCAAATGCATGTACACTACCTCATTTCCTATGTCTTTAACTATATACTGTAAAGCGCTCTGATACCCTTGTGGGTCACTTTCGCTCTGTATAAAACCATTTTGAAAATAAATAAATACAAAACTCCTTCAACTTCTGAGACATACCTGGCCAGTTGAAGTGGGAGACTAACCTACTCCAAGTTTTCTTCTGGCCAAGATGCCCAGTTAGCGGGATGTCTTGAGCTACAGGGATTAAGAATTTCCTATACTTCAGAGTCACTACCACTCTCCCAGTGGCACCAGGTTTGGGCTCTCTGGCCTCAGTGTATAGGAATCCCAAATCACAATAGGTTCTGTAGGAGCCACTGAAATCTCCCTTTTCCTGATCAGTAGCTTGTTGTCACATGCTCTCAAGACTGGGACAGGTCCTCTGTCCCTGGCATAGATCTTCCCTGTAGGGTCCCCCTGGGCCCAGGAGCTCTGCAGTGTAAGGTGTAAGCCCCTGGGCTCAGTTTCCTCTGGGACAAATAGGCCTTCTTCCTGAGGAGAGGGGACCTGATCTGGTGTCTGATTTGAAGCTAGTTTCCCAGACTTCTTTCCTTTTTTATCTTGGAGGGTTGGACCATTATTCCAAGCTCCAAGTCCTCTCTTTCACTCTGGGCTTTGCATTGTGCTCTTGTTTTTATACACAACCAGTCAGTTATACCCATCATAGCTGATGGAATTTTCTTTCGATCTCAGCCCAAGCTGAGGACTCCAGATAATTTCCTAGCAGACACTCTACAGGAATTGTAGAGGGTAACACCACCCTCTTTTGGCCAGTAACCCCTCCCCATTCTGAGGACACCATTGCCACGGGATGGACCTTAGTCTGGGTGTCAGCATTGAGGACTGTGCATGTCTCACCAGTCAGATACTGTCCTGGGGATATCAGTTTCTCAGTCACCATAGTGTCACTTGCCCCTGTATCTCTCAGTGATTCAACTCTAACCCAGTTGATATTTATTTATTTATTTATTCATGCAACTTGTATAGCGCGAACAATTGCCCAAGGGCGTCTCGGCGCTGTGGATGAAGCAGAATGAGGGAGGGAGGAGAAAAGAGTTATTGGTTGAAGAGCCATGTCTTTATTTTTCTCCTGAAAATGGTCAGAGTGGGGGCTGAGCTAACGTCGGGTTCAAGGGAGTTCCAAAGTTTGGCTGTTGATACATGGAAACTGCAGTCGCCCCAGGCGACAGTTCTAGTGCGTGGGACTGTCATGATAGACGCATTCACTGAGCGAAGTGGTCGTTTGGGGACATGGAATGCGAAAGGGTTGAGAAGAAATCGCGGGCCCTGTTTGTGAGAGGCTTTGTAGGCGATACAGAGAGCTTTAAACTTTATTCTGTTTTTCACTGCTACCCAGTGATAGTTTTTGACGGTATGGGCGATTGGTTGGAATTTAGGGGTACCTGAAAGCAGTCTGGCCGCGGCGTTTTGTATGGACTGCAACCTTTTGATGACCTTGCTTAGGGCATTAACCAGGAGTCCATTACAGTAGTCCACTGAGGACATGACAAATGAGGTAACCAGAGTTTTGCCAGAGTTAGGGGGAAGAAAAGGGAGGATCTTTTTTATGGCTTTGAGTTTGAAGAAAGATGACGAGACAATGGAATGACCTGGGCAGAGTAAGTAAGTTTATCATCTATGAGTATTCCTAGGTTTTTAACCTTGGTAACTGGGAGGGGGGAGGGCCTAGGTTAGTGGGCCACCATGCATCTGGCCAGATAGGGGTGAGCTTACCGAATGTCATGACCTCGGTTTTGTTGGAGTTCAATTTGAGGCGATTAACTGACATCCAATTGCTGATGGCCAGCATGCCTTGCTGAAAATTGGCCGCTATTTTGTTTTCGTTCTCTTTGATAGTAAGGACCAGTTGGGTGTCGTCCGCGTATAATGTTAGGCTCATCCCCCAGTCCTTAATGACCCTAGCCAGGTCAGTGACATAGATGTTAAATAGGGTTGGACTGAGGGATGAGCCTTGAGGGTCACCACAAGGTAAGGCCATTTGTTCAGATAGAAAAGTTCCTAGCTGGACCGTCTGGGTGCGGTGGGCCAGGAAAGATGTCAGGAGGTCTTTAGCCTTAGCTTGGATGCCCATGGCATTGACACGGTCGATCAGGATGTTATGATCGACCGTGTCAAAGGCCGCAGTGAGGTCCAGCAGGATGAGCACCGCCGCTCCTCCTTGATCAAGGGCCATTCTTATCTCATCGGTGGATTTGATGAGTGCGGTCTCGGTGCTATGATGTTTGCGGAAGCCGAATTGACTGTCATCTAGGAGGGAGTGTTCTTCTATGAATTGGGAGATTTGGAGGTTCATCAATTTTTCGGCGATTTTGGCTGGGAATGGCAGGCTAGCTATCGGTCGATAGTTGTTGGAATCATCTGCATCAAGGTGAGGCTTTTTCAGCAGGGGTTTAAGGAGAGTGTCCTTCCAGATTGCCGGGTATATTCCAGTGTTAAACATTGTGTTGAGGATATTGGCAAGTTGGGGTGCAATGACATCTGAGATAGGGAGGAGAATAGATGCAGGACAAGTATCTTTGACTGATCCTGATTTAATGGTGATCATGGTTTTGGCAACTAGGGTGGGGTTGGTGTTTTGAAATTGTAGAAAAGTGGGGTGGTCAGTGGAGGCTGCAGTAAGGTGAGAGTCAATGTAGGTTTTTTCTGAGAAATTGGTGTGTATGTTGTTTACCTTATCAAAGAAAAAAGTAGCCAGGTTGTTACAGAACGATTGGGTCAGTTTGGGGGTTGATTGGGGGGGGCAAGTGTGACAGTTTGGCTACCACTTAGTAGAGTTCCTTATTAGAGTTTTTGGCTTGCTCAATTTGGGAGGAATAGAAGCTGCTTTTAGCATGTAGAATTAAAATTTTGTATTTGGTCAATTCTCTCTTGTAGTTTTCCTTCTCTTCGCTAGAATATGTCTTTCTCCAATGTCTTTCTTTGTTTCGGCATAACTGTCTCTGCTGTCTCAGAGCCTCGGTGAACCAAGGTGCCGATGGGGTACTGCGATTTTTGGAGGTGGTTTTAATGGGAGCTAGTTTGTTTAGGGCCAAAGTGAGCCATTTTGAGTATTCTTCGGCTGCAAAGTTAGGGTTGTGGGAGAGGTCAATCGTTGAAACAGACTAACATTCTCGAATTTGTTGATGATCAATGTTTTTCCACGATCTAAAAGTCTTTACGGTGCGGGTGTTGTGTTCGGTGTGTGGTAGTGAGTTAGATGGAATAGTGAATGTTACTGCATGGTGGTCTGTCCATCCTAAGGGGAGGATCTCCGTGATGTGCAAGTTGTTATCATTGGGAAATAGGCCATCTAGAGTGTGCCCTGCTTTGTGCGTACTGCCTATGACCCGTTGAATAAGGCCCAGGAATTCTAGGTCAGCTATGAGGTTTTTGGTGTCGTTATTCATGATATTTTCTAAAGGAAAATTGAAATCACCTAAGATGGTAGAAGAGTTGTCGATGGCAAGAGATTCCATCGTCTCAGCAAGGGTGGCTAGAAATTGACTTTTACTGCCTGGTGGTCGGTATAAGAGGACACCTTTGAAGCGTTGTGAGGGGCCCAAGACAACGGAGAACTGCAGTGCCTCACATGCAGAGAGTGGTACAGGGCTAATCGTAGTCTTAAGCTGGCTACGATGAATTATAGCAATTCCTCCTCCGGTTTTTAATTGTCTATCTTGCCTAAGGATATTATAGCCTTCAGGAGTGGCTATCAGGAGATCAGGTTCAGACGAAGGGTTAGTCCAGGTTTCTATTAGAAACAATAGGTCTAATTTGTGGGTGCAGATGAATTCAGCGATTTCATCTTTGTGTTTACTTAAGGATCTGGCATTTATTAATGTGGTTTTGATTAGTTTGGGACTCGTTGTAGGGGAAGGTAGGGTGTATGCTTGCATCAGTTGAGGGGCCTCCATTCTGTAGTAGCAGTGTGTGCAAGGATTGAGGTGATAAAGAGGGTCATTGAGGTTGTATGTGAAGTCAGGGCAGTTAGCCGGGGACGTAGGTTGAGAAGGGCCTGTCAATGGTAGGTGAGTAGTGGGGCTGATGTAGACGAACCAGGGTTTGTGGCCCTGACCCCGGTCAAGGCGCGGACGGGCGCAGACGGGCTTGCCTGTGGCGCGCCGCCGGCGCGCCCGCTGCGCGCGTCCGCTGTGCTTGCGCTTGCTCTCTGCCCTAAGTAATCTGGGGCCGTCGAGAGACTGGAGCGCTACTTGCGGCATCCGCCAGAAGTAGGGATCTATCTGCTCCCGGTGTAGCCCTCCAATCAAACGGCACAGACCGGGTTGGAATGGGGCCTCGGGCCACAGCGAGGAACAAAGAATAAAAATTGCAGGTGTTTGGCAGATAATGCAGAATTTAAAAATTACAGTGCAGTTGAGTGACTTTTTAAAATATCGTAAGTTTTAGCAAAGTGGCACCTCGTGCATCAGGCTGCTCGCATCCACTGGTCTACTCCGGTCTCTCCGCCCTAAGTAATCTGGGGCCGCCGAGAGACTGGAGCGCTACTTGCGGCATCCGCCGGAAGTGGGGATCAATCTGCTCCTGGTGTCGCCCTCCAATCAAAATAGCACAGGCCGGGTTGGAACGGGGCCTCGGGGCACAGGGAGGAACAAAGAATAAAAATTGCAGGCGTTTGGCAGATAATGCAGAAATTAAAAATTACAGTGCAGTTGAGTGACTTTTTAAAATATCGTAAGTTTTAGCAAAGCGGCACCTCGTGCATCAGGCTGCTCGCATCTGTGGCTGTTGTCTGTATTTCTCTTGCTTATTGGGCCTGACAGCCAGGGCAGCTACATCCATCCCACTCTCTGGGTGCATGTATTAATAAATCCATCACTGAATTCAGTGTAGGTTTAATAATACTGTATTATAGTTCCTATATTCCCAATAGGTTCTGCACATTGGAATAACATATACTATCGTTTAGACGTAGGAGTGAGGTCAACTAGGTCTCTATCGAATATATTAAACTTAATTGTGAGTGCCAGCTAGCCCAGAGGTCACTAGAAACTTTCTCGAATTCACAAGAAGGGTCTCGTTTCTGACAACCGCATAAACATGACAACTTTGTTTCCCAAGAATAAGAAATCAATCTGTAGAGTTGCGGAAACAATAGATAGCTATTTTACTCAGTTAATTGTGCATGCTTCGTTTCACCAGAGGTGCTGAGAAAATAGAGAGACAGGCGTTTTCCATAAAAAGTATTTTTTGAACAGTCTTCTTTCTCAAGCATAAGAAATGTACTGCTACAATCGTAATACTGGTTATAAAGTACAGTCCATATAGTACGAAGAGTATTATGAAATAATACTGTAAAAGCACGGTATGGTTTCTAAGCCATATAAAATATTATATAATACATACATTAATAAATAATGACTAAAAGTACTCAACTGGTGCTTCTAAAATACGCCTACCCCAGTGTACCTAACCTAGGTCTAGTACAAGGGAAGAAGTAAGGGAGGTGTAGGCTTAAGTTTAGTAATCTTTTGCCAAGAATCTATTCCAAGAATTCTCTAAGGGTCTAATCAGCTCCGTACCTTGGTTTAGAATGAAGGAGGTCTTGTATCTGTCTCTCAGGACTCGATTTTCCAGCAACCCGCAAGGGTAGCCTGGAAACACCGGAGCTGGATTTCTCAGCAGGAAAAAAGACAGCGTCTCTCAGTGCGTCAGCTGGAGGGTCAGCTTCCTTCGGCACTTGCTGCTGAAGGGCACATTGGGCAAGTAGATAGTCGAACTGCTCCAAACCACTGTGTGTTTGTCTGGGCAAGTGTGGGCACATTTATACATTGAAGGTGCCGAGTTTGACGTAAGGTTGGACATAATAACGTCATCAAAGACTAAGTTCTTTGAAAACTCCAGGAGTTCTTGGATAAATCAATATTCAAGCAGGGGGAAGACCCTGACTGCTGAAGGCGGGTTTTTCCAAGAAATCGTTGTGGATTCTCGGAACTAGTGGAAGTAGTCTTACCGTATTTGGACTGCAAAGACTAAGTCTAAATATGGTTGTGATTTCTATGCCTATATAAGGATTGGGTGATTTATACGTATATATGGGCATGAATCGGGAAAATTACACTAGGGTCCTGAATTCCTACACAACAATACAAGATGTTTGATACCAAACATCTTTGGATTTAGTGAAACCATCATGAAGCTGTGGAACTTGTTTTACACTAGTGTCCCGCACATGTATTTAAAATGGCTTCCCTGGTCACTTGCACTGTCAGAAATTTAGCTACCTAGCACAAGGGCATATCTGCTCATGCAGATATGTCTAGTCCACCCTGCCTTAGGGCTGTAAGGCCTGCTTTAGGGGTGACTCACCTATACTGCATGCAGTGTCTGCAGGCATGGCACACAGAGATGTGTTAAATACAAACAAAGAGGGTGCTAGGAGCTGATAAAGGTCCAGTACCCATGCTCCGGAATACTTAATTACAAAAACAGGAAGGTACTGTTCTTATATTGAAAAGGGAGGAAGAGGAAGCTGTTGGAGAATCCATAGGGTCCTAGTGATTGTTCCTTGTTTCCCTCACTTATCCAGATGGATATCATGCTTCATCATAGAGCATGTTCCTTGTAGGGCAGATGCTGCAATGCCCTATGGGCCCTGCGAAAGGTCTATTTTTCGGAGAACTTTTATTTTTAGTTGTTATGATGCAAGTGTGTATCAGGACTTGTAGGGTGGAATAGGTGTTTAAAGTGGAGTGAAAGGAGTAAAGTTAAACTGTCTAAGGGATACGAAACATGGTTTAATATGGAAGTCCCCATTGACAGGATTTAAACCAATAAAGAAAGGCTATTATAAGGGCGCAATGGACCACAAGAAGGATGGCCTCGATTACCCCTTTATCTGCTTCTGTTTGTTAAAACATGAGTGTTTGATCCTCTTTAGCTGTGGCCATGCCTACACAGTACTGCACTGACAGTGACTACGGCAACTGCCCCGCCCACCAGACATCTAGCTGCGGTGACCAGAGTAGACACCTGATTGCATTCAGGTACCTGTTTTAGCATATTCGATCCCTTATGTCACTTGGTTCCTCTTCCTCCCTTTCCACTATCAGAACAGTACCTTCCTGTATTAGTGATACAGGGATGTGTGCCTTGTCGTGTTTTCACTTTTGTCTGCACCAAGACGCACAGCTTACTTTGGCAGTCTGCATAAGTTAGGTGAGAGGTCCCTTAGGGTGGAATAATATATGCTGCAGCCCTTGGGGACCCTCTTTAGTACCCATGCCCTAGGTACATGAGGTATCATTTACTTGGAACTCAGGGGTGTCAAAGGTATTGCCAACTGGGGGACAATTGTACAGTTTTAAGGAAAGAGATCTGACACTGGGGACCTGGATAGTAAGAAACCAGTACCCTTTCTATAATTGAATACCAGGCAAAAAGTGGGGCTGGCCATGTCTAAAAGGGGCACTTTCCAACAGATGTGCACTGATATCTGCTCTGTAAAACCACAGTATCTCAGATAAGAAGTATCTGTTGGGACAACGGAAAAAAGAGAGTTTTGACTGAGTGTAATCCCATAGTACCAAACCACCGGAGCCCACTGGTTTTAGTCCTCTGATCTCAGTTGTCTGGCAAAGCCTTGAAACATCTTATTAACAAAATTTTGTCCAAGTCGTGTCCTAGAGTAACAAGCAGTTAAAATTCCAGGCAAATTACTGCAGCGTTTGGGTCAATAAAAGACGATCCATGCCCAGAGACACAGAGAGGTGCCTGAGCACTGGGCACATCCCCAGGCCATGTTGAGGTAATGAAATATTTTGTGTTGTTACTTCACAGTTTCTAAATAAATGGGTTGCCTAGAATATGCAGATATTTAAAGCAAGACTATTCCGCAAATGCATTGCACGTATAGCCATAAGCTCAGTAGTTATAGTGGTTAAAGCCCCAGCTCTGTTAGTAGCAAGGTGGTCTATAAAAATAGACACTTTTCTGATCTTCAAATCATTTAAAACTATATCTACAGAAGGAATAATAGTACCATATATGTCACCTATTACTTACAAGCACTACCTTGAGCTCTTTCATAAGTCACCATTACCATACCTATGTTATTTACATGATGCACTTTAAGAAACACTAAAGTTAAATAATAATGGCTAATCCAGTTAATCAGAAGTTGAAAATAAGCATGTTCCCATGTACATAATAAACTCCTGTAGTAACAGGATCCCTTTCTGTAAATATCTGCGATCAGTAACGTCTACTTTTTGTGCACATATACTTCAGCCTACCATCTGACAAACTGAAGTCTATGAACCTGTTCATTTCGTCACATTAAACAGACCTTTCCCTTCTTCAGTAAGTCAAAAATGTAGTCTCATATACATTCTTTCATAATTTCTTCTTCCTTTTCCTTTTCCTAACCTCCATTACTCCTTTCTTTAACCTCCTCTCCCTCTATGCCCTCCTTTTATCAAATTCCTCTACAATTTCTTCTCAGCCATCCTCAATTTAAATGTACCCATGGCATTTTATTTATTTATGGAGTTTTATATAGCTCCAACATGACCCGAACAGGTATCAGACCACTGTACATATAGCAATCAAGTCACACAAAAGGGAAAAGAGGAAAACAAATGAAAATCTTGAAAGCAAAAATCATGACATTGCATATATACAGTATATCTTTAAGTATATCTGTTCAAAGATCTTCGGGAGTCGACCCAACTCTAGCCAAGTTGAAGAAGGATCACAGGTCCTAGGGAAGGAATCTGTGCATCAAGAGCTTTTTTGCTTCTTTTTTTAAGGAGGCAATAGTAGGGTTTGTCCTGATTTCAGGAGTTAAAGTGCTCCAAATTCAGGGGGCAAAGTTGGAGAAGGAGTGGTTGTAGGTTTTCTTGTTTTTTACTTCTGTGGTGTCAATGAAAGGAAGTCAGTGCTACTTAAGGAGCGACTGCCCAAGGATAATTCAAGATTCTTGGGCAAGTATATAGGAGTATTATGGTAGAGGGCCTTGTTAAAGTTAAAGGGGCCGATTCACAGAGCTTATCTGAGTCAAAAGTCTAACTTTTCAACTTTTGGTATTCACAGAAGTCATTAACAACTTTTGGTATTCACAGAAGTCATTTACTAGTCGTATCTTTACGTCTGCACTCAGGGCGTAATCTCCGCACCAGGGCTGGAATCTCTGCAGTCGGGGCAGAGTCTCTACAGTCAAGCAGGAATCTGCATTAGGGACAGAATCACCGACTCTAGCCGAATGGTCATTGTCTTCAATTTTAAACACCTGTGTAAGTGCTTACACCCCCCCCCCCCCGCTCCAGCTGAAACCCTGCAGCCCAGCAGCCAATTCCAGACCTGCAACAAACATAAAAGCAGAGTTAACACTTACAAATCTTTCAACATGTCGCTGAATGTGTTTGTTGCTCTGCCCCTTGCCTGCGTCAAGAAGATTTGAGGTGGAGAGTAGAGAGAGGATTTTCCCCCAGATGTCATCTTGGAGATGTTTTGTCAGTGGGAGCAGGAACTTGACTCTGTGACATTGGCGTAGCTAGACCTTTTGCTACTCATGGTGACCTCTGCTTTTGCTGCCTAGGGGCTGTAGGTTAAGAGCGGGGGGTGCAGGTGATTCCTGCATTCGTGTGCCGTTTCGCGACAGCCTCAGGTAAGAGCAAGAGGTGATGCCCGGGCTGGTCCGCCGCATCACACTCCTTTACTAAGCTACTGCTTTGTGACCTGCCAATCCCAGGCCATCCCAGCCTATCTCACGATCCTTGCTGTGCTCTCTATTTCTCTGCTCTGGGGTCATTCTAAAGGGTCTCCAGTGACCTTGCGGGCATCTCTCAGGCAAGCCAGTCCCTGTGCTTGCATCAGGTACTGAGCTGCATCAATATGATAGCCCACCTTCACATACGAATGACCCATACACTGGACAGGAGACAAAGGGTAGCTAGGGATTTCGACCTCATTTAACTGCTTCTCACGTGTGCTGGGTGCAATTGATTGTGCCCATGTGGCTCTTCAGCCACCTCACCGCATTGCACACATCTTCTGCAACAGACACTGATGACATTCTATCAATGTGCGAGGTGTCTGTGATGCCAGTGGTAGATTCATTGATGTGCATGCAGTGTTTCCAGGCAGTACCAATGACAGCCTTGAATTCTTCAGGTCACTTCTTGCCTGGCAGATGACTGCCAGAGAATTTGGCAACGTGTACATACTGAGTAAGTACCAAGCACAAAACATGTGTGATATGTATAAATATAATGTATAAATGCTATCTCACATTAACAACCATTTTACGATAATATTCATAATGTTACATACACAACCTCAACAGACACTGCATGTACCAAACTATAGATCATGTTCTGTACAAATGCAAGAGGGACATGTAATCAAGTTCCCTAATTTCCCTCCTCAGGTAATACTGGGTATGCCCCCTCCCCTCAGCTCCTCACGCCATACAGACATGCAACCACTGTACCTCAGCGTAGGTACAATAGGGCAAACATATGAAGAGAGCCATCATAGAGTGCACTTTTGGTCTCCTGAAGTCGCGATTCAGATGTCATGTCCTTACAGAGGGGTTGCTGAGGTACTCCCCTGAAGTTGTGTGCAAGATCATATTAGCCTAATGGGTTTTGCACAACATAGCTTTAAGTCATGGCTTACACATACCTCTGGACCCTCAGCTAGGTCTGAATCTGGGCAACAGGGCCATTGCACAGAACAGAGGGCAGAGGATGCAAGCTTGTGATCAGCTGGTTGGCACTTTTTTCATGTGAGCAACTTGTGTTACAGAGAAAATTTGCTTTTCAGTCTGTTGTCAATGATGAAAGCTGGATAATACGACTCGGTACAAAAATTCCATCCTGAGACTACTTTGCAAGCCACACTCAATATATGTAAAACACTGCTGTTGACAGGAGTCAAAAGATTGGGCATGCAATATGTCAGGTGCAGGTGTCATCAAATAGTGTTTTCAATGTCTCTAAGGAATCCATTATCTGCATATGTGAGACCTCCCAGGAATTTTTGACAATGGGTGCCTGATTTACAAAGGGACCTAACTATTGCATTGTGGAGTATTTCCCCCAACTGAAACAAACCTCCCACAACTGAGAGGCCCCCACCTTGAGTGATGTTGAACTGTGTGAATCAAGCCCCATGTGTCTGGGATACAGAGCACTGCTTCCCCCTTAATTTGTTGTAACACTACAGTCAACTCTGAGCTGAGCGCAACATTTGTAGTACATGTACGATGATGCAAAGGAGCAAACTCTTCTGGGATGTGATGTTGTGTCTGGCCACGCCTTTTTCCCTGTCCAAACAGATTTTAAGGGTCTGTTCTACCTTTTGTCTCACATTTCTAATGTTCGTTTTATGCATACAATCTGTTACGGCTCATTTTCAGATTCTTCGCTCAGTATGCAGAGCCTGCGCTCTAAATATGGAGCCCCCACTCCGCATGCAGAGAGTACGCACTCGGGCCAAAGATTTCGAAAACAGGTCGGAACACAATCTATTTATACAGGTAATGGCATACAAGAAGTACATCACAGCAAGTTGCTGCCAACTATTTCTATTCATTCTGAGTCATCCTCTGTCACAGATCAGATCATCTGCCATCCTGATGCTCTATATAACCCAACTTCCCCCAACACAGTTGAGGGACTGGAGGAGAAAGCACCCCCTTTGAGTGAAAGGGAATTGGACATATTAGCAGAGGGGGTGCTTGAAAAGTACTCTCAGCTTTATGGGGGGCCGGAGGACAAGCTGAGCAATGTAGCACATGCCAGATTCTAGTCCACCATTGTGGAGCGCTGCAGTGCAGTTGGCATCAATGGCATGCCGTAAGTGCTGGGAGGACCTAAACCGCTGGGCCAGGATTAAGGCCCAGGAAATTTTGGGCCTGTCCTCTCCACACCATGTGCACTGGCCCATCTCTTGCCACTGTACAGGAGGTATTTACAACAAGGGGTGGTGAGGGACAGAGTCTCTGAATTAAACAGAATACTCTCACCCAGTCAAGAGATCAGGGCTAGATCCAACACCGTTTTTTAGCTCACTGCACCATCCCAGTTTCAGAACCTGGCTGTATGCAAATTAGTCTGTTCCTGTCCCAGTGCATGATGGGAACAGGGCAAACCAAACTACAAAAGCCAATTCTTACACTGGGAAGGAAACAAGCTACCGGGGACCGGTTTCTGGCATTTCAGCCTCTTCGGCCCGGCTTGCTTGAATCCTGATGGTGCAATGAGCAAGGGACTCACATCTGAGTATACCCTTCCACGCTTAGGGTGGACAAAAATATTTACAACAAGGGGTGGTGAGGGACAGAGTCTCTGAATTAAACAGAATACTCTCACCCAGTCAAGAGATCAGGGCTAGATCCAACACCGTTTTTTAGCTCACTGCACCATCCCAGTTTCAGAACCTGGCTGTATGCAAATTAGTCTGTTCCTGTCCCAGTGCATGATGGGAACAGGGCAAACCAAACTACAAAAGCCAATTCTTACACTGGGAAGGAAACAAGCTACCGGGGACCGGTTTCTGGCATTTCAGCCTCTTCGGCCCGGCTTGCTTGAATCCTGATGGTGCAATGAGCAAGGGACTCACATCTGAGTATACCCTTCCACGCTTAGGGTGGACAAAAATATTTACAACAAGGGGTGGTGAGGGACAGAGTCTCTGAATTAAACAGAATACTCTCACCCAGTCAAGAGATCAGGGCTAGATCCAACACCGTTTTTTAGCTCACTGCACCATCCCAGTTTCAGAACCTGGCTGTATGCAAATTAGTCTGTTCCTGTCCCAGTGCATGATGGGAACAGGGCAAACCAAACTACAAAAGCCAATTCTTACACTGGGAAGGAAACAAGCTACCGGGGACCGGTTTCTGGCATTTCAGCCTCTTCGGCCCGGCTTGCTTGAATCCTGATGGTGCAATGAGCAAGGGACTCCCATCTGAGTAAACCCTTCCACGCTTAGGGTGGACAAAAATATTTACAACAAGGGGTGGTGAGGGACAGAGTCTCTGAATTAAACAGAATACTCTCACCCAGTCAAGAGATCAGGGCTAGATCCAACACCGTTTTTTAGCTCACTGCACCATCCCAGTTTCAGAACCTGGCTGTATGCAAATTAGTCTGTTCCTGTCCCAGTGCATGATGGGAACAGGGCAAACCAAACTACAAAAGCCAATTCTTACACTGGGAAGGAAACAAGCTACCGGGGACCGGTTTCTGGCATTTCAGCCTCTTCGGCCCGGCTTGCTTGAATCCTGATGGTGCAATGAGCAAGGGACTCACATCTGAGTATGCCCTTCCACGCTTAGGGTGGACAAAAATATTTACAACAAGGGGTGGTGAGGGACAGAGTCTCTGAATTAAACAGAATACTCTCACCCAGTCAAGAGATCAGGGCTAGATCCAACACCGTTTTTTAGCTCACTGCACCATCCCAGTTTCAGAACCTGGCTGTATGCAAATTAGTCTGTTCCTGTCCCAGTGCATGATGGGAACAGGGCAAACCAAACTACAAAAGCCAATTCTTACACTGGGAAGGAAACAAGCTACCGGGGACCGGTTTCTGGCATTTCAGCCTCTTCGGCCCGGCTTGCTTGAATCCTGATAATGCAATGAGCAAGGGACTCACATCTGAGTATACCCTTCCACGCTTAGGGTGGACAAAAATATTTACAACAAGGGGTGGTGAGGGACAGAGTCTCTGAATTAAACAGAATACTCTCACCCAGTCAAGAGATCAGGGCTAGATCCAACACCGTTTTTTAGCTCACTGCACCATCCCAGTTTCAGAACCTGGCTGTATGCAAATTAGTCTGTTCCTGTCCCAGTGCATGATGGGAACAGGGCAAACCAAACTACAAAAGCCAATTCTTACACTGGGAAGGAAACAAGCTACCGGGGACCGGTTTCTGGCATTTCAGCCTCTTCGGCCCGGCTTGCTTGAATCCTGATGGTGCAATGAGCAAGGGACTCACATCTGAGTATACCCTTCCACGCTTAGGGTGGACAAAAATATTTACAACAAGGGGTGGTGAGGGACAGAGTCTCTGAATTAAACAGAATACTCTCACCCAGTCAAGAGATCAGGGCTAGATCCAACACCGTGTTTTTGCTCACTGCACCATCCCAGTTTCAGAACCTGGCTGTATGCAAATTAGTCTGTTCCTGTCCCAGTGCATGATGGGAACAGGGCAAACCAAACTACAAAAGCCAATTCTTACACTGGGAAGGAAACAAGCTACCGGGGACCGGTTTCTGGCATTTCAGCCTCTTCGGCCCGGCTTGCTTGAATCCTGATGGTGCAATGAGCAAGGGACTCACATCTGAGTATACCCTTCCACGCTTAGGGTGGACAAAAATATTTACAACAAGGGGTGGTGAGGGACAGAGTCTCTGAATTAAACAGAATACTCTCACCCAGTCAAGAGATCAGGGCTAGATCCAACACCGTTTTTTAGCTCACTGCACCATCCCAGTTTCAGAACCTGGCTGTATGCAAATTAGTCTGTTCCTGTCCCAGTGCATGATGGGAACAGGGCAAACCAAACTACAAAAGCCAATTCTTACACTGGGAAGGAAACAAGCTACCGGGGACCGGTTTCTGGCATTTCAGCCTCTTCGGCCCGGCTTGCTTGAATCCTGATGGTGCAATGAGCAAGGGACTCACATCTGAGTATACCCTTCCACGCTTAGGGTGGACAAAAATATTTACAACAAGGGGTGGTGAGGGACAGAGTCTCTGAATTAAACAGAATACTCTCACCCAGTCAAGAGATCAGGGCTAGATCCAACACCGTTTTTTAGCTCACTGCACCATCCCAGTTTCAGAACCTGGCTGTATGCAAATTAGTCTGTTCCTGTCCCAGTGCATGATGGGAACAGGGCAAACCAAACTACAAAAGCCAATTCTTACACTGGGAAGGAAACAAGCTACCGGGGACCGGTTTCTGGCATTTCAGCCTCTTCGGCCCGGCTTGCTTGAATCCTGATGGTGCAATGAGCAAGGGACTCACATCTGAGTATACCCTTCCACGCTTAGGGTGGACAAAAATATTTACAACAAGGGGTGGTGAGGGACAGAGTCTCTGAATTAAACAGAATACTCTCACCCAGTCAAGAGATCAGGGCTAGATCCAACACCGTTTTTTAGCTCACTGCACCATCCCAGTTTCAGAACCTGGCTGTATGCAAATTAGTCTGTTCCTGTCCCAGTGCATGATGGGAACAGGGCAAACCAAACTACAAAAGCCAATTCTTACACTGGGAAGGAAACAAGCTACCGGGGACCGGTTTCTGGCATTTCAGCCTCTTCGGCCCGGCTTGCTTGAATCCTGATGGTGCAATGAGCAAGGGACTCACATCTGAGTAGGGCAGTGAGATAAATAACGGTGATGGATCAAGCCCTGATCTTTGGACTGGGTAAGAGTGGTCTGTTTAACTCAGACACTCTGTTCATCACCACCCCCTTTTTGTAAATCGTTTTTGGCCACTATAGGTGTGGCAGGGTATACTCAGACATGAGTCCCTTTCTCACTGCTCCATCAGGATTCAAGCAAGCCGGGCCGAAGAAGGCTGAAATGCCAGAAACCGGTCCCCGGTAGCTTGTCTCCTTTCTGGTGAAGAATTGGCTTGGTAGTTTAGTCTGCCCTGTTCCCATGATGCACTGGGCCAGGGACAGACTGATTTGCATATAGCCAGGTTCTGAGCTGGGATGGGGCAGTGAGATAAATAACGGTGATGGATCAAGCCCTGATCTTTGGACTGGGTAAGAGTGGTCTGTTTAACTCAGACACTCTGTTCATCACCACCCCCTTTTTGTAAACTGTACAGGAGGGGCCTAAGCCAGGGCAGCCTTGCCAACCCTTCAAGCTCAGCTGGAGGAGCATGAGCATCAGAGAGATGGTAAGTGAATTAACTGCAATATGTTAATTGCCGGTTGCTGCAGAGGCTGCAGTTGGGCTCCTGATTCCTCTGACTGCCGAGCAAGGTGGGGGGACCTGTGTGGCATTGACGACTTGTGTCAATAGGAAGCCTACTGCATGTAATGCAGGATAAGGAGAGGACGTGGTACTGAGGTACGGCCCGGACGCTGCTCTTGCATGCTATGTGCTGAGGAGCATCATATGGAGCATCTACCCCGCTGTCCCCGCATATACTGGGCCTCCTGCAGGGATTAACCACTGTGTACTGCCCTTCCTGAATCAGTGCATGAAAGGCTCGGGGGTTATTTTACCAGCACATCACTGCACGTTGATACTTCGATAAGTGCAGATTAAACAGGAACAATTTTCCTGACCCTCTGCCTCCCTTTTGCTTGGGCTCCTGCACCTGGACACCTGGATAGCAGGCACTGATCCGCCAGGAGAAGTGCAGGCGAGACCCTCCACGTCTGAGAGCTGTGCCTGCAGTGAACACGCTTTGTTCCCCCCCCATAGGTGTTGACTGAATGCGGTGGTGGGGGCTTGTGCCTTTTGTTTACCCACATGCCCTGCACATCCTGATACTTTTAATTGCCATTCAGATGTTGTGCCTCCACGCACCATTATCTGTCCCTACAATCACCACACTGCGATGGCTGGCTTTCCTCTGCCTTGTAAGCTTTAAAATGGCGAAGTCCTGATTGTTTTGATTGCCATGCCCTGTTGCTACCGCCAGCATATTGTCCTCCACTTTGTCCTCCTCAAAATGGCGGCCCCTTGACTCCTCTAAAAATGTCTCTATCGACCCACTTCTTGGAGGCCTGTGATTACCGCGCTGTGATGGACGATGCTCCTCCGCCTTGTAAGCATTAATATAACACACCAATTTTCTAATAATGGCCACCATGAGTGGGCCCTTTCCAAAGCACTCCTTCTCCCCTTGTTGGTGATGGATCCAGCACTTATGTCCTGGAGTCTCAGAGACCCCTCTGAGAGAGTCCACAGTGACAAGGGAGTCTCACACAGCGGAGGCCTGGGTTTTTACCCCATTACCGCTGGGTGCACAGCACCGTGCACCGTTACCGGTGCGCTCAATGGAACTTTTTGGACTTTGCCCCCCTAGGTGGAAACTATAACCTTTCTGTATGTACTGCGGTGTCCTAGAAACCTCTGGCTGATGACCGGTGGAGCTGTCCCACGCAGTTATAGGGGAGTTTGGCTCTGGTTCACCCCTCTGCTGTCACCTACCAAGCTGGACGTCGGACACTGTTTTTCCTCGTCTCCCCATTGTGCCTCCTATACCCTACCCCTCCCTCCATTATTCCCTCTGCCTCCCCTATCCCTTCCCTTTCTTCCCTATTCTTCTCTCCCCTTGCCAATATTTTCCTACATTTTTATGCTATGCTTGTGTACTCATGTAATTCCTGTAACTATGCTCCAGTAACTGATGTAACTTTGTAACCATGTTCTTAAACAATGTTTCTTCCTCATGTAAAGTGCTCTGATACCTCTGGGTCTAGCCAGCGCTATATAAAATTCAATAAATAAAATAAAATAAATGTGTCTGAAAGTATGATGTGAGGGAGGACAAACCTGTACCATCAGGTGTTCCATGCCTCCATTTACCTAATCTGTACAAATACAGCAGTCATTATAAGGCCAATGGCTCACTGTAGCACATAGAATGCACTGAACAGAGGGCATTCTGGGAGCTGTAGTTTTTGTAAGCCACCATGGGAATAGAGCCACAAGTGCATTTGTATATACAATTGCACTGGCAGCACCATTACCAGTAAACCAAGAACCTTATAACAGATGCGTGCATAGGGTGAGGAATGGTACACTGTCCAGTGTGTGGATGAGAGGCCTTTGGGTGTTGGATGCTGTGACTTGCATGCTTTTGGTGTATGTCTCAGGTTTGCACCAGTCATTATAAGGCCAAAGAATGCACAGAGCAGAGTGCATTCTGGGAGCTGTAGTTTTTGGATGCCACTGAGGGAATAGAGCCCCACACATGCACACTGGCAGTAACAGTGAACCAATGCCATTAGGGTTGGAATGGTACAAACACTGTCCAATGTGTGGATAATAGGCCTTTGGGTGTTGGAAGCTGTAACTTGCATTGCCTTTAGTGAGATTGGGTTCTGATTAAGACAGATCATCATGTGCCATGGAGTTCAGATAGACTTTGAGTCTCGTGCATCACTCTTAAGTAATACCAACTTCTTTAACGGGGTCCACATACACACGTCTTCCCAACAGTGGCAAGTTTGTCATTTGTCCAGTCAAGGTAGCTGTAACAACAAGCCACAACTTTTCCCAGGGTACAGCACTACCTGAGCAGTCTTTGAAGGCAAAATATGGCACAAGCCTGCAGTGCTGTTGTGAGGGAATATCAAAATGTAAGACTCACCACTCAGCAAAGCTAATATCCCAGCCCCTATTTGGATATGTACACCCAACTCTGCATTTGTGTTGTCCTAAGGAGGAGGAGCGACCTTCAGCATCAGAAGGCAGGGCAAATGCGACCAACTGGACACAGCAAGAACACATCTCAAGTGCTACAGATCGGGTGGAGGCTGAGGACATTATAGGGGAGGTGAAGAACTGGACACTTCTGTCCAGGGCAGCGGGGAGGAGATCAACTCTCCCCCTGACAATCGACAACTTTCATTTGGCGAGGTGTCCCCAGGGTAGGTTACTCCACAACCTGGGCCTGCCATCAGCCCCTCCCTGACTCTAGAGACCCCCATTCCATCGGGGTCTCCAGGTGCATCCCCTGCCACTAGTCCCTCCAAAGGGATGCCAGGAAGACCATAACATAGGCTCTGACCCTGAAACACCCCACCCCTCATGTCCTACCCAAACTCCTACCTGTATCATAATTCCTGTGGCTGCATCAGCGGAAGTGATGTTACAGGAAGTGATGGACGCACATGAGGGTAAGGCTGACATGTCTTCTTGCTTCATGGTGCAGCTCTGTGATGAGGTGCGTATGTTAGAGCAGGCAAGATCCATAGCCAATGTTAGTCCTTGCACCATTGGTGTGGGTCTCCCTTCCATTTTTGCTGTTGCCTCATGTGTTTTTGCAGGTGTTAGATGCTTTGGGCACTGTGCCACTGCTGTCCAATGCCACAGTGCGAGTGCTCCCTACTGTAAATTGATGTATTGATTAGTGGTTCCATGATTGGATGTTTGGTTTACTTGTCAGACAGTGCACTGAGTGTGCCCAGGGCATGTAAATCCAAATGCTGCCAGTGGGCTTGCAGCACTGGTTGTGCCACCCACAGAGGCGGCCTTGTAAAATGTGTCTAAGGTCATCCATTGCAGAGCCTGCGTGCAGTCTGGTACTGTCATGGGAAAGTGCACCCACTTGCCAGTCCCTAAACCTTCCTTTTTCTTCATATTAGTCACCCCTATGGCAGGCCCAAGGGCAGGGTGCATTGTAAGTATAAGGTAGGACACGCCCTGACGTGTGTGGCATGTCCTGATAGTGAATTACAGCAATTTTCATTTTTCACTATTGCAAGGCTACCTGTTCTCCATAGGCCAGAATGGGCTGTTAGAATTATTACACTTTATAATCCTAGCAGACTCAGGGAGCATGGTAGAAATTCGGGTTTAGTGTGCCTGGGCTCAGAATAATAAAATACATCTTTTAGTAAAGTTTATTTTAATATTCTGTGTTTGGAAATACCACTTTTAGAAAGTAGGTATTTGCTTGCCTAAGCATTTGAGCCTGCCTCTGCGAGGTTGTTTATTCCTTGTCTGGGTTTGTGTGTGACAGGACTGGGGAATTCCAGGAGACAGGCTGGGCTGCCCGGTGGTGAATAGGGAGATCTGCATCTAGATGGGAGGGCGGAGTTGCACCTGGGACCTGAATAGGGCTGGTCCTTCCCTCTACAATGCTGGCTCCACCCCCTGTGGTGTGTCTGATGTCTCTGCCCTGCACACTGAAAGAAGAGAAGGAAGACTGTCAACAAAGTGCTCCTGGACTGCACTTGCCTTCCACAATGCTGGCTCCACCTCCTGGGGCGTCTGATGTGCCTGGCCTGTGCTGTGAAAGGAAAGGAGAAGTCTGGTTAACAGAGTGCTTCAGAACTGTCTCGAACTGGGCACAGGCCCCTCTCCCCTCAGAGAACAAAAGCTTTAGGGGTATAAGTATTGGGACCCTGATCCCATGAAATTAGATCACCTCTGCTGAGGAGAAGGAACCTGAATAAACTGAGGAGAGACTATTCCCAAGCTAAAGTTCTGCTTGGGGATTGGCCTGCAGTGGTTGCCTGACTGCCAAAGAGAGGAGAAAGAACGTTGGACTTTTCTTTCAACTTGTACAAAGATCTCCAGGGGCTTGAAAGAGTGATTGCCCCCTGAACAAAGTCTCAGGACCAGTGGACTTCACCATCCTTTGTGAATTGCTGCTGGAAACAAGTGGCAACAGAGGCAGGGAGCTGTGACCGACTCTCACGACTGGCCTGGTGTCCTGTAGGCATCGCACCAAGCAACGTCTGCCACGAACAATGCAAGCTCTGCGCTCACCGACTCCGTCCTGACGCCGTCAACGAGCCGTAGCCTGCACTGCGAATGGAAGGTGTAGCGAGGCGTGCAACGCCTCGCTACACCGAATCGAACTGGTATGACCGACGCGGTCACTTCTGCTGATTTCGAGTCCTGTGAACACACCGGAGTTGGGCACCGCCTCGCACGCTTTGTGATGCACCGCCCGACTTGTACCGCTGTCCGGACTGATCGATGCCAGCTCCCGAACTCCGGCTCTGTCGCCACATCGTAAAGCTGGAAGGACCGCAACGAGCAACGTCCACCTCGAACAACACAAGCTCTGAACTCACCGACTCTGTCTCGACGCCGTCAACGAGCCGTAGCCTGCACCGCGACTGGAAGGACACCGTGACCTGCAACGCTTTCTTTTTCTACACCGCGATGAACTCCGGAACCGGCTCGCACATCCGTGCCGGCCGCCTCAAGGAAAAGGTACTGTGACTGAGTCTGTCCACATTTGAGTGGGCCCGGTCTGCCGCGGTCCGCTGGATTTGTTAGACTCTGTGTCCTTTTCAGCAACGCTGTAGCCGAACAAGGCTACCGACTTGCACAGAATCTTGAATTAAGCATTTTTAACCTGAACTCTTGAAACTGAATAGTACTATGGATTCTTTTTGTCGTTTATGGGTCTTGCGATAACTCTATATAAAGTATACTTATTTTAGATATAAAACCTGTGTGGTGTCCATTTGTAGTGTGGTCACTGGGTTACTGTATGTGGTCACAACTGCTTAACTTACATCGCCTCTGAAATAAGCCTTGACTGCTCGCGCCACGCCACCTAGAGGGTGAGCAGGGGTTATTTGGAGAGAGTAATTCCCTTGCCTTGACTAGAGGAGAGGGTCCCTGCTTGTCACAAGTACCTACATGTGCCAACCAGACAGCCACCCTCACTGCCTGTATCACCTCCTTGGGTGCAGCCTTGTTGTCTGCCCTTGCCCAATGACCCAGCCAAACTACCCTCAATGTATCACCCTGTACGTTGCCCCACACTGTTTTCCCCCATACTCCTCGTGTGTTCCAATCCTGTGTGATGCCTGGTCCTGCACCGGCCAGCCAGGAACCTGAATCAGATTCGATGGATCTGAACACTGTTGTAATCAAGGATGACCAGAAGGACAGTTGACTTGTTTGACAATGATTTTCTTTTGGACATTTACTTTGCCCCTTCTATATTGACTGGTTCCCCAGACACTTCTTGACGTGTTTTACATATGTTTCCCAACCTCTCCAAGTCCCCTTGTCCATTCTGTGCAAAGAGAATTATTTGCTTTCTTTCTCCTTTTCAAATACTATGACCAGGGAAGACCTCTAAGGGTTGCAGCACTTATTGTGCCACCCTTGGAGGCCCTGTACCTTCACACACACTCACTGCCTTTGCAGGCTGCGTGTTTTAGTGCAGAACAAAGTAAAGAGTTGACATGGCACAACTCCCTGTGTGCCATGCCTACAACCCACTACCCTGGCGTAGACCCTCTAGCTGGATGCTCTATGACAGTGGTGAGGGTACAGATGCATGAGCCCTGTACCCCTACAGTGTTTACGTCCGTTCTTAGACATTGTAAGTGCAGTGCTGCCATTATGAGTATGTGGTGCTGGGCACTTGTCATTACGAACTCCACAGCACCATAATGGCTACACTGAAAACTGAGAAGTTTGACATCAAACTTCTCAGCACATTTAACCCACGCTGATGCCAGTGTGGGATTTAATGAAAAAGGTACACAGAGGACCTCTCAGAGATGCACCCTGAAAGCTAACCCACCACTAGTGTCCAGGCTGAGTGGCTGCTTTCAGCTGCCACCACCAGACAGTTATTTCCATTTGTGTGATTACATGTCAAAATCGATAAAATGCTAAAACATTTGATATGGAAAATAACCCGATCGGTACCACCATTGGTAAAAGTGCAGTATGTCTTAGGGAAGATGGCAGTCTGCACTCAGAGGTCGCACAGTTTTGTTGGTGACAATGTATTAAAATGATCTCTGACTTTGGAACACATGCATTTGCTCGCTCACACGTTGGAATAGCAGGAGCTCCTAGTGACAGCAGCACACATGGGCAGCGTTAGACCTGGCATCATTGGCGTGAGTCTCCCTTCCATTTTTACGGATTGCCTCCTCTGTTTTGATATGTTTTTGCTGGTTAGATGCTTTGGGCACTGTGCCACCGCTATTCAGTGCCACAGTGCAAGTGCTCTCAATGTTAAATTGATGTACTAACTAGTGATTCCTTGATTGGGTTATTTGATTTACCTGTCAGCCCACTAGTACAGTGCACCATGTGTGCCCAGGGCTTTTAAATCAAATGCTGCTGGTGGGCTTGCAGCACTGGTTGTGCCACCCACAGAAGCAGCCTGTAAAGTGTGTCTCAGGTCTGCCATTGCAAGGCCTGTGTGCTGTCTAGTACTGCCATGTCGACTTGGCAAGTGACCCACTTGCCAGTCCTTAAACCTTTCCTTTGCTTCATATTAGACACCCTTATGGTAGGCCCAAGAGCAGGGTGCATTGTAAGTATAAGGTAGGACATGCTGTGGTGTGTGTAGAATGTCCTAATAGTGAATTACAGCCATTTTCGTTTTTCACTATTGCAAGGCTACCTGTTCTCCACAGGCTAGAATGGGCAGTTAGATTATTACATTGTTATAATCCTAACTGACTCAGGGAACATGGTAGAAATTCGAATTTAGTATGCCTGAACTCAGAATAGTAAAATACATCTTTTAATAAAGTTGGTTTTAACATTCTGTGTTTGAAAATACCACTTTTAGAAAGTAGGTATTTTCTTGCCTAACTGTCCAGGCCTGCCTCTGCTAGGTTGTGTATTCCTTGTCTGGGTTTGTGAGTGACAGGGCTGGGGGATTCCAGGAGACAGGCTGGGGCAACCCAGTGGTGAATAGAACGATCTGCATCTAGATGGGAGGGAGTAGTTGCACCTGGGACCTGAGTAGGGCTGGACCTTCGCTCTACAATGCTGGCTCCACCTCCTATGTGGTTTGATGTTTCAGCCCTGCAATGTGAAAGGAGAGAAGGAATCTTGTCAACAAAGTGCTCCAGAGCTGTGCCTTCACTCCCCTGTGCTGGCTCTACCTCCTGTGGGGCGTCTGATGTCTCTGCCCTGCACAGTGAAAGGAAGGAGAGAGTCATGTAAACAAAGTGCTCAGGAACTGGTTTGGACTAGACAGAGGCCTCTCTGTCTTCAGAGAACAAAGGATTTGGGGGTATAAATATTGGGACCCTGATCCTAAGAAATTAGATTACTTCTGGAGCAAGATACCTTTTGCCAAGGAGAAGAACCAAGGAAGCTGCAGGAGTTTTACTACCCCTCTGCCAGTGTGCTGTTTGCTGGGTTGGCCTGCAGTGGTTGCTTCATTGTCAAGGAAAGGAGAAGGAACTTTTTAAGGACTTTCATCATCTACAGAATATTATCCAAGGGCTTGAACTGTGCTTGCCTTCTGCTAAAGTCTCAGGGACAAAAGACTTTACCTCCAGCTCTCCCTGTGAATTTCCTTGCTGGGAATTCTATTTACAGACATTTGCGTGTCGCTGGGAGCTGGAAGCGCGACGCATCGAGAAGAAGCGTGTCGACGCCGCAGCTGCAATCGTCGCATCGCCGGAGAAGCGAACCTTCGCCGTATCTCCCTGGAAGCGTGTGTTCATCGAAGCTGCCTGCTATCGCTTCACCAGAGAAGAGTGACGCCATTGAGAGAGTCGCCATCGCATCACCGTAGAAGCGCGTCGCAGGGCCTGTCGCGGCTCCAAAGTACAGAGTCATCGCCAGGCTGCCAGGGCGCCTACACATCATCACTGCAGTGTCATCGCATCATCACATCAAGGGCGCCATCTTCTCACATCGCAACTGGATCATCGCATCGCATCAAGGCGCCATCTGGCACTCCGCAATGGGCCCGCAGGCTGAGAATCTACGCATCACCTCCGCACCGGTAAGGGTCCCGACGCATCCCCTACTCTGCGCAAGCATTGAGGCACGACGCATCATGTCCCCGGATCACAGAACCAACGCATCTCCCCTTTTGCGAACCTTTTGTTTACTTTGCGTTACTCATCCATGTACTTTGTTGAGAACTTTGTCGCATTTAGCATCAACTTGAATGGTAGAGATCAGGCAGACCCCGCACTTCCTTTGCTCTATTGAGCCACCCCTTATCTCCCCGAGACCAACATCGGGCTCCCTGACCGGGCTGCCAGCCCTCACAAAGGAGTCGCTATTCACTATAATGAACCGGGTGAAATCAGGATCCCCAGCAGACCCCTGTCCGCCCAAGATCTTCAAGCTGGGTCGGTCTGATATGGAGGACAAGGTTCTCACCCTGTTGAATCGCTCCTTAGAAGAGGGACTTGTCCCCTCCAACTTCAAGGAAGCACGGGTGGTCCCCCTCCTAAAGAAACCTGGTGCCGACCCTAGAAACTTAAAGAACTTTAGGCCAATTTCCCAGCTACCCTTTCTCACTAAAATCCTGGAGCAACATGTTTTTCACTCCCTTACACACTTCCTAGAAAGCAACCATCTTCATGAGTCTAATCAGGCAGGTTTCAGAGCTCATCACAGCACAGAATTGGTGATGCTCTCCGTGCTGGATGACCGGAGTCTGAAGGCTGACAAAAGAAATCCATGTGCCCTGGTCCTTCTGGACTTATCCGCGTCATTTGATACCGTGAATCACTGTCAACTTCTGTCGCGGGTTGAGGACTTAGGGATTCGAGGTACAGTCCTGGCCTAGCTGACCTCCTTTCTGAAAGATCGCTCACAGCGAGTCCAACTGTCTGACCTCATGTCAAATCCAGCTACGCTGACATGTGGAGTGCCCCAGGGTTCAGCCCTTTCGCCCTTGCTTTTTAATATATATCTTCAGCCATTGATTACAGCCCTGAACAAGTTGGACTGCAGGGTCTATAATTATGCCGACGACACGCAAATTTTGATCCAGATCGAACACTCACCTGCGGCCTATTTGAGAATGCAAGACATTCTCAAATTTACGATTAACTGGATGTCGGACAATTTTTTGAAAATCAACCCGGACAAAACGGAGGTCCTGGGAGTTACCACAGTAGCCAACCCATGGAATGATCTGTTCTAGCCAGCTGAATTAGGGCCATGTCCAGAACCAGCTGTAGCAGTAAAAAGCCTAGGAATCAAAATTGATGCCCTGTTATCGATGACACAGCAGGTGTCGGCGGTGGTAGGCACCTGTGTCAGTCTACTACGCCAGCTCTGGAAACTTTCCCTACTGCTGTCCGTCTCCACCCTAAGGCTGGCTGTCTACGCTCTGATTCTGGCGCGGCTGGACTATGGTAACTCCTTATATTTGGGTCTATCAAATAACCTTCTAGCCAGACTCCAGGTAGTAATGAATGATGCGGCCAGGCTTATTTTTAATAAACCTAGGCATACTAGGGCAATGCCCTTACTTCAGGACCTACACTGGCTGCCAGTTGCTCAAAGAGCTAAATTCAAGAGCCTTTGTATTGCACATAGAGCTGTCCATGGCTCAGCCCCTACCTATATCAAGGATCGGCTGACTAAATATACACCAAACAGGACCCTTCGGTCTACTGAGGCGTGCAACTTGATGTGCCCTAGGTTCAACCTGGTATCCAAGGGCGGCAGAGCTTTTTCAAGCACAGTCCCCCGAGCATGGAACTCTCTTCCAGTAAAACTGAGGAAAGAAACTAATCTTCTTTATCTTCAGGAAGAATCTGAAGACAGTGCTCTTCCTGGAAGCATGGGGGCCACGGTAGTGGGTGGCGTGGTGTTCCTGCTGATGAAGTGTGTCCACTGTTAGCGCTTAGATACCTCGGGGTGATAAGGCGCTTTATAACATTATAATAACATAACATAACATAACTAAGTAACTTTTATCATCTTTAAAGCAATCTTCAGTGTAGTATTGTGGATTTTTGTTGTTTGTGGTCTTGTGTTTAAGTCTATATAAAGAAAAACTGTTTTTATAAAACCTGTGTTGTGTACATCTGTAGCATTTTCACTGTATTACTGCGTGCATTCACAAAAGCTTAACACACTGCCTCTGAGATAAGTCTGTCTGCTCGTGCCAAGCTACCAAGGGGGTGAGCAGAGGTTATTTAGGAGTGTAATCCCCTTATCCTGACTTAGAAGTAAGGGTCCCTATTTGGACAAAGGTGAATACCATTGCCAACTAGAAACCCCCAGATCTAATAGGCAGCTTGTGAGCTGTAGTAGCTACATGTTTCGATATATGCCAAGGCATATTTTGTGATGGCGACTGTAGCGTCCTCCCCTGTCCGGGTACACACAAAGGTTCACGTCACACACAGAGCTTGGTGTTACACATCTTTATTGTTCAGCATGTAACCGTTAACTGAATGTTCTACATCATGAATTCTACCGACACCCATGCACTTACGTCAATGTTCTACTGAGTCCATCGGGAATCAAAAGGGTCCCGTCATCCTTAACTCACAAGATAATACATATCCTCCTGTGTTAAATAAAGAATGCAAATAATCTCTCTCTCTCTCTCTCTCTCTATATATATATATATCTATACTACTATTATAAAGAGAGTACTTGCACCTTTTGGCAAGGTAAACTCGGGAACCACAGCGTCAATCTACACACCCGATACATCTATGAAAATGTCAGGGTGTGTAGATGGACATAGGCTATATAAATTTAAAAAAAGTAAATAAAAAAATTTAAATTTGTAAACAAAGTAGTCCCCTGAAAGTAGCGCCGGCCGGGACCTAGCGCTGGCCGTGACGTGACGCGACGACGTGCGTGATGACGACGTGTTGGAGCCGCGGACATGGAGCTGAGGAGCGTAATGTAAACATTGAAATCGCGGCGGACATGGAGCTGAGGAGCGTGGGCGCGTCATGAAGGAGAGGAGCGGAGCGGCAGCTTAGGTAATGTAAACATTGAGAGAGAACTTGCACCTTGGCGCGTCATGGCGAAGAGGAGCGGTGCGGCAGCTCAGGTAATGTAAACAAACATTGAAATCAGGGCGGGAGGGAGTCAGGGCGGGAGGGAGTCCGGGCGGGAGGGAGTTGGAGCGGGAGGAAGTCGGGACCGGAGGAAGTCGGGACGGGAGGGGAGCGGGTGTGCACAGAGGGGCAGGCGGAAGTAGTGGGGGCGGGAGGGAGTCGGGACGGGAGGGGGGTCGGGTCGGGGCGGGAGCGGGTGTACTGCCCCCAGCCCCTTTCTGCCCCAGGCAATGCTGGGGCGGGCTGCTAGTATATATATATATATATATATATATATATAATGTTGCAGATTTCCTATGGAAACTAGGTCCTAACTATATCTACCTACTGGCGACCGCCAGTAGGTAATACATATATATATATATATATATATATATATATATATATATATATATATATATATATATATATATATATGCACAATAAAATGTAACCCGAAGCCAGATCCTGTGGTCCGTCTCTCCCTTCTTGCTTTGCCGATCGTGGGAGATTGGAAGTGGCGTTTGTGGAGTTGCAGTTGTGTAATATACATATATATAATTTACAAAAATAAAAATTGGAGAGTTGTGCTGTATATATATATATATATATATATATATATATATATATATATATATACACACACACATATATAAATATATATATATATATATATATGATACACTCCTCCGTTTTTGGCGAAAGAAATGGGCGCACACTCGCTGCCTTCCACAATTGATTTATTCACAGCTTTTACTCAGCTTGGAAACAACAAAGATCAACGCGTTTCAGTGCTCCTGGCACCTTGCTCACGATCACTTGTTTTCATTTTTTTACATCTTTTAAAGTAGCCAATGACATGGATGTTACCTCACATCCTGTTTTACTCTAGGCATTGTGGTTATGGTAGTTTTTCATAAAAAGAGTCTCTTTGGTGAAGTTGAGACTGCTAGTTCTGATTGAGGATATTCATTGCTTCATGAATATTGTTCGTTTTGAGTTTACATCCCTCCAGTGGGAATACTTGACTAGCAGTTAATTTTTCAGAGGTCCTTCGAAGGGTTGTTTTCATGTTTTCACCCTCATTTGATTCTTCTTCTTTCATGTATCCTGGGTCACTCATTTCTCTTGGATTTTCACCAACTCATTGTAGTTCCTTATGCGAGGTGGATGTACAGCTCCTCCGATTGGTTCAGGCCATGTGGCTGTAAGGTTCTGAAGTTGAGGATGTGTCGCGATTCTTTTTGGCGCATGATTTTTTCACGATCTCCTCCCCGTATATTCTTTGGTATGGTTTCTATCCCAAAGAATTTGAGTTTTTGCCAGTCAGCATTGTGCTTAAGCTCCATGTGTTTTGCCACCGCATTTGTTCTGTCCTTATGAGTTGTGGCTCTTGCGTGTTCCATTATCCGCTTTTTCAGCTCTCCCTTGGTACTTCCCACATACATTAGGGGGCAAGGACATTCAACACCATAGACTGTAAATTCTGTTGTGCAAGTAATTAGTTGTTTTATCTGCCATTTTTTGTTGTTGTCAGGTAGCGGTATTTCTCTGGTAGGTTTGGCAATTTGACACATTTTGCAATTATAGCATTTTGCAAAGCCTGTGGTTTTCAACCAGTCTTTCTTTTTGCTTGTGCTGCAATGGCTGTGGATTAGTCTGTCTTTCAGATTTGGGGCTCTTCTATAGGACACCTCCGGGTGTTGGCCCACTATTTTTCCTACTGTGTCATCCAGATGGAGTATTTTCCAGTTTTTCCTCATTATTTTTACCAGTTCTTTGCTATTCTCTGAATAGTCCATGATTAGTCGGATTGGTTCCCGTATGCATTTTTCTTTTTCCTTTGGCTTTGTTAGACACTCCTGTCTTGTTTTTGCATTTGCCTTTTTCCAGCACTTTTCAATGTTGCCCCAATTATATTTTCGATTTTTGAATCTTTGTTTTGCTTTGGTACTTTGTTCCTTCCATTCTGTCTCTTCACTGCATATCCTCCTGATTCGGAGGAACTCTCCATAGGGTATGCTGGAGATCAGGGATGCTTGGTGGCAACTCGTCGCTTCCAATGTGGCATTGGTGGCTGTTGTTTTTCTGTAGAGTGTCGTGTGGATATGGTTATTCTTGACATAGATGCGAGTGTCCAGGAAGGTGATTTCAGTGTTGCTGATCTCATAAGTAAAGGATAATCCCGCCGTTCTTGTATTGATGATGTTAAAGTACTCTTGAAATTCATCTTTAGTTCCTTCCCAAATGATCAACAGGTCATCTATGAACCTGATCCAACACATGACCTTGCTTGTGAATTGGTCAAATTCTGGTGCCCAAGCTATCTCCTTTTCCCAGTACCCCATCGTGAGACAGGCGTAGTTGGGACTGAATGAAAAACCCATTGCGGTTCCACTGCTTTGTCTATATATTTCTTCACCGAACAGGAAGATGTTTTGTGATAGGCATAACTCCATCATGTCTAACAACATTTGATTGTGGTTTTTGTACATGATATCTCTTTGTTGCAAAAAATAATTGCAGGCTTTAAGACCTAAATTATTTTGTATATTTGTGTATAATGATACAACATCCATGGATATTAACTGGTAGCTTTCTTGCCATGGGATGTTTTCCAATCGTCTCAACAAATCGTTGGTGTCCTGTATATATGAGCTCAATTCTGTTACATGGGGTTTGAGAAAGTGGTCTATATAATTTGAGATTGGTTCTAGCAAAGAGCCCTTTGCCGACAATATCGGTCTGCCAGGTGGTTTATTGCGGTCCTTATGTACCTTAGGGAGGAAGTATATTGTTGCTGTGATTGGGTGGCTGGTTGTGAGATATTTTTCTTCATCACTGTCAATGAGATTGTTTAATTTCCATTGTCTCAGTTTTTCATCTACCTTGATCTTAATTTCTTTTGTTGGGTTTGTTCTGAGTCTTTCATAATATCTCGTGTCTTTTAACTGACGGTGTGCCTCGGTGATGTATGAGCTTTTGTCCCAAATCACGATATTTCCGCCTTTATCGGCCATTTTTATCTCAATTGAGTCATCATTACAAAGATTTTCTAGCCCTTTTCGTTCTTCTTGGGTTAGATTGTCCTGATATTTGGATCCTTTGATTTTATATAGGTCCCGAATCACCGCTTCCTGGAAAGTATCCACCTTATTGCCCGGTGGTAACTGAGGATAGAATTTCGATTTAGGTTTTAGGTTGCTGATGCCTGCTCCCTTTTGTGTGATTGCTTGACTCAGCGTTATTTCTTCCCCGTTCATGGTGTCGAGATTCAAAAGAGTGGTAAAGGCTTCTGCATCTCTTGCCTGTAGTACCGGGGTGTCCTGGTTTGTTGTTTCGATGTTTCTCCCGCTTTTGTGTTTGTTTTCCTCAAAGAATTTAGCTAATTTAATCTTTCTCACGTACAGGTAAAGATCAATCCTTGTTTGGACAATGTTCATTTTCTTTTTCGGGCAAAAATTAATGCCTCGTTTGAGAAGCTTCATTTCGGTTTCAGTGATATTTCTTTTTGAGAGGTTTATGATTTGTAACTCATCCATTACTTCCCCTTCTTCTGGCGCATGCTCCTTGTTTCCGTGCCTATCTTCTCGGATGACTGTTCTGTTCCGATTGCCCCTTCTTGTTTTCTTCTGTTTGTTGTCCAACGTCTGCCTCTTCCTCTTCCTCTTTGTTGATTCTGTGCGCCTCGGCTCTGTTCCCATTGCCTTTGTTGTAGCACGAGGCGCATATCCCCTAAAAAAGGCATCCTTTCTGTGTTTGCGGGAGCCCCTTGTTGTACTTCAATTCCATCTGCAGATATTAGTGAACATGAGGATGAGGCGCTGCTTGACAGGTTTGCACCTCGTTTATCAGGAGACATTTGTTTGATAAAGTCATATTTTCTAGAAAAGGAGAAAATGCAGCCATCCTCATAATCCACTGTGTCCCTCATGAACTTGTTATGTTTGCGTTCTCGTACTGTTTCCTCATGTTTGGTTATTTGGCTGTCCAATTCTTCCTTGAATTTAGTCATTTCGCTGTTTAATTTTAGTGAGATGATTTCTTTTTCCATTTCCTTGAGTTCTTCCTGTATTTTATTTAGGCTGATTTCGATACGGGGAGGAGATCGTGAAAAAATCATGCGCCAAAAAGAATCGCGACACATCCTCAACTTCAGAACCTTACAGCCACATGGCCTGAACCAATCGGAGGAGCTGTACATCCACCTCGCATAAGGAACTACAATGAGTTGGTGAAAATCCAAGAGAAATGAGTGACCCAGGATACATGAAAGAAGAAGAATCAAATGAGGGTGAAAACATGAAAACAACCCTTCGAAGGACCTCTGAAAAATTAACTGCTAGTCAAGTATTCCCACTGGAGGGATGTAAACTCAAAACGAACAATATTCATGAAGCAATGAATATCCTCAATCAGAACTAGCAGTCTCAACTTCACCAAAGAGACTCTTTTTATGAAAAACTACCATAACCACAATGCCTAGAGTAAAACAGGATGTGAGGTAACATCCATGTCATTGGCTACTTTAAAAGATGTAAAAAAATGAAAACAAGTGATCGTGAGCAAGGTGCCAGGAGCACTGAAACGCGTTGATCTTTGTTGTTTCCAAGCTGAGTAAAAGCTGTGAATAAATCAATTGTGGAAGGCAGCGAGTGTGCGCCCATTTCTTTCGCCAAAAACGGAGGAGTGTATCATATGGAACGGCGAGGTTCCGCCGTAGGGAAACGCACCCACATTGAGCGCTCGTAGTGCTGGGGAAGCAGGAACCAGTGTGAAGGATATATATATATATATATATATATATATATATATATATATATATATATATATATATATATATATATATACAGCACAACTCTCCAATTTTTATTTTTGTAAATTCTTTTTTATTAGCATTTCGCTTAGTGCAAAGTACAGACATCGTAGATGATCATTGGATATACACTGTACAATTTCAGCATGACATTCAGTGTATGGTTGTATCAACATTAAATATTGACATAGGTTATGATATACCAAAAATCTCTGCTTCTGGGGAGAACATGCTCATCCGGTGTATGATAATACAAGTCTTTGCCTTTGTGATGTACCGTTGTCTCGGTATTGATCTGCGGTGCTGGTGTTGGAGAACATCAATCATTATGTTTTTAGCGAGGAACATAACACTTCAACAAGGTTAACTATAACAGGCATTCACTGTATAGGAAATACCACATTGTAGTCAGGGCCGGCCGGTAAGCTAGTTGATTGACTTCAATCGCTGGACTGCGTGGATCTGGGTGTGGGGGGGAGTGTCTAAGTGGGCTGTGTGGGTTATTGTTCATATGTGGCTTGCGGTCTTTCCTTTCGGAATATCAGTTTCTGGGGGGAGGGGGGTGCTGGCTGACCTCATCTCCTGGGTAAGGCGCAGGTGGTCTGCGCAGGTGACTCATCTGCTGCTGCCCGTTTGAAGGTGTGAAGTAATGTCGCCCATTGCATGGATATGTGATGTTTGCGAATGCCTCGAATTTCTTCAAACCTAAGCACCTTCTCTTCCGAAGCTCCCCCTTTATTAATTGCTTCTCTCCAGGCCGCCAACAGCGGTCCCCCTGGTGTTCTCCATTGCATTGCTATGCTTCTCTTAGCTAATAGGAATGCTAGAGATGCAAAGCGTGTCTCCACTTTTTGGTATTTTTGGCGCTTGGCTATGCCCAACGCGCAGGCCTCCCACGTGTTAATGTCTGTAAGCCCTGTAACCTCCAGCAATGTGGTGTGTATCGTGGTCCAATATGTTCGGATTGTCGGGCAGCTCCAGAACATATGAAGGAAGGATGCGCTGGGTTCCGGGCATCTAGGGCAGGTGAAATGCATGTTTGGGTAAAAGCGTTGGAGTGTTTCAGGAGACTGATATGAAATATTGTATGTTTTTGAAGCTGTAGTTATGGGACACTTTTTTGGGAAACTCAAATGTCCGTTCTCATTCTTTATCATGGAAGAGCCTTTGGAACTCTGCTTCCCATTGAGGGTGGTCGCGCTCAGCACTCATGTTGCCTTGTACAGTCACGTCACTAAGTGTCGCCCAGGGTTCGTCTGCAGGATTCCGTGTAAGACTGGGTGTGTGGGTGGTTCCATGTCTATTGTGTACTACATACGGCGGCAATCTTCTAAGTAGCTGCCTCTGTGTGAGAAAATGTCCCCTTGGGAGGTCTGTATCAGCTGCACGTTCTGCAAACGTCTGCAGTTGGCAGTTCGCAAACAGGGATCCCGCTTCTGTAATGGAGTGCTCAGTCCACATGTCTAGTGCGCGCTCTGTATATTGAGCTCGACCTTTGGGAAAGCCCACCAGTGGTTGTAGGGGGGTATGCATAGGGGCTGTGCGTTTCATCCTATGCACAAGTTTCAAGCATGTGCGCGCCACTGTCACCTGGAGCGGGCAATCCTGTATAGGCCCAGCTCCCGGTAGCAGCATGCAGTTTATAGTTGGGTCTGGGATTACTCCCACTATTGTGTGCGTTTCCCCCAATGCGCGACCTGCTGTCCACCGTGACACCCATTGTAGCTGAGCCTCATAAAGTATGCATCGAAGGAGGGAGCACCCAGACTCCCTTGATCCTTAGGTGGCTGTAGTTTGGTGACGGCTATTTGCCTACATCCCGCCCCCCAAATAAGGATACAGAGGAGGGTGTCCTGCTCTTGAAAAAGGGGACGCGAGGGACCACTGGTAGGTTAGTGAAGTAATATAGAAGTTGCGGGACCAATATCATTTTAGCCACCGAGATTTTCCCAATGGAAGCCAGTGGGAGATCCTTCCAGAAATTCAGAGAGGATTGTATCCCGGCTGGTGCCCTACAATGGTTTCCCTCGTACAGTGTGGTACAATCATACTCCTAAGTATCGTGGTGCTTGGGGGTTCAATGATATGTCTATTCCTCCCATTTGTAGTTGCTGGTGAGGGAGATTGTCTGAGAGCGGATATATTGTGGACTTAGTTGCAGGCCTAAAGGTCAACTGGGCTGTTTCAAAGGCTAGTAGGTTAGTAAATATTGGGGTGAGGTCCGATGTGATGTCGCGGATGTAAATGAGCATGTCATCTGCATATCATGTTACTGCGTGGATCGTGTCTGCAATTGGAATGCCCCACCGCTCACCCTCCCTGCGAAGGCGGGTCACAAGCTGCTCCATCACCATTACGAAAAGCAATGGGGAGAGCGGGCAGCTTTGTCTTGTGCCCCTGAGTATCGGAAATGATGGCGACATGGTGCCCCAACTTCACTCTGGAGGTCAGCTTGGTATATATGAGTTTATTGTAGGTGAGCAAGCGGTGTCCCACTTCCATCTACTGTATGACCTGAAGGAGGTAGGGCCAAAATAGGGTACCAAAAGGCCTTTTCAAGGTCCAGGACCAGGCATGTCGGGTGTGGGAAATGACTCCAGACCAGATCCTGAACATGAAACAGGGGTCTAATGTTGTAGGAGGTATTTCTCCCTGGCATGAACCCACATTGTTCCGGATGTATCAGTGTTGGGCGGATTCTGGGGTATCTATCCGCTAATATTGTCCCATAAATTGTATAGTCTGCTGGTAGCAGGGCTATGGGTCGATATGATCCTACGTGATAGGGTCCCTGTCCGGTTTGAGAAAGGAGACTACTACTGATTTGTACACGGATTCCGGTAGCTCTCCCTCATCTAATGCCGACTGGTATAGTTTCCCCAGCTGGGGAAACAGTTGCGTGGAAAAGGTATGGAAAAACTCTATTGGGAGGCCGTCCAGACCGGGTGCTTTGCATGTGGCCAGAGCCTGTAGTGCCTGCGTGACATCTGCCATGGTAATACGCTTATCTAGGGTGCGCCAAACATTCTTCACTATGTGGGGTAAAGGGTGCATACTTATGAATCTGATGAGCAGTTCCGGGTCTACTGGGTCAGCGGCAGCATATAGTTGTGTATAGTGCTGCTGAAAGACTTCTAAGATGGAGGCTTGCAAATGTACTAGGGTGTCAGCTACATTGCGTATCGCAGTAATCGGTGGTAGAGTAGTATCCTGTTTCACGAGCCATGCTAGCAGCATGCCTGCTCTGTTACCTTCTTTGTGAACCTTAGCTGCATGTGCTCTAAAGTTACACCTGCGGAGATCTGCTTGCACAGCTGCACATGCAGTTTTAGCTTTTGCTACTTGGGCCGGCGTAGCCTCATCTCTATCTGCTGCGCTGAATGCCAGGTAACTGCCGCCCTGCTACCACCTGCTATTTTGTCCTTGTTTTAATTGTGTTTTAAAGCATCACATTTCACTTTCTTCACTTACCCTGCGCCGCCTTCCAAGCACTCCTCTCCTGTCCAACTCGGGCTCACCCGTTGAGTGGAGAGAGGTAGTCTGACGGAGCGATCTGGGGAATTTCCGGCTCAGACTGGAAAGGAGGGTGTCGGTCTAGCGACAAAACCTTTAAAGTCCAATGCTTGGGTAGACGCGCAGCGGACGCGCTGAATGCAAAGTAACTGCTGCCCTGCTACCACCTGCTATTTTGTCCTTGTTTTAATTGTGTTTTAAAGCATCACAGTTCACTTACTTCACTTACCCTGCGCCGCCTTCCAAGCACTCCTCTCCGGTCCAACTCGGGCTCGCCCGTTGAGTGGAGAGAGGTAGTCCTGGCGGGAGTGATCTGGGGAATTTCCGGCTCAGACTGGAAAGGAGGGTGTCGGTCTAGCGACAAAACCTTTAAAATCCAATGCTTGGCGAGACGCGCAGCGGGCGCGCCAAAGGCAAGCCCGTCTGCGCCCGTCTGCGCCTGTTCATCACCAGGAGCCAGGACCCCTGGTAGTTTATCCCCAGATACCTTACCTACTTACAATCTTAGACGCTCATATACTAGAGACAAACTGCTCAAGATCAGACCGACCCCTTGTGGGTTCTCGGCATATTCTGTCTGCATACCTGAAAGACCTTTCTTGTGTAAAATAGGCAAACATCAGGCTACTACTTCCCCTGACCCTAGCTTCACCCCTAACTTTTCTATTGCAGACGCTACTCCCAACATAGGAACCGACCCTCCTACTAACGCCCCCAAAGCTCTACCCATGACCCATCCAATATTAAAATCTGGAACTGCCTTCTAGCTAATGTAAGGTCCCTCCCTCAGCATGCTATCAACATATGGGATCTGCTAAACAATAAAAACCCAGATATTGGGTTTGTCACAGAAACCTGGATTAAACCCTCAGCTATCCCGGCGATCGCTTTGGCTCTACCACCCGGCTTCCGCATCCAAAGACTTGATAGGTTGGAACAAGCTGGCGGAGGTGTAGCCTTAATTCATAAGGACTCTATATCCGTTACTATTCTTGACCAGCTGTGTACTGACCTATTTGAATGCCTCATTTTCAGGCTTGATCTACACCCCCAACGTAGCTGGAAAGGGGCCCTTGTGTACAGACCCCCGGGCCCTCTACACGACTTCAACAGCCGTCTGCTAGAATTTAACTCTCCTCATATAATTGCCACCCGCAATTTCCTACTTCTAGGGGACTTCAACATTCATAGTGAGGATGCCTGCAACCATGATATGGCTGTCTGCCTAAAAGACATGGCCTCTACAGGTCTCCTTAAAATTAATAATGAACTCACCCATATAGCTGGCCACACCTTAGATCTCATCCTTTCCAACTCCCAGAACATCTTATGTGGGGAAACACTCCCCCTGATTTGGTCTGACCACTCCCTGGTTACCTTTCATCTGATGAGTCCCAATCCTTTCCCCCAAATCTCACATCCTACGCGGACAGATGGTATAGACCCTGGCACAAAATCAGGCCTGACCACTTTATGTCCCCTTTTCTGTCTTGGGACACAGGCACTCTGAACTACGGTGTAGATCAACAACTATCTCATTTTAATTCCATCATTATCAACATCCTTGATGAGGCAGCCCCCTTGAAGCCACAAACCCACTCCCCTAAATCCACTCCTTCCGAATGGTATTCCCCTGCCTTACGCACCGAAAAGAGTCGGTGCAAAAAATTAGAGCGGACTTGGCGACTCTCCCACAGAGAACAAATGAATAGCGTTGCAAAACCTCTTTAACATCCTACCATAAAAACATTAAAAATGCGCGCAAAATCCATATTGCACATCAATTGGAGCAAGCTGGAACCAATTCCAGGATTTTTTTCCAAATAGTTAAGTCCTACACCAACCCTAGAGCCTGTGATACTGCGGAATCTCCGTCTCAGTCTCTGTGCAATAGTGTTGCATCTTATCTCATTCAAAATATTGGTACCATATATCAGAATATAATTTCTGCCAATATTCTCTCCTCCCCTATCACAATTGGCCACACTGGCCAACACAAAATCTCCTCACAACTACACTCCTTTCCTCCTCTTAGTCCCATAGTAGTCACATCCCTTCTCGCCACAACTAAATCTGGCTCCCCCCATGACAGCATCCCTGCCAAAATTTCAGCCAAATTTGCTGACCAGCTCGCCATCCCTATTAGCTCTATCCTTAATAGCTCTCTGTGTTTAGGCAGTCTTCTTCCAGAATGGAAAAACGCACAAGTAGTACCCATACGGGAAAACCTCAAGATTCTGACTACTGAACTGTCTAACTACTGACCTATATCCTTACTACACCTGCAGACGAAGCTCATTGAAACACATATCAACAAACACTTGTCCGAGTTCATTGAAACCTCTCACCACCTAGACGCATCACAGTCTGGTTTCCGGACCAAATACAGTGCCGAATCATCTCTTATCGAGGTTACTGACAATATCAGAATCGCTCTGGACAAGGGTCAGGCAGCACTTTTGGTGCTGCTTGACCTGTCAGCCGCTTTCGATACCATTTCTCACCAGATCCTACTAGATAGACTTCAAGATATAGGTGTTCAAGGGCTGGCACTGAAGTGGGTGACTGACTTCCTAACTGACAGAACTCAGACTGTCACCCTAGGGACTTTTAAATCTACTACTACTAAAGTGACCTAGGGGTTGTTTTCCTGACTGAAACTTGGCTTAAAGATGACTCCATGGCTGTGGTGACTTTAGCCATTCCCCAGGGTTTTAAAATTTGTTGTGCTAACAGGGACGGTGAGAAAAGAGGAGGAGTCGCTATCATTTATAGGGACTCCTGTGAATTAACCTCCTCTGCTCCGGCTGATATGGACAAGATTAAAGAACTCAACTTTTTTATTAAGGTGAGCCCAACCTCCTCCTTCATCGACCTTTTGGTTTATAGATCCCCAGACTGTAGTCTGATATTTTGTTGGACTTTTGTAATTTGGTGGCTCAAAAATCAATTTTGTCTTCCAACTTTACAGTGTTGGGGGATTTTAATCTGCATATAGACGATGTCAGGTGCAACCAGGCTTGGCAACTCGTGATATATCTTACTGGGGCTAACTTAATTCAACATGTTACAGCCCCCACACATAAAGCTGGACACAACCTTCATCTGATATTCTCCAATATCCTGAACTTGAGCATAGAAACCCCAAAGCAGGTGGTTTGGTCTGACCACTGCTTCTTACCATTCTCTTTTAGCCTAGGAAGATCACCAACACATGTAAATACCCACCCCTTTTTAAAAAGAAATTGGAAATATCTGACAGAGGAGTTTCTGGGACCTATTTTACAGACTACCCAACCCGCTCTTTCTAAGGATCCTAACAATGATGCTCTGGTTTTTCATGAGTGGATTGCAACTGCTGTTGAGTCCACTGCCCCAGCCAGATTGTCTAAATCTCTGAGAAACTCTCCTTCCACTCCTTTGTTTTCAGAGCCCCTTAGGTCTCTGAAAAGTAGGAGCAAAAATGGAGGGGGAATTATACCACCACTGCCAAAATGGTATATAAAGCCTCTCTGAAAGAGTTGCAAAGAGCAATTAAGGCAGCTAGAAATTAGTATATAGCTACAAGGATTAATAATTCGGATAAACCTGGCAAAGAATTGTTTAGGTGGGTTAACTCCTTTCTTAATCCTCGCGAGCTAACTACTGATTCTCAGTCGTTGCAACTTCTTTGTGATGAGCTTTCTGACTTTTTTGACAAAAAAATTCAGATGGGGTACAGTTCTTTCGAAGACGGTGCAAAAATAGTCAAATCTGATGCTAGGGAGAGTAGTGCCAGGAAACCTCTTTTATCCTTTTTTCCCCTATTTCTCAGCAGGAGGCACTGGCTGAAATGCTGAAGTGCATGTCAGGTCCCCCAGGGGACCCTTGTCCCTCCAAATTATGGAATGCCAAGATGCTGGAAAAGGCTGTCCAGAGACAACTAGCTAAATATACGGAAATCAATAACATTTTACATGACACGCAATCTGGTTTTCGAGCAGGCTTTAGCACAGAGACAGCCCTTGTGGAGGTAGCCGAATCGGTGAGGGTGGCAGTGGATTCAGGGGCCTCAGCTATGCTGGTGCTCCTGGATCTATCTGCCGCATTTGATACAGTTGATCATGCGATTCTGGTGCAACGCCTTCTGGATTTCGGCATTGGGGGAACTGCCCTGGAGTGGGTGAGGTAATTTCTCCACAAGCGGACTCAGAGGGTTGCTGATCAATACTATCAGTCGGAGCAGAAGCACTTGTGGTGTGGGGTGCCTCAAGGATCAGCGTTAAGCCCACTGTTGTTTAACATCTACTTGGCCCCCCTGTTTTCACTTATTGCCAACTGGGGGGGTCAAGGCTATATCTTATGCCGATGACACCCAGTTGGTGTTTCCTTTCAAGGATCAGTCAGCTTTGAAAGTTCGAGGAGCTGTCTTTCAGATGTTGCAGTTTGGTTGAACAACCACAAATTAAAGTTGAATGCTGAAAAAATTGAGGTGATGTTCTTTGGAACAATCAACCCGCCTGACTCGGACCTATGGTGGCCGCAGGAAATGGGGACACCACCCACCCCTACTGGCGTGGATAAAAATTTGGGAGTTCAATGGGAGGCTGACCTGTCGTTTTCCACTCAAATTCACAAAGTAACATGTACCTGTTTTGGAAAATTGAGGTACTTGAGAAAATGTTTACATCTGCTACCCGAAAAGTGCAGGCACACTATAGTTCATGCAACTGTGATGTCCAGGTTGGATTATGCCAATGGCCTCTATTTGGGCCTACCGGCCTATTGGTTAAGCAACTGCAACTGGTTCAAAACCGCTGCAGCGCGTTTGATTGGACACGTGCCCATGCGAAAATACATTTCACCATACATTAAAGAACTGCATTGGCTTCGAGTGGCCAATAGAATTAAATTTAAGGCCCTGACCTTAGACTTTCGTTCGTTCCATGGGCTTTGCCCCAATTATTTGAAACAGCAATTGTCTGTTTACAAACAATCTCGCCTATTGCGGTTCAACAATTATAACCTACTGGCCACCCCTCGAATCAGGAAGGAGCGCTAGGATGGTAAATCCTTTGTGGTGAGAGTAGCTAGACTCTGGAATTCCTTGCCCCCCGCTTTAAGGCAAATGCACTCAGAATGCTCATTTAGGAAGGCAGTCAAGACTTGGCTTTTTAACCAAGATTGATTCTGGAGGGGGACTTGATTCTGACCTTGTCTTTTTATTGTGTTGTTGCTTTGTTGTTTTAGCGCCGGGACACCTCCTTCAGGAGGTAACTGTTTTGCGCTTTATAAATAATCGTATTATTATTATTATGTGTGTTGCCTGAGTTTGCCTAAGCACTGGGTTGTCTAGGCATTCTTTGGGCAGGCGCCCTGGGTGGCCACCACGTCAAAGTAATCGTGTGGGCATCATGATCTGACAGGACCCTGCCCAGGTTTTCAGCCTCCTGTGTCTTAGGCAGTATTGAGGGGGAGCATAGAAAACAATCCAGGCAGACCCTAAGGGTATGTGGTATCGAGTTGAATGAATAGAGTCGCATATCAGGGTATTTGGAACACCATGCATCCGTCAGCATCCAGTGAGTTGTCCATGCTGAATTTTCTTTAGCCCATGCTATTGCTGGAGAGGCCGAGTGCGGTGGGTAAGACCTATCTAGGAGGGTATTTTGCACACAATTATAATCCCCACCCAGTATCCATGGTACCTGGGTGTGTAAGCTGAATGGGTACAAGAGTGAGTCCCAGAATTTGCCCTGGGTTGTGTTTGGTGTATAAATACTATTGCCCCTGTAGTAGTGTATAGCGGCCCTCTGTGGCTATTGTTCTGGACATCTCCTGGAATGGAACCCATGGAGGCAGCCAAATAAGAGTCTCCCATGCCTAGGCTGAATTTTTTTGTGGCATAGAATATCCTGCTCCATCGCTTGCAGAGTTTTTCTAATTCTCCAGCTACTAGGTGGGTTTGTGCAGCAATGTGATATGAGCGTTTTGCTGGTTTATGTATGCGTTTACTGTGTATCGCTTACGTGCCATGTGCATACCTCACACATTCAGTGTGAGGATTGTGATGTTTTCCTTATGTGCCATGTAGTATTGGGGAGGGTCTGAGGGGGGTAGAATGAGTAGGCGCGGTGGCAAATCGTGATCCACATCCCTTTCTTAGCCTGATCCAGCAGCCCTGGTTTGGCTGTAGCGTGTGATTGTGCAGTGTAGTGATGTATGACATCATGGGGAGGAACAATGGGGGTGGGAAATGATCCCCATACTGGTGACCTATTGCATCCGGCGATACGTCCAAAATTGATCTAGTGCAAGAAGAGAACTCTAATGTTTTGTGGGTGTGGCGGCACGTGACAACGAGGTGGCTCTCCCTAGTGGCGTTTGTGGGATCATTTCACGCCAGGTAACCTAGTGAGAAGACAATCTAATGCTGGGTGAGCAGCTCAGTCTGTCACATACCTCAAATTACATTGCAGTACAGCTTACAGGATTGCACTGTTCACATAGTCTGCTGTTATCTGTTTATATCAATGTATTGGCAGTCTGTGGTGTGACCAGTAGCGGGGTCATGGAGTCCAACGGCAACTCCGTCCCCTCACTTCCTTCCTCCTACCCTGAAGAGAAGATGTGCGGACCTCTATCTGTGTCTGTTGCGGGTGAGGACGGTCGAAGCTCCGCTGCTGCCTGCAAGGCCTTTCGACGTTTGTTTGTGATTTGTTCCAGGTTTGGTGATCCCATGGTTTGGGCATGCATGTCAGGGGTAGGTCATCTGCTTTGTCGCTTCGGGCGATGCCTGTTGGTATGCTGTGTCTTTGGGCGCCTGACATGCTTATCGTTGGCGCTGGGATATTTCTGGCAGTGTAGGTCCACCCAGCTGTGGGCTTCCTCTGGGTCCATGAAGAATATAGTAGATCCCTCGTGCATAATTTTGAGAAGGGTTGGAAAAAGCAAGGAATATTGCATTCCCTCTAGTCGAAGTCGACGCTTTACTTTGAGGAACGAGGATCTTTGGCGTTGCACTGCTCGGGAGAAGTCCAGGAAGAGCATTATTTGTTTGTTCCCAACCTGGATGGAGCTGTACTGTCTGGCTGCCCTAAACACTGTGTCGCGGTTTCTGAAGTCTAGCACCCATGGAAATGTTTTGCATTGCCACAGACGTCGCCGAGCTTATACTGTCGCATTGTTTACCCATGTTGCTGAGCTAGATTTCACTTGGTCATTAAGAAGGTCCATGTCCCGTCTCAGGGTGGGAGGATCGCTGTGTGGTGGGGCTCTGATCTGACTGGCGTTTCATTGACTATGAGGGTGAGTGCAAGAGAGTCGCGGGCACCCGCTCTTGTGGTGTGTGCTGGAGGCACCTCAAGGGGGGGCCCCAATGTCTGTTTCCTTTGGAGCATTGATGCCGCTTATTGGGGCCAGTATACCATAACCTCGCGCCTGGCTGTGCAGTTTCGCCCCTCACTACCGTTCTCCCGCTCCTTCTCGGCATTGCTCACCGTGGAGGGAGGGGGCGTGGGGCTGGGTGAATGCCAGCGGGTCCCTGTGTGCTTTGTGCAGGTCCTCTCCCCGTGCACTACTGCTCACTGTTGTCTGGTCTGCGGGAGTCCCCTCCGAAGAGGGGCGCAGCCGCAGAAGCGTCCCTTGCCGTCCGTGGAGGTGAGCGCCAATCTTGGGGTTCTCGATGCTGCTTGGTGTCCGCCATCTTAGCTCATGCATACCTGGGCTCGGTGCGTGTGGTGGTCCCCCAACTGCACCGTCCTGTCGGGAGGCTCCCGCTGCTCACCGGGACAGCAACGTGGGCTTCTTGTGCCCTGGAGCGCTCCTCTGTGCCATATGTCCAACCACTTGTCCTTGCCCTCTGTCACCTGATGTGGGGGGAGAGGATGGAGCGACGGTGCACACCCGCGGGCCTCTGTGTGCTCCGTGCATTACTGCTCCCCGTTGCTTGGTCTGTGGCGGGGTCCCTTCCAGACCTGGGTGTATCTACAGAGGCACCTCTCGGCGCTCGTGAGCGTCAATCTCGGGGTCATCGATGTGGCATGATGACCGCCATCTTAGCTCCATGCATGCCCGGACTGGTGATCTTATTGCTCACCATTCCTTTAGGAGGCTTCCGCCAATCCCCAGGGCAGTGGCTTGGGCACCTCGTGTTCCGGAGGGCTTCTACGAGTCGTGTGGCCATCCACTCACTCCTGCTCTCCGTTTCTTGATGTGGGGAGAGGGTCAGATTGAAGGACGAGCGCCGGTATATATCTGCCGATCGTTTTATGGCGTTTTGCTATTCCTCACCATCTCCACAGCTGCGGCAAAAGAGGCGTTGCCCGTTTAGGGTGCAGCAGTGGGAGCCGGAGCCCGGTTAAAAAGCTTGCAGAGGTGGGCGCTGTCTCCGGATTCCGGTGGCCGCCATCTTGTTTTAGGGTCCGTTACAGTTCAGGGCTCATATTTGCAACAAATCACGGTGTTTTCTAGGTTCGAGAACCCAGTGCCAGTCTCCTGTGACATTCCTACGGCTGTGAGCTCAATTTTAGCCGCTGGGCGCCGTGCGGCTGGCGAGATTCATGCCTGATGTCAGAGCCTCAGCTTGGTACATCGGCCATCGTAGCCTGCTTAGCCACGCCCACCTCAGCACAACTGTCATTTTGGTGCTCAAATCAATTTCCCAGATCCGGTCATGAGAGAATGCAGAGATACTGGAGAAGTGTCCATGACATGCACTAATGACAAAGCTATGGGTGCAGTCGCTTGGCTCTCTCGATTCTCAGGTGGATAAGTCTCACTTCAGACATTTTGTATCTTGAATGTTAAGACAGGTGCTTTAAATGCAAAAAATCTCACATAATCGACTTTTCAGGATGGTGAGCAGTCACCATGTGTCATTTACTAATCACAACCCTCAATAGGTCAGCATCAAAAGGAGCATCAGACTTGCGTTTCCATTTCTGTCTGACAATTACTTCTCTTTTGAACACAGTGCTCCGAGCACAGGGTATCTGTCTGCATAGGTCTTAATTTTATGTTTGCGAGAAAAATCTGTGGTGCAAAGTTTATCAGTGTAAATAGATCTTTCAGTGGTCCATTCTGGCAATGTGGTTCCTATGGCTCTTCCAAACATTAAGGTGGCAGGGCTTTTACCCATAGTAGAATGTGGAGTTGACCTGTATGCACGGAGGGTCAACTGAAGAACTGATTTGAGTTCAAGCATTTCCAATGCAGCGCGCTGAACTGTCTACTTGAGGGTGATCATAAATTTCTCAACAACACCATTTGCCTGTGGCTAGAGCAGCATGCTTTTCTAATGCTTTACATGTAGATGAGTAAGAAAATCTTTAAATTCTCAAGTATTGTAGGGCGGGCTATTGCCAGATTTCAAAATCGAAGGAATACCCAATGCTGCAAAAATACTTTCTAATCTCCCAATGAATCTATCATGAGTAGTTGACGACAGATCTTCTACAAACCAAAAAGAGGGATATTCATCCACAATCACTAGTAGATGAAGTTGATTCTGAAGGGGTCCAAGGAAATCAATTGCTGCCTGCTCCCATTCATGCTTTGGAAGGTCAGACATATTTAACCGATGTGGTGATGTTTTGGATGACAAGCAGTTGCACAAATGACATGCCCGTAACTGTTTTTCAACTCTTTCATCAAGGCGAGGGAACCACACTCAGTCCCCTAGAGCTCGTTTTGTAGGCTAGTTCAATCACTTGTTGTCTCAGACTCTCAGGTATGACAATTTGCGACCCTGGTAAGATGATTCCTTCGGGGGTAACTGAAAGTTCTTCCTGCATATTTTTTCATTTTTTGTATTCACGGTCATCACCAAGAGGTTGAGTATGTTTTCGCCATGATTCATGTGTAATAATATCTTTGAGTATTAGCAAATCTCTGCTAACGCTTGTGACATCATTGATTTGTTCCACTGATATAGCAGTCAGGGTACTGTATTTCATGATTAAGTTAACATAAGCAACATCCGCTTTACAAGTGATGCCATGACACAGTATTGGTAAGTGAGAAGTAGCAGTTTTGATCTTATTCTGGATCATGTACAATCATATAATCATACTTCTGCAGTCGCAACTCGCATCTCTCACTGCATGGGGGAATCTTGGTTTTAGGATTGCCTAAAATAGTGAGCAATGTTTGGTATTTGTATTTGTAAAAAGCACATAAAAACCTGAGGCATCAAAGCGCTGAAACGGTAAAGGCACAGTAAGGCATCTAACCAAGGTAAAACAATAACATAAAAGCGACTTTCCTTTAAGCAAAGAGCCATGCTTTCACCTGCCTATGAAAAATCAGATGTTTTCTGGGAGGGAACTCCACAACTGAGGAGCAACCACTGTGAAGACACGTTTCCCTGTCTCACTTTCCTACACCTGGGAATCATAACTTTCTGCTGTCCTGCTGATCTGAGAGATCTAGTATGAACATACCAGTTGAAGGCGGTCCTTAGATAACAAGAACCTTACTGATTTAGAGCCTTATGAACTATACACAGGCCTTTGAAGGACACCCGCTTCCTTACTGGTAACCAATGTAGAGTTTCCAAGACCTCCATGACAGAGGAGATTTTTGGCAGACCTAGGACAAGTCAAGCTGCTGCATTTTAAATAATCTGGAGCTTATTTAAAAGTATTGATTCACATTTAAATAAAGGACATTACAGTAGTCCAATTGAGATGTGATCAGCGTAATGATCACTGACACCCTAAGCTCCTTAGGAAGAAAAGGAAACATTTTCTTCAGAGACTCGATGATCCAAAAGTAGGAGCTCACCATTCTATTAACCTGGGGGTCAAAAGTCAAGGTGTTATCAAAGACCACCCCCATGTTTTTGGCTGCGGCCACCGCATGAACAGAGTCCCACAAAGTTTCTGGTCTCCAATGGTTTGTCCATATAGAGCTTTAAGCTCCAAAAACCACAATCTCTGTCTTCTCCCTGTTCATTTTAGCTGGTTCTCCCTTTTCCAGCTGCCAATTTCTGTTACTCAGGCCATGAACTTGTCGCGCCACCCCTTACCAGTTATCAGAGAGGAATCTATGATTTGGGTGTCATCTGCATAGGATGTCACCTGGAAGCCAAAATAGCGTATCAATTTTGCCACGGGGGTAACATACAAGTTGAATAGGGTAGGGCTAAGGAAAGACCCTTGCATGATTCCACAAGTTTAAAGGAACTAGATAAAAAATCCCCACAGGTGACGGTAATAGTCCGGTTTACAAGGAAGGACTCCAGCAGTTTGAGGGCGACATCCCTCAGCCCAACCTGTTGCAGCCTTTGCAGCAACAGAGATAGAGAGATGGTGTCACAGGATGTAGACAGATCTAACAGGACCAAAATAGCGGCCCTTCCATGGTCCATTTGCCTATGAATAGAATCAGCAGTCGCCAACAGTGCTGATTCCGTTTTGGTTTTCCTCCTGAACCCATTTCTAGAGGGGTCCAGGAGTTCATGATCGAAAAATACTGGGCCAGTTCCTGATTAATGTGCTTTCCAAGATTTTAGCTGGAGTAGGCAACAGAGAGATTGGGCGCAGATGTTTTAGGTCCCCGTCAGGTTTCTTCTTGAAAGGGATGACATTCACCTCCTTCCAACAGTACGGGTACATTCCAGGCTCCAATTCCTTAGAATAAACTTTCTCCAAGGCATCTGTAATTACTTCTGGAGCTAACTGTAATGTCCTGGGTGGACAAGGATCATCCGGACAAGGATCATCCGGTGATCATCCGGCCAAAAGCGGTACAAAAGGGGGTGGTGATGGACGGAGCATCTGAATCAATCAAACACTCACACCTGCAGCCATAAGTGTGGCAGGGTATGCTCAGACGTGAGTCCCTTGCTCACTTTGCCACTGGATTCAAGCAAGCCGGGATGAAGATGACTGGAATACCAGAAACCGGTCCTCGGAAGCTTGTTTCCGGTCCAGGGAAGACATGGCTTGGCAGTTCAAGCTGGACTGTTCCCATGAGGCACAGGGTCAGACTTATTTGCATATAGCCATGTCTGAACTGGGGTGGCAGAGTGGGCTAAAGAACGGTGATGGATTAAACCCAGATCTTTTGACTGGGTGAGAGTGTTTGATTGATTCAGATGCTCCGTCCATCACCACCCCCCTTTTGTACCGCTTTTGGCTGCCATAAGTGTGGCAGGGTATGCTCAGACTGAGTCCCTTGCTCACTTTGCCACTGGATTCAAGCAAGCCGGACTGAAGACGGCTGGAATGCCAGAAACCGGTCCTCGGAAGCTTGTTTCCGGTCCAGGGAAGACATGGCTTGGCAGTCCGGGCTGGACTGTTCCCATGAGGCACAGGGTCAGACTGATTTGCATATAGCCATGTCTGAACTGGGGTGGCAGAGTGGGCTAAAGAACGGTGATGGATTAAACCCAGATCTTTTGACTGGGTGTGAGTGTTTGATTGATTCAGATGCTCCGTCCATCACCACCCCCTTTTGCACCGCTTTTGGCCGCCATAAGTGTAGCAGGGTATGCTCAGACGTAAGTCCCTTGCTCACTTTACCACTGGACTCAAGCAAGCCGGGCTGAAGACGGCTGGAATGCCAGAAACCGGTCCTCGGAAGCTTGTTTCCGGTCCAGGGAAGACATGGCTTGGCAGTTCGTGCTGGACTGTTCCCATGAGGCACAGGGTCAGACTGATTTGCATATAGCCATGTCTGAACTGGGGTGGCAGAGTGGGCTAAAGAACGGTGATGGATTAAACCCAGATATTTTGACTGGGTGTGAGTGTTTGATTGATTCAGATGCTCCGTCCATCACAACCCCCTTTTGTACCGCTTTTGGCCGCCATAAGTGTGGCAGGGTATGCTCAGACGTGAGTCCCTTGCTCACTTTGCCACTGGATTCAAGCAAGCCGGGCTGAAGACGGCTGGAATGCCAGAAACCGGTCCTCGGAAGCTTGTTTCCGGTCCAGGGAAGACATGGCTTGGCAGTTCGGGCTGGACTGTTCCCATGAGGCACAGGGTCAGACTGATTTGCATATAGCCATGTCTGAACTGGGGTGGCAGAGTGGGCTAAAGAACGGTGATGGATTAAACCCAGATCTTTTGACTGGGTGTGAGTGTTTGATTGATTCAGATGCTCCGTCCATCACCACCCCCTTTTGTACTGCTTTTGGCCGCCATAAGTGTGGCAGGGTATGCTCACACGTGAGTCCCTTGCTCACTTTGCCACTGGATTCAAGCAAGCCGGGCTGAAGACGGCTGGAATGCCAGAAACCGGTCCTCGGAAGCTTGTTTCCGGTCCAGGGAAGACATGGCTTGGCAGTTCGGGCTGGACTGTTCCCATGAGGCACAGGGTCAGACTGATTTGCATATAGCCATGTCTGAACTGGGGTGGCAGAGTGGGCTCAAGAACGGTGATGGATTAAACCCAGATCTTTTGACTGGGTGTGAGTGTTTGATTGATTCAGATGCTCCGTCCATCACCACCCCCTTTTGTACCGCTTTTGGCCGCCGTAAGTGTGGCAGGGTATGCTCAGACGTGAGTCCCTTGCTCACTTTGCCACTGGATTCAAGCAAGCCGGGATGAAGACGGCTGGAATGCCAGAAACCAGTCCTCGGAAGCTTGATTCCGGTCCAGGGAAGACATGGCTTGGCAGTTCGGGCTGGACTGTTCCCATGAAGCACAGGGTCAGACTGATTTGCATATAGCCATGCCTGAACTGGGGTGGCAGAGTGGGCTAAAGAACGGTGATGGATTAAACCCAGATCTTTTGACTGGGTGTAAGTGTTTGATTGATTCAGATGCTCCGTCCATCACTACCCCCTTTTGTACTGCTTTTGGCCGCCATAAGTGTGGCGGTTTATGCTCAGATGTGAGTCCCTTGCTCACTTTGCCACTGGATTCAAGCAAGCCGGGCTGAAGACGGCTGGAATGCCAGAAACCGGTCCTCGGAAGCTAGTTTCCGGTCCAGGGAAGACATGGCTTGGCAGTTCGGGCTGGACCATGAGGCACAGGGTCAGACTGATTTGCATATAGCCATGTCTGAACTGGGGTGGCAGAGTGGGCTAAAGAACGGTGATGGATTAAACCCAGATCTTTTGACTGGGTGTGAGTGTTTGATTGATTCAGATGCTCCGTCCATCACCCCCCCCTTTTGTACCGCTTGGCCTTGAGAGCATGATTGGAATGTCGCTGGGATTTTTTGGCAGTCAGTTTGTTTTATCGACGTTTTGCACTTGATATTTCTCTTGCTTTGCCAACTGCTACAAAATGCTTCTTTCCTGTAGCCTTTGCATATCTGTCCAATGGTGGGACATTTACCTTCATGTGGAAAGGAAAATCCACATTGAAAACAAAACTTATATTTCTTTGGAGAAATTAGTTTATGGCCTTCTACCCTGTGTTTTGACTTACTTTTCACACTCAACGCTGATTCATTTTGAGCAGTTCCGGCCTCCATGTTAGCTGCTTATCTGTCAGCTCTTTCTTTCACTCTGGCAGCCATGAGTACTCGCTCCAAGCTGAGTGGCTCTTTCAGCATTCATCGTCTACAGGAATTCGAGAGACAACCATCTATTACTCTGAGATGGCTTCTTCATCACTGAACTCGTTGAACTTGCAATGCTTAGTGAGCAAATCAAGTCTTTCTACAAACTCATCCATCTCCTCACAAGCTTTCTGCCTTTTCTGACTGAAAAAGTACCTTTCATAGTCTACATTAGGAATTGGATTGAAACTGGTGTTTAAGGCTTTTTTGATTTGATGGTACACCACTTCATTATTATGTGGTGTTTCTTTTATCACTTATTTTACTCCTTCACTCGCCAAGTTCTTTAGATATTTAATAATCTTTTTGTTATTTGCTTCTTCCAGTGCATCAATGAAATAATCAAAGGATTCGATCCAGGCAGTCCATCTGTCGCCAATATTCTAATTTTTGGTGGTATCCATGGGAGGCAGGGATTTTAGGAATGCAGCAGCATCATACCCTGTGCAACTTACTGCTGTCTGGAGCAAAACTCACTCCGTCATCATCTACTGCCCGCTTGGACAGGCACTAGCTGCATGCTAACATTTTGGTCTTCTCACACGCTCTCTGGTTGCGAGGTGCTGTCTTCTTTGGCGGTGAGTAGCAGCTTTGTTTCTTGCACAGGTTCTTCAATCCTCTCACCTCTTTGTGTTTTTTTTTTTTTTGTAAAACATATTTTGTGGCATTTTTCATTATTACATACATCACATCTTTCATTGCTGATGGTTTTGACATTCAATTGATCCCGCATGGGGACTGATTACTACGACACACCAACATATGGGTTGAAGACTATCATGCCCTGTCGCTCAGTTCATTAATTGGCAATGACCCTCACAAGTCTGTGTCCATATACAGGTAACCTACGCAGATGTTGCTCGCCAGGTCACACTAGGGATGTGTGGTACATTGTCTCCCCGCACGCAAGCTCGTAGGGGATTCAAACTTTCTGCCTTATTTAAACCGTGAATAAACTTGGGGTAGAAAACTGGGATGCACTGTGTCGTATGCTTGAGTTGCGCGCTTGGGGACGCCTGAGAGCTGTACTATTATGTGATACCATGATGTACTTGCGCCGAATCGGACCGGCGGAGGGGGAGGGACAACGCTAGAAGCTATCTGCACGGGAGTGTGGCGATGGGTCAATGCCTGCTATTTGGACTGACCCATTGGGTGTTTGGGCCCATTGCATTCCCACTTGAGCATCCCCCGGGGCTATCGAGGGCCTAGGGGAACCTCCCCCCAGCGTTTTCACCACTATCGCCGTTTCATGTGTAAAGGAGTGAAGTAGCATGGCCCATGGCATGGAGATTGGATGTTTGCGAATTCCGTGGGCTTCCTCCTGCCGTAGTATTTCCTCTTCCGCTGCACCCCCTTCTTGACTGCACCCACCCAAGCCGCCAGGTGCTTTCCAGTGCATTGTTATGCACTGTTTGGCCAGGAGGAGCACTAGGGAGGCAAAGCGCATTTCGACTTTCATGTGCTTGCGACGTTTACCAATACCAAGGGCGGTGGCTTCCCACATGTAAAAATCCGGATGCCAGTGACCGTTCCAAGAGTGGTATGGACGGTACACCAATAGCTGTGGAGGGACGGACATTCCTACAGCATGTGACAAAAGGAGGCAGCGGGCTCCTGACATCTTGGGCAGGCGAAGGTACCATCGGGGAAATACTTCTGGAGCTATGCAGGAGTAAGATATGCCTGATACATGATATGTAATTGTATGTTTTCAAAGCGGTAGTTGCGAGATACCTTCTTGGTGTACGCTAGTGCTTTGACCCATTCCCTATCATGTAAAGGCCTGCGAAAGTCGTCTTCCCATTGTTCTCTGAGGCATACAAGTGAGGGTTGCTTAAGGGATCATATAGCTTTGTATATCCAAGTAACTAGGTGCCTCCCTTGGCCCATCTATAGTATTGCGTGAAGGACCCGGTGTGTAGAGGGCTCATCCACTAACTTGTGCCAATGTTTACGACAGTCATTTAGGAGCTGCCTATGCAGCAAGAACTGTCCCCCTGGGAGCTCAAAGTCATTCACGAGTGCCTCAAACATCTGTCAAGGCGCGTTCCATCCATATGCCAAACTAGACCATTCACTGCTATTCAATTTCAAATTTTTCAGAAGTGTACCTGACTTGGCATGGATTTTGGGAAAACATTTCATGTCCAAATCCAACGAATCTGACAACTGTCTCTCTTCATTACAATCTTACTTTCACCCAAACCCATAGTACCGAAACTGCTTTTGCTGGCTTTTCTGAAAACTCACTTAGGTACTTTACTGCATTTATTTGCATCACTTGACACCGTGCACCATCTTGTCTTGCTTAAAAAAGGCTGTACACAATAGCTGATGGTCACAATTCCATCAAATGGTTTGATTCCGTCCTTCCCACATAATGATTTCTCAGTGTATGGTAAAGGGAGACCTGATCAGCCCCATATTTTGGGGCCATGTTATGAATGCACTTTACAGGTAACCTTTCCAGCTGTCGAGTGCTTTGCACTTTCCAGTGTCTGTTAAGTTCTTTGGGCAACCTACTGCTTTGCTTATTTACATATTATGCAACCACGGAGGTTATGTTATGTTAAAAGTATTTATAGAGTGCACATACACCAACTGGTTTATTGAGTTGGTTACAGGAACATAACTTGCAGCTTCTAATCCTATTGATATGCTTGTGTAAACAACCATGTTTTCAGGAGTTGTCTAAATCTTGAATTGCAGGGCATTGATCTGATATTAAGTGGGAGGGAGTTCCAGAATCGAGAGGCCAATCCAGATTGCTTATGTTCCTAGTCTGGGTTTGATAATTGTATATGTTACCATCCAGGTCACTTCTGTACACTGAAAGGAGTTTGAGCGAGTTTGTTGGATTTGAATTGATGTTTGAGTCACTGCTTGAATAGCTGCACGACAAACAACAAGCAGAAAGAATATGAGGGGAGGCTAGCACAGGTCTGAGAGAGCAGGATGTGAGGCAAAATATATATGATCTAAACGAGGGGTGACCTTAAGAAAAGTGATGACTGTTGGGTTGAGAGGAGTGGGTAAAGATCTAGAAAAGGATGTTAAGTTATGTTACAATTTTTGTTGTGTTATTTTACGTTATAGCATTTTATCTTACAGTCATGGGATGATGGGTTGTGGTGAAGTAAGGTGTGTTGTGTTATGCGATGCTTTGTTATGCTATGCAATATTATCCGTTCTTCAGATACCTGAGCCACTCATTTAACAACATGCTCACCTCATGCGTTTTGGTACAACCTGTATCTTTGAAATAACGGATAGATATTGGCTACAATGTGATCATTAAATCCTTGAACTGCGAAAATTACTCACTGAGGTATCCACGTGGACACGTTTTTGTTCACTGGCCCACAGAGTTGCTTTATCGTGATCACTTGTACAATGGCTGGAGCAAATCCCAGATCTTCACACACAACACACCACTGTCATAATAAGGGCATGGACTGAAATTATGCAAATTAGCATCTGTGTCGTGTGTTGTATAGTTGTGAATTTGACACACATGTAGCATAACACACTATCTGCTACTTAATTTGCAAATATTTTGTAACAAAAGTTGTTTGTCTCACAAACACATAACATGTTACCTAATTAGAAAAGTATAGTACACAGTGCAATAGAGTGACAGACCTTTTGCCTAAGCTATCTGGTCACTTTTCAGCTATTTATTGCTACGGTCATTCATTCAAGCTCTAAAGTGATGAAAATGTTGTCCAGAAGTTGCAAATATCTGCAGCATTCAAAATATCCTTTCTTAGTAAAATTGTAATTCAAGCAGGGTAAGGGGTCTCCAAATGTTTCTGTAATGAGAACTACTTCTGATCAGTGAAAATGATTGTGAGCTACTGAAGGCTAAAACACTTGCACAATGTTATCAGCCACCCTCACACCTAGTTTCATTAAATCTAAGTCTAATGTCCATAGAGCCAAAGACAATGGTTTTAACAAAATACTTTGACTAGGGACACTATGACAGGGCTGTCATGTGTGTCAGTGAGAGCATGGTCTTTGGCAAATGTATGAACATGTGTGCGTATGAATGGAATATATGTGTATGGGTGAATGAGAGTCTGTGTTGTATATATGTGTGGGAAAAGGACATACTTTTCGCCATATGTGGCACTGTTACATGTATGCCATTATATGAAACATTTGTCTGCACTTTACTTTTCTCCCACTTAAAAAAAGTGCAGTATTTTTCAGTTTTAAATATGACTGTGTCTACCAGCCACTGGGAGCAAGATGCTTGGTGTGTGTAAATGCAAAACCTTGAAATGAGAGAAAATTAAATTGAAGAGTTAACTATGTTCCAATGGATTCCATAAAACTCATTAAAATGTTCTTCCATTTCAAAGTGTTGCACTTACAAACAGCAGCCATCTTGCACCCAGTGGCCTGTAAACACAATTCCATATTTATAACAGAAAAATGCAGCCATAGGAGGAATTTCAAGTAAAGAAACATGCATTATAAAATATTAAGATGTGATTGGTTAAATTGAGAGTGGAGAAAAACATTGACTCATGTTTCATAGATATATTTTTATCCACTTTAAATTTCTCCCATTTGAAACATTGCAGTATTCTTTAGTTATAAATATGCCAAATAATCTACTGTATACTAGGAGCATGAGGCCTGTTGTTTGTAAATACAACACTTTGAAGTCGGATAACATTAAAATGAAGAGTTAACTTCTCCCATTTAGAAGCATTGAGAAACATAATTTTGTTCTAATTCTCCAACATTGAGTTGAAATAACTTTTTTTGAAAGATTTAAATACCACAATGCTTCTTTTCTTTACCTCTGTAGCCTGGGCTATAAATCTGACCGAGCACTGCTCATTTTCATGCCCTGCTATCTGCAGCATGAAGAAAATAAAGTAAAATAAACACAGCCTTCCCTTAACTTTAAAAAGAAAATCTGACCCTGTGTTTGTTTAAAAATGTGCTCAAGGCAGTGAGCTACTCTGAGATGTGTTTGAGCTACCGGTAGCTCGTGATCGAATTGTTGGAGACACCTGTGGTAAATATAATGATTCCTTATTTGTCACGAAAATGTTTAGTTTTATTATTTCTGCAAACTCTATTACACCACAGACACAGTCCTGAAGCAGTCGTTATTTCAAGAGAACTCGAAGAGAATAGAACAAGCTGAAAATATGTACTTCTCCTTGTAGGGCCTGATATTGTGAATCACTCTACACCTCTTACTTACATTATACATATATATTTTTATAATTCTGTTGCTAGAAAAGGGTGCATCTAGAGGGCCATTGTGTGGACAGAGACTATTCTGTTGCTAGAAAAGGGTGCTTCTAGAGGGCCATTGTGTGGACAGAGACTATGTCCAAAATCATCTATACCTTTTAAAACATATCTTGGATGCGCAGGATAAAAGACACACCATGTATTTTTATCAAGTGTTTACATTTAGGCTTGCTTTCTGGTGAATGCACCAAAAACGAAAGGTTGTTTCTGTCCTTCATCGCAAGAAAAACACATGATTTAATGGTGAATAGGTTTTTAGTAGATTATGTTAATTATGTGTAATTTTATGTGCAATTTTCTTTCTTAAGAAACAGATGTATTTCTGTACCGTTGAGATATATTTTGCTTCAATATCTGTTAAAATGTCAAAAGGTAATGCTGATTGTGCTGCATATTTACTGTACAGTTTGCCTTTCCCTGTTTTTAGAAGATAGTCACACTGCCACATAATTTGATCCACCATTACTGCACAATTTTAGTGACCTTGCTTTAGGACACACCCTGCCAATGTTGTATGCAAACATGTGCAAGATCCGGCTTGTTATCTCAAAACAAAAAACACAGTAGTCTTCCAGCAACACACCCTACATGGTGTCGACTTTGCTATGGGTAAGTGAATCAGCGCCCCTCGTCAGATTAATATTAGTGTGAACATTATACATTACAATAAAATACAATATTCCAGGTGTAGCAACAGTGCTACAAAGCCAAAGAAGCAGCAGTCTCATGCCGTACAAATGACAGTGACAAAGACAACGACTCATAGCAATTAAGTAATAAACATTTTTGACACTCTCATTTAACAGTCACTTCAAACTATTTTTTTCCAATAACTTGTCACTGACTTTCCCATTCAAGCGTCTGCCATATCCCTTTTACCGTCACCTATACTGCTGGTTCAACTGTGGAACCCTGCAAGCTGTAGTTATCAAACCATGTTTCTCTATATAAACATATGCATTCTTAATATGCATTTTGACATTTTAGTTTTTCGTTCTGCTTTCACTGGTTGTTTGGCTAAAAGGTTTAACATCAGAACTTTACCTCCCGGGAACAGTTTTCCTGCCTTCAATTTATTTTTTATTTGTAATGTGCAACTACAATTGATGAAGAAAAACAGTATTAAAAAAACGAAAACAAATTAAAAAGAAAACGACATCAGTATAAACTGCTATGAAACAAACACTACTGCTAATAAAAACATCAAACCTATTTCATTAACATAAAACAGATTAGAGCGAAAGTTCAACAGAAAGTATAGCAAAATCATTAAAGCAGTTTTTCCTATGGCCCACGTGGATATGCAACTATGTTCTGATTCAGGGCTGATAAGTAATACTTCTGAGCTATTTTGAAGGAAATTCAAGAAATTAACTCCGGCTATTTTCAAGTTTTACCACCAGCTTTGTTTTAATTAGTCTTAATTTGCTTGTAGGTCTTCATGATTGCATGGGTTAATTGCTCAATAGCTACGTTATTCTATAATTCTGTGCAAAAGCAGGTTAGTTTTTACCCATCCATCCCCCACAATTGTGCAGCCATGAGAATGTGTTTGGACAATCTATCTGGTTTGGACATTCATTTACTGCGTGGATCGAATTTTCTTTTTATTACATAGTTTGCGATTTTCTGTTCTGGTCCCATTGAGCTAAGCACAGCCTTCCAGTATTTTTTGTGTGTATGTATGTAGTAGCTATACAGCGCCAACAGGGCCTAAAGGCTGCAGAGCGTTGTTTTACACTACTCCCGGCTTTTATCAGAGGGGGGAGTCCTGGGGGGGATGATGCGGATACTGCAAACACCAACCTCTGTAAACGCATCACCGAGGCGCTCAATTGCACGGCCCCACTCTCCCACGCTAAATCGGGCGGCCGCACACAAAACACAGCCCGTGGTATACTGATGAGCTTCGAGCTGCGAAAGCAGCACTGAAGCGTGCTGAAAGACAGTGGCGAGGGGCTTTTGTCGCGGATGCTAAGGAGATCTACCTAAATGAGAGGCGAGCCTATCATGGGCTAATCAGGAAGTCCAAAGCGGCATACTATGACATCAGGATTAGTGACGCTGGGAATTCCACGTAGGAATTGTGTCTGCTCTATAAAACTCTCTTGGGTGGGAATCCTGCCATCGCCCCTGACGATTGCTCGGTGGAATCCTATGATAGGATTGCAGACTTTTTTGCCGAGAAAGTAGCGAAAATGTACTCAGCGTTCCCCAGTCACTCCACCGCAGGGGTGGAGTTTGTGGAAGTCCCGAGGGAATGGGGGGATAGACACACACTGACCAACTTTGCCACCCCATCCCCGGAGGCCCTCCTAAAGATCTGTAGGTCCGTTAAGTCCGGCTCCCCACGGGACCCTAAAACGCCAAAACGGCTAGCTGATAGCTTGATAGTGCTAGAACCTTACATAAGACACCTGCTGGACGTGTCATTTCATACTAGGACCGTGCCCAGAGACTGGAAACAGGCAGTGGTTCTACCTCTTAGGAAGATGCCCAACATAAGCTTCGAAAAGTTGGAGAACCTCCGACCCATCTCCCTTCTGCCCTACCTGGCCAAAGTGGCGGAAAAAACGGTAAACATGCAACTGATGGATTTTGTGGAGGAGGCTTCCCTCCTGCATGACACCCAGTTTGGTTTCCGACCCCGCCACTCAACCGAATCAGCACTTCTGTTGGCTGTGGAGACCTTACGCCAGGGGGTGGGTGAGGGTCAGACCATGGCCCTCATCCTATTGGACCTGAGTGCAGCGTTCGACACTGTAGCTCATACCACCTTGCTACAGTGTCTGAACAGTGGCGGGATATCTGGCGCTGCACTCAAATGGATCCAATCCTTCCTGCCAGGGAGAGGCTTTCAGGTTCGTCAGGGAGAATGTTATTCCAGGGAAATCGGGTTGGGACAGGGCATGCCCCAGGGCTCGTCCCTGAGCCCCACCCTATTTAATCTATATGTCTCCCCGGTGGCACCTATCGTCGAAAGCCATGGTCTGCACATAGTGTCCTATGCTGACGACACGCAGTTGGTTATCTCCCTTTCACACGCGCCCGGTCTTGTGGTGGACAGATTCAGAGCTTGCATGCAAGAACTTGCAACCTGGATGTCCACCAACTGTCTCAAGCTAAACGGCAGCAAGACCGAGGTGCTCGTGGTGGGAGGTAGTCCATCTGTTTGGTCGTTGGCGTGGTGGCCCTCATGCTTAGGCGAAGTTCCAACACCCTGTCAGGAAGCCAGGAACCTTGGAGTTTAGCTTGACACAGACCTGTCCTTTGGTCCTCTGAGGTTCCGTGACGATTTGAACCCGTGTTTTCAATATTGTCGGAAATACATGATATTGGTATCAGCGAACCGCAAATGATCCATTTAGCATATCCTGGTGTTTTCGCTATACTACGAGCAAGAGCACTCCTGTTATGAACACATTTCTGATCTACCCACGGCATCCATCTTAGATCATGGCCGCCATTTTGTGTTTCTTGCCCTCACATATGCAATAACCTCTGATCACTTCATTTCGATTAAGGACACGCAGCCTTAGCCGGAGATTCACCTCTTTCATGACACGTGCACCTTAAACCAGATCACGCTGTAGCTACATGACTCGACAAAGGCTGTCTCCTCTGCCCGAGGCCAGCCCACCTGAACTGGTTCTCGTGTCCATTGTCCCGATCATGATTAGGCGGCCAAAGCCGGTAGCCTTGCCCATTTACAACCCACAAACATCTCTTATCCCGCTTTCCTATCTTCTGCACCTGGCTCTGCTCCTTTCCTTCTGGGCCTTTATTAGGGGGAGGTAACGAAATTTACGATGAGGCGGTCCGGCTCTTGAATGCAATATTGACAAGGGATTGTGATGAACTAGTGGGAACCCCTCTCCGTAGATGTTTTGTATCAGATTTTATCAATGGTTCCTGTGTACGCCAAATATTTATTGTCTGTGACACAAAGGTTTTTGGGAATGTACTAACATGTGAAGAATTCGCCTGAAGGCCAAAAACTAGTATATAAGGAGCAACCCTCTTTGTACAAATTGAACAGGCTCCTAGACACTGCCCATGCGTAGTTTCTGTGACTTCTGTGTCCCTGCAGTAATAAACCTTTGGTCTTTGACGCCACCATCGAGAAGCCCGTGTTTCTGTTCATTTGCGCACCAAGGCAGGTGGAACTCCGGGGTCTTTGGGTGTTGTTCCCTGACACCTCTGGACGGAACCAAAAAGTCCAGAACTCCAATTGGCGCCCAACGTGGGCCGACGTCATTCGGTACCGGTCCAAAAGCCTGAAGAGTTCGAGAAGCTTCGTGTGAAGATTCCTGAGGGAGGCGCCCCACTTCATCGATCCCGGCATATCGCAAAAGTGGCCCGAAGTTCTCTTCCACGAGGGTTCCCGTTCAGGACGGCTGCAGTGGGCCGTTGCCTTGACCGTCGCCCTGTCTTGGACCCGAGGTGCAGCCCTTAGTACAGCGAAACGTGACGGGTTTCTCCTTGGTGACGTCATCAGTGCCTCAGTTAAGTATTTAGTGATAGCTAGCTGGTTACTTTGTGAGGGTTGTTAAAAATCCTTGATTGGTTCTTAGTTTGGTTTAGTTTCGTAAGATTATCACTGGTTGTTCTGGTCACGGTAGTCTATTTGGTTCAGTTTGGGTATCGATACATTAGTTTGGTTTTGGTAGGCCTAAGTTCTTGGTTCAAGTGCACATATTTGTTTTGTGTTTTGTTTGTTTTGTGTTCCGGACTGAAAATGGTAAGTCGGAGAAATTGTATGTTGTCGTGCTTCGGTTGCAACAGTGACTCACGGTTGGAGGACTCATGTCTGGTTCCTCCGATTGGGACTCCCCTATATGACTTATATTGTAAACATGGAGTGGGTCCTATATCCTATAATGAGGTGTGGGTCCGCTACACCAACAAAGACGGTGTCCTTAGTTGGCCACTGCATGGTAGTTTTGAACCCGAAATTCTTGATAATTTAGAAGCGAAATTGTTTAGGAAGAAAGCCCGGCCGGCAATGTTTGATTCTTTCCGTTACTGGCGAAAAGAATCCAAACAGAGAGAAATGAAAAAATTTAAGAAAGAACAGAAAGAGAAAGAAGAGTTAACTCTAGAGCAAGCAACTAAACAGCTGCAAGATAACGAGTGTGAGAAGGCTATAGAGGTGGCCATTAGAGAGCATAATTTAGCGATCGACAAGTGCTACCCTGCCTTGCCATCGAAAACGGCTAAGATACTAGAGGATTCGGAAAACGATCCTCTTTTGTCTAATCTGCTACGGTCACCTCCACCGTATGCACAAGGTGCTACGGCTCCACTTGTGCCAAATGTTCAATTGCCGGTTGCTGGACAACCTGGTATTCCTGCTCCTGCCCCTCAGAATCAAGTTCCTGTACCTCCTGTAGTTAATGTGAATGTCCCTACGGCTCCTCCTCCTCCTCCTGGATTGCCAGCTTCTATACCTGTATCTGTCTCGCTTACACCTACTACTTCACAAACTATTTTTCTCGATACTCCTACTGCCACGCTGTCTGTTCCTACCTCTACTGTGTTTTCTACGTCTGCGAGTGTGTTAACTCCACTTTCTGTACGTCGAAGAATCACTGATTCTGTTACTAACATGCTGTCTCCTTTTTATAAAACTTTAATTAAGACTCCCACTTCTGACTCTGTTCAGAGACGGAGTCAGCATCCAAGTATTGAGGAACGGGGAATTTTAGATTCCACGGCTCTCAGATGGATTTCGAAGAGTAGGAGATATAGTACGAGAGATGTACTAGAAACCTTTATGCAGTGGAAGGAACCAACGCAGCGGTACGTCTTTGATGAGATGTGCTCGTTGTTACGTGATGAAATAGAGGAAGATGATATTGAATCAAATTTAGAAGACTTAATTAAGGTTCAGAAAGAGTTTGCTGCTGGTATGATAGTAGGTGAAAATATAGAAGAAGCGATGGAGCTGATCTTAAGTTTTAGGAATGATCCATCTCTTCGTTCACCGAGAGATTTAGAGAAAGGTAAGACGAAACTGAGTCGCCAATATCCAATGAGGGAGGTTCCTCCAATTTGGCGTGAAGCAGTGGCAGCTGATAATAATGCTGGTATTGCAGCTGTTCCAGCACAGTTTCAGAGAGTGTGGATACACATTCCGTGGAAGCGAGCTGAAGTGCTAGCAGTGAAACAGGCCTTGCCAGATCCGCGTAAGAATCCTGCTGGATATTACAAGGAATTAACACAGACAGTTGAGGCTTGTATAATGAATTTAGCAGACATTGATATGTTATTTGGGAATGTAGTTCCTCAACCAGTCTGGGCTAAAATTCGTAGAGAGGATCATCAAGTTGCCTTAGGTGGTGATTGGGCAGCCATCACTGCAGCGGATGGTCAGCAAATAGGTGGTGCAAAACCTGAACCCCTAATTGCTAATCTTCCGGGTAGGATAATCGACTTAATGAAGACTCTGATGCCCGCATTGCGTGTTAATTGGGACAAGTTATCCGCATGCAAGCAAAAGAAAGACGAAAGTGTCTCCGACTTCTTCACGAGGTTCGAAGAGACTTTTGTAGATCATAGTGGTCAGGACATGAGCACTGAAGGAGGACAGAGACTGTTTGTCGATAAATTCGTGCATAATTTGTTACCTGAATTATGCAATAAATTAAAGGATTCAGAGAGTGCGTGGGCTGTTTCTACAACTGCACAAATACTTGCAACTGCACAATATTATGAAAATAGGGATAAAGAGGAAAAGGAGAAATCAGAAAAGAAAACGAAAGATTTAAAGACTAAGGTTCTTTTGCAACAGGCGTATCCGCCTCGCACGAATCAGTCTAATATGCAACAGGGTTCCTATCAGAGGACAGATTATAGTTCACCGAGGCCTCAATATCAGTGGAACCAATGTGCGTATTGTAAGAAAGAGGGTCACTACAAGAATGAGTGTCCGATTTTAGCACAAAATAATGCGGCAGCAGCTCAGAGAGGTCGTGGTGGTTTTGTACAGAATTCTAGAGGTCGAGGGCGAGGTGCTATGCCTCCACAGACGAATGATCGCCCTTCTAATCACTTTGATCAGAGAAATGGACAGCCTGCCCAGCAAAATAGATCTCAGCAATATCTTGTTGAAGACTATTGTGAAGTGGATGAGGGATTTCAGCAAAACGGGTACTAGGACAGCCATGGACAAAGAGAGGGAGTAGTATCAGTTCCAGTAGATCAGAGTGGGCCTTATGTCGCAGTAGCAACATCAGGTGTAGTCGAACCGTTTCTGTTGGATACTGGTGCCGCAAAAAGTTCTATCATTCATGCGAAACTCCCTGGCGCACCTTTGTCTGGCTCAACAAATGTTTCTGTAGGTTTTTCAGGCGCCCCTGTTTACAACCCTATATCTGGCCCTTTGTCTATTTCTGTTGGACCATGTCAATTGAGAGCACCCTTGATTTTGACGACGGGTTGTAATGAGAACCTGCTTGGTTTAGACTTGTTAAAACGACTATATGCGACATTGTACTGTTCTCCAGAAGGAGTACAGCTTACATTGGGTAAAAATATCACCTCTCCGATGTACTTGTCGATGGATGCACTCCCGCCAGAGCTACGCTCACTCCCTGATTCTCTTTGGGCGACTGGTCCTAATGATGTAGGTCTTTTAGAAATACCACCATATGTAGTCACTTTGAAAGCAAATGTAAAATTTCCAAGAATTCCTCAATACAAAATATCTAGTGAAGGAGAGCGTGCACTTTTATTGATTGTGCAAGACTTGATTAAGAAAGGTGTGGTTGAAGAAACTAGAGGAAATGTTTGTAATAGTCCTGTATTACCAATTTTGAAACGAACTGATCCTACAAAACCTCCAGTGTACAGGTTTGTCATAGACCATAGAGAAGTTAATAAGATTGTGGTTCCGCAGTTTCCTGTGGTTCCAGACATTACTGCCTTGTTAACATTGATTCCTGCTACAGCCACTTGGTTCTCAGTCATCGACTTGAAGAATGCCTTTTTCAGCATTCCGATAGCCGAGGAAAGCAGAGATATTTTCGGCTTCTGTTTAGGAGGTCGAAGTTTCAGATTTAAACGCGCTCCACAGGGCTACTGTGAGAGCCCATCTATTTACAGTCAAGCATTAAAAAGCCAGTTAGATTCCTTTGTCCTTCCTCTAGGTTCTGCCCTAGTACAGTACGTAGATGATCTTTTAGTGGCTGCCGATGACAAGGAAACTTGCAAAGCAGCTACAGTTTCGTTATTACATCACTTGTCTAATCTGAATCACAAGGTATCACCTTCCAAGATGCAATACTGCTGCCAAGAAGTGACCTACCTAGGTCATCTCTTGTCAAAGGAGGGAAGAAAGTTGACCCCAGAGAGAATAAAAGCAATTACGCAAATGAGTGTTCCACGCACGCAGAGAGAAGTACGTGCCTTTTTAGGTATTACCTCTTACTGTAGGCAGTGGATTCCGAATTTTTCTCTTTTAGCGAAACCATTGGTAGCTTTGACTGGGAAAAATGTTCCGAGTCCGGTGCCATGGTCTGATGAATGTCAGGAGAGTTTTACTGAATTACGAAAAGCTTTGTGTTCAGCTCCTGTATTGGGTACACCTGATTACAGTAAGCCATTCACGCTCTATGTTCACGAGAGAGAAGGTTGCGCGTTGAGTGTTCTGACACAGAAATTTGGTGATAAACAACGCCCTTGTGCGTATTTTTCATCAACATTAGATCCAGTAGCTAGAGCGTTACCTAGTTGTTTGAGAGCTACAGCGGCAGCTGCGGCTTCCATTCGACAATCTGCTGGTTTGGTGATGAACAACATGCTAGTGGTTATGGTTCCTCATGCAGTGGACACACTCATGAACCGAACGAAGACACAACACCTTACTAGTGCGAGATTATCTGGTTACGAGCTGACATTACTAGCGAGTCATATTCAGATCAAAAGATGTAATGTATTGAATCCAGCAACACTGTTGCCGGCTAATCAAGAGTCGAGTGATTCCGAGCCACATGATTGTTGTTTTAAAACGGAGGAAGAGACAAAAGGACGCATTGACTTGAGGGATACTCCATTATCAGATCCAGATGGTACGCTGTATGTGGACGGATCATGTTTTAAATTGGAAAATGGTGATGTGACTGCTGCCTATGCAGTAACGACTTTGAAAACGATTGTGGAGACTGCAAGAGTGAGTCAGAATTCTGCCCAAGCTGCAGAATTAATAGCTCTAACGAGAGCGTGTGTTTTAGCTAAGGGAAAGAGAGTGAATGTCTTTACAGATAGTCAGTACGCATTTGGCGTGGCCCATAGTTTTGGCCGTTTGTGGAGAGAAAGAGGTTTCATTACGTCCCATGGGACTAAGATTCAACACGGTCAGCTAGTTAACGACTTGTTGGAATCTCTAACCTTGCCGACTGAAGTTGCGATTGTTAAATGCAGTGCTCATAAAGCAATCACGGATGATGTTGGTCGTGGGAATGCTTTTGCTGATGAAATTGCTAAACAGACAGCTAGAGACATGATGAGCAGAATGTATGTTGCAACGTCTGCAAGATGGATCGCTGAGTCTGGAATGTGTGAGGATACTATGGAAAGTGTGAAAGAGATTCAGAAAGAAGCAACTGAGGAAGAGAAACGAGTATGGAGAGAAAGTACGGGCAAGTTGGACTCGAATGGATGTTGGATTGATTTGACAGAACAGCAGCGTTGGATGTTACCGGATGCGTATGTGCTTGCAGTGGTGACAATGGCGCATGGAGTAGCGCATATAAGTTCTAAAGGAATCTGTAAGATGTTGGCTCCGGTCTGGAAAAATGAGGGAATCAGTAAGTGTGCAGAGAGAGTGGTGAAAAATTGTATTATATGCCTGATGCATAATCCTGGCAAGGGAACTCCAACTCCTGCTGGTCATTTCGCTCCTCCTTCCTGCCCTTTTGAAGTAATTCAGTTAGATTTTATTCACATGGACCGCTGTAATAATTTAAAATATGTCCTAGTGGTGGTTTGTGCTTTTTCCAGGTGGATAGAAGCATACCCACTAAAGGACAATACTGCCCTATCAACTGCCAAAATTCTTCTCAAAGAATATTTCCCTAGATACGGAATGCCACGGATTGTATGGTCAGATAACGGAAGTGAGTTTATAGGGAAAGTTATGCAGAGTGTGTGTGCCGGCCTAGGGCTGAAGCAGAAATTCCACAGTGCGAACCATCCCCAGTCTGCTGGTTTAGTGGAGGGTTACAATGGCACCCTCAAGCTAAAGATAGCTAAAATACAGGCATCCACAGGTTTAGCCTGGCCAGACGCACTTCCTTTGGCCTTGTTATCAACGAGAGCAACTGTACATTCTAGAGTAGGGCTTAGCCCTTATGAAATCATTTTTGGCCGCCCGGCAAATATCTGGGGTGTGCCAAGGCCTAAAGAGTTCAGTTCTTTAGAATATCCTATGTTGATAGACTACCTTTACGACTTGACTGCTAAATTGAGTCTTATTCATCAACAGGTTTTCGATGCTTTACCAAAACCTCCGGAGAGTCCAGGGCACCAGCTGAAACCGGGAGACCTCGTCGTCATCAGGAACTTCGCGAGGACAAAGAATCTTCAGCCCCGCTACGTCGGTCCTTTCCAGGTCCTTCTTACAACGAGGACAGCAGTTCGTGTGGCTGGACGCAAGCACTGGGTGCACGCGTCCCATGTTAAGCGTGTCCCTTTGCCGCTTCCTTACGACGACTGGGTGAAGAAGGGAATTGGTTCCTCCGAATTTGAAAGAACTCCAAAATTTATCCCTTTCAGCGATGCCGAATTGATCAATGACACTCCAAGCTCTGACTCTCCTCCTGAAAAGACTCCTTTGAACACTGAACATTTGTCTCCTGCATCAGAAGAAACTCTGCCATCTGCGAACTTGAACACTGCAACAACTACCAGTGGAACATTATTTGCCGATCAGACAGTACCTGCGAAGCAGAGATATAATTTAAGAAGCCGTAATATGGACAAATAAAGCAGGCAACTGCATACTGTGATGTTTTTAAAATATTGAACTTTTGCCCTCAGCCAGGAAGTTTGCTATTGTTTTATTGTTTTAAAAATTGCCTTGCCGTCTGGGTAGCCGTAGGGTCGTGGCTGTGTGCCTAGTTGAATCTGCAGGGGTCTGACACAAGGTCGATCTTTCTGTTGGTTCTGGGAACTCCCAGGGCTGATAGAGGCATTTTCATCTACGTACACATCATCAGTGGTCGCGAGCGGATTGTAGAAGATGGAGCTTCCTGCGCTGCAACGAGAAAATGTGAATTACGTTCGCAGAAACAGACTTTACAGAGTTCTTCATAACAAATGCTTTTTGACGCAATGTGCCATTACATTTCTAATTGTTTTGATAACGTTGGTGGGTGGAATTGTCTTCAGTATAAATTTGATTTTTGTGCCAGTAACCACAGTACCTCCCCTTGATCCTGCTATTACTACTGTTTCCTCTATACACTCTTTTCACTCGTTTCCCGAACATGAGCAAGCTCGACGCTCAGAATTTATTAACAACACGTTTGTACAGCTCTTGCACCAACACCAACTGGTAGTTAACACTACAGACTGCTGGGTGTGTGGCTTGATACCCCACACTATGGATAAAGGTATACCTTATCTGGTTTTGCCTTTCAGCTACAATGGATCATTTCAGGCCCTTCAAACCATCTTTGCTTATGCACTTGAAACCTATCCTCCACGTCCACCACGTTCCACTAAATATAACTCTGCCAACAAAGCTTTAGTCCAGGGAATTATTGATATGATCAAGGATGTCAATAATACTCCATCATACCCTAGAGACGAACTGCGAGTGTATTTAAGTTGGAATACTTCAGAGTATCGCCTTAGTTTAGGAGAAAGCAAGCGTAAAAGCTCAGCTCCAATCTGGGTCGTACCACACCGAGGTCAGATCTGTTTGCAAGGTAATGGGAGAAATCCAAGAGCTCAGCTAGGGAGGAGCGAGTGCGTTGAAACCTATGTGTTTCCGGCTAACTCTTCCCCTGCCTTCCTTACTGCTAGGGGTACCTATTTCATCTGTCGAGACCGGGCATATACATGGTTACCTACTGACTTTTCAGGTTCATGCTATATTGCTCGATTGTTGCCTCCAACATACACTGCTTCATCTGATTACCACAGAACCAGAGTAGCGAGAGGTGTCTTCAGCAAGGAAGATACTGCTGGTCAGGAAGCTGGAGACTTCTTCAAAGGCTTCCTTCCGTTCTGGGGGCCTATGGCCAATAGTAGAAATATACGTCAGCTAACACGGGTAGTTGAATCTACTATTACCGAAACTGCTGGTGCCCTTAGTAATTTGACAGCTGAGCTTCAGGCGGATAGACTCATGACGTTGCAGAATCGTATGGTTCTAGACGTCATCCTTGCAGACCGAGGTGGGGTATGTAGAATGATCCAATCGAGCTGCTGTGTCTTTATTCCTAATAACGCTCCAACAGTGCAGTTGGAGAAAAGGCGCGAGAAAGGATGATGATACAACAGCACGTCACTGACCTGATGAGTATAGAACTAGACTCTGACATAGACTGAGTAATTGCCTATGTAAGGGCAAAAGGAGGGTCTGAGGTTCCGTGACGATTTGAACCCGTGTTTTCAATATTGTCGGAAATACATGATATTGGTATCAGCGAACCGCAAATGATCCATTTAGCATATCCTGGTGTTTTCGCTATACTACGAGCAAGAGCACTCCTGTTATGAACACATTTCTGATCTACCCACGGCATCCATCTTAGATCATGGCCGCCATTTTGTGTTTCTTGCCCTCACATATGCAATAACCTCTGATCACTTCATTTCGATTAAGGACACGCAGCCTTAGCCGGAGATTCACCTCTTTCATGACACGTGCACCTTAAACCAGATCACGCTGTAGCTACATGACTCGACAAAGGCTGTCTCCTCTGCCCGAGGCCAGCCCACCTGAACTGGTTCTCGTGTCCATTGTCCCGATCATGATTAGGCGGCCAAAGCCGGTAGCCTTGCCCATTTACAACCCACAAACATCTCTTATCCCGCTTTCCTATCTTCTGTACCTGGCTCTGCTCCTTTCCTTCTGGGCCTTTATTAGGGGGAGGTAACGAAATTTACGATGAGGCGGTCCGGCTCTTGAATGCAATATTGACAAGGGATTGTGATGAACTAGTGGGAACCCCTCTCCGTAGATGTTTTGTATCAGATTTTATCAATGGTTCCTGTGTACGCCAAATATTTATTGTCTGTGACACAAAGGATTTTGGGAATGTACTAACATGTGAAGAATTCGCCTGAAGGCCAAAAACTAGTATATAAGGAGCAACCCTCTTTGTACAAATTGAACAGGCTCCTAGACACTGCCCATGCGTAGTTTCTGTGACTTCTGTGTCCCTGCAGTAATAAACCTTTGGTCTTTGACGCCACCATCGAGAAGCCCGTGTTTCTGTTCATTTGCGCACCAAGGCAGGTGGAACTCCGGGGTCTTTGGGTGTTGTTCCCTGACACCTCTGGACGGAACCAAAAAGTCCAGAACTCCACCTCAGATAGGCCGTGTGGTGGGTATCTGTTTCAGCGTCCTAAAAAGTCTGCGGAAGGTTTTAGATCTCCTTCCTACGTCGACCCGTAGGACGCTGGTGCATGCCCTCGTCACATCGCACCTGGATTACGGCAATCTGCTGTACCTGGGAGCCACCAGTAAGGCAATAAACCGCCTCCAGGTGCTGCAGAACGTGGCAGCCCGCCTGATTCTGAAATTTCCCAAGAGATTTGCTTCCAAAGCAGCCCTTCAGACCCTTCACTGGCTCCCAGTGAGGAGTAGGGTCGAGTTTAAGGCCCTCTGCACCTGCCATCGCATCCTCACTGGGAAGGCACCAGTACCACTTCAGAGTCTGGTCACCCGATACGCACCCATGCGCGCCCTGCGCTCCTCCTATGGAGGCCTACTAAAGGTCCCCAGGATAAGAAAGGCTTGCATGGGAGGTAGATCTTTCCGTTACCTGGCGGCGAAAAGCTGGAATGCCTTACCTTTGGACCTTCGCCTGGAGCCATCTGAACTTGGCTTCAGGAAGAAGCTTAAAACCTACCTATATACACAGTAATCCACCTGACCGTGCGGCCCAGCATTGCCTACTCCACTTGCAATAGCGCGGGGACACGCCATCTGAGCGTAACCAGGCGCTTTATAAAACTCCCTTACTAATAATAATAATAATCTCCAGCTGCTATATAATATCTAAATGGATTTGGGGAGTATCTTTCACTTTTTTTACAGAGGTGGAATGCCAGATAATTTAGCATTGGACCTATATGTTTGAACACATGATATTTCTTCAGGTGTCTTCTCAAAGGTTTTGCCATCATCTGTGGTCAATCTCGTCACCTGTGGTGTCTTGTCATTGTGGCTTGTGCTCCCATTTGTTACCTGATTGAGTGAGAATTCTACAGAGGTATGAGGTAAAATGTTTTGAACCTTTCTGGTGGGTGATCAGTTTCAGAAAAGGATTTCATTTCCTGATGGCTACTTCTTGATTCATCATATGCAATGCCTAGTGTCTCTGCAGAAGGCATCTTATTCTTTCTGCATCTTTATTTTCTAAGTCCCCTTTGCATCTTTCAAAGGGTTTTATTATCCATGCTGCTGTGTGTGAGACAGATCATCTTCCTTAATTGCTTAAATGAATTTTAGGTTGAGGTCGGTGTTACCGTCACACAAGTTACAGAGTACCATATCTATCAAAATCATGATCTGCCCACCTTATTGTACGTTGAACAGACCATCAGCTTTCCCTCAACGGTACCCCCATTGGGTCTGTTAACAGAAGGCTTACACTGATGCTGTCAGTTGGAGTAAGGGCATCACACTGTCTCCCCTATTTAGGGCATGTGATCTATTGTCCTTTTTTATGTCCATCACTGCTAGAGAAAACCTGGGGCCTTATTTATGAAGGCCTTGCGCCGCCGGTGCGGCACTTTTAACATGGGAAAAAGTGACGCACCGGTGGCGCAAGGCCTTCATAAATAAGGCCCTTGGTAGTGATAAAAGAAAAATTCAAAAAATCTTCCTGGGTCTGGTGGTCATTAGTTACTTGTTTTTGCAAAACAAACTCTACTTTGGGAGTTTGTTTTTAAAAACAAAAAAGTTTGGTAGACAGCCCTCAAAACCAAAGGTAGATGTCCACCAGGTTTTTGGTACGCTCAGAGGAACCACAGTGGCAGCAATTCATTTGAAGATACAAAGAAAGATCACTGGTGGACTGAAAGTGATCTCTAAATATGACGTTCCTTTGTCTGTAAGGGTAGTGGATGATGTCATCCACTGCCATGACGTACAGAGGTAAAACCATGAATCTCTAAATGAGGCCCTTAGTATTATCTTCAAAGGTGGTGGAAATTTCTCTTCCAACCTGCTCGTATCTGCTATGATAGAAACACTCCAGTAGAAAATAATTCAGTGTCCATTACTGCTGACTTCATTTCTGCTTGCAATTCTGGGATTGAACATATATATATATATAAACAGGAGGTAAATTGTCAATATGTATAAAGCTCCTCCTAAGATGCTGGGCAGTGTTTTATTTAGCATGCTAAGAACACTGAACATGCCTACAAATGAAATTAAGTCTCTTTTGGGCTGGAAAGATACAAAAACCTCAGAATTCCTTTCGTTTGTATTACTTTTACTCTTCCCAGATAATGCTCCATGGGCTTTTGTACTACTGAGGGATAGTTCAGGATCAGAAGGTCATGAACTGACCTTAGCTTGTGATGTACACTCCTACACATTTCAATTTCTTTTTGCTCATGCAAAGAGGCATATTGATATCAGTGAGTCTCTTTCGTGTTTATTCAGGGTCAAATGAATACAGGGTCAATTTAAATAATCCAGATTTTGCTAAATTGATTTAATGCTTGCGGCATTCTCAAATTATTTTAATGTGTGTGGGAGTTCCAAGATAAAGCGTACAAGGTCTATTTAGGAATCAAAATTTGCCTAACATTGTAACAGTACGTTTCAATTCTATTAAGGACACGGAGGTGAGGATTATGCTTTTCTTCCTCCACTTAATTCATTACATCAAGCTCACAGCAGCCAGAAAAGCAATCAAAAATGATTTTATCCCAAACATATAGGGAAATTTATCATTTAAACAAGAAACTAAGTCCACATTTAGAACTACAAATCCCATAAATCCATAGGGAAATGTTGCAATACAAGTCCTTCCATAGTGTCCATGAAGGGTAGATAGCACCTCCATTTTGTATGACCTTCCTCTTTCTTCGCACAAGTCATGCCAAATTGTTACTGGTCCTGTTTGGAACTGTCATTCCCCGAAACATAAAGAAACACTGTGAGATTACCCGATATCGGACCATCGTAGAACAATCTAACTTGAGAAAGGGTACTTATACTTGGCAAAAGGCACCATACACCAATGAAAACAATGAAGACTGCTTACTTACGAATTTACGGGAGGGTTCGCACTAGAAAGTGCACTGGGTGGGATAAGCTCTGCCTTTGTGTCCTTAATAGAATTGAAACTTACTGTTACAATGCTAGGCAAATTTCGATTCTATGTCAGGACCGGAGGCTCAGATTATGCTAGTTTAAAGCTTACTTACCACCAACTGCGCAACGTCCACTACCGGTTTGAAATAAAACCGCTTAAAGGTGGAGCCAGAGGACCAATCCGCGGCGCGCATCAATTCCTCCAAGCGGGCTCCCAGGGAAAAAGCGTTAGAAGCCATCACACCCCAGGCTGAAAGAGCTCCGAACTGTTTAGTGTTAATACCCGCCTCCTGCATGACCCACCGCACCCACCTAGCTATAGTGGACGAGGATGTTTATTTTTATAGTGTTAAAAACATGTAAATAAAATTAATCATAAAACATTTCATGTCCAACATATAATCCTGAGCATTTCCCTAATCTAATACAAAGTCAATCCTATTCTTTTTAATGCTCGAATAAACAAAACAATATTAAAACATTGATTCATACAGTTAAAGACTATTCATATAATAGTCTTTAACTGTATGAATCAATGTTTTAATATTGTTTTGTTTATTCGAGCATTAAATAGAATGGGATTGACTTTGTATTAGATTAGGGAAATGCTCGGGATTATATGTTGGACATGAAATGTTTTATGATGAATTTTATTTACATGTTTTTAACACTATAAAAATAAATTTTGAGAGAAAGAAGCTATTTCAGTGTTGTGTTTAATAAGTACCTGATACGTCTACCTGTACAGAAGTAAAACTTAAATAGTAGACCAGTTGGTCACAAACTACAAAGTCAAATAACACAGAAATGAATCTCATTTTACTATAGTTCAATACCCAGCCCTTTCTGGTTTCTTGGGACACTCTCTTCTTTTGAAGAAGGAAGTATAGTGGACGAGGAGATAGCTTTGCGCGGTTTTATTAAGGCAATAAGAGGCTGGCGTTCGCCTAGAGGATTCTAGAGTCATATTCTCTGATGCCTTGAGGCAGCTCACTACACACAGTTTGGGTACATCTGAAAAGGATGGGTACAAAATTGTTCTCAACGCCGACTTAGTACGACGACCCACCGTAAAAGTAACCCTCTTTGGGTAAAAAACTCGATGTCTGAGACCCTGCGACAAGAAACCAGGCATAGCAACATGGCCAAATTGGCCAAAATTTCCTTCAGCGAAAGATACTGGTTGGGTTGCCAAGAAAGGAAAAGATTCAGCACTAGATTGACATTTCATAAGACAGAATAGCGAGGCTGCGGGGGCAGTGAAAGACTAATTCCCCTCAGGCGCCTACAGACAAAAGGGTGTTCCCCAATAGGGGTGCCCTCGACCAGACAATGAGCTCCAGAAATGGCGGAATGCACAGCGTTAATTGAATGATATGCCAGGCCGTGTGTGGCCAAATCCACTAGGAAATGTAAAACTGGAACAACGCCTGTGACCATGGGATCCAAATCCCGTTGAAGACACCAACACATCCATTTAGTCCAGGCGGAGCGATAATGCTTTGATGTGCTGTCAGCCCATGCTTTAGACAAGAGAGCTTCAGCTGGTCTTGAAAGTCCTGGGAGCGATCAAAGTCGCCTGAAAGCCACCATGCCACGAGGCGGAGAGAACCCTGGGTGACGAGGTGATGCTGCTCCTCGTCCAGATTCAGAAGGAACTGAGGAAACAGGGGGAGAAATATTGGAGAACCCAAGAAAGTTCCAGAAAAAAAAACTGGAAACTAAACTTGGGACCTACAAAACAGTGTCACCACTACCACCTCCGCTCTCTGTCGTCGGATCTGGGCCGCCATGCGCACCACCATTGAGAAGGGGGGAAAGGCATAACCCTTCTCATGACTCCACTCCTGGAGAAACGCATCCATCGCCGCTGTGAGGGGATCCAGTCTCCAGATGAAAAAACATGGGAACTGGTGACCCAGACAGGACGCAAAAAGGTCCACAGAGATCGGTCCCCACAGATCGTGTAGCCTTTGGAAGATCCGATTGTCCAGTTTCCACTGGCTGGAATCCCTCAGATACCTGGAATGCCAGTCCACCACTTGGTTGGCTTAACCCAGCAGATACTCTGCCATCACCGACACATGATGAGCCAGGCAATAGTCCTAAAACTCCTTTGCCATGTTCGCCAGGGCACGGGATCGAGGGCCCCCCCGGTGATTGACGTAACGGACTGCTGGGACGTTGTCCATTTTCAACAGGACGCATGAACGAGCTTTGTTTCTGGTCCAGCATCGAACTGCGAACAACCCCACTAGGAGCTACAAAGAAACTCCTGCTCGTCTAACGACCAAGCGCCGCCGGTAGAGAACTTCCAGCAACGGGTGCCACACCCTGACCTGCTGGCATCGGATTCAGATAACCAAGTCTGGAACTGACCCGAAGATCACCCGGCCGTTCCAGGCTTCCATTTGGGTGAGCCCCAAGACATTTCTTCCTTTAATTCCTTCGAAGTCTGATCATAAGACAGGCCTCTCCTTAGATGATGCGCCTTTAGACGCTGCAGGGCACAGTAGTGAAGATTACCTGGATGGATGGGGAAAGCAGGCCCACCACCCGGGCAATCGGCTGGAGAAAGGTATGAGTTTTAGAGATGGTCTGCCGCAACTCTTGCTGAATCTTGGCCATCTTCTGGGATGGTAGGCGCAAGAACGGAGTGAATCCACCACAAACCCGAGAAACACTACACTCTGAGCCGGGATAATGCCTGGCTTGTCTCCATTGATGACAAAGCCTCATCACCTGTTGAAGTAGAGCCATCAACTTCCTGGGACATTGAGCCATAAGCAAAATGTCTTCCAGGTAAACCATCATCCGAATACCTTGGCCCCTGACGAACTCCACCGCAGGGTGGAGCACCTTTGTGAAGCACCAAGATGCAGATGAAAGCCCGAAAGGAAGGGTGGTAAAGTCGTAAACTTGATTGTTCCAGAAAATTAGAAGGAAACGCTGATGTGGTGGGTGGATGGGAACCACTAGGTAAGCATCCTGGAGGTCCAGCCGAACCATCCAATCGCCCGGCAGCAGGACGTCCCGGAGGAGGTGAATCCCCTCCATTTTGAAATGTCGGTAAACCAACCACCCGTTGAATTCCCTGAGGTTGATTAGCGGACGCCGCCCCCAGAGGGCTTATCCACCAGAAAGATATTGCTGAGAAAACTGTTTGGGTGCAAAGCTGAGCAACAAATGGCTCCCTTGCGGAGCAGATCGGAAACCTAACGATGGGGCATGGAAACCCTTCTTGACGGGGCAGATTGTAGAATTCAATATAAAACCCCCAAATGGTTTGCAGAACCCAAGCGTCTGTTGTAAGCTGCGCCCAAGCCATCCGGAAGGCCTCTAACCGGCCCCTGATATGATCCTGCGCCCCAGGTATAACACTTACCGTTGGCACCACTGCCACCTTTGGCGCTGTTGAAGCCACCTCGGCCCCGGAACCGTTGACCTCTTGTTGGATAGAAATTGGTGTAATTTGCAGTGGAGTTATACTGCCCACACCCGGAGCCTTGTCCTCTACCAGGATGTTGCTGACCACCACGGCCGGTCGTGCTGCCCCTACTGCGACCAGCCCCTTGAGACAAACGTGGCTGCAAAACCCTTTTGATGCTGGACTGGGCCTTGTCCAATTAAGTGAAAGTGGCACAAACTTCCCCAATTCTCAGACGAAGGCCTCTCCAAAGAGGCCCCCTTGTGCCACAGCCCCTGCCTCAGAGGAGGCCAAGTCACCCAGTTTCGAGTCTAACTTTATCAAGAGGGAGCAATGCCGCTAGGGCACAGTTGGCATTCCCTAGAAATATTATCACCGGCTGTCACCTTCGCCTCCTCCGCCATATCCACATTTTTTGTAAGGGGCCCTATTGTATCTAAGTGCTTATCCTGAAAGGAGTGCCAGGAACGGTCAATTCCCTTACCGGGGTCCTTCATGTACTTGGCCAGCAAGGTGGCCATCTTCGAATCAAGCTCCGGGGTGAAGGCTCTCTTCCTCTCAAGAGTGGGATGTGGACACTCTCCCCTCAAACACCCCCTGGCCTCCTTCTCAAGGGACTTGTGGAGGCGACCCGCCACAACCTTTGCCACCTTGTCCCCTGGCATCCAGGCTGCCGACCACAGGTGAATTATTTCATCCGGATCCAGCATGCCTGTAGTATCCTGCGACAATGCGGTGGAAGAGCTGGCTGGGCGTCAAGACCGCAAAGACCCCTCCTCATCATTAGTTTTGCCCGGCGAACCCCCACCTGGAGACCGGAAGGCTGGTGGGGAAGAGGCAATAGGCTCCGGGCAGGAAGAGGCGCCAGGGAGGGAGCAGCCGCTTTAGCAAAGAGATCCTCAAAGTGGGTCTAGACCAAGGGATGCTGGACCCTCAAGAGTTTGAATTTCTATCCAAAAAATATCCTGGGGTCCCAGTAATTTATTTTCTCCCCAAGATTCATAAGAGAATAACAGAACCACCGGGATGTCCAATAGTCTCTGGTTGCGACTCTGTTTTAGAGCCCATATCCAAATACGTGAATATATTTTAAAAACCATTTCTCTTGGAAATACAGTCATATTTGAGGGATACGACGGATTTTATTAAGAAAATTGAAGGTGTAGAGTTCGATGGGATGACACAGTTGATGGTGACAAAGCATTGGAAGTTATTGAGTGGTATTTGGAAAAAAGACCAAGACCCCATAGAGTCTCGACTGAGTTCATTCTGAGTTTGGCAGAAGTAGCCCTCAGAAAGAATTACTTCAAGTTTGATAATGCCTTTTTTCTGCAGACGAAGGAGACCGCCATGGGATATCTTTTTGCACCGGAGATGACGGTCCTCTTCAGGGCTATATATGAGGCCAAATTCATTTTTTAAAACAATCCCTTCTCGAACAATATCAGGCAATGGCTTCGTTATATCGGCGATGTCTGGTGCCTGTGGTCTGGCACCGTCGAGACTTTGGAGAGTTTCTTCGGGTGGCTGAACTCCAGGCACCATGACATCAAATTCAGTTATACAAAGAGTGAGACCAGTTTAACATTTCTGGATGTGGATGTTATCCCAAAAGAAAATGTACTTACAGTATCACCCTAGAAGTTTAAAGGAGAATCTCCTTTATGGTCAGCTACTATATATCCGTAGAAATTGTACGACCAAATATGATTTTGAACATCATGAAGGGATTTTATGTGATCAAATGGCAGCCAGAGGATACCCCAGGAAAATGCTAAAACATGCAAAAAAACGTGCAAGGCTCACACCACGAGAAACATTGTTAGAAAAAATACCAAAAAAGCCATTAGACCAGTTGGTATGTGTCTCAACGTTTGGGCCAGACACCAATAAATTCAAACAGATTGGGATACGAATTTGGCATTTATTAGAAAATCTTGACTGCCCCTTTCCTCGGCCCCTATTCGCGATGAAAAAGAATAGGAGTATTGGCCAAGAGATAGTAAGGTCTGATATCTTTTCAAAGGAAAGCAAAGGGGATTTACAAAGTCAGTGGGGACTGAAACCCGTTGAGGGCCACCTAAGTGCGGCACATGCGTGGCATGTGACTCAACGATAGAGGGTACTGAATTTGTACATAGGGAAGTGAAACTAACTGTAAGTCTAAAAACGTTGTATATGCTACAGTATGCCCATGTGCCAATGCTATACATAGGCAAGACAAATCAACAAATTAACCAGCGGATAACACAACACAGATCCAGAATAAAAAAGAAGGTGATCACTGCCCGATGTGGATGCATTATTGTTGGCAAAGGAGGCATATTTAATCATGAGATTTAACAGTGTTCATTCAGGTCTGAACGAAATGTCAGAAATGTCAAGAATATAATGCTATCATTGAGATCTGTAGAAAGACAGAGTGGTCAGGATGTAATTCTACCAGGTGTTCAGTAGTGTTCTAACAATGTTTAATTTGTCCAAAACGAATAATCATGCCTTGCATTTGTTCTTGTAAGAAATCATTTGTCCAATACTGTGGCTCTATTGAACGACATACACATGACCTGGCTGTTTTCCAAAGCAACCACAACCTCTAGAAGGTTAGGAGAATAAGTCTGGGATAACAGGTGAACGACGCGGGATAGCGCATTCATAAATTTAGTCCACAGAATACCCAGGAACAATATTGGGTCATAAGTAATAAAGCAGATCGCTTTTTTTGTTGAAATCACAATTACATGAAAACAATTCACGGGATTGGACACATAAATGTGACGTTTGGGTCACATGATGTTAGAAAGGGTCGAAACAACTACAATTCCCAGAAACCAGAGCGCTGGTGGATATAGATCGGTTGATCTGAGAAGGCTAATAGGGCAGAATATGAGAATTATAGAACACGTAGAGTTATGAATCCAATTTAAAATTTGTCGTAGATACACTCTATTTATATAATAAAAAGCTAAGAGATTCAAAGCCCCGCGGAGTCACATGACACGGAAGAGGCTGGAATCCACTACATTGCCCAGAAGCACTAGCGCGTTCACATGCATACCGGAATGACACGGTGTACGGTGACTTCCTTTTCGAATAGATGGAAGAACGCAAGGACGAATAGCGACTGGGTGGCGATAAGAAAAGAAGGTGAGAAGTAAGCAAACTCGGGTACAATATGATAGCAATGACATTCGGCTTTGCACGCAGTATTAGCAAGTCCCGTTATGTGATTTGTTTCTAATTAGAAAAAAACAGAGCGAGGATCTGAGGTTGGGAATAACCGGTTGTGGAACAGGTTCACCAGTTACACGACATACAGGTATGCGGTCCCAACTAACCCGTGGCACAGTTTTAGATTGAATAGTGTGGCGCCAGAATGTGACAAAAGATTGTTGATTTCTTTAACAGGAATGGAACGGCCTGATAGCCCTAAATAACTCGATGTGTGACATAGTGACCCCTCAACCTAAGGAGATAAGAAAGGTATGTTGGTTGCTTTGGTAATCAGTCTTAAAGGTGCCAAAAAAACATTTACTTCGGTGTCGGGTTTCAAAACGAACTTTATTGTTCTTGCAGGAGAGAGAACATCAGTTCATTCATTAAAGAGCAAAAAGAGGTATGGCTATTGAAAAAGGTGTAAAGAACATTGTCAGGTATGATCAGAAATGGGCAAAAAGATGTAAAAAAGAGAAATAGAGGGTACGTGACTTATAAGTGACATATTGTTTCCGTTTGTATTGTAGATTGTACCAATGTGTTGAGAATAAGAAGCCCTGATGAGAGCCCAATGAGAATCCGTGAGGCTCGAAACGCGTCTGCAATCGCTATTTAGTTAGTTGAAGTGGAAATAAAAAGGAAATTTTATTGATTCAGTAAAGTAATTGGAACTTAACTATTATTGGAATATTGAATGAAATCTTGTAGTGTCATAGTGGAGTGTATATGGCACATTGGTTAATGCATCATTCATGTTTATGTGAAATTTCTTCAAATTGATGTTTGTCTAAACATATTGGTATTGTTTATTGTGTCAAATGTGGTGTAAATAGTTCTGTATGTGATTATGTATATGTTATGGTTTATATGTTCCAAGAAAAGGACTTAATGTCCTCTCACACATACATATAAGAATTGAAAAAAGAGGTTGAATAAATAACCCAATCACTAAAAGAATATAGTGTGCTGTTCTAAATAATTCAAGATTAGAATACCAGGTCTTCCCCTTGTTATATTCATATATAGGCCCTACCTGGATCATGTCCAAACGGGCCTGACCCCCCTTTTTGTTCAAGCTTTAACAAAAAAAGCGCTTCTCAAGTACTCAAAAGTATCCCAGTCCACCCCTTGCGCCGTTTCAGGGCCACCCTCGGGGCAGCAGTTCTTTGGGGGCGGGGAACCCTCCCCAGGTATCAGAACACTAGCCGGAACCAGTCCAGGCACGTGTTTGGCCAGCTTGGTGCATTCAGGCACAATGTGATTTGGTAGACGCTCTTCCATAGGACCAACAAACTCATTTACACATCTGTAAATATAGTTGTCCACAGTGTAAAAAAAATCCTCATCATAAGGAAGGTACTGGTGTACCGCTTCCTCCTCATAAACATTATCCAGCTCCATTGCGCCAAAAATAGAAAGGAGCACCCACGAGGTACCAAACTGAAAGGGGGGAAGCAAGGAGACGACTTACAGGATGGGCAGATTTGACAACCTCGATGTTTCACTAGTCTGGAAGACCAGACAATAATGTGGGCAGGCCAGAGGGCTGCAAAGCATTGGGGTGGAGTAAACCCGCAATTGAGGTGGCACGGGCCTCAGGTGTGCGCAGGCCCTCAGCCACCTGACAGGGACCAAACTGCCACCCAGCGCGCACTCACCGTGGTGAAGTTCAATCAATGTGCACAAACTGACCCGCAGGCGCTTCTCGCGGCAGCACCGCATTACAGACCCCAAGCGGGGCGTACAAAGAACGAATTAGTGGTAAATACAACTCTGCAGGGCATCAATGGTGTGGCAGCAGGGGGACAAGGCTTAAGGCAGTGCAGCTCTCGCAGCGCGACTCCTCGTCTGAGGAGATCAAGCTGCGAGAGCAGGGAGAAGCACAAGCTCCCCCTAGCGGTGTTCTGAAGCACCGTACGCACAATGGAAGCGGCCACGTAAGGAGCGAGAACGCTCCTGCAGGAATCAGTGGAATGCAATTAACAAGCACAAGAGAAACACAAATACCTGTGGGCCCAGAACGCAATAACCCTGAACCCCGGGGCACCCAAATAACTTAAACAAACAATAAAAGCAAGAAAAGTGCAAGAAAGGCAAAAGAGCACTTTAGGACCTAGTTTCCATAGGAAAAGCGTTTTTTGACTTACCAATAACTTTGCCGCAGTTTGACAAATCTTCATGACATTTTCCAAATATAGTTTCAAAGTAGGTTTTGTGTGTGATGGTTCGGGGTGGTCTGTGCAGGGGGGACCGAGAAATAGGAATGCAAATAAAGTGTGCATTTGTAATGTTAATGTCCATTGGAACGCCTTGTCAAACCTACAGCCCGAACTGCTGGACGGAATTACACAAAATTTGGCAGAAAGGTAGATGTTGTTCGCAGATTGTTCTTTTTGGTACTTGGTGCAAATCCGTCCAGTAGATTTTGAGAAATTTAAGCCAAAAATAATAGATATATCTCTGGCCACGTATATTTCGAGGTGTTTTTGTGATTAATCGTGGATGCGTGCACAATAAGAAATGTTAATGTTAATGGGATTTGTAAAGCGCACGAATACCCCGGGGTGTCTTGGGGCTGAGAACACAGTAAGCCCGATCAAGCATCTAATTCTGGAATAGCCATGTTTTTATCCTTTTCTGAAGATGGTGAGGGAGCTAGCGCTTCTGAGCTCACTCGGAAGAGTGTTCCTGAGTTTAGAGGTGCCATAGTGAAAGCTGCGGCCACCCCAGTGAGATGCTTGGGTTCTGGGTACTGTCAAGAGTCTGGCCCCTGTAGAGCAGAGTTGTCTGGTGGGTTCATACCAGACAAAAAGGTTTTGAAGAAAAGAAGGGCCTGTGTGATTCAGTGCTTTATAAGCCAGACACAGGGCCTTAAATTTGATGCGTTGTAGTACAGGGAGCCAGTGCAGGCTGCTAATCTCTTTGGATACAGATTTCTACCTAGGAATGTTGACCAGTAACTGTGCCACTGTATTTTGAACGACCTGTAGCTTTTTTAAACACTGCTTCTGTATGTTCAAATAAAGCCCATTGCAGTAATTCAGTTTGGACTGGATTAGCGATGTGACCACAGTTTTCCTAGTGTCCGCAGGGATATAAGGAAAGATTTTCCTTATTTTCTTAATAAGAAATTGGGAGGCGGAGACAATTGCATTTGTCTGATGAGAATGTGATAGTTGTTATCAAACCATACTCCCAAGTTCTTAGCCTTAACTGTTGGTTTTGGTGATTCTCCCATCTCTCCTGGCCACCACAGATTGCCCTCAGTTTGGCTGCATTTTACCAAAAATTAGAACCTCTGTTTTTTCAGAATTGTGTTTGAGGCAATGTGTACTCATCCAGGGAGAGAGGGAGGAGGGGCCTGATTTTTATATGCAGCCACCATTACCTGGGTGTCATCGGCGTAAGACGCCAGACTAAACCCAAGGTACCGGATCAGAGGAGCCAGTTCGAAGATGTAGACATTCAAAAGAGAAGGACTCAAGGAGGAGCCCTGTGGTACTGCACATGGGAGGCTATAAGGCTCTGAATGATACCCATCTACAGATACTGTTAATCTCCTGTCCTTGAGAAAGGAGGAAAGTAGGGCTGATACCTTATCCATGACCCCCAGACTCTCCAGCCGCTGTTGCAGGAGAGAGTGATCAACAGTATCGAAAGCGGCTGACAGATCGAGGAGCACAAGGGCGGCTCTGCCTCCTCCATTCATCACCGCTCTGATCTCCTCTGTGGCCTTAACGAGTGCCGTTTCCATACTGTGCTCTTGGCTAAATCCAAACTGGGAGGGATTGAGCAGGTTAATTTCGCGAACAAATTTGGCTAATTCAATATTCCTCATTTTTTCAATTATTTTGGCTGGGAACAGCAACCGGGCTATAGGTCGGTAGTTGTGCGGGTTAGTCACATCCAGAAAGGGTTTTTTAAGCAGGGGAAGGATGGAGGTATCTTTTCATCTGGAATGAAAATTGCCAGAGTCAGACATAGACTTGAATATTTCTGTGAGCCCAAAACTCACCAATTCTGCTATTTCTTTCAGAAATGCCGGCGGGCATGGGTCAGAGGGGGATCCCGACTTTGCTTCTCTGATATATTTGCCCACTGCTTCAGATGAAGTGGGGGAGAAGCTGAGCAGGGTGTTATTTTCAGAGTCAGGGCTTGTCAGTTGAGTGGTGGGTAGATAAACTGATGTATCCTCAAAGACCTTAAAAATGTCCAGGACTTTGGCTTTAAAAGCAGCTGTAATATTGTCACAGAACTTTTGGTTGCCCTTGATCCCTGTATTTTTGGGTATAGCTAATTTGTTTACTACTGCAAACAGTTCTTTAGAGGAATTTTTTGCTTTCTTGATCTGTTTAGTAAAATAATCCCTTTTTTCTGATATCAGTAACTTTTTATAATTTGCTAGGGCAGTTCTATATGCTTTTCTTTCAGGTGTGTGATAATTTGCTCGCCAACCCCTTTCTAGTCAACAACATTTTTGCTTTTCTTTCCGTAGTGCAACAGAAAATCAGCAGGCAGAGGGGGTGCTCTTGTTCCCTGAGGATTTTTTTTGTGGGTATTGAGGGTTTAACTGTATCCTTAATCCTTTCAGTATATTTGACGGCATCTAATTCTGAGTGACCATTTAGCTGTGGTTGTGAGCCCTCTAACTGAGTACAGACGATCATTTTATCCACTTTACTCCACTCTGTGTGAGTTGAGGCAGGGGGCTTAGAGGTCCCTCCGAGTCCGACAGTAGTGACTGGAAGATTGAACGTACCTAACGAATGATCTGACCATTTCAAAGGAAGGGTTTCTTTCAGTATGAGACCCTGGGCCGAGGTAAAGATACTGTCTAGCATGTGCCCTGCCTCATGGGTGGGGAGTCTGTACTAGTTGCGTTAAGGTTACAGCTCCCAATGTGTCTAGAAGTACACCTGTCTCCCTATTGTTCTTGTCTTCAAGGTAGAAATTGAAGTCTCTGAGGTTAGTGAAATCATTGTTTAAAAGAGTAGGTTCTAGAAGGCTCTCTAGATTCAGAGTGAAAGTGCTTCTAGTGCATGGAGGCCTGTATGATAAAATCCCTCTGAAAGTCAACCTTGGGCTGAGTTTGAGGGCAAAGTGAAGAGCCTCATAAGAAGGCGTGGAGGTAGGGTGGAAGGTTACTAGGAACTACTCCCTGAAGATAATTGCTACTCCGCCTCCATGTTTTAATGGCCTATCGACCCTAATAGCCCGAAATCTGGTAGGGGTTGAGGTGACAAAGTCTGGGTCAGAAGCAGCCTCTGACCAAGTTTCTGTAATAAAAAGTATGTCAAAATCAAAGTTAGAGATCATATGTGTAATGTTATACTTGTGCTTTGCCTGTGATCTGATGTTTGCAAGGCCACAATGAATTTCAGCACTCTCTGGGTGCTTGGAAGAGTTGTGACCCCAGGAAGGTTTGGGGGGCCTGAGAGGCACTAATGCTTCGTGGTTGCGGGAGTGTAAAACTGCATGGACAATTTGTGTTCTCTCTACTAAGAGTAAACGAGCAGTAGTTACCCTTGGAGTTATTAGGGAGGAGTAGACCCCTTGCATTGTATCTGAGCATATGCAAATAAAAAAAAACAGGGGTTGTGGCACTGGGCCCCGTCCAGGCTCGGTAAGGTGCAGACAAGCTTGCCTTAGGCGCTGTGATTGGCTGGACACAACATGAAAGAAAGTTGCGGCTGCCATTTTATTGCTCCCGGGGATGAGAATTTGTGTGAAAGCTAACATTAGGGGTCAAGATGGAGATACTCTGGCCCCATGTTTAAGAAATGGGTGTGTTAGTGACACAAGTTATGTGTCGAAAATAGATCTAATCGTACGTGATATTCGTGATGACGCTGCGATCACCAGCACGACCCCAGTGTACTGTTGTGGGGACATCGCGAATATCGCGAAGACATCACAAACGTTAGTGAAATATATTTAAATATATATATATATATATATATATATATATGTACACAATCACCAGTCACTGTCATACACTCATGTACAAACTCACTCAGACACTTATACACCCATTCACATACCCACTCACACACTTATACATCTAATCACAGACCCACCTGGGTACTCAGGCACCCACTCACAGACCCACTCATAAACTCATGCACCCACCTACAGACTCACTCAGAGGGTCAAGCAACCATGTACACACCCACTTAAAGAATCATGCACCCACTTATAGACCCACTCATAGACTCATGCATGCAGTCTCATACCGACTTAGAGACTCTTATACCTACTCACAGACTCACCTGGGCACTCAAAAACCTACTCACAGACCTACTCAGATACTCATGCACCCACTTACAGACTCCATCGGAGAGTCACCCACCCATGTACAGACCCACTCTGAGACTCACGCACCCACTTACAGACCCACTCACGTATGTTCTCACAGACCCATTGAGACACTCATACACCCACTTACAGATCCACTGAGATACTCATACATCAGCTCACACACCCATAAGTCACTCTCACACTCAGTCACAGACCCTTTCAGAAACGTATGGACTTACTTACAAATGGACAAAGGCACTCATGTACCTACTCACGGATTGAGTGAGAGACTTACGCAACCAATCACAGAACCATTGTGACACTAATGCACCCATTCATAAATGTACTGAGGCAGCCACGCATTTTGTTGCAGAAGTATTGATAGACTGATGCACCATCTCATAGATTCTCTCAAAAACATATACCGTAAATGAGAGACTTAGTGATACAGTGATGCATGCTGTCATAGATTGCACTGAAAAAGTTATGCACTGTGTTATAGAAATATTAAAGGAGTTGTACATGCTAGTGTTGCGTTTATTGTGTTGGTTATAATCCATTTTGCAGTTATAAGTTATGAATGTGCTGGTGGCTATTGAATGTCTGCATTTGTTTTGTCATTTCGCAACGTATTCGCTGTGCCCTCAGCTGGTGGTATCACTGCAACGCCCAACGTCACAGAGAAAAGAGAAAATCATTTTAAACGGTTGTTTTTATAAAAACTCTCTGCTAAAATATGACTTTAAACAGTGCAGTAAGAAAACTCTAGTGTCGAAGTTATGTGTGCATATGTGTGTTTTACACCTCCTAAAAATGGGGCGGTCTTCGCGGTTACCGGAGTCATTGCGACTCTTGGTGTAATCACGAAAGAGGAAAGTAGGGTTTAAGTAGTTTCTTTAAAAACTTACTAGAAAAATATGTGTACAAATATGTTTTTAAAGAAATGTGTGTATTATAATAGAATTAATTTTTTAAGTTTTGCATGCGGTCATTCAATATCTGCTTTTGTTTTGCAATTTTGTGGTGTGATCGCGATCATCGTGCCCACAGATTTCAAAAAAATTATTTGACAAGAAAATGAAAAAGAAATTTGCCTCCTGGGTGGCTCTGAAAAGAGCCTTTGTGTTGAGAGTTTGTTTAAGACAGCTACAGATAAGACTGTATGCAGAGTTTCAGGTTGCTTAGAAACACACTGTTCCCTTTGTCTGTAAAGTAAACTCCGTCACTTCTATATAGTCCATGTATGTGAATACGCAGATTGTTGTTATAGATCGAGCCCATATTATGCTCTCTGAGGACAGCAGAGACTGTTTTATTCACATGTTTCCCGTTTTTTTCAATCTGTGGACAGAATTGATTTGACCACTTCCATTTCTGTCTCTGGCATACATTAATGTACACTAAGACATTGTGAGGGAAAAGCAAGATCAGTTCTGCAAAGGTATTCTTCATTAGGATTTCCAGTCTTACTCCAGTCAATGTGCCTAGTCCATTGCCACCACAGTGCACAATCATGAGGTGAGGAGGTTAGAAATCCACAATGGTTTTAACTAAAGGCAGTAGCTGATGAAACCGTAACCCTCTCTGGCCAAAGAAACTAATCTCCACTTTTGGCAAACCCAAGTCCCTGTCAATACCTTTGTTTTTTGCAGCCTCTTTAGTCCAATTGACATAGCTGGGCCCACAATCCGCACTCCAAGCATTTTGTAGGAAGGAGGAATAGAACGCAGCATTAAAATAAACCTTAGAATTTCACTGAAAAATACAAAGGTTTTAGGGACATTACAGTTAGGCAATAGAATTTAAAAATAAACTTTAAAAAATCACTGAAAAAACAAAGGTTACTGGGATGTTATAGTTAGGAATTAGCATTTCAAAAACCTTAAAAATTCACTGAAAAAAACAAAGGTTGTAGGGCCATTATAGTTAGGATATAAAATTTAAAAAAAACCTTAGAATTCACAGAAAAAACCAAAGGTTACAGGGACATTATTTAGCATTTAAAAAACCTTGGAAATTCACTGAAAACACCATAGGTTTCAGGGCCATTATAGTTAGGAAATAGCATTTAACAAAATCTTAGAAATTCACTGAAAAAAACAAAGGTTACAGGGACACTATAGTTAGTCTGACACTTCACTCATACAGAACCAGAGAAGTTCAGCAGAAATAGTTAGCTGAGCTAACTAAAACTCACACCCCTGCAATGCACTGCTTATGACCTCACATATTACATAACTCATGATGGCGAATAGATTAATATCCCACCTGCCTGACCTGATACACCCAGATCAGCCAGGCTTTATGCTTCAACGTGGGACACATCATAATATACGCAGAGCCCACAACACGATGGCTGAGTTGGATCACCTAGGCCGTCCCGCGGGATGCTTTTGGCCGATATCAGCAAGGCCTTCAATTCAGTCATTTGGACGTGTATGTTTATATTATTGAAACATATAGGACGTGGCACCCGACAGGGATGCCCCTTATCCCCTCTCTTATTTGCTCTCGCCATTGAGTCCCTAGCTGGGTGGGTGTGATGAGAGGGGCTGGTATGCAGTTTTGAGTGGACACCCGAGATCTCAGACTGAATCGCATTTCATGCAGATGACGTCCTCTTCTTCTTTACAGACCCCCATTGATCAGGCTCCAGGATCCTTCAAATTATGCATATCCTTGAGGAAAAGTCGAGCCTATATCTGTATATCCAGAAACACACTTTATGGGCATTGAGGGTGAGGTTCTACGATTTCAGATTTCGTCCTGTATCTAGCCACCATTTTGTGTCCTGACGCCATTTTGTGTTGCCCTCACTCAGGCAGCACTGCGAACGATGTGCTTTTGCTTTTCCAGCTGCTACGTATCCTTTCAGTTAAAAATAACTCCATTGTCCTTGTTCATGAAACCCGAAGTCAGGATCTGGCAGAGTTCGTTAATCCATGTCTGGCTCGATTGATCCCTGTCTCGGCCGACTATTTGCCCTTCCCTATTCTTTCCTTATACTATCTTATCCGACTGGCCTTCGCTATTCGTTCCTTGTATGCTCCTAATACACAACCATTCTTTGAGGCACACAAATATGTCCTGCCACTTGCAAGAGGGGATAGTCGACGCCATCACTGATCAATTTGTTGGGAGGGGTAGCGCACGGGGTCTGAGAGAGGGGCGTATTTGAGACACCTGATAGCTTGTTTTCCAACTTTTCTCATTGGTTCGTTTTGTATGTGCAAAGAGTGAGATACTGTAAATATGTTTCCTATAAAAGACTGTGCACCACGGATTGAAGTGGCAGTCTCCTTAGAATCCACTTTGAGTGTAACTTCTGGTACAACTGTGCTTAGCTGCAGCTAATAAACCTGGCTTCCACGCTCAACGGAGTGTCTTGTGTCTCTGTTTTTTTTCAAGGCAGGCGAACTCGGGGATTAAGGCGTGCCCTGCGCCGCCTGGCCCATAAGGCCCGGTTCTCCAACTGGCGCCCAACGTGGGGCGGTTTCAGTGGTAGCGGTTCAGCCCGAGGGTCGTGAGAAGCCCTGTAAGAAAATTCCAGAGAATTCGCGAGCCACGTCAAACGACCCCTGTATGTCGAAGTGGACCGAAGGTCTTTTTCAGGTCTACTCCTTTCCGACGGCTGCTGATGACTGCTGCCCTGACTACCGCCCTGCCTTGGACCCTCTGGTGATGATTGGTATTGCGAGACGTTAGACGGACCTCCGTTGGCGTGAGAAGACCATTTAGTTAAGTATTTGTGGGTAGCGCCCATTTCTTTGTTTTGTTTTTGATTTTTGTTATTCGTCTGTTGCAATAGTTGAAGCCGAGGGGTGAGTGCTTTTGTACTGTGTTCTTTGCTTTCACTCCTTGAAGTTAGTAAACGGATCAGTGTGCTTAAGATGCCTGGTCTGAGAGGATTTAGGAAATATTGTTGTTTTTGCTGTACTAGGGATTCCCGTCTTGAGGATTCATGTCCGATTCCTCCGGTTGGAACTCCCACTTAGGAGCTCTATTCCAAGCATGGTATTGGTCCCATTGCCTTTAATGAGGCATGGATCCGACACACAAATAAAGATGGTGTTTTGCGGTGGCCACAAAATGGTAGCTTTGAACCTGACATATTAGATGATTTGGAAGCAATTCTGTTCAAAAGAAAAGCCCGGCCGGCAATGTTTGACTCTTTCCGCCTTTGGCGTAAGGAAGCCAAAGAGATAGAAATTAAGCAAGCAAAAAGAGAGAGGAAAATGAAAGATATGACGGTTATACAGGCTGGCCAGCAATTTAAAGACGATGAGACTGATCGTGCGATTGAGGTCTCAGATAGACAGCATCGGATGGCAATTGATAGGTGCTATCCTGTGTTACCTCCACAGCGCAAAGATCTCGATGAAGATGACTTAATGTCCCATTTGTTGAAATTTCCTCAGCCTTATGCGCCAGGTGCTAATGCACCTGTATTATTGCCACCTGTGCAGCAACCTGTTGTTCAGCCAGGAGCTCCAGCTCCCGCACAATTGCTTCTTCCCGTATTACCGCCTGCACCTCCCTTGCCACCAGCTTCTGTACCTCAGTCTCCTTTGCCTTCTGTGTCTCTTGCAACGGGTAGTCTTTCTCTTCCTTTGCTTAATACTGCGTCTCCAGTTTTACTCCCTACTTCTTCTCCGATTCGTAAACGGTTAGTTGATAATGTCTCTGGTCTTTTCTCCCCCCTCTTTGGGCCGTTAAATAGGACTCCTGCTTTCTCTCGAAGGCAATCCCGTAGCCAAATCCCAGATTCGGAGGAACGAATTGTATTTGACTCCCTCGCTCATAAATGGATGATGAATGGTTCACTGTATAGTGTACCCGATATATTGAGTACCTTTCTCCAGTGGAATGCGCTTACGCAGAGATACGTTTTAATTGGCATGTGTGACGCACTTATTAAAGGATGGAAGGATATGGAGTTGAGTCTAACTCCTCAGGGTCTATTGGATATACAGGACAGGTTTGATAAAGGACTTATTATGGGTCCTGACGTTGAGGGTGCTATACTGACACTTGTTACTTTTAGATCCTTATATTCTTCCCGGACTATTCCCGAACCTGATCCTGCAGTTAGACAGAAGACGAAGAATTATCCTATGAGAGAAGTTCCTCCAGTATGGAGGGAAGCAGTTCAGCAAGTGGGCGCTGTTCCAGGTGTCCCTGCTCATTTTCAGCGCATATGGGTACATGTCCCTTGGAAACGAGCTGAAGTTTTAGCACTTAAGCAGTCTTTGCCGGACCCTCATAAAAATCCTGCTGATTATTATAAAGAGTTGTCCCAGACTGTTGATGCATGTATTATGAATTTGGCTGATATTGATATGCTGATGGGGAATGTAGTTCCACAAGCATTGTGGGCTCGTATTCGTAGAGAAGACCATGACCAAGCTTTGGGTGGTACTTGGGCCGCTTTAGTTGCTGCAGATGCAGCACAAGTGGGTGCTGCTAAGCCAGATGATTTGATTACACAGTTGCCTGGTAGAATAATCACCTTAATGAAGACGATGATGCCTGCCTTACGCGTTAACTGGGATAAGTTAGCTGCGTGTAAACAGAAGAAAGATGAGAGTGTATCTGATTTCTTTACTCGGTTTGAGGAGACATTTATTGATCATAGTGGTCAGGATTTGAGTACTGAAGGTGGACAGCGATTATTTGTGGATAAATTTGTCTTTAATTTGCTTCCTGAATTGCCTCATAAGTTGAAAGATTCGGAAAGCTCTTGGGCTGTTTCTTCGTCTGCCCAAATATTAGCTACTGCTCAGTATTATGAGAATAGGGACAATGAAGAAAAATATAAGGCTGAGAAGAAGACTTAGGATTTAAAGACGAAAGTTCTTCTTCAGCAGGCTTATACCCCTCGTGCTGGCCAGCGTCAGTTTCAGCAACCTATTCAGCCTCAGAGGTTGCTACAGAAACCTGAGCCTTTTGTTCCGCGACCTTTGCTTGGTCCTAATCAGTGTGCCTATTGTAAAGAGGAACGCCATTTTAAGAATAGCTGTCCGGTTTTATTGCAGCGTAATGGTGGCTTTCAAGGGCCGCGAGGCTGTGGTGGTTTTCAATCAGCACCTAGGGGTAGAGGGCGAGGTGCGTTGCCTCAAGGGCAGCGTTCCTTTCCCCTCAGAATTCTTCGAATTATTTTGATCAGCAGAGTACTCAGTCTGCTCAATATTACAATGATGATTATTGTGTTGAAGGTGAGGTTCAGGATTTTCATTCTAGTTAGGACAGCCATGGACAAAGTAAGGGAGTCGTATCAGTTCCAGTGGATCAGAATGGGCCTTATGTTGAGGTAGTTGCTTTGGGTGTTGCAGAGCCATTTCTTTTGGATACTGGTGCAATGAGAAGTTCTATGATCCATTCAAAACTCCCTGGGGCACCTTTGTCTGGCTTAACAAATGTTTCTGTAGGATTTTCTGGTGCCCCAGTTGCTAACCCAGTTTCTTGTCCTTTGCCTCTGTCGATTGGTCCTCACGATCTGGAAACTCCACTTATTTTAACGACTGGTTGCGGAGAGAACTTGTTGGGTTTGGTTCTGTTGAAATGTCTTCATGCAACGTTGTATTGTTCCCCCTCTGGCATGCATCTTACTTTGGGTGAGAAATTGGTTTCGCCTATATATCTAAATGGTACAAGAATTTATCACAAGTAACAAGTAAATTCAGTCCTGTCATTCATTCCATTGGGCTTCAAACTGCTAAGGTAATAAATCCAATAGTTTTCTCTTTTTAAGAGATTTTTCTTGTTCATTGTTCCTTCTTTTTTAGGGACTATTTCCAATACACAAGCCCTTAGTTGGTTGATGTTGTGATGTTTTTCAACAAAGTGCGTGGCCACTGTTGATTTCGATGATTGTGTTCTTATGTTACTCTTGTGCTCGTTGAGCCGAACTTTAAACTTTCTTTCCGTGTGGCCTACGTAAACGCTGCCACATGGGCATTTTAGTAAATACACTATGTTGGTTGTATCGCATGTGGCGTTCACTCTTAGGGGTATTTTATGTCCTTTCATCGGGTGATTGATGCTTGCACCCTTCATAATGTTGTGGCAGTTTCCACAATTTAGACGCAGTTCTGTTCCTTTAAAGGTCCGTTGACTTGACTTTTGTATCGGTGTTTTTAGTAGTTCTCCAATGTTTTTACCCCTAGTATGAGCAAAGAGTGGTTCCTCATCGAATATGCCTTTGAAGTCTGTTTCTAGTTTTACTATCTGCCAGTTTCTCTTTTTCTTGTTACTTGTGATAAATTCTTGTACCATTTATGTTATACCGTATTACCTGAACCTAATGTGGCTCCGTAGGCATATTACATTTGCATAAAGTTATATTGATGGGCCCGCACGAGCCGGGATTGGTTTAGTAGCAACAGCCCAGTAGTGACCGCGTAGTGAACAATAAAGTTAGAACATGAAAAAAAGTTTTACCTACATACAGCGCATGCGCGAACCAGCGCGTAGTGAGAGTAGATTACTCGAACTTCGAACGGAGTGGCACGACTCCGCGGGAGCAGAACGAGCTGATTTCACTTTTCAAACAAGGTGAGAATTGGCGGGGATTACCTCCATAGAGTTAACCGTTATTCACGGATTTGTAAGGGTAGCGCCCACAGTAATATGCAACTAGCGCGTAACTTAGTAGCAAACCCCGAGTGTTAACAAACTTACAGAGTACTCGATACACTTACGGATAATGGTTACATTTGACATAAGGATGCCAACTGAATCTATAGGTTAAACTCGATTTTACAGCGCGTAGAAATGTTGTTTGTTGTGATACATGCACTGAGAAAATGTTTTGTTTATTTAAATTGTAGACGTTCCCTGACGAAGATGTGGTCAAACACCAAAATGCATTGGAACACGGATTGTCTTGAATTTTGAAATGAATGAAAAGTGAATAAAGTAACCTTTGGATTTTGAACTTAAGGAGTACATGGAGTAATATTTTTGGAAAAAGCTTATAGATTGAACTGTTGAAGTAAAACCACGCTGGAGATTCCAGCAAACAAATACTGGTGCCTAGGGTGATACACTTATGAGGCAATAAGTGTGCAGCTGGAAGTTTTCTGGGCATTACCTCATATTGTGGACAATGGATTCCGAATTTTTCTTTGTTAGCTAAACCTTTGCTGGCACTTACGTTGAAAGATACGCCACAACCTCTCCCTTGGATTGACGAATGCCAAAAGAGTTTTTCTGATTTACCTAATGATTTGTGTTCTGCACCTGTGTTAGGTACTCCAGATTACAGTAAACCTTTCACACTTTACGTTCATGAAAGAGAAGGTTGCGCGTTGTCAGTTTTAACGCAACAATTTGGAGACAAACAACGGCCATGTGCCTATTTTTCGGCTACGTTGGATCCAGTAGCCAAGGCATTGCCTAGTTGTCTCAGAGCTACAGCAGCGGCAGCAATTTCTATTCGACAATCTGCTGGATTGGTATTGGACAACACTCTTGTTGTTATGGTACCACATGCAGTAGATACTCTTTTGAATAGGACAAAAACACAACACCTCACGAGTGCTCGCTTGTCTGGATATGAGCTAACGCTTTTGGCTAGCCATATACATATCAAACGGTGTAATACTTTGAACCCAGCAACATTGTTGCCCATACCAGATGAGAAAGGCATTCAAGAACAGCATGATTGTTTTCTCCGAACAGAGGAGGAAATGAAAGACAGAATAGATCTAAAAGATACACCACTTGTGGATCCGGACGGGATCCTATGGGTAGATGGATCTTGTTTCAAGCTTCCAAATGGCGAGACAACTGCAGCTTATGCTGTTTCTACTTTGCATACGGTAGTAGAGACAGCACGTATTGCACAGAATTCAGCCCAAGCAGCTGAATTAATTGCTTTGACGAGAGCATGTGTCTTGTCAAAATGAAAGAGAGTGAACGTCTACACTGATAGCCAATATGCTTTCGGTGTGGCTCATAGTTTCCGTCGCTTGTGGAAGGAAAGAGTATTCTTTACTTCCCACGGGACTAAAATACAGCATGGCCAGTTGGTGTCTGATCTTCTCGACTCACTTGCCATGCCTACACAAATAGCAATAATCAAGTGTAGCGCACATAGAAAGATTACTGATGATGTGGGTCGTGGGAATGCTTTTGCAGATGAAGTAGCAAAAGAGACTGCAAGATATGTTACAAGTCGTATGTATGTCGCGGGCCCTGCAAGATGGGTTAGAGAAGGAAGAATGTGTGAGGACACAATAGAAAGTGTGAGAACGATTCAAGAAGAGGCTACTGAGAAAGAACTGAGTAAGTGGAGAGAAAGTACAGGAATGTTGGACGCGACTGGGTGTTGGACGGAATTGTCAGAACATCAACGATGGCTGTTCCCAGACGTCTCTGTACTACCTGTAGTTACTATGGCGCATGGTCCAGCCCATATTAGTGCAAAGGGCATATGCAAGATCTTGGCTTCAGTATGGCGGAATGAAGGAATTCCTAAATGTGCAGAAAACGTGGTGAAGCATTGCATTGTTTGCTTAATGCATAATCCAGGAAAGGGAACCCCAACTCCAGCAGGTCATTTTGCTCCCTCTACGCTACGTATCCTTTCGAGGTATTGCAAATCGATTACATTCATGGGGATTGTTGTAATAACCTCAAGTATGTTCTGGTGCCTACTCCGTAAAGGACAATACTGCTTTGTCTACTGCCAAAGTCCTTTTGAAGGAGTTTTTCCTGAGGTTTGATTTGCCGCGCATTGTCTGGTCTGACAATGGGAGTGAATTCGTAGACCAAATTATGCAGAAAGTGTGTGCAGGTCTTGGTATTAAACAGAAATTCCATGCGGCAAACCACCCTCAGTCAGGAGGATTGGTAGAGTGCTATAATGGTACTTTCAAGCTTAAATTGGCAAAGATTCAGGCGAGCACAGGTCTCGCCTGGCCTGATGCCCTACCATCAGCACTTCTGTCTACGAGAACTACTGTGCATTCTCGTTTAGGTTTGAGTCCGTATGAGGTCGTTTTTGGGCACCCAGCAAATGTCTGGGGAGTCCCTCGACCTAAAAAGTATTCTGATATTCCATACCCAATGCTGATTGACTACTTGTATGACCTCACCACTAAATTACGTGTTCTTCATCAACAGGTTCAAAACGCTTTGCCAGAGGCCTCCGCAGACTCAGGTCAGTCAGTCAGTCAGTCAAATTAACTTTATTCGATTTGTTAAAATCATACAAAGTACATAAAAAACAGTATTATTTACAATTTAAAAAGGAATTAAACAATTTCATTTATGAGCAAGTTAATTAGACGAAAAATCAGTACGTTAAAATATTTTAAGAAACACGTTATGTACGTCAAATTTCCAAAATCGTGCCCCTTCTAGCTCTGGTTGCTGCCACAAGGAAATTGGCCATGGCGAAAGTGATACAGATGTTACCCATTGATTTCAAATATAACATGGCTGGTCTCACCTGGGAGAAGCCCGCGTCTCTTAAGACTGGTAGCAGGTATTTTTTCCTTTGGTCGGAGAAGAAGTCGCAAAACATAACAAAATGTAAACTGTCCTGAACAGAAAAATTGTCACAAGTGCATGGGGGAGCTAACTCAGGTTTCATCCAGGTATTAAAATGGCCCAAATAAAAATGAATAGTGTTGAATCTGAATTTTGTTAACAAAAATCTGTGGAACGGATTAGTGACAAAACATAAATAGGGTTCAATTGCAAGTGACTGGAGTGACAAATAATGCATTCGAACAGATGGTTTTGATAATTCGACTTCTTCTCGCAACATGTATGCCCTAGACAAAAACTGTTTTTTTATAACGCTCACATCCTGCTTTGTGATACACGAGGGAGAGGTGAATAGATCTGGACGTCCTAATTCATTAAAAGATTTGAACAAATACGCCATCCATGGTATCTTGTGACTGTGCTCTAAACTCATCACATCCCTCATAATCATGTGATTTAACAGAAGTTCAGGGTTTGACCAGGTCTTTAGCCAGTATATTAATGGGGCCAATCTCAGTTTGTCCTGGATGTAATCCAAACCAAGTTCTGTGTGAATAGAGAAAACCGGGGAGGATTGGGGGAGGGACAGGACTGAGCGTAAAAAGCTATTTTCGGCTACCTGGATTTCTTCTAGTCGTGCGTAGCCCCATAGGGAGGCGCCATACAGAGCCACGGGAAGGGATTTACTGTTGTAAACCTGGATGATTGCCTTCATGGGTCTATGTCCCAGCCTTTTGGCAAAACTTAAAATGGCCCTGGATGTTCTTGTAACCGCTAGGCTTTTTGCACGTATCTGTGGGCCCCAAGTACCCCTGCTATCGAAAAGCACACCCAGGTATGGAAACACAGGGACTCCTGACACAATCTCCCCTTTACAGAAGAAGGTTTTAGTTCCTCTCTTGCCGCTTTTCCCTTGTAACCCTACAACCATGGTGTGCGATTTGGATGCATTAACCTTCAGGTCCAGTCGGTCCATAAAGGTCCCAAAAGCATCCAACAATTTTTGGAGACATACCCCTGTGCGTGCAATGAGTACAGCATCGTCCGCGTATAGGAGAGCAGGGATCTTAACTTCTCCTACACGCGGTACGTCACATGCTGCCTCAAGTAAATGCTTGCCTAGGTCATTTATATAGATGGTAAACAACAGGGGGGCCAATATGCATCCCTGCCTAACGCCCCGTAATGATCTGAATCTCGACGTGCATCTTCCCTCTTTAGTTACTCTTACAGCAGCGAATAAGTCCTGATGCAAAGAAGCTATAAAAGCCACCAAGTCGGCGTCAATTCCCATATTAATTAGGATTTCCCAGAGTTTCGATCTGTTGACCAAGTCGAAGGCCGAGGAGAGGTCCATAAATGCTAAATACAGGGTCCCCTCCTTGGCCACCGTATACTTGGAAATCAGAAGGTGCAGGTTTGAGCACTGCTCTAGCGTGCCCCTTTTTTCCCTGAAGCCATACTGTATGTCAGCCAGGCCACCGCAATCCTCCAGGCTATCTCTTAATCTCACTAAAAGGACTCTGCCCAAGATCTTAATAGCAGAGTCCAGGAGAGAAATGGGCCGGTAGCACCCTGGGTCATCCCTTCTACCCTTTTTAAATATGGGCACTATGGTGGACGTAGCCCATGTATTTGGGGGGGGCGTGGTGTTTGCGGCTGTAAACACTTTAGCCAGGATACCAGCCCAGAATTTAGGAGAGTGTAAATAAAAGTCAGCTGGTACCCCGTCTGGGCCGGGGGCTTTATTTTTTGATGTGGCACCGATTGCTTTTTCCACTTCCCCGCTGTTGAATTGTATAGGAGTGGCCACAGAGCCTGCACCCTTTTGTGGAGGCGAGCAGGCACCAGACTCACCATACACAGAGCTAAAGTGGGCCAGCCACTTCTCATCGGGTATTACACAATCGGTATCTAAATTTGGAGAGTCTGAAAAATAAGGGTGATTTATTACAGCCCAGAATTGCCTGCTGTCTCTCAAGATGTCAATGTCATTTAGTTGGTCCCATGCCTCCTGCTTGATGCTATCCCTTCTGGACTTAGTAGCGGCCCTATACTCTTTCCTCAATGCTGAGACCAAAGCCCGGTCCCTTGGTTGTGCTTTAAGGGCCGTTTTTAAGTCTCTAAGGGCCCTGGTGCAAGCAGAATCAAACCATTTATGCAGCTTTTGTTCACCCCTACCCCTTGATACCGTAAGGTTCTCGGCCACTATATGACATATTGATTGAAAGGCGGCCATGGTGTCACTACCTGTCACGGTCGAATCTTGGCAAATTTTGATGTGCTCTTCAATCTTTTGGCCGATGTTAGTGTAAAACTCATCTGCTACCACATTCCCCCATTTCAAGCGCCTGCCTTGGTCTGTTGTGCGAAGGGTGAAGCCCTGTTTAGTATGCCCTGGCATGGGACCCAGAGCACCCCCCCAACGGATGAACAGGAAAACAGGATTATGATCACTAAAAGGCGAAAACACAGTACAGTAGGAAATAATACAATTAAAAATGGCAGAGGTCACAAAAATATAGTCAATAATAGAACCCATGGGGGATCCCTTGAACGTTATTGCTCTAGGTACCCCCTCTCCTGCTGAAAATTCAAGGAGGTTAAATTTGGCTAGAAAATCCTCCAGATCCTCACCACGCCTGGTATGTTCAAAGTGTGGGCCCTCCTGTTCCCCGGCCTCCGTGACTCCTAAAATGGTGCAACCCAGATTACAGGGGTGGATATTAAAATCTCCCATTAACACCAGTTCATGACTGGAGGGGGAATTTTGGATGAAAGCAGTTAAAAATGCGTCCAGTTGGGTAATGTTATTGCCCCCAAATTCCTTATTAACTGAGTTGTAGAAATTGATGAACAGAGTGCTTTTTGATGGGCATAATTGCCTTTCCACAATTAAACAATTTGGGGAATCATAATCAATTTTTTTCAGCGTGCCAGAGAGGTCTAAAGAAAAAAAGGTCCAGAGACCTCCCCTCGCTCTGCCTGCAGCACTGGGGCGGGCCGCGACTGAAAAGCCTACAAAACCGTCCAACCATTGATTGGAAGACAGGTCCCAAGTTTCTTGTAGGGCGATGACGTCGTGGCTTGCGACGAAGGAGACCCACTCGTTGTCACTCCTTTTTGTGCTAATTCCGGCGATGTTCCAGCTTATAATTTTACAGCCTGTTTCTTCCTTCGGGATAAGTGTCATAGGAGAACAGGGATTTGTAGTGGGCTTAAGTGACGCCCTGCCCCTGTTGGCCTGATTGATGGTAAATGCATTTGATGGACCTGGGGGATCATTGAGCGGATACCCCTGGGTACAGCCTGTTATAAGATTGCTGATTGCGTCAGAAGTTCTTTTGTCAGCACAGGGCCAGGGGATGGGGTTACCAATAGGTGGTTGTCAGTCGCAGTCATCTAAATTAGAGAGTGCAGAAAAACGATTTTCTAGCCCCAAGCCCCAGTCCACTGATGCAACATCGTTCCTCCCTCTTTTGGTCACAATGTTCCATTTGGTTCTTAGGATACTTGCGTTTGGGCCGCTACCCTTTCTGGGATAGAAAAAATCCAGAGTCAATGGAACTATAGAGGTTGATCTCCTTTGTGGTGGTAGGATGTTAGGTAGGATGTTAGGCAAAACCCCAGGGTCGGAGAAATGTAAAACGACGCACTCCCCCTGAAACTTTTTCACCCTGTCCCCAATCCACTGAACCCTTCTAGCTTTGACGAGCTCTTGGGAGAGTTGCTGTTTTCCCCATGGAGTGATTACCATATTGTTGGTCAGCCATGATAGAGATTTGTTAATTAGAGAAGATGTTGTTTCCCGCTCTCCTTGAGCCAAAGGAGGAACATTGGCAAGGACAAGTACCAATGGGGAAGCTTCAACCACAAGCTCGCAAGTCCCTTTTTCTGTGGGTGGATCATCAGCAACAGCAGCCGAGGTCGGAGCAGACAGAGGGGCGCCAAAAGGGGTACTACTAGTAATGTTATTTGTTGGTGGTGGGTTTGAAACGGGGGTAGGGATGAGTCCAATAATAGCTGTGGATACCGATTTATTTAAGGCTTCCTCTATCTTCGCCGCGACGTTATCCGGGAGTTTCCCTATATCACCCATGGTTTGTTGTAATAGCCCTTCCAGTCGGGTGACCTCAGATGTTAGCTTGTCAATTTTACTGACCAGAGGCTTAACCACAGCTTTGATTTTAGAGTCCATCAGGGCCAGTAATTTATTAAATTGGGCGTTTGTGAGTGTTAAATAAGCTTCACTGGACAAGTCTAATTCGTCTTCCTCAGAATGCTTCCTCGGGAGGTTAGCCGCTTTATTTTTAGCTGATCTTAGGCATTCCCGCTTTCCCGGAGCAGGTACTAGTGGGGAAATATGGCGCTCAAGACTGGTAGTTGGCTCTGGCGCAGCCTCCAGCGCGCTACGCTCTTCAAGACCAGCGACGGTGCCACTAGGCTGGATAATGATGGTATCCGGAAATGGGTTAGAAGTATCGTTGTTTGTACTATAAGTGCTCACAAGACCAAAGGGATCCTCTGACTCAATGTCTATAAAAGGGGATTGAGTTGATGAATCTATGCCCAGCGAAGCTCTCCTGTCGCAGTTGATTTTTTCAACGACTTGTACCAGGTAGTTCTCTATGGAGTTGCTGGTTATAGGTAACTTTTTAGAAGGCATTATGCTGTTGCCTCACAACTAACGTTAAGCAAACACTTACGTGAAAGTACACTGAGCCCTCGATCTCGGGGCAGGAAACCAAGGGACCAGGCCCAACCCAACCGTGGCCAACCTCGGACGGCCTCAGACGGCCCGCCCTTTGCCCGGGCTTAGCCCGGCGTCCCGCTTGCGTCCCGCAAGACGTACACTCCTCTGGTCTTGTAGGATGGGCGTTGAGGGCGGGGCACGCAGGGGTGCGCTGACCGGATGTCTCGTGTTCTTCATCAACAGGTTCAAAACGCTTTGCCAGAGGCCTCCGCAGACTCAGGTCATTCCATCCAACCTGGCGACTGGGTCTGCGTGAAAAACTTTCAGCGGAAAAAGAATTTGGAAACTCGTTGGGGCCCACCGCGACAAGTGCTATTGACGACACGTACGGCAGTGAAAGTCGTTGGGAAAAAGAACTGGATCCATGGCGTGCACTGTAAGAGGGTACTTTTGCCTTTGCCTTTTGACCAATGGATCCGTAAGGGCATAGGTGATAACGAAAGTGAAAAAGTGCCTAGATTTGTACCATTTAGTAGTGCACACCTGGAACAAACGAACTCTGAGAAAGAATACGACGACGTGTTACAGGAGGCCGTCCCAACACATCTGCGTTTCAACACGGTGGATCCAGAAACCTTGTTTAAGGACCAGACGATCCCTAATAAGACTCGATATAATTTACAACCAAGAATGATCAAAGACAATTGAACTTTTCCTTTTTAAGATTTTTCTAATTATACCTTTTTTTTAAAGACATTTAATGTGTTTTCTTCCACTATCCATCAAGTTGCAGGGTCACGGTAGGAGTCTTAAGCTGTGACCTGAGTAGTGACATAGGTCTGCAGGACTTGCAGTGTCATAGGACGGCTAACAACCACAGCTAAGTGATCTAGGAAGATTGCCGTGAGCAACGCTTTAGAGTAATGGGTACTAAAGTGGAAATTAATGATCAGACTGTAAATATGAAAGATAGATTTAAGAAACTAATGGTTAGTCCATGTGGAATAACCCCATGTATTCTGATATGTTTATGTACTTTATTAGCGTGTGGAAGTTGGGTTGTTTATGTTATACAGCCATCACCTGTCCCTACATCTAGCTCTTCATCTTCTCCTACTATTGCCTCCCCACACCGGTTTTATACACTTTCAGAACACGAACAGATTAGGAGAACAGAATATTTCAATAATTTGTTTATTCAGTTATTGCATTGACACCAACTAGTGATGAATACTACTGACTGTTGGGTTTGTGGGCTCATGCCTCATAATGCAAAGAGAGGTATCCCGTATTTCGTTTTTCCATTCTCCTATGAAGGTTCCGCCTGGGCTTATTTGGCCATGTTCTCTAACACTTACCAGAACCTACGGTATCCTCCTGGTAGTCCATATGGTGGTGGAGCAGACTTTAGTCACAGTTAATTGATTAAAGGAATAGTGACTATGGCTAAAATTGCTCAGATTAGTAAGATTCCCATAGATGAGAAAAGAGCATATGATGGATGGAATATAACACAATATGTTACTAGCCTCACAGAAAAGGCTAAACGAAGGGGCTCTCCGCCAATTTGGACTGTACCTCATCGAGGTAATTTCTGTTTACAAATGAATGGCCAGAATGTTAAAAATCAGCAGGAGAAGAGTATCTGTTCTCATACTTATGTCTATACACCTCAGATCCCCTCACCGCTAGTGCCATCACAAGGCACATATTTTATCTGTCACAATGGAGCCTATACATGGCTTCCTACTTATTTCTCAGGAACCTGTTATGTGGCTTTTCTTCTTCCCCCAACGTATACTGCTCCTTCAGGTCATTTCAGAAAAAGACATTGTAGGGGAGTTATTGACCAGAAAGACACAGCAATAGGAGGCAGCTGACTTCATTAAAGGGTTGCTTCCTTTCTGGGGCCCAATGGCCAATAGTAGAGACATCAGACACTTAGCTCGTGTTGTTGAGGCTACCATAAATGAAACTCCTGGAGCCCTGAGTAATGTGACAGCCAAACTTCAGGCGGATCGTCTTATGACGTTACAAAATCGGATAGTTTTAGATATTATCCTTGCAGATCGTGGTGGAGTCTGTAAACTGATTGGGTCTAGCTGCTGTGTTTACATTCCTGATAATACCCCTACAGTATACCAAGCTATCTCCAAGTTACATGTCATCTCCAAGTCTATACATCAGGACACGGGAGATTGGTCTGTGATGGGGTGGTTTTGGGGACTACTGTCCACATGGGGATGAAAGATACTAACTTTCCTTGGAATGATCTTGGCTATCATCTTCTCTTGTTGTCTTTGTGTGCAGTGTGGACCTGCAATATGTGGTCTTTGTGCCACTATGGTGTCCTGAAGCCTGTTTCACAGAAGACAGAGAATATTAGAATGATGCTACAGCAACAGCTCGATGACCTCATGGCCATTGACATCGACTCAGATTGACTTGAGTCCCTGATGTATTGCCTGAGTAATGGCAAAAGGAGGGTCTGAGGTTCTATGATTTCGGATTTCTTCCCGTATCTAGCCGCCATTTTGTGTCCTCTCGCCATTTTGTGTTGCCCTCACTCTGGTAGCACTGCAAACGAAGTGCTTTTGCTTTTCCAGCTGCTACGTGTCCTTTCAGTTAAAAAATAACTCCATTGTCCTTGTTCATGAAACCCGAAGTCAGGATCTGGCAGAGTTCGTTAATCCATGTCTGGCTCGATTGATCCCTGTCTCGGCCGACTATTTGCCCTTCCCTATTCTTTCCTTATACTATCTTATCCGACTGGCCTTCGCTATTCTTTCCTTGTATGCTCCTAATACACAACCATTCTTTGAGGCACACAAATATGTCCTGCCACCTGCAAGAGGGGATAGTCGACGCCATCACTGATCAATTTGTTGGGAGGGGTAGCGCACGGGGTCTGAGAGAGGGGCGTATTTGAGACACCTGATAGCTTGTTTTCCAACTTTTCTCATTGGTTCGTTTTGTATGTGCAAAGAGTGAGATACTGTAAATATGTTTCCTATAAAAGACTGTGCACCACGGATTGAAGTGGCAGTCTCCTTAGAATCCACTTTGAGTGTAACTTCTGGTACAACTGTGCTTAGCTGCAGCTAATAAACCTGGCTTCCACGCTCAACGGAGTGTCTTGTGTCTCTGTTTTTTTTCAAGGCAGGCGAACTCGGGGATTAAGGCGTGCCCTGCGCCGCCCGGCCCATAAGGCCCGGTTCTCCAACTGGCGCCCAACGTGGGTCGGTTTCAGTGGTAGCGGTTCAGCCCGAGGGCCGTGAGAAGCCCTGTAAGAAAATTCCGGAGAATTCGCGAGCCACGTCAAACGACCCCTGTATGTCGAAGTGGACCGAAGGTCTTTTTCAGGTCTTCTCCTTTCCGACGGCTGCTGATGACTGCTGCCCTGACTACCACCCTGCCTTGGACCCTCTGGTGATGATTGGTATTGCGAGACGTTAGACGGACCTCCGTTGGCGTGAGAAGACCATTTAGTTAAGTATTTGTGGGTAGCGCCCATTTCTTTGTTTTGTTTTTGATTTTTGTTATTCGTCTGTTGCAATAGTTGAAGCCGAGGGGTGAGTGCTTTTGTACTGTGTTCTTTGCTTTCACTCCTTGAAGTTAGTAAACGGATCAGTGTGCTTAAGATGCCTGGTCTGAGAGGATTTAGGAAATATTGTTGTTTTTGCTGTACTAGGGATTCCCGTCTTGAGGATTCATGTCCGATTCCTCCGGTTGGAACTCCCACTTAGGAGCTCTATTCCAAGCATGGTATTGGTCCCATTGCCTTTAATGAGGCATGGATCCGACACACAAATAAAGATGGTGTTTTGCGGTGGCCACAAAATGGTAGCTTTGAACCTGACATATTAGATGATTTGGAAGCAATTCTGTTCAAAAGAAAAGCCCGGCCGGCAATGTTTGACTCTTTCCGCCTTTGGCGTAAGGAAGCCAAAGAGATAGAAATTAAGCAAGCAAAAAGAGAGAGGAAAATGAAAGATATGACGGTTATACAGGCTGGCCAGCAATTTAAAGACGATGAGACTGATCGTGCGATTGAGGTCTCAGATAGACAGCATCGGATGGCAATTGATAGGTGCTATCCTGTGTTACCTCCACAGCGCAAAGATCTCGATGAAGATGACTTAATGTCCCATTTGTTGAAATTACCTCAGCCTTATGCGCCAGGTGCTAATGCACCTGTATTATTGCCACCTGTGCAGCAACCTGTTGTTCAGCCAGGAGCTCCAGCTCCCGCACAATTGCTTCTTCCCGTATTACCGCCTGCACCTCCCTTGTCACCAGCTTCTGTACCTCAGTCTCCTTTGCCTTCTGTGTCTCTTGCAACGGGTAGTCTTTCTCTTCCTTTGCTTAATACTGCGTCTCCAGTTTTACTCCCTACTTCTTCTCCGATTCGTAAACGGTTAGTTGATAATGTCTCTGGTCTTTTCTCCCCCCTCTTTGGGCCGTTAAATAGGACTCCTGCTTTCTCTCGAAGGCAATCCCGTAGCCAAATCCCAGATTCTGAAGAACAAATTGTATTTGACTCCCTCGCTCATAAATGGATGATGAATGGTTCACTGTATAGTGTACCCGATATATTGAGTACCTTTCTCCAGTGGAATGCGCTTACGCAGAGATACGTTTTAATTGGCATGTGTGACACACTTATTAAAGGATGGAAGGATATGGAGTTGAGTCTAACTCCTCAGGGTCTATTGGATATACAGGACAGGTTTGATAAAGGACTTATTATGGGTCCTGACGTTGAGGGTGCTATACTGACACTTGTTACTTTTAGATCCTTATATTCTTCCCGGACTATTCCCGAACCTGATCCTGCAGTTAGACAGAAGACGAAGAATTATCCTATGAGAGAAGTTCCTCCAGTATGGAGGGAAGCAGTTCAGCAAGTGGGCGCTGTTCCAGGTGTCCCTGCTCATTTTCAGCGCATATGGGTACATGTCCCTTGGAAACGAGCTGAAGTTTTAGCACTTAAGCAGTCTTTGCCGGACCCTCATAAAAATCCTGCTGATTATTATAAAGAGTTGTCCCAGACTGTTGATGCATGTATTATGAATTTGGCTGATATTGATATGCTGATGGGGAATGTAGTTCCACAAGCATTGTGGGCTCGTATTCGTAGAGAAGACCATGACCAAGCTTTGGGTGGTACTTGGGCCGCTTTAGTTGCTGCGGATGCAGCACAAGTGGGTGCTGCTAAGCCAGATGATTTGATTACACAGTTGCCTGGTAGAATAATCACCTTAATGAAGACGATGATGCCTGCCTTACGCGTTAACTGGGATAAGTTAGCTGCGTGTAAACAGAAGAAAGATGAGAGTGTATCTGATTTCTTTACTCGGTTTGAGGAGACATTTATTGATCATAGTGGTCAGGATTTGAGTACTGAAGGTGGACAGCGATTATTTGTGGATAAATTTGTCTTTAATTTGCTTCCTGAGTTGTCTCATAAGTTGAAAGATTCGGAAAGCTCTTGGGCTGTTTCTTCGTCTGCCCAAATATTAGCTACTGCTCAGTATTATGAGAATAGGGACAATGAAGAAAAATATAAGGCTGAGAAGAAGACTTAGGATTTAAAGACGAAAGTTCTTCTTCAGCAGGCTTATACCCCTCGTGCTGGCCAGCGTCAGTTTCAGCAACCTATTCAGCCTCAGGGGTTGCTACAGAAACCTGAGCCTTTTGTTCCGCGACCTTTGCTTGGTCCTAATCAGTGTGCCTATTGTAAAGAGGAACGCCATTTTAAGAATAGCTGTCCGGTTTTATTGCAGCGTAATGGTGGCTTTCAAGGCCCCGAGGCTGTGGTGGTTTTCAATCAGCACCTAGGGGTAGAGGGCGAGGTGCGTTGCCTCAAGGGCAGCGTTCCTTTCCCCTCAGAATTCTTCGAATTATTTTGATCAGCAGAGTACTCAGTCTGCTCAATATTACAATGATGATTATTGTGTTGAAGGTGAGGTTCAGGATTTTCATTCTAGTTAGGACAGCCATGGACAAAGTAAGGGAGTCGTATCAGTTCCAGTGGATCAGAATGGGCCTTATGTTGAGGTAGTTGCTTTGGGTGTTGCAGAGCCATTTCTTTTGGATACTGGTGCAATGAGAAGTTCTATGATCCATTCAAAACTCCCTGGGGCACCTTTGTCTGGCTTAACAAATGTTTCTGTAGGATTTTCTGGTGCCCCAGTTGCTAACCCAGTTTCTTGTCCTTTGCCTCTGTCGATTGGTCCTCACGATCTGGAAACTCCACTTATTTTAACGACTGGTTGCGGAGAGAACTTGTTGGGTTTGGTTCTGTTGAAATGTCTTCATGCAACGTTGTATTGTTCCCCCTCTGGCATGCATCTTACTTTGGGTGAGAAATTGGTTTCGCCTATATATCTAAATGGTACAAGAATTTATCACAAGTAACAAGTAAATTCAGTCCTGTCATTCATTCCATTGGGCTTCAAACTGCTAAGGTAATAAATCCAATAGTTTTCTCTTTTTAAGAGATTTTTCTTGTTCATTGTTCCTTCTTTTTTAGGGACTATTTCCAATACACAAGCCCTTAGTTGGTTGATGTTGTGATGTTTTTCAACAAAGTGCGTGGCCACTGTTGATTTCGATGATTGTGTTCTTATGTTACTCTTGTGCTCGTTGAGCCGAACTTTAAACTTTCTTTCCGTGTGGCCTACGTAAACGCTGCCACATGGGCATTTTAGTAAATACACTATGTTGGTTGTATCGCATGTGGCGTTCACTCTTAGGGGTATTTTATGTCCTTTCATCGGGTGATTGATGCTTGCACCCTTCATAATGTTGTGGCAGTTTCCACAATTTAGACGCAGTTCTGTTCCTTTAAAGGTCCGTTGACTTGACTTTTGTATCGGTGTTTTTAGTAGTTCTCCAATGTTTTTACCCCTAGTATGAGCAAAGAGTGGTTCCTCATCGAATATGCCTTTGAAGTCTGTTTCTAGTTTTACTATCTGCCAGTTTTTCTTTTTCTTGTTACTTGTGATAAATTCTTGTACCATTTATGTTATACCGTATTACCTGAACCTAATGTGGCTCCGTAGGCATATTACATTTGCATAAAGTTATATTGATGGGCCCGCACGAGCCGGGATTGGTTTAGTAGCAACAGCCCAGTAGTGACCGCGTAGTGAACAATAAAGTTAGAACATGAAAAAAAGTTTTACCTACATACAGCGCATGCGCGAACCAGCGCGTAGTGAGAGTAGATTACTCGAACTTCGAACGGAGTGGCACGACTCCGCGGGAGCAGAACAAGCTGATTTCACTTTTCAAACAAGGTGAGAATTGGCGGGGATTACCTCCATAGAGTTAACCGTTATTCACGGATTTGTAAGGGTAGCGCCCACAGTAATATGCAACTAGCGCGTAACTTAGTAGCAAACCTCGAGTGTTAACAAACTTACAGAGTACTCGATACACTTACGGATAATGGTTACATTTGACATAAGGATGCCAACTGAATCTATAGGTTAAACTCGATTTTACAGCGCGTAGAAATGTTGTTTGTTGTGATACATGCACTGAGAAAATGTTTTGTTTATTTAAATTGTAGACGTTCCCTGACGAAGATGTGGTCAAACACCAAAATGCATTGGAACACGGATTGTCTTGAATTTTGAAATGAATGAAAAGTGAATAAAGTAACCTTTGGATTTTGAACTTAAGGAGTACATGGAGTAATATTTTTGGAAAAAGCTTATAGATTGAACTGTTGAAGTAAAACCACGCTGGAGATTCCAGCAAACAAATACTGGTGCCTAGGGTGATACACTTATGAGGCAATAAGTGTGCAGCTAGAAGTTTTCTGGGCATTACCTCATATTGTGGACAATGGATTCAGAATTTTTCTTTGTTAGCTAAACCTTTGCTGGCACTTACGTTGAAAGATACGCCACAACCTCTCCCTTGGATTGACGAATGCCAAAAGAGTTTTTCTGATTTACCTAATGATTTGTGTTCTGCACCTGTGTTAGGTACTCCAGATTACAGTAAACCTTTCACACTTTACGTTCATGAAAGAGAAGGTTGCGCGTTGTCAGTTTTAACGCAACAATTTGGAGACAAACAACGGCCATGTGCCTATTTTTCGGCTACGTTGGATCCAGTAGCCAAGGCATTGCCTAGTTGTCTCAGAGCTACAGCAGCGGCAGCAATTTCTATTCGACAATCTGCTGGATTGGTATTGGACAACACTCTTGTTGTTATGGTACCACATGCAGTAGATACTCTTTTGAATAGGACAAAAACACAACACCTCACGAGTGCTCGCTTGTCTGGATATGAGCTAACGCTTTTGGCTAGCCATATACATATCAAACGGTGTAATACTTTGAACCCAGCAACATTGTTGCCCATACCAGATGAGAAAGGCATTCAAGAACAGCATGATTGTTTTCTCCGAACAGAGGAGGAAATGAAAGACAGAATAGATCTAAAAGATACACCACTTGTGGATCCGGACGGGATCCTATGGGTAGATGGATCTTGTTTCAAGCTTCCAAATGGCGAGACAACTGCAGCTTATGCTGTTTCTACTTTGCATACGGTAGTAGAGACAGCACGTATTGCACAGAATTCAGCACAAGCAGCTGAATTAATTGCTTTGACGAGAGCATGTGTCTTGTCAAAATGAAAGAGAGTGAACGTCTACACTGATAGCCAATATGCTTTCGGTGTGGCTCATAGTTTCGGTCGCTTGTGGAAGGAAAGAGTATTCTTTACTTCCCATGGGACTAAAATACAGCATGGCCAGTTGGTGTCTGATCTTCTCGACTCACTTGCCATGCCTACACAAATAGCAATAATCAAGTGTAGCGCACATAGAAAGATTACTGATGATGTGGGTCGTGGGAATGCTTTTGCAGATGAAGTAGCAAAAGAGACTGCAAGATATGTTACAAGTCGTATGTATGTCGCGGGCCCTGCAAGATGGGTTAGAGAAGGAGGAATGTGTGAGGACACAATAGAAAGTGTGAGAACGATTCAAGAAGAGGCTACTGAGAAAGAACTGAGTAAGTGGAGAGAAAGTACGGGAATGTTGGACGCGACTGGGTGTTGGACGGAATTGTCAGAACATCAACGATGGCTGTTCCCAGACGTCTCTGTACTACCTGTAGTTACTATGGCGCATGGTCCAGCCCATATTAGTGCAAAGGGCATATGCAAGATCTTGGCTTCAGTATGGCGGAATGAAGGAATTCCTAAATGTGCAGAAAACGTGGTGAAGCATTGCATTGTTTGCTTAATGCATAATCCAGGAAAGGGAACCCCAACTCCAGCAGGTCATTTTGCTCCCTCTACGCTACGTATCCTTTCGAGGTATTGCAAATCGATTACATTCATAGGGATTGTTGTAATAACCTCAAGTATGTTCTGGTGCCTACTCCGTAAAGGACAATACTGCTTTGTCTACTGCCAAAGTCCTTTTGAAGGAGTTTTTCCTGAGGTTTGATTTGCCGCGCATTGTCTGGTCTGACAATGGGAGTGAATTCGTAGACCAAATTATGCAGAAAGTGTGTGCAGGTCTTGGTATTAAACAGAAATTCCATGCGGCAAACCACCCTCAGTCAGGAGGATTGGTAGAGTGCTATAATGGTACTTTCAAGCTTAAATTGGCAAAGATTCAGGCGAGCACAGGTCTCGCCTGGCCTGATGCCCTACCATCAGCACTTCTGTCTACGAGAACTACTGTGCATTCTCGTTTAGGTTTGAGTCCGTATGAGGTCGTTTTTGGGCACCCAGCAAATGTCTGGGGAGTCCCTCGACCTAAAAAGTATTCTGATATTCCATACCCAATGCTGATTGACTACTTGTATGACCTCACCACTAAATTACGTGTTCTTCATCAACAGGTTCAAAACGCTTTGCCAGAGGCCTCCGCAGACTCAGGTCATTCCATCCAACCTGGCGACTGGGTCTGCGTGAAAAACTTTCAGCGGAAAAAGAATTTGGAAACTCTTTGGGGCCTACCGCGACAAGTGCTATTGACGACACGTACGGCAGTGAAAGTCGTTGGGAAAAAGAACTGGATCCATGGCGTGCACTGTAAGAGGGTACTTTTGCCTTTGCCTTTTGACCAATGGATCCGTAAGGGCATAGGTGATAACGAAAGTGAAAAAGTGCCTAGATTTGTACCATTTAGTAGTGCACACCTGGAACAAACGAACTCTGAGAAAGAATACGACGACGTGTTACAGGAGGCCGTCCCAACACATCTGCGTTTCAACACGGTGGATCCAGAAACCTTGTTTAAGGACCAGACGATCCCTAATAAGACTCGATATAATTTACAACCAAGAATGATCAAAGACAATTGAACTTTTCCTTTTTAAGATTTTTCTAATTATACCTTTTTTTAAAAGACATTTAATGTGTTTTCTTCCACTATCCATCAAGTTGCAGGGTCACGGTAGGAGTCTTAAGCTGTGACCTGAGTAGTGACATAGGTCTGCAGGACTTGCAGTGTCATAGGACGGCTAACAACCACAGCTAAGTGATCTAGGAAGATTGCCGTGAGCAACGCTTTAGAGTAATGGGTACTAAAGTGGAAATTAATGATCAGACTGTAAATATGAAAGATAGATTTAAGAAACTAATGGTTAGTCCATGTGGAATAACCCCATGTATTCTGATATGTTTATGTACTTTATTAGCGTGTGGAAGTTGGGTTGTTTATGTTATACAGCCATCACCTGTCCCTACATCTAGCTCTTCATCTTCTCCTACTATTGCCTCCCCACACCGGTTTTATACACTTTCAGAACACGAACAGATTAGGAGAACAGAATATTTCAATAATTTGTTTATTCAGTTATTGCATTGACACCAACTAGTGATGAATACTACTGACTGTTGGGTTTGTGGGCTCATGCCTCATAATGCAAAGAGAGGTATCCCGTATTTCGTTTTTCCATTCTCCTATGAAGGTTCCGCCTGGGCTTATTTGGCCATGTTCTCTAACACTTACCAGAACCTACGGTATCCTCCTGGTAGTCCATATGGTGGTGGAGCAGACTTTAGTCACAGTTAATTGATTAAAGGAATAGTGACTATGGCTAAAATTGCTCAGATTAGTAAGATTCCCATAGATGAGAAAAGAGCATATGATGGATGGAATATAACACAATATGTTACTAGCCTCACAGAAAAGGCTAAACGAAGGGGCTCGCCGCCAATTTGGACTGTACCTCATCGAGGTAATTTCTGTTTACAAATGAATGGCCAGAATGTTAAAAATCAGCAGGAGAAGAGTATCTGTTCTCATACTTATGTCTATACACCTCAGATCCCCTCACCGCTAGTGCCATCACAAGGCACATATTTTATCTGTCACAATGGAGCCTATACATGGCTTCCTACTTATTTCTCAGGAACCTGTTATGTGGCTTTTCTTCTTCCCCCAACGTATACTGCTCCTTCAGGTCATTTCAGAAAAAGACATTGTAGGGGAGTTATTGACCAGAAAGACACAGCAGGACAGGAGGCAGCTGACTTCATTAAAGGGTTGCTTCCTTTCTGGGGCCCAATGGCCAATAGTAGAGACATCAGACACTTAGCTCGTGTTGTTGAGGCTACCATAAATGAAACTCCTGGAGCCCTGAGTAATGTGACAGCCAAACTTCAGGCAGATCGTCTTATGACGTTACAAAATCGGATAGTTTTAGATATTATCCTTGCAGATCGTGGTGGAGTCTGTAAACTGATTGGGTCTAGCTGCTGTGTTTACATTCCTGATAATACCCCTACAGTATACCAAGCTATCTCCAAGTTACATGTCATCTCCAAGTCTATACATCAGGACACGGGAGATTGGTCTGTGATGGGGTGGTTTTGGGGACTACTGTCCACATGGGGATGAAAGATACTAACTTTCCTTGGAATGATCTTGGCTATCATCTTCTCTTGTTGTCTTTGTGTGCAGTGTGGACCTGCAATATGTGGTCTTTGTGCCACTATGGTGTCCTGAAGCCTGTTTCACAGAAGACAGAGAATATTAGAATGATGCTACAGCAACAGCTCGATGACCTCATGGCCATTGACATCGACTCAGATTGACTTGAGTCCCTGATGTATTGCCTGAGTAATGGCAAAAGGAGGGTCTGAGGTTCTATGATTTCGGATTTCTTCCCGTATCTAGCCGCCATTTTGTGTCCTCTCGCCATTTTGTGTTGCCCTCACTCTGGTAGCACTGCAAACGAAGTGCTTTTGCTTTTCCAGCTGCTACGTGTCCTTTCAGTTAAAAAATAACTCCATTGTCCTTGTTCATGAAACCCGAAGTCAGGATCTGGCAGAGTTCGTTAATCCATGTCTGGCTCGATTGATCCCTGTCTCGGCCGACTATTTGCCCTCCCCTATTCTTTCCTTATACTATCTTATCCGACTGGCCTTCGCTATTCTTTCCTTGTATGCTCCTATTACAAAACCATTCTTTGAGGCACACAAATATGTCCTGCCACCTGCAAGAGGGGACAGTCGACCCCATCACTGATTAATTTGTTGGGAGGGGTAGCACAAGGGGTCTGAGAGAGGGGCGTATTTGAGACACCTGATAGCTTGTTTTCCAACTTTTCTCATTGGTTCGTTTTGTATGTGCAAAGAGTGAGATACTGTAAATATGTTTCCTATAAAAGACTGTGCGCCACGGATTGAAGTGGCAGTCTCCTTAGAATCCACCTTGAGTGTAACTTCTGGGACAACTGTGCTTAGCTGCAGCTAATAAACCTGGCTTCCACGCTCAACGAGTGTCTCGTGTCTCTGTTTTTTACAAGGCAGGCAAACTGGGGGATTAAGGTGTGCCCCGCGCCGCCCGTCCCATAAGGCCCGGTTCTCCAACAGGGACACTTGGTGGCAGTCATTGGACAGAAGAACTGACATCAGCAACAAGTTGCCTACATTATCTCTGGGTCTTTGTCAGATGCCCAATCCATTTCTTAGAAGCGTAATTTAGGCAACTTGACAGATCAAGGGAAAGTGGAGATTCCGTCTTGGTCAAGCCTCCACTATCTCTGTACGGTAGAATGGCTATCTTTAAGATGGTGTCCCTACCTTGATTATTTTATCAACTGCAATCCCATCCTTATCCGATCCCATTGGCATGGTTCTAACAATTGAACACCTGCTTCCAATCCACATACCGTGGTGGCATAAGAGCAAAGGATGTACAATCATACCATGCAGCAGCACACTTGCAAGTACTGAATTAAAAGTGGTATGGCTCTAGAAGTGGATGGATTATGGGAGACCTCTCTTTATACTCATTTCTCTACAACAGATCATACCAGAGAAACCTCCCCACGGGTGTCACAATGTCACTCACCTAACCTCCTTCCTTTCCCAGTTGTTTCCTTCTTGGTGCTGAATGTTCCCCACTCCTCCCCGAACCAATCAAACCGGCAAAATTACAGTAAAACTTGTCGGTCTGTTTGATCCCTGGGGGAAAGGGGAATTGGAATGAGAAAACAAGACAAAACACTGGCTTCATCTTCTGGGAGGTAGTGTAGTTGTTTCGCAACTGGAAGTGACTCTGAACTCCTTGCTGCGTAGATAGGTGTAACAGATTATGAGTTGTCGAAATAATGGAACAATTTTCTGAAATATCAAGAACACAAAGACATCCACCTACCTAATAAAGAAGAGCTCAAGCACACACTTCAATATAGATACTTAATCTTGTATCTTCCATCCTCACGAGAACCTTTAAAACATTGAAGTTTCACTGGTTATTGCATTAAATTATAAATAGTCTAGAGAACATTGTGTTAGTGGTTAGTCTTGTTAATTATACTTATTAGGCATTAATCCATTCCCAATGAGGACTTGTTAAGTGGGGTTCTGAAATTATAATAATAAGAAAACAAACATAGTACAACATGTGCCTTCACACACAGAACTACATGTGCCTTATTTTTACAGAGCATTATTTGTGGGAACTTTCACACTGATCAATAAATGTTCCTTTGGACAAGTAACAATCGTCTTTCACCTAAGCGCTATATTTTGCCACTGTTAACTTTATGTGGCTTACCTTGGTTAGCGCTTAAATAGTGTCTTCCACTCTATAAGGCCATTAAATAAGTAAAACAGATGTCCAAATGTCTCTTTCTTCAAATACAATGTTGTCTGCAGCTTCTACAAAAATGAGGAGGTTTAAATTAGCTTACCGGTCTTCTCTTCACTCAGCTTGCTACGTTACCATGATCGTATTAATCTCCCTCGTGTTTGTTTCTCCCTTTGTAGGTTTAGAGGAATGCTGTTAGCAGAGCCTCTAAAGCGGGAAGATGATGGCCAGCACTCTGGAAGGACTCAGGAATCGGGAGGAAGAAATCCAGGAAGAAGATGCTGGGGAGCAAGAAGCTGTTTCCAAGACGGCTCCACACGAAGGTAAGTGTCAGCAGGGTTTCAAAAGCGGGTGCAGAACTTCCAGCGGTGACGCGGCAAAGTGAAGCACCGTTAGGAAGTGGGTGGGGTCTTTTATAGTCTGGGCATACACGAGCGCTTAATTAAAGCTGCGCTTGCACGTGTAAACAGTTTGGTCTAGAGGGGGTCTTGCAGACAGAAGAAATTAAGGAGGCAGTATGGAAACTTCCCTCAGGTAAAGCAGCGGGCCCTGACCAAATACCTATAGAGTTTTATAAAGTGTTTTGGGATATTTTGGAAGAAGAGCTAATAAAGATCATGCAACTGGCACAGTTGGGTAAAACAGCACCCAAATCATGGGGGAGTGCCGAGGTGGTAGTAATACTAAAAAAAGGGAAAAATCCGGAGGAACCAGGATCTTACAGGCCCATCACTTTAATGAATGCAGACGTGAAAGTGTTCTCCAAGGCATTGGCATCAAGACTTGCCAGAGTAATCCACAAAATAGTTAGTAGTGCTCAACATGGTTTTATACCGGGAAGAGGGACCACTCACCACATACGTAAAGTAATAACTTTATTTGATGTTACAACAGTCACAGGAGACCCGATGGCAGTAATGTTACTCGATGCAGAAAAAGCATTTGATCGGGTCTCCTGGGATTATCTTTGGTATGCTTTAGAAAGAACAGGTATTAAACAGGGATATCTTAAAGCAGTACAGACTCTATATTTAAAACCGGTAGCAACTTTACGTGTGAATGCTGGGAACACGGGGCAATTTTGAATAAAAAGGGGTACAAGACAGGGGTGCCCTTGCTCACCACTTTTGTTTGCTATATATATGGACCCACTAATCCGTAGAATAGAGGCGTCTGAGATGATCACACCTCTAACAACACTTATCGGACATTGTAAAATCTTAGCCTATGCAGACGATATTGCTGTAATCACTCCTAATCCTACTGAATCTATAGAATATCTGGAAACTGAGGCGATGAAATTTGGAAAGATATCGGGTTATAAATTAAATACATCCAAAACACAGATAATTAAAAACTCTTATACTATCTGTACAGATAACTGAGTGACGCAGGCAGGCACATACTTAGGGGTAATCATCTTGGCAGACTTGGACTTGTTAGTAGAGAAGAATATTACCCCCTTAATTAAGAAAGTGGAGAAAGACTTGGACAGGTGGGACAACTTGCACATGTCAATTGTGGGGCGGACGAATATAATAAAAATGCCGGTTCTCCCCAAATTTTTATATTTATTTAGAGCTATACCTTTGTTATTCAATGTCAAATTATTAAAAAAATTAGAGTGCATAAAATAATAGATTCATCTGGGCAAAGGGGAAAACTAGAAGAGCCCTCAGATTCATGACACTTCCGAGAGAGAGGGGAGGCTGGGGAGTACCAGAATTAAACCTTTATTATTGGGCAGCAGCTCTTCAAAATATGACTGGCTTGCTGGGAGGGGCAGAGTCAGAAGGTCGGAGCAAATTTGGAACACTGGCAATTTATGGACTAACCTTGGGAATAGAAGTGGAGAACGTGTTTTTGAAGTTTACAGAGGCTAGCTATTACAAGAGGACAAAGTTTAAGACGCTCATAGCAGCATGTACAATTTGGAAAAGTTTTGTTAAAAGAATAGGCTGGGGGAAATATAATGTATATACCAGATTTTTAGATAACCCAAATCTTCCACAAGAGATTTTCTCGGGTTCCACATTTATTGAGTGGGAAAATAAGGGAATTAGAAGTATAGGGGATGTAATGGGGGAACAGGGGGTTTTTCAATTCTCAGAATTACAGGCTAGATTTAAGGTAGACACCAGGCAATTTTTTAAATACCTACAAATTAGGAGTTTCCTTTTGAACAAAAAGGGAGGTGCTTTGGGTTTTAGGCGCGATCCTATTATGGAAGTGGTTCAATTAGGGGAAGATTGCACTATCAAGAGGTTTTATGCTGAATTGATAAAATCAAAACAGGATGATTATGAAAAATGGAATGAAAAATGGAAAGACAATCTTAACATCAGCGGGGAAAGCTTTGGTATCTCTTTAGAAAAGGGATATTCTCTGTTATGCTCGGCACCATTGCAGGCGCAACATTATAAAACGTTGTATCATTTATATTATACCCCTGCAAAAATAGCACAATGGGGAGGTACTGTGGGTATTAAGTGTCATAGGTGTGGAAGTCTGGAAGCTGATCTAAAACATGTATTTGCAACGTGCCCTCATCTATATTCACTTAAAAAAGATATTGAAGGCTTCATAAACAATATTTTAGGAACTGAAATTGTGTTAACTCCCGGAACTATATTATTAGGAGTAAATCTGGAGGATGAACAATTATCAAGCGGGAGGGAATTTTTATTTGTAGCATTATCAGTTATGAGATTATGTATAGCCTCTGCATGGATCGACCCTATTCCGCCCACTTTTCATAATTGGTTGGCCAAATTAATAACAACATATAATGTGGAGAAAGAGATCTATGCACGGAAAGGGAAAAGGGGAAGGAAGTTGGGTAAGCTAATATGGGGTCCCATTACAGGATGGAAGGAGGGTGAAATAGAATAAAAGCTAGATGCGAGTAAAATTCGGGTGATTTAGGACAACATATAAGGTATCAATTGCTATTATTGTAATATTGTGAGAGACAAAAAAAAAAAAGAGGCAGGTAGATAACTGATTAGGATTTAACTGTATATAAGTGAATTTATGGAAATGTTATAGAATGGAAACTTTGCTTGATTAGATTTATGTTTTCAGATCTTGGGCTGATATTTCTGATCATTTTTTTCAATTGGGTGTTGCTCCTTTTATTATTGTTGTTGCTTTATTTGCTTTTTCTCTCAATGTGATGTATTTTGTTAGTAATATTGCCGTGCCCTGTATGTAACAGTAAAAACTTTCAATAAAAAGATTTAAAAAAAAAAAAAGTAAACAGTTTGGCAGTTTAACCCCGGGGCTCTCTTGGAGAACTGTAACATAAGCCTTCTTTATTCACTAAAGAAAACAAGCACTGATACATACAAGGTACAAGGTCTGGGCGAATACATAAAGATACAATTGAATGAAGGCAACATGCACTGATACATACAAGGTTTGGGCAAATACATGATGATAAGAATGACCATTGACATTATAAGGGAACACAAATAAGTACTGCTGTCAATGTTTTCCCAATGATGAGGATGAAACCCTAACAGTTCCTCCCCCCAAAGGCCGTCTCACAGGACGAGGCTCATCAGGATGAAGAGCATGTAAGACCATGACTAATCTTGGAGCGTGAACATTTCTTTTGGATTCCCAGGATCATTCAGATGTGTCATAACCCTTCCAATCAATCGAATAATACAAACGCCCTTGTACACGTTTTGAATCTGTCTTACCTCATATTCGAGGTGATCTCCTAAGACAACTGAAGGGGGTGGGTCATCTGGTCTAGTGGATGGGTCATGTGGCATGAGAAGTGGTACGTGAAATACAGGGTGAATAGTGTAGTACTTTGGTAGATCTAATCTAATGGAAACTGGATTCAAAATCTTTTCAATTGGGAATGGTCCAATAAACCTTGGTTTTAACTTTTTGGGGCCTTATATCTGTATATTTCTGGTCGATAACCAGACTAGATCTCCTGCCTTATAAGGTGGTGTCAGTAATCTGTGTTTATCTGCTGATTTTTTCATTTTAAGTTTTCCTTTTGTTAAAACCTTTTTGATGTGCTCTTGGAATTTCCGTAATTCTATCAATCTTTCTGAAACTGCTGGCATAGACTGGTCTGAATCAGGAAATGTGACTGGAATAGATCGTGAATGCAAACCAGTTAAAAAATTAGAATGGCGGCGTGGCCAAGATGGCGTCGGAGTAAGACATGCTTTTGAGTCGCTCCGGCGCCCGACCTGCTAAGCATTGTACAGCATCGCCTACGGGGCCTCAGTCCGCTCTAAGACGACCGCAGCAGCCGGAGGTACTGAGCGGGGTGGTCCGGTGCTCTCGGCGAATCCCGGAGTGGTCGTACGACGCCATTGGGAGCTCTTCAGCATCGGGCCTGCTAAGCCCCGACCTTGCGTGAGACCGAGGCCGCCTTGGAGCGCAGTGGCTCGGCGTCGGCTGGGCGTGGCTTCACGGAACGGCGGGCGTCTTCTGCCTTCCCAGCCCTCAGGCTCCCTCCACTACAGCGGGACGTTGGTTTGGTGGTGCACCACTTGCTTTGGACAACCGGGAGGCTCGGCGGCCGGCGGCCTCGCGGACCCCGGACTGCGGCGCGGTCCCCCCTTCGGGCCTGTGCGATTCGGAGGCGGAGGGCCCAGTAGTGCACTGTGCCGAGTAGCTGACTGCGGCCTGGCTCCGTGAGACGGGAGCGTTGGCTCTACTGCCGCTCCTCGGCTTCGCTGCTGGGAGGCCTCACATCGCCATTTTCTCGAGCGACCATTGCTTGTGACGCAGGTGCTCTTGCGCGGCCTACAGCTTGGACGACCTTGCTCCGCAGCCCCGCCGCCATGTCGAATCCGCCTCGCAGAGGGAGGACAGTGAAAGAGGTAGCCTCCAAGGCATCGCAACCGCCAAACTCCCCAGGGGCGAGTGGCTCGGCGAGACAATCGGATGAGGAGGCGCCGGCCACCAAGGCATTCATGTCGGAACTCTTCGCCTCGATCAAAGAGGACATCTCTGAACTACGGGCCCAGCTGGCGTCGGACCTACGTGAGGTACAGAGGGATGTGGACGGCATTGGAGAGCGAGTGGCCGTGTTGGAAGACCATGACCTGAGTATGGCGAATGATGTCCACCAGCTTCAACAAGATGTTCTTCGCCTTACTGACCAGAACTTGAATTTACAAGCGTACGCCGAGGACCTGGAGAACCGCTCCAGGAGACACAACATCCGTATCAGAGCGGTCCCCTGGGACGGTGAGGCTGGTGACTTGAGGGGATATGTGCAGGCCCTCCTCCTCCAGGTGCTAGACGAGGAGGACGTTCTGGAAATTAAATTGGACAGGGTGCATAGAGTTGGCCTGCCCAGGCGCGGAGGCCCTCCTCCGGACATCCTAGCATGTGTCCATGATTTCCAGATTAAGGAACGCATCCTCCGGAAAGCCAGGGCCCTCTCCTCCTTGAGCTTCCGAGACCATCGACCACAGCTGTTCCAAGATTTGGCAGCGTCCACGCTTCAGAAACGGAGGGAATTCCGGCCGGTGACTACCTATCTGAGGGAACAGGGCATCTCCTACTCCTGGGGTCACCCCTTCCGGATTATATTCCGGTGGCAGAACAGGTTGGTGCAAATTCGCTCCTTGAAGTCCGCGAGGGAGCTGTTGGGACTGGAGGAAGACCCACCTTCGCAGGCAGCGCGGTCCTCGCCTTCGCGACGCCGGCGTCGCTCCTCATCATGGCACCGGGTTGGGGCTTCCCCGGAGCGACTGCGACCGGACCACTCTATTAGCCTGCAGGAGAGGGGATTGGCGGTGGCGTCGGTGGCCTCGGCCACCCTTGCGGATTCTCAGCATTCCTCTGGAGCGGCATGACCCCTGCCTTCTTTGATGGTTGGGCGCCGGGGCACCTCTGTTCCGACGGGCCTGGGGTACTAGGGTACTTTTGGAGAAGACACCCCGGGCATTGGCCCTGGGAGCCCCTGATCTGGTGCCCCCACCCCGATACCAGTCTGATGTGGACCGTGTGACCTGTGGCCCATTGGAACTGCCGACTGTACATTCCAGGTTGCGGGCCTTGTGCTCTGTTTCTTTGTCTTTTGGGTGGTTTTGGGGGGGTGGGTCAGTCTGTGCTTTACAAGCACTTGTAATGGCAGAACAGTTTTGGTTGGGTTTGGGGTTTGGGGGAGTGGTGGTGGCGACTTTGTGTGTTAGCTGTATGGTGTATGTGATTTCATCGATGTTTACTCCTGCGCTTTGTGTTTTGCCCTGTATGGGGGGTCCTTGGGCCCTGGTGTTTTTTGGAACAGTAGCCGTTCTGGGACTCTCGGAGAGTGGAGGGGTGGCCCCCTGGATGGGTCTGTGGCTAGGCCCTTCCCTCTGGGTCCCCTTGATTGCATGTTATCCATGGGTTTGGGCCCCGGTGTATGTCGGGGTTCGGATTGGACTGTATGGCTGCCCGGACGTATGCATGGCGTGGAGTTCTAGTTCCCCGTTAGGACTATTAGCATAGGAACTTGGAATGTGAAAGGCCTCAACTCCCCACAGAAGAGGCAGAAGCTCTGGAAGTACATTGTGGACCATCACTTGGATGTGGTCGCCCTTCAGGAGACCCACTTGGCTCGGAAGGACGAGCTGAGGCTCCGCCATAGGCAGTTCCCTCTTATCTACAGGTCGTCCGCGGCCACGAAGCACAGGGGGGTGGCCCTTCTCTTCCGGGCTTCCCTACATTTTCAGCCCATAGGAGTGAATGTTGATTGAGAGGGCCGCTGGTTGATGGTGAAGGGGATGTTGCACGGCCGCCTCTGTACCTTTGTTGTGGTGGATGCCCCGAATGCGGGTCAGAATGGCTTTCTGCAGGGCTTGCTGGATAAGCTGGGGGACTTTGTGGAGGGACACCTGATCTTGCTGGGTGACTTTAACATGGTATGGGACAGGGACTTGGATGCTTCTGGAACACGCAGGGCGGACACTGGCGTCTTCTCCGAGGAAACTAAGAGTCAGTTGGGTGATATGGGGCTAGTAGACAGTTGGCGCTTTGTCCATACACAAACTAGGGACTATACTTTTTTCTCTAACGTTCATCGCTCGTACTCCCGCATTGACTATGTCTTGGTTGGCCAGGGATATACAATTGTCTAATATTTTTCCACTCTCCCTGTCCGATCACAGCCTGGTGGTTCTAGGTCTGCACTGGGCTCCCGGGGGGACGGTTGGCGCAAGTGGTATTTCCCAGCAGCCCTGGTGAGGGACGACCAGTCCTGTAAGGCCTTATGCAAGGCTATCGGTGATTTCTTTCTCCTCAATCCTCCCTCAGACACCTCGGTATACAACACGTGGGACGCGTGCAAGGCCTCATTAAGGGGCACTTGCCTCGCTCTCAACGCGCACCTGAACAAACTGCGGCGCGAGGAGAGGGAGGCTCTTGAATCGGAACTTGCCACTTTAGAACAGGCCCACAAGGCGAACCCCACCAGGGTGACTTTACGGCCCCTAACGGCGGTGCGCGGGAAACTGAGGGCCCATTATAACAACAGGGCGGAATTTACTCTTCTACGTCTCCGGCGTACCTCCTACTCCCAGGGCAACAAGATTGGGCGCCATCTTGCCCGGCAACTTCGTGACAAACGCGAACGTGATTACATAGGAGGAGTGCGTGACCACGCGGGCTCTGTTCAGCACAAAGACGCGGACAAGGCGGCCATATTTGGTCGCTTCTATGCATCGCTTTATTCGAGTGACGCTCTCGACCCGGAGGCTCAGTCCGCATTTCTGGAGGGGCTCCCTCTCCCAAAAGTCTCTAATGAGTGGAATGACTTGCTGTCTTCCCCCATCACTCGGGAGGAGGTCCTGGACGCCATCAAGGCCATGAAGCTGCACAAGGCCCCTGGGCCTGACGGCTACACGGCCCTCTTCTACAAGACGTTCGCCTCTGACATTTGTGATTACTTAGTCTCCCTCTTCAATGCAATGGCGACTGATGGTAGGACCACGGATTCCATGGCCGAAGCGCTGATTACTATAATCCCCAAGCCGGGGAAGGACCTTACTTCCTGTACGTCTTACCGCCCGATAGCGCTCCTCAACCTGGACGCTAAATTGTACTCCTCCATCTTGGCGAGCAGACTTCAGGATCTTATGCCTGCCTTGATTCATCCTGACCAATCTGGTTTCATCAAGGGTCGGCAGACTCATGATAATCTGCGCCGCGTGGCACACCTCATTGAAAAGGCGGAACTGTTCGGCATACCAGCAGTGCTGGTAGGGCTTGATGCGGAGAAGGCCTTCGACCGCGTGGACTGGGGGTTCTTGCACCAGATACTGGTGGCCTTCGGGTTCTCGCCCGCTTCATTCGCATGATTGAGGCCAATTATCGTAGCCCTACCTCTCGGGTATTGGTCAATGGCCACAGATCCGGGAGCTTTTGCCATTCCCGGGGGACGCGCCAGGGATGTCCCCTCTCGCCCCTCCTTTTCGCCCTCAGCATAGAGCCACTGGCGTTGGCGGTGCGGGAGAATGAGCGAATTATGGGGCTTCCCTTTACGGGCGAACAGCATAAGATCTCGCTCTTTGCCGACGACGTCCTCTTGTCCATTCGTGACCCTGCACAGTCGCTACCCCATGTCCACTCAGTACTCTCCACTTACAAGGCGGTGGCGGGCTTCAAGGTTAACTTTGATAAGTCCTATATCTTGAATCTGACCCTGTCCCCAGGGGAGGTGCAACAGACTCAGATGCTCACTTCGCTTGCTTAGGCGTCCTCGTCCTTGCTTTACCTGGGGGTGCGACTGACTTCCACCATAGGTGCCCTGTTCCAGGCTAACTTTCCCCCGATGCTGACATCGATCCGGGCTGAACTGGAAAGGTGGAAGCCCAAATTCATTTCCTGGCTCGGCAGGATTCATGCACTCAAGATGGTTCTTCTTCCCAAGCTTTTGTACCTCTTTCAGGCTTTACCTATCCCGGTGGGGCTGGACTACTTTCGCCGGTTGAAGACCGTGATGCTGAAATATGTTTTTCCGGCATCGTCCGAGCACCCCTGGGAGAGGCGGCTGGCATATCATAACCAACGCACGTTATCCACATTGCTGAAGCCCAGGGCAAAGCAAGTCTGAAAACTCAAAATTCAAAGGAGTCGGGAACACTGACACAAAGTATGGTACCATTGATGTTTGTATACTTTTGAATCCGAGGCTAGCACGAGACATAGAAGTGCAGCCACCTTCAGACTGACTTTGAAGTTTTAATACGATCATATCGAGACAACTATTGAACCCCAGAGAATCGTATGTGTAAGCTCAACCATATGGCTTTGCTCATTTCAGGCATGTTTTGCTACTTAAATAAGTCCTGATGATGATCCCGTGCATCTATTAGAGCTTTTAGGGATCGAAACGTCGACACCCAAGAGTGGGTTGACACTTGAAATATTCTAAAAATTTTGTGTACATTCCACTCCAGGCGACACTGCTAGCAATCCTTGCATCTTTTCGCAGTGCCCTGTCTTTGCTCTCTTTCCTTGCCTGAAAATCACCCTCTTCTTCACCCTATATCTATTTCTTCCTTTCTTGTCAGTACGGCACAGGCTTGTGTCTTGTAAAATTGTATTATATATCTGACATTGTTTTTTGGTAATAAACTCCTGCCCCGGCTGGGCCAGGACAACCTGAATTGTATAGTTTCCATTGAGTTCCTATACTCTATATTGTGTATATGTTGAATAAGCTAAGGTCCATTGTCTCTCTATAACGCTGAAATATGTTTGGCAAGGTGGCCGAGCGCGGCTTCCATTTGCGGTTCTTCGGCGCCCGTGCTTGGAGGGGGGGGTGGGCTTCCCGGACATGCATTTGTATTACAAAGCTGCCCAATTGAGAGTTCTGGTGGAGTGGTCCCAACAATTTTCGGAGAAGCATTGGCTCCACATGGATCGGAGCGTTGCGGGCCGCTCCATCTGGGATCTGGCCTGGAAGCCTCAGATGGACCGGCCCAAGAACGCATGCATTAGCACCCCCACGAGCACGGTGTTGAAGGTCTGGGACGCGGTGAGTGGCGACGACCGATGGACCACATTCCCGTCCCCGTTCACCCCGATTCATTTTAACCCGGCCTTCCCCCCGGCTTTGACGGAGGGTCCCTTTGAGGCTTGGAGGGAGGGTGGCTGCAGGGCCCTCACCCACCTGTTCCATGGCACCGAACCCCTCACTTTCCACAACTGTATGAGGGACTACGGAGTTCTGCCAACGGAGCGATTCAGACATCTACAGCTCTTGCACTGGGCGACGTCGCCTTCAGTGGTGGATGCCGCCACCGGGCCCTTGACGACATTTGAATCCTTCCTCCTACGCACCTCCACCATGAAAGGAGCGATCTCTTTCCTATATAAGTTATTACTAGATACTACTATGTCTCCGAGACCGCGATATCAAGACCATTGGGAATCCACGTTAGGGAGGGACATCTCTGACTGTGAGTGGCGGGGCCTGTGGCGGGACGTGACAGCGCATAACCACTCTACTGACCTCAGGGAGGCTCATATGAAACTCATCTTTGATTGGTACCTGTATCCGTCTAAACTGCGCCGCATATTTCCGACAGCTTCAGATAGGTGCTGGCGAGGCTGTGGGATGTTGGGGGACTTTAGCCATATATGGTGGGAATGCCCCACCATTAAGCCATTTTGGGCCGAGATTCTCTCCCACATAAAGGATATTTTGGGCTACCCACTCCCTGACTCCATGCCTTTTGTTCTACTAGGCCTTAGGGACCCACTGCTCGAACATCAGACTAGGGCGGATAAGCGTATCATGTGGCTGTGTTTGGGTGCGGCTAGGATGACCTTGGCAGCTGCCCGGAAGACCCCGTCTGCCCCTGCTATCTCCTTGTGGCATGCCCGATTGTGGCGCTTGTTGAGCATGGAACGTCTCTCTGATATTTTCCTGGGTAATTTCAAGAACTTTATGCATAATTGGGGCCCACTTGTGAGATTTCTGTCCCGAGGCCTTCCTTCGGCAGTGTGTCCGTCAGCGTTGCGGACCCTTCATCTTTTCCAGATTTGATTGTGAGAGTGACTGAGATGGACTGCGTGCTTGGTGTCGCCACCACTGGGGGGTGGGGAATGTTGGGGAGGGACGAGGGGGGGGGGTAGTTGGGGAAGTTATTTCTTGTTTTCATCTTTGCGACTTCCTTTGCTTTTGGGATAGGCAAGAGATCATGATCTGGGCTGGGGCTGCTCCCCCTGACCAGGGACACTGCCTCTACTGTTGGATTGCCTGGCATAATTTGGACGCTATGATGGGCAGGCCTTCCTGCCCGCGCCTCTGTTGCTTTGCCTGGCCCCTGGCGTCAGGATGTGGACGTTGGAGTTCTGCTGCCCCTTCCTTTGCGGACATTTTCCCTCCCCACTCATTGCTCCCCCTGTGTGGGGATTTGTGGCGTCCTGTCGACTGTTCTTCTTTTCTTTCTCCTTTTGGTCCTCTTGCTCTATACCCGTCCCCTTTTTCCGTTTCGCCTTGCATACTACAAAATAAAAATTTTACAAAAAAAAAATTAGAATGGCGAACAACCTAATGCTGCGTGGACACTGTTGTTATATGTGAATTCTGCCAAAGGAAGTACCTAATCCCAGTGTGTAGATAGAATGGTGGTTAAACATCATAAACTCTGATCTAGGTATTGGTTTACTTTTTCAGTCTGACCATCTGTCTGGGGATGAAATGCAGATGATATACTAATTCTATTCCTAACTGATGACTTAACTGATTCCAAAATTTAGAAATGAATTGAGGACCTCTGTCCGAAATATTTTTACTTGGCAGGCCATGAAGCTTTACTATGTTATTCAAAAAGATGATGCTAAATTCTGTTGCCGATGGTAATTTCTTTAAAGCAATAAAGTGTCCCATTTTTGATAAAAGATCGACCACCACTAAGATTGTGGTCATCCCATGAGATTCTGTCAGATCAGTGTTAAAATCTAAACTTATTGTGTGCCTGTGTAAAGGTGGAACAGCCATTGGTTGTAAAAGACCTACCGTCAAAGAATGAAGAGAGTTTTGTCGTTCACATACTGGGCAAGTTTTAATATATTGTTGTATGTCAGTCTTCATGCCTTCTCACCAGAAATTTCTTTGACATAATTCTAGGGTTTTCTTGATTCCTGGGTGACCAGCGATACCAGAATCATGATTCCATTCTAAAACTTGTAGACGCAATTCCTTGGTAGGAACAAATAGCTTATTCGTATGAAAGAATAGTCCTTCACAAATGGTATGATTTTTCTGCGATAACAATTGGTTCTGATCTCTGGTCTTTAGCTCAGTCCTTGTGCTTTCTAGAAATTCATCTGAATGGATGACCGCAATTACTTTTCTGAAGGGATTATGTTTTGAGTTGTAGTGTCTAGATCATTGTGTTTGCCAGAAACCAAACGGGACAGAGTATCAGATAAAAGTTGTTTAGTTCCAGGGCGATAAGTGATTATAAAATCAAATTCACAAAAAAACTGTAACCAACGCATCTATCTCGGGTTGAGGGCTTTTACTGTAGAAAAGAACTGTAAGTTCTTGTGATCAGAAAATATCGTGATAGTGTGTTTAGCACCCAGTAAATGATGTCTCCATTCTTGAAACACAGCCTTGATAGCTAGTAACTCACGTTGAGCTATAGTGTAGTTTTGTTCTGCAGGTAATAGTTTTCATGAGTAAAAGGCAATTGGATGTAAATATCCTGATTTAAAGTCTTTTTGCATTAACACCCCACCCTAGGCTGTTTGAGAGGCATCTGCCGCTACAAAAAATGGTCTGTCTGTGTCTGGGTGAATTAGAATGGGAGCTGAAGTGAATGAATTCTTTAAATTTTCAAAAGCCTGAGCAGCTTCGGAAGTCCATTAAAACTATTTTCCTTTTTTTAGCAACTGCATGATCGGGGTTACAATTTCAGAAAACCTTGAGATGAAATGTCTATAGAAATTAGCAAACCCCAAAACTCTTTGCGTGTCTTTCACTGATACCGGAGTGGGCCAATTCAAAATTGCTTCCACCTTTTTGGGATCCATGATTATCCCCTGGGGAGAAAGCCAGTAACCAAGGAATTCAACTTTAGAAGTGTTAAACACGCATTTCTCTAATATGACAAACAAAGAATTATCTCGTAGCCTTTGTAAAACAGCAGGACATGTTTTGCGTGTTCTTCTGGATTTTTGGAAAATATTAATATGTCATCGATGTATTCTATGACACAGATTTCCAATATGTCGTGCAACACTTCATTGATGAAATACTGAAAAGCTGCTGGAGCATTGCAAAGACCAAAGGGCATTACACTATACTCGAACAAGACAAATTTAGTACGGAAGGCTGTTTTCCACTCATCACCTTCTTTAATGCGAACAAGGTGATAAGGCCCCCGTAAGTCCAATTTCATATAAATACTCGAGCCCGTCACCTGATTTAACAAAACCGGAATCAGAGGTAATGGGTACCTGTTTTTAATTGTGGCTTTGTTTACAGCGCGATAGTCGATGCATGCTCTTAAATCGCCTACTTCTTTGCCACGAAGAAGAGTGGCGAGAAAAAGGGTGAAGTTGAATGACGAATGAAGCCTATCTCTAGCAGTTCGTCCAGGTAGGATCTTAAGTATTGATTTTCTGGCTAGGTTAAAGCATAGATCCTACTGCAGGGTAGAGTGGCTCCAGGAATTAAGCCTATTCTACAATCGTAGACCCTGTGTGGTGGTAGTTTAGTTGCTTTAACAGGATCAAAGACATCACAATACTCTTGGTATTCTTGCCGAATAAGGGGGTTTCTAGGTTCGATGCGGCACAGAAGAGGGGCATCACAGGATCTTGAGTCTCTTGATAACAATGAACTTGACAAAAAGAAGAGTCCAAGGTCGCCGTGCGTTTAATCCAATCAATCCTTGGGTTGTGTAACTCCTGCCATGGGACTCCAAGAATCACTCCAAAGGCTGGAGTGTCTATGAGGTCAAAACCACTGTTTCAGTATGACCATTGTCTTATATTATTGTTAAAGGGTTAGTGTGGAATCTGATTAGACCCGAAGACAAGGCTGACTTGTCGACAGCCCTAACTGGCTCAGGTTCTTTTTTGGGCTCATGAGTTATATGTAATTTCCTGGCAAACTCTAAATCAAAGAAATTGCCGGTTACCCCTGAATCAATAAGAACTGGTATGCTATGTCTTTGTTGGCTTGTCAAAATAAAGGTCAGTCACACCATGAAGTGTTTGGGGTGTGATTTATTAAATTAGTCGCATAGTGAGAGATCTGTTGACCATTACCTCCCGAAGAAATGATCTCTACTTTCCTCTAGACTTTTAGTTTCCTCTTTTTTAGGTAAGTCACTAACTACCGCCAGTTCTCTTCTTTTGGCGGGCTTTACAGGACACTCCCTAGCAAAATTGCCAGATTTGCCGCAGTACAGGCATAAGTCACCTTTACATCTTTGTTCTTTTTCTTCTGCAGAAAGTGGCCCTTTTAAGCCACCGATCTGCATAGGCTCTTCATTAGGTTGCTTGTCCTTTTCCTCTGTTTCTTTCTTATCTACCTTGAAATGCACGTTTCTGATATCTTCTCTAGAACGTTCCTACTTTCGCTCCCCCAGCATGTGATCTAGTTTAACTACCAAGTCTAAGAATTCGGTATAATCTTCAGGTAAGTTAACTATATGTGCTAAGGAATCCTTCAAGTCCTCTCTAAGACCTCTATAAAACAGTGATACTCTTTTATTTTCCGGCCAATGTGTCTGTGCTAACAACCTGTTAAAGGTAGTTATATAAGTTAACAAATCCTTGGTCCCTTGAAGTAGGTCCAGAAGCTCGTTATCAGAGGCCTGTATGAAGACATGCTTAGCAAACAAACCAGACATGGCAGCCTTAAAATCTACTAAGTTATGTAACAGAGGATCGTTTGAGTCAACCAGAGACATTGCCCAATTGGCCACCACACACCCTAAATAGGAAATTATTAATGCTACCTTGAATGTGTCATTTGTAAACACCTGGGGTTTACACTAAGCATGGGCGAAATTTTCTAATTCGCGAATCTGGAATTTCCCAGCAAAATCGCAAAAAAATCAGTGAAATCGTGAATATTCCCATCGAAATCGCAGATTTTTTTGCGATTTGCCCTGGAGTACTTTCTACTGGCTTATCCAGTAAGTGCTCCCTCTTTGAGTAAATGTATAGTGCTTTTACTACACTGCAGCTGCGTAAAGGGCCAGATGACGTGTCTCCAGTGACCATGTAGGCCTGTAACACAGGCACAGGCACACATGGTCACTGGAGACACATCTTATGGCCCTTTACGTAGCTACAGTGTAGTAAAAGCACTATGGGGCAGATTTACAAGCCGCTTGCGCCTCTTTTGTGCCGCAGTTGCGTCACTTTTGTGACGCAGCGGCAGCACAAAAGATGCGCCATGGTGCTGAGTATTAACAACGTGATGCATCACGTTGTACAGCCCTGCCCCATCAGGATGCGTTCCGGCGCAGGAGAGGGCGTTCCTGCGCAGGAACGCCTCCTATAAGTGGCTGAGTGAAATCTACAAGATTTCACTCAGTCACTTTTAGGCCAATGCTACGTCAAAACCCTGCGCCTGCTTGAAGCAGGCGCAAGGCTTGACGCAGCATTGGGGAGATAGGGCCCCCCAGAGCATTACTGGAGCTGCGTCGCGCTTGCGACGCAGCTCCAGCAATGCGCTGCTTTTACTGCACAGATGCGTGACGCATCTGTGCCGTTTTTGACACATGGTGTGCCGCATTGTAAATGCGGCGCACCATGGGTGGCGGAGCTGCGGCGCACAATAACTGGCGCATCCCTGGGGATGTGCCAGTAATTGTAAATCTGCCCCTATACATTTACCCAACGAGGGAGCACTTACTGATTAGACAGTAGAAAATACTCCAGTTGAGTAGAGGTATTGCACACAAAGGTGGCATCTTCGTGGACAAACATGCAGAGTGGGATTCATTCTGCCCTCTGTTAGAATCTTTTTTTGTGCCTTTCTGCCCTCTGTTAGACTCGTTTTTCCCTTGTTTTTCTGCCCTTCTGCCCTCTGTTAGACTCAATTTTCCCTTGTTTTTCTGCCCTTCTGCCCTCTGTTAGACTCATTTTTTGTGCCCTAATGCCCTCTGTTATTACCTTGTTTTTTGCCCTTCTGCCCTCTGTTAGACTCGTTTTTTGTGCCCTTCTGGTCTCTGTTAGACTCGTTTTTGTGCCATTCTGCCCCCTGTTAGACTCGTTTCTTGTGCCCTCCTGCCCTCTGTTAGACTCGTTTTTCCCTTGTTTTTCTGTCCTTCTGTATTCTGTTAGACTGTTTTTTTGTGCCCTTCTGCCCTCTGTTAGACTTGTTTTTCCCTTGTTTTTCTGCCCTTCTGCCCTTTGTTTGACTGCTTTTTGTGCCTTTCTGCCCTCTGCATCACCACATCATCACTCAGTGCTACCGCAGCATCACTCAGCACCACCACATTATCACTCAGCATCACCACATTATCACTCAGCACCACCACAGCATCACTTAGCACCACCACAGCACCACTCAGCACCACCACAGCACCACTCAGTGCCACCACAGCATCACTCAGCACTACCACAGCACCACTCAGCACCACCACAGCATCACTCAGCACCACCACAGCATCACTCAGCACCACCACAGCACCACTCAGCACCACCACAGCATCACTCAGCACCACTACAGCACAACTCAGCGCCACCACAGCACCACTCAGTGCCACCACAGCATCACTCATCACCACCACAGCATCACTCAGTGCCACCACATTATCACTGAGCACCACCACAGCATCACTTAGCACCACCACAGCATCACTCAGCACCACCACAGCACCACTCAGCACCACCACAGCATCACTCAGCACCACCACAGCACCACTCAGCACCACTACAGCACCACTCAGCGCCACTACAGCATCACTCAACGCCACCACATTATCACTCAGCACCACCACTGCACCACTCAGCACCACCACAGCATCACTCAGCACCACAACAGCATCACTCAGCACCACCACAGCACCAATCAGCACCACCACAGCACCACTCAGTGCCACCACAGCATCACTCAGCACCACCACATTATCACTTAGCACCACCACAGCACCACTCAGTACCACCACAGCATCACTCAGCATCACCACAGCATCACTCAGCACCACCACAGCACCACTCAGCACCACCACAGCATCACTCAGCACCATCCCAGCATCACTCAGCACCACCACAGCACCACTCAGCATCACCACAGCACCACTCAGCACCACCACAGCACCATTCAGCGCCACCCCATCATCAATCTGCACAACCATTCAACTACAACTGGTTCAAATATGTTCTCTCAATGTTTCAAGCTTTATTACAAATGTCACAAAAAGATGTTAATATTTCACTTCTGTTCTTGGATTTTCGTCACAATAAAATACACTGAAAATAATCTTCACAAAAGTTATTTACAAAAGTTTAAGCTATTGCCATTATAAATTAAAATCACTTTTAATTAAGTATTAATTATTTAAAAAATCACAAGCCATTGTAATTTGTAATATCAATACATCTAAGTCACGGAAATACAAAACATGTTGCATTACAAATGCTATAGGTGTCACATTTGCGAAAGTTATAACTATTGGCATTGTAAATGACAAAGCTATTAATTTAGCTATTTTCAAAACCAACACATAAATAAAACAAGCACTGGCGTTGCCAATAGGTCTCGCAGTAGGAAAGTTGGAGCTATTACAATTGCAAATAACAATGCCTTTTATTTTGCATGTTAAAAACATAAAGGGCTTTGTCATTTAAAAAACCAATATCTCCAACTTTCCTACTGCGAGACCTATTGTGCACTGCACAGTGTGTGTGAAAGTGGCACTGCGTGGCTGAGTGGCGTTGCGTGTGTGAGTGGCGTTGCGTAGTTGAGTGGCGTTGCGTAGTTGAGTGGCGTTGCGTAGTTGAGTGGCGTGGCGTTGCGTAGTTGAGTGGCGTTGCGTAGTTGAGTGGTGTTGCGTGTGTGAGTGGCGTTGCGTGTGTGAGTGGCGTTGCGTGTGTGAGTGGCGTTGCGTAGTTGAGTGGCGTTGCGTAGTTGAGTGGCGTTGCGTGTGTGAGTGGCATTGCGTAGTTGAGTGGTGTTGCGTAGTTGAGTGGCGTTGCGTAGTTGAGTGGCGTTGCGTAGTTGAGTGGCGTTGCGTAGTTGAGTGGTGTTGCGTAGTTGGTGGCGTTGCGTAGTTGCATGGCGTTGCGTAGTTGCGTTGCGTAGTTGCGTGGCGTTGCGTAGTTGCGTGGCGTTGCGTAGTTGCGTGGCATTGCGTAGTTGCGTGGCGTTGCGTGGTTGAGTGGCGTTGCGTGTGTGAGTGGCGTTGCGTGTGTGAGTGGCGTTGCGTGTGTGAGTGGCGTTGCGTGTGTGAGTGGCGTTGCGTGTGTGAGTGGCGTTGCGTGGTTGAGTGGCGTTGCGTGGTTGAGTGGCGTTGCATGTGTGAGTGGCGTTGCATGGTTGAGTGGCGTTACATGGTTGAGTGGCGTTGCATGGTTGAGTGGCGTTGCATGGTTGAGTGGCGTTGCATGGTTGAGTGGCGTTGCATGGTTGAGTGGCGTTGCATGGTTGAGTGGCGTCGCATGGTTGAGTGGCGTTGCGTTATTGCGTGGCGTTGCATGTGTCAGAGGATAAATGTAGCACAGGGAGACCTCCAGTGGTAAGACAATCAAAAACAACTTAGAAAACATTTCACAGTATGAAAAGATCAAACTCATGAGCGAGCGTGATACACCTCAGCTAAAAATCATGATAAATAACAACACACATTAGAAGTGAAACTGCAAGTACAGAAGGACCAGCTTTGCTTGTTTAAAACTCCCACTTCAGGCAGATGAGTGTAATGTGTAAAGCGTCTTGTGCACATGAGCAGATCGTGGAGTCTGGAAGCAAATACAAACAAGAGGAATGACTGAGGCGCATTGGTGTGAAGCACATCAAAGGGCTTCTCCTCCCCTAATTAGGTGAGGAGAAGCCGTTCCGGGAAACTGAAAGCACGGCCGGCCTGCGGCCGGCCATGAATAATTAGGGGAGGAGAAGCCCTTTGATGTGCTGGGCTGGCTGGCCCTGAATGCGCGTGCATGTTATCACGTGGTTCACGTGAACAGCATGAAAACCGAGGGGCTGAAAGCCCTTTGGTTTGAAGATGTTTTCGCCACATGAATTCTCGCTCCGCTCGATGCGCTTGCGCACATCGATAGGTCGCGAGACCTAAAAAATAGTCATTTACAAGACCAATAGCTCAAACTTTCCTACTGCGAGACCTATTGCATTGCAAATGCTTGTTTTTATATCTGTCAGTGCTTCCTGTGGAGGTTTAATTTTCATGACAGGCGCCTCATTGCCTACTTGTAACTATTCTCTGACCCTGCATCAAGGGTCAGAGCAGGGTCAGAGAATAGTTGCAAGTAGGCAACGAGGCGCCAGGAAGCACTTACAGGCTGACAGCAGCAGGTGCCCAAGTTGAAGTTAATTTCTTTGTAACCCTTTTGTAAAAGGTTACAATAAATTAGCTTCAACGTTTGCACCTGCTACTGTAACCCTGTAAGGGCTTGGCTGAAAATTCGTCCCCGCTGAGTCGCGGATTTTACTGCGATTTCGCGAGATTCGCGGATTGCGAAATCGCTGAAAATCTGCAAATTCCGCGACCGGAACGAATTTTCAGCCCATGATTAGTTAACACATGAATTGTAAATGGCACTGACTCATGAACGTCGAATATCGACTGCTATCCCCTGTGAATCTTTCTGGGTTAGCAAGGGGAACTGGACTAGGCGTAACAGTAATTTGTAGTTGTTGTTCTGTGGTTTGGCCTGAAGTACTCAGTGAAGTAAAGGCAGCTGAACCAAAAGTTGGAGGGGTGAGAATTTTTTTTTCTGTTTTTCCTGACGGATCTCTCCAGTTGGTAAAGCCTGACCTAGTTATATCCAATTCTTGTCTTAGAGTCTGATTCTCTAACCTTAATTCCTGAATTTCCTCCTTTAGTTTATGAACTATTTGTGGTAACTGCTCGGAATCCATAATTTCAGACCCAAGAAGGAAACAAGTAGAGATGTGGCTTCGCTTTCTGTCATGATGTCACTCACTAGAACCTCCTTGCTTTCCCAGTTGTTTCCTTCTTGGTGATGAAGGTTCCCCAGTCCTCCCTGAAGCAACCAAACCGGCAAAATGACAGTAAAACTTGTAGGTCTGTTTGATCCATGGGGGAAGGGGGAATTGGAATGAGAAAATAAGACAAAACACTGGCTACGTCTTCTGGGAAGTAGTGTAGTTGTTTTCAACTGGAAGTGACTCTGAACTCCTTGCTGTGTAGATACGTGTAACAGATTATGAGTTGTCGAAATAATGGAACAACTTTCTGAAATATCAAGAACACAAAGGCATCCGCCTACCTAATAAAGAAGAGCTCATGCACACACTTCAATATAGATACTTAATCTTGTATCTTCTATGCTCACAAGAACCTTTAAAACATAGAAGTTTCACTGGTTATTGCAGTAAATTAGAAATAGTCTAGAGAACATTGTGTTAGAGGTTAGCTTGTTAATTATACTTATTAGGCATTAATCCATACCTGTTGTTCCCAAGGAGGACTTGTTAAGTGGGGTTCTGAAATTATAATAATAAGAAAACAAACATAGTACAACATGTGCCTTCACACACAGAACTACATGTGCCTTATTTTTACAGAGCATTAAGTGGGAAATTTCACACTGATCAATAAATGTTCCTTTGAACTAGTATCTCCTTATTTCCAGGAAGCACTATTGTACATCAAATATTCCTTTTTTTGTGCACTGTTATCAAAGTTTAATAAATTACAATGGTCTTTCACCTAAGCGCTATATTTTGCTACTGTTAACTTTATGTGGCTTTCCTTGGTTAGCGCTTAAATATTGTCTTCCACTCTGTAAGGCCATCAAATAAGAAAAAAACAAATGTCCCAATATCTCTTTCTTCAAATACAATGTTGTCTGTAGCTTCTACAAAAATGAGGAGGTTTAAATGAGCTTACCGATCTTCTTTTCACTCAGCTTGCTACGTTAACGTGATCATATTAATCTCTCTCGTGTTTGTTTCTCCCTTTGTAGGTTTAGAGGAATGCTATTAGCAGAGCCTCTGAAGCGGGAAGATGATGGCCAGCACTCGAGAAGGACTCAGGAATCGGGGGGAAGAAAATCAGAAAGAAGACGCTGGGGAGCAAGAAGCTGTTTCCAAGACGGCTCCACACGAAGGTAAGTGTCAGAGGGGTTTCAAAAGCGGTTGCAGAACTTCCAGCGGTGACGCGACGAAGCAAAGCACCGTTAGGAAGCGGGTGGGGTCTTTTATAGTCTGGGCATACACGAGCACTTTATTAAAGCTGCGCTTGCACGTGTAAACAGTTTGGCAGTTTAACCCCCGGGCTCACGTGGAGAACTGTAACATAAGCCTTCTTTATTCACTAAAGCAAACAAGCACTGATACATACAAGGTACACGGTCTGGGCGAATACATAAAGATACAATTGAATGAAGGCAACATGCACTGATACATACAAGGTTTGGGCGAATACATGATTATAAGAATGACCATTGACATTATAAGAGAACCCAAATAAGTACTGCTGTCAATGTTTTCCCAATGATGAGGATGAAACCCTAACAGTTCCTCCCCCCAAAGGCCGTCTCAAAGGACGAGGCTTATCAGGATGAAGAGCATGTAAGACCCTGACTAATCTTGGAGCGTGAACATTTCTTTTGGATTCCCAGGATCATTCAGATGTGTCATAACCCTTCCAATCAATCAAATAATACAAACGCCCTCGTACACGTTTTGAATCTGTCTTACCTCATATTCGAGGTGATCTCCTAAGACAACTGAAGGGGGTGGGTCATCTGGTCTAGTGGATGGGTCATGTGGCATGAGAAGTGGTACGTGAAATACAGGGTGAATAGTGTAGTACTTTGGTAGATCTAATCTAATGGAAACTGGATTCAAAATCTTTTCAATTGGGAATGGTCCAATAAACCTTGGTTTTAACTTTTTGGGGCCTTCTATCTGTATATTTCTGGTCGATAACCAGACTAGATCTCCTGCCTTATAAGGTGGTGTCAGTAATCTGTGTTTATCTGCTGATTTTTTCATTTTAAGTTTTCCTTTTGTTAAAACCTTTTTGATGTGCTCTTGGAATTTCCGTAATTCTATCAATCTTTCTGAAACTGCTGGCATAGACTGGTCTGAATCAGGAAATGTGACTGGAATAGATCGTGGATGCAAACCAGTTAAAAAATTAGAATGGCAAACAACCTAATGCTGCGTGGACACTGTTGTTATATGTGAATTCTGCCAAAGGAAGTACCTAATCCCAGTGTGTAGATAGAATGGTGGTTAAACATCATAAACTCTGATCTAGGTATTGGTTTACTTTTTCAGTCTGACCATCTGTCTGGGGATGAAATGCAGATGATAGCACTAATTCTTTTCCTAACTGATGACGTAACTGATTCCAAAATTTAGAAATGAATTGAGGACCTCTGTCCGAAATATTTTTACTTGGCAGGCCATGAAGCTTTAATATGTCATTCAAAAAGATGATGCTAAATTCTGTTGCCGATGGTAATTTCTTTAAAGCAATAAAGTGTCCCATTTTTGATAAAAGATCGACCACCACTAAGATTGTGGTCATCCCATGAGATTCTGTCAGATCGGTGTTAAAATCTAAACTTATTGTGTGCCTGGGTAAAGGTGGAACAGCCATTGGTTGTAAAAGACCTACCGTCAAAGAATGAAGAGAGTTTTGTCGATCACATACTGGGCAAGTTTTAATATATTGTTGTATGTCAGTCTTCATGCCTTCCCACCAGAAATTTCTTTGACATAATTCTAGGGTTTTCTTGATTCCTGGGTGACCAGCGATACCGGAATCATGATTCCATTCTAAAACTTGTAGACGCAATTCCTTGGTAGGAACAAATAGCTTATTCTTATGAAAGAATAGTCCTTCACGAATGGTATGATTTTTCTGCGATAACAATTGGTTCTGATCTCTGGTCTTTAGCTCAGTCCTTGTGCTTTCTAGAAATTCATCTGAATGGATGACCGCAATTACTTTTCGGAAGGGATTATGTTTTGAGTTGTAGTGTCTAGATCATTGTGTTTGTCAGAAACCAAACGGGACAGAGTATCAGATAAAAGTTGTTTAGTTCAAGGGCGATAAGTGATTAGAAAATCAAATTCACAAAAAAACCGTAACCAACGCATCTGTCTCGGGGTGAGGGCTTTTACTGTAGAAAAGAACTGTAAGTTCTTGTGATCAGAAAATATCGTGATAGTGTGTTTAGCACCCAGTAAATGATGTCTCCATTCTTGAAACACAGCCTTGATAGCTAGTACCTCACGTTGAGCTATAGTGTAGTTTTGTTCTGCAGGTAATAGTTTTCATGAGTAAAAGGCAATTGGATGCAAATATCCTGATTTAAAGTCTTTTTGCATTAACACCCCACCTAAGGCTGTTTGAGAGGCATCTGCCGCTACAAAAAATGGTCTGTCTGTGTCTGGGTGAATTAGAATGGGAGGTGAAGTGTATGCCTTCTTTAAATTTTCAAAAGCCTGAGCAGCTTCGGAAGTCCATTAAAACTATTTTCCTTTTTTTAGCAACTGCATGATCGGGGTTACAATTTCAGAAAACCTTGAGATGAAATGTCTATAGACATGAGCAAACCCCAAAACTCTTTGCGTGTCTTTCACTGATACCGGAGTGGGCCAATTCAAAATTGCTTCCACCTTTTTGGGATCCATGATTATCCCCTCGGGAGAAAGCCAGTAACCAAGGAATTCAACTTTAGAAGTGTTAAACACGCATTTCTCTAATATGACAAACAAAGAATTATCTCGTAGCCTTTGTAAAACAGCAGGACATGTTTTGCGTGTTCTTCTGGATTTTTGGAAAATATTAATATGTCATCGATGTATTCTATGACAGAGATTTCCAATATGTTGTGCAACACTTCATTGATGAAATACTGAAAAGCTGCTGGAGCATTGCAAAGACCAAAGGGAATTACACTATACTCGAACAACACAAATTTAGTACGGAAGGCTGTTTTCCACTCATCACCTTCTTTAATGCGAACAAGGTGATAAGGCCCCCGTAAGTCCAATTTCATATAAATACTCGAGCCCGTCACCTGATTTAAAAAAAACGGAATCAGAGGTAATGGGTACCTGTTTTTAATTGTGGCTTTGTTTACAGCGCGATAAATCGCCTACTTCTTTGCCACGAAGAAGAGCGGCGAGGAAAAGGGTGAAGTTGAATGACGAATGAAGCCTATCTCTAGCAGTTCGTCCAGGTAGGATCTTAAGTATTGATTTTCTGGCTAGGTTAAAGCATAGATCCTACTGCAGGGTAGAGTGGCTCCAGGAATTAAGCCTATTCTACAATCGTAGACCCTGTGTGGTGGTAGTTTAGTTGCTTTAACAGGATCAAAGACATCACAATACTCTTGGTATTCTTGGGGAATACAGGGGGTTTCTAGGTTCGATGCGGCACAGAAGAGGGGCATCACAGGATCTTGAGTCTCTTGATAACAATGTACTCGACAAAAAGAAGAGTCCAAGGTCACCGTGCGTTTAATCCAATCAATCCTTGGGTTGTGTAACTCCTGCCATGGGACTCCAAGAATCACTCCAAAGGTTGGAGTGTATATGAGGTCAAAACCACTGTTTCAGTATGACCATTGTCTTATATTATTGTTAAAGGGTTAGTGTGGAATCTGATTAGACCCGAAGACAAGGCTGACTTGTCGACAGCCCTAACTGGCTCAGGTTCTTTTTTGGGCACATGAGTTATATGTAATTTCCTGGCAAACTCTAAACCAAAGAAATTGCCGGTTACCCCTGAATCAATAAGAACTGGTATGCTATGTCTTTGTTGGCTTGTCAAAATAAAGGTCAGTCACACCATGAAGTGTTTGGGGTGTGATTGATTAAATTAGTCGCATAGTGAGAGATCTGTTGACCATTACCTCCCGAAGAAATGATCTCTACTTTCCTCTAGACTTTTAGTTTCCTCCTTTTTAGGTAAGTCACTAACTACCGCCAGTTCTCTTCTTTTGGTGGGCTTTACAGGACACTCCCTAGCAAAATTGCCAGATTTGCCGCAGTACAGGCATAAGTCACCTTTACGTCTTTGTTCTTTTTCTTCTGCAGAAAGTGGCCCTTTTAAGCCACTGATCTGCATAGGCTCTTCATTAGGTTGCTTGTCCTTTTCCTCTGTTTCTTTCTTATCTACCTTGAAATGCACGTTTCTGATATCTTCTCTAGAATGTTCCTACTTTCGCTCCCCCAGCCTGTGATCTAGTTTAACTACCAAGTCTAAGAATTCGGTATAATCTTCAGGTAAGTTAACTATATGTGCTAAGGAATCCTTCAAGTCCTCTCTAAGACCTCTATAAAACAGTGATACTCTTTTATTTTCCGGCCAATGTGTCTCTGCTAACAACCTGTTAAAGGTAGTTATATAAGTTAACAAATCCTTGGTCCCTTGAAGAAGTTTCAGAAGCTCATAATCATAGGCCTGTATGAAGACATGCTTAGCAAACAAAACGGACATGGCAACCTTATAATCTACTAAGTTATGTAACAGAGGATCGTTTGAGTCAACCAGAGGCATTGCTCAATTGGCCACCACAAACCCTAAATAGGAAATTATTAATGCCACCTTGGATGTGTCATTCGTAAACACCTGGGGTTTACACCTCAATTGTAAATGGCACTGACTCATGAAAGTCGATTATCGACTGCTATCCCCTGTGAATCTTTCTGGGTTAGCAAGGGGAACTGGATGAGGCGTAACTACAGTAACTTGTAGTGGTTGTTCTGTGGTTTGGCCTGAAGTACTCAGTGAAGTAAGGACAGCTGAACCAAAAGTGGGAGGGGTGGGAATTGTTTTTTCTGTCTTTCCTGACGGATCTCTCCAGTTGGTGAAGCCTGACCTAGTTCTATCTAATTCTTGTCTTAGAGTCTGATTCTCTAACCTTAATTCCTGCATTTCCTCATTTAATTTATGAACTATTTGCGGTAACTGCTCGGAATCCATAATTTCAGACCCAAGAAGGAAACACGTAGAGATGTGGCTTCGCTTTCTGTCAAGATGTCACTCACTAGAGCCTCCTTGCTTTCCCAGTTGTTTCCTTTTTGGTGCTGAATGTTCCCCAGTCCTCCATGAACCAACCAAACCGGCAAAATTACAATAAAACTTGTCGGTCTGTTTGATCCCTGTGGGAAGGGGGAATTGGAATGACAAAACAAGACAAAACACTGGCTCCGTCTTCTGGGAAGTAGTGTAATTGTTTCTCAACTGGAAGTGACTCTGAACTCCTTGCTGCGTAAATACCTGTAACAGATTATGAGTTGTCGAAATAAGGGGACAACTTTCTGAAATATCAAGAACACAAAGGCATCCGCCTACCTAATAAAGAAGAGCTCATGCACACAATTCAATATAGATACTTAATGTTGTATCTTCTATCCTCACGAGAACCTTTAAAACATAGAAGTTTCATTGGTTATTCCATTAAATTATAAATAGTATAGAGAACATTGTGTTAGAGGTTAGCTTGTTAATTATACTCATTAGTCATTAATCCATACCTGTTGTTTCACAATGATGACTAGTTAAGTGGGGTTCTGAAATTATAATAATAAGAAAACAAACATAGTAAAACATGTTCCTTCACACACACAACTACATGTGCCTTATTTTTACAGAGCATTAAGTGGGAACTTTCACACTGATCAATAAATGTTCCTTTGGACGGTATACACTCAAAATATTGAGTTTTTAATATCGAGTTACATTAATATCGAGTTAAAAATATAGAATGGTCACAATATCGAATGGACAGAATATAGACTACAAAAATATCTAATAGAATAGCATTAATATCGAATTAAAAATATAGAATGGACAAAACATCGAATGGACAGAATATAGACAACAAAAATATAGAATGGACAGAATATAGACAACAAAAATATCGAATTTGAGGTAAGTAAGTTAATATTAATTTTTTAATAGTATCGAATTTTTTAAAGTGTTTTTTATGTTAGTATATGTGTAAAAGTGTATATTTATTTTATACTTTATTTTAATTCATTAATTTTATTGTTTTTAATTTTTGCGTAATATAATTCTGTAGCGGGTTGTGGGTTTATAGGGGAATAGGGTGGGAAGTAATTGAATTATAATTAATGAAATATGTTAATTTATTTATTGGTATTTATTTTGAATTAATTATTAATTAATAATTAATTGGTAATTATTTAAAATATAATTGGGAAATAATTTTAATTAATAGATTAATTGATAATTATGGTAATTTTATAAAATTATTTTCTGTAGCGGGTTGTGGGTTTATAGGGGAATAGGGTGGGCAGTAATTTAATTATAATTAATTAAATATTTTAATTTATTTATTGGTTTTGTTTTGTTGTAATTTTTAATTATTTTTTAATTGCTAATTAATTAATTTGTAATTGGTAAATAATTTGTATTAATTGGTAATTATTTGTAATAAATATTTTTTATTTATATTTTTAATTGATTAATTATTATATTATATAAAATTGATAATTAATTTAAATTAATTTTTAATTGGTATTAATATTTAATTTATTTTTATTCTTATATGAAGTATTTACTTTCCCTACTTTTGCACCCTCTGGAGTGTGAATAGTAATTGTTACCCCTACGCTATCCAAAGCTTTCCCTACTGTTGCACTCACTGGAGTGGGAATAGTAAGTTTTACTACTACGCTATCCAACGCTTTCCCTACTGATGTACTCTCTGGAGTAGGAATAATATTTTTTACCCTCCCGCTATCCATCGCTTTCCCTACTGTTGCACACTCTGGAGTGGGAATAGTAATTTTTACCCTCCCGCTATACAACGCTTTCCCTACTGTTGCACTCATTGGAGTGGGAATAGTAATTTTTACCCCTACGCTATCCAACGCTTTCCCTACTGTTGCACTCACTGGAGTGGGAATAGTAATTTTAACCCTCCCGCTATCCAACGCTTTCCCTACTGTTGCACTCTCTGGAGTGGGAATAGTAATTTTAACACTCCTGCTATCCAATGCTTTCCCTAAATTTGCACTCACTGAAGTGGGAATAGCAAATGTTATGCCTACGCAATCCAACACTTTCCCTACTGTTGCACTCTCTGGAGAGGGAATAGCAATTTTTACCCCTATGCTATCCAACGCTTTCCCTACTGTTGCACTCACTGGAGTGGGAAAAGTAATTTTTACCCCTACGCTATCTAATGCTTTCCCTACTATTGAACTGACTGGATTAGGAATAGTAATGTTTGCTCCTACGCTATCCAACACTTTCCCTACTGTTGCACTGTCTGGAGTGGGAATAGTAATTTTAATCCTCCCGCTATCCAACGCTTTCCCTACTGTTGCACTTTCTGGAGTGGGAATAGTAATTTTTACCCTCCCGCTATCCAACGCTTTCTCTACTGTTGCACTCTCTGGAGTGGGAATAGTAATTTTTACCCCTACGCTATCGAACGCTTTCCCTACTGTTGAACTCTCTGGAGTGGGAATAGTAATTTTAACCCTCCCGCTATCCAACACTTTCTCTACTGTTGCATTTACTGGAGTGGGAATAGTAATTTTTACCCTCCCACTATCCAACGCTTTATCTACTGTTGCACTCACTGGAGTGGTAATAGTAAATGTTACCCTCCTGCTATCCTATGTTAAAAATATAGTATAGTTTTTATTAATATTATGTTTATATATATATATATATATATATATATATATATATATATATATATATATATATATATATATATATATATATATGTGTTAACAAATTTAATTGTATATTTATTTATTTTTAACTTTCATTAATTATTTATTAATTTTAAGGTTATTTAAGTATTTTAAGTATGTTTAAGTTAATTATATTTATTATTTCATTACTGTAGTATAGTTCCTATATTCCCAATAGGCTCTGCGCATTGGAATAACATAAACGATAGTTTGGACGTAGGACTTAGGTCGACTAGGTCTCTATTGAATGTTTTAGACTTAATTGTGAATGCCAGCTAGCTCAGAGGTCACTAGAAACTTTCTCGAATACTCAAGAAGGGATTAGTTTCGGACAACCATAGCACATGACAACTTTGTTCCCCAAGAATAAGAAATATATCATCAGAGTCGCGGAAACAATAGATGGCTATTTCGCTCAGTCAATCGTGCATGCTTCATTTCACCAGGGTTTTTGCAGAGAAATAGAGTGACGGGCGTTTTCAATAAAAAGGTTATTTATTGAGCAGTCTTCTTTCTCTTGCAAGAGAAGTGAATTGCTACAAGCGTAATACTTGCTATGAAGTAATGGGCGTACAGTAAAAGGAGTATTATGAAATAATACTGTAAAAGCATTTATATGGTTTCTAAGCCATAAGATACATAAAATAGATAAAATACATACAATGATAAATAATGACTAAAAGTACTCAACTGGTGCATCTAAAGTACGCCTACCCCGGTGTACCTAACCTAAGTCTACTACAAGGGAAGAAGTAAGTGAGGTGTAGCTTGAGTTAAATAGTTTCTGTCAAGAATCTATCCAAGAATTCTCTAAGGGTCTAATCAGCTTGGTACCTTGGTTATAGAATGAAGGAGGTCTTGTATCTCTCTCTCAGGACTCAATCTCCCAGTAACCCGCAAGGGTAGCAGGGAAACACCGGAGCTGGATTTCTCGGCAGGAGAAAAGACAGCGTCTCTCTCAGTGCATCAGCAGGAGGGTCGGCTTCCTTCGGCACTCGCATACAGCAGGGCGTCGGGCAAGTAGTTAGTCGATCTGCTCCATACCACCGTGTGTTTGCTAGGGCAGATGCTGGCATATTTATACCTGGAAGGTGCAGAGTTTGACGTAAGGGTGGACATAATAACGTCACTAAGAACTCGAAGTTCTTTACACACTCCAGGAGTTCTGTGACAAATCAATACTGAGGCAGGGGGAATTCCCGTACTGCTGAAGGCTGGCTGTCTTCAAGAACTCGTTGTACTCTAGGAGCTTAAGTGGAAGTAGCCATGCCGTATTTGGACTGCATTGGCTGTGTCTAAATATGGTTATGATTCTTATGCCTATATAAGGATGTGATAAGTTATACCTATATAAGGGCATGAATCGGGAAACTAGCACTAGAGCCCTCGATACGTTCACAACACCCACTCCACGCAGGATGTCCATCTTTACTAAATACTAAGCAGTCATAACATTCCTAAGCACGTGTTTACAATCCCACCCCAAAAATACAAAAAATGCATTTGAAATGGTTTGTACACGAAAAATGAGTATTGTACTGTACGTTTTCTAAGCAGTGGTATCGTTCAAATAATGCATATAATTTTACATTTGAAATGCTGGCTGAATGATTCACGAAATTACATTTATGAAATGGCTCTTAATACAGAAGAGAAGGTCGAGACCATTTCATCACAGATGTATATAATACTGTACATGTGCTAGAGGCTAAGTTTAAAATATTGTCTCCAGGTATCAAAAAATAGAAATCTTGTTCTCTAAGAATAGTTCTACATTAATTAGATTGCTCTGTGCCAAAAAAAGTAAATATTTTGGTATTGAGAACAAATAATTTCTTTGTAGTAAAAAATAGTTCCACATTTTTAGAAGTTCTGTTTATCAAAACTGAAGGCTGAAATCACAGTTCAGGGAACGCTGTGTGCTTGTTTTTTAAGAGTTATTCTCGTTGTTAGGAGAAAACATTAACTCAGATAGGCTGGCAAAGAATTTTTCTACCACAGTAGGTGAAAGTTGGGCCTTTTCCGAAAAAGTAGAAATAGTGCATATGTGAGATGCATTACCGTCAGCGTTATCTGGATCAGCAATGTTCACAGAAGGTTGTACCTGTGTGCCGCTTTCAACTCGTACCTCACCGCCACCTAGTTGTAATGGTGAGGTCTCAACGAATGCCGTCATCAGAATTGGAAGCCGCTGGGGACAACACGTTGCATGAGTCGTTGCCTAACCGAGCAAAGTATCGACTTCCATAGGTACTGCTGATGGAAGTGAGAGACAGATGTCTAACACGCAGTCTTCTCCACAGAGCAGGCATCGTAGAACAGGTAAGATGCAATCTTGCCAGATTGGTCTGAATGATAGAAACCATGTGGTATTCAGATCTCGTAGACAAGCCGAGCTGAGAACCTGTGTTATCCAATTTTGGTACCGCAGTGCCTCGATCGCTTATTCCATGGTAACCTGGGTATCGCTGGTGACTGGACTTGCCATATCGGAGCAGAAGGAACAAAAATAGAATTCCCGCTACGAGTCCCAAAATGAGAGGCAGGCCGCCGAACACAGAGTGCACGAAATTCGGGAAAATGCTCAGGACTGCTTCAAAGGGTGCTAACAGTCCCAAAAAAGTATCTTAAATACATGTGCGATGCCACTGGTATCTGACATGTTTGACCTAACATTTCTACGAAATGTACGGGGCAGTTTGTTGATAATAATGTATGTATCTCTGCTGAGGTCCTTGCAACTTGCAGATCATACGTTTCTCTAGACGAGGTCAAAGGCACAGTTTTTTGTAAAAGAATGGCTTTCATTCTGCTTAATGTATCAATTCGAATAGAAGAGATGTTCAGTGAAGGTCAAATTGCTGCTTCCTTGTCTGGCTTGCTGTTTGGATACAATACTTGCATACAACAAGTGACCCTGGATGTAACACTGACGAGATAGGGCGTTCCTGGCAACTTGCCACAACAGCTGTGGTCACTTAACATAACGTAGCTATCGTTGGAAAGCTGCCTGAAAACAGGTTCTATTTGTGTTGCTGGAGTGCTGTGCAAGTGGCAAGAAAGATCTATTAGATGAACCCTCACAGGCTCCATGTAAATTAATTTCTTGACATAGAAGTGTACCACTTAGTGACTTTTCACAATTTTTTCCACTAAGAAATACCTCTTTGTTACCCCCACTCCAACATCTAAGTGTGTAAGGTAAATTCCAGGTCGACTTGATGTATCCTTTACCCAACCTTTCATACAGGCCCGCTGGTATATTCTGTAGGCAGTATTGAAACTGGAATCTAGTTATTGGTATTGTTATGGTACCATGTATTATCCATTCAATGACAGGTTTCTCGGAAAATGTTAATGGTAATCTTTCTAGCTTTTCAATGCTCAGCACCGTATAGTCTGCTCCTTTTTGTGCCAAAGAGATGTGTTTATCTGTAAGGTTAAAGATAGAAAATAATGACGTTGTGTTGATTAGACGCCAAGCCACGTAGCCTGAACGCAGATTTTGTAACGTCCAGCTTAACTGTACAATAGAACGTCATTGGGACTGGCCATGTTGTAATATTAGCATATCCTGTTCTATTCTATCAATAGCAGATGATGCAATGCTGTCCAAAGAATAAATTCTGGAGGACAGAGTCGTCAACCCATTGTCCACTACAGACAGTGATTTTTCCAAATTAATACGATCAATTTCTCGTATTTTTTCAACAGTTTCAATTTGCGTTACTTTCCAAGCTTCGTTGTAAGCAGCATGTATACCGGCGTATATGAAACGTTTTTGACGCTGTTTGCGGGTCTGGCCTGTTCTGTTTAAACCCCTGTGTTTTGTCCAGGAATCTATCTTGATAGTTATTAGTGTCTGTGGGCCTGATCAACCATTTTTTCCAATCAGGATTAGTTCTGTTTTGGTGTAAAATATGGGACACGTTTAACCCCTCATCTGTAGTGCTATTTCTATCAGGCATAGGCTTTGGTATAGCCGGGTTGTTTAATTCTTTTATCTTAGCTAGGCCAAGACAGGTTGTTTGTTGAATGGTGTCATTCAGGAACATTATTTGTTCTGGGATCATGCAGGCTCTGAATAATGATTCTAATTCCTGTACTTGCCAATCTTTTGAACCCCAGATTTTTTTTGTTTCAATGTTTTCTTTCCAGAATTCAAAACCAAATATAGACAATTTTTCATAAAATGTTGCAGAATATATCTGTTTTGTATTGCTTAACATATTTTTCATTCCTGTCTTATTCATATTTTTTAAATAAAACGTTTCTGAATCTGTGACATTAAACCCTGAGAAGTAGTGAAATTTCTCATAAAATGTTTTTGAGCTGCCGTTTGGCGTTGTTGGACAATGTTCCCATTTTAAGTTAAAACATTTCTAGGTTTTGCAGATTTATGTAAATAGTGGTGCCCAAAATGATTAATGCAATACAGTTCTTCATAATCAGATGAACCTTTTAAATAATCATGATTTGTAAACTTTGCTGACATTTCTAATTCAGACATCATATTATTAATAGACTCAAAGTCCCAATCATCAGAGAAACTGCTCAGTGAGACAAAGTCACTTAATGAAACCTTGAACGGATGTGGATACTTCAAGAGTTCAACCGGGCCATAGATGTCATAATCAGTAGCGTTGTCAATAAGTGTGCTCATAAATTATGTACACATCCCAGCTTTGGGCACTCCATGAAGGTTCGTCATAGAAGACAGACTCCTCTGTATTTTGTGTTGAATTTATTTGTTGTTCATTTGAAGTTAACGAAGTAAATTAAGTTCATTTCAATATTCCATATAGTTCAACATTCAAAGTGATTTAAAAAATGGTGCGCTGATGCATTTCGGGCAAGGGTCGCCCTTTTTCAAGGAGCCCTGAAATTCAGAACGGCAATAGTTTGCAACATAGCCCAACATAATAACGATATGCATTCATAAATAGTGTTGTCCAATATTTACATAAAAATAATACAATTTAAACCAAGATAAATGATCACACTTATTGACAATTCATTTAACCAGCGTAAACGGACGGTTACGCCACCAGCGGGAGCACCCATACATGAATTAATTTTTTCAAACAAATTAGCCAATAATAGTACTGCAATTCTGTTGTGCACCACACTTATCATTTTGTAATCAGTAGCGTCCCATGCTACACCACCAGGTATAGGAATGGCTGTGATGTTTACTGATTACAGGTCTCTTTTTTCAACATGAGATGACTTGTGAGGCTTTAGGACCAAGTTGATGTTCTGACTTGCTGTGTCCATTGTACTGTATTTTCCGTCAATCATTCTCCCCAAGCTTAAAACCAAAATGAGCCAGAGCAGGAGGAAAAGTACACCTAACACAATCCACAATTCAATCCATGGTGAAATCAGATATATTTCTCCAAGTTGATGAAACAGTTCTGTTATGTTTCTTTGAATGTCTTGTTTGCTGGCTTTTCTTCATGCTCACTGGGATCTTCAGAAAAGTCATAAAAATTGATGAAATAACCAGAGGCAGTTCTGTCAATTGTTGGAATCGCATCAGGATTGTTAATAATCTTTGTAGTTGCTTCTTTCTTTGTCATTTCAGTATAGTCAGAAGCTACATCATTGTAGACATGTGTTTCTTGACGAACTGTTGCAATTTGGGTTTCAAGAGGCACAAGTTCCATGGCTTTGTTGCATAGTCCTTTTTTATTCACTGCAGGTTTATCAAATGTGATTAGTCTTTCAGTTTGAACCTCTTGAATTGTAGCAAGGTTTGGTCTTCTGCTACATCTCGGGAGTCCACTGGGCCTACTACTTATTATTGGTCACATGATTGTGGTTTTACCAGGTCGATTGATACAACTCTGTTCTCCTTTTTACCAGCAAGGGGTGGTAATACTACTGATCTTGTTCCGTTGATTGCTAAGACAGGTACTGCTTTTCTGTAAGAAGGCCCAAATTCCTTCTTCACCACGATCTTTTCTCTGACCAGATCCCCAATCTTTGGAATGCAGACAGGTCTTGCTGGGACATGTGGTTTTTCTTCAGTGGCCATTGGCTTTTGCTTTATGTTACTCAGACTTCTTCTTGTTTCATTTAAGTCCTGTAAAACAGCCAAACAATCTTTGATATCAAAGGTTTTCTGTTCCACCACTGAAGTCTGACAATCGAGGTCTTCGATTATCATTCTAGTACCAAACAAAAGTTCATACGGAGTGATTCCACCCAGAGAATTTCTTGACAGATTATTTCGACTACGTTGGACACTTATTAGATGTTTGACCCACCCATCACCCGAACATAATACCCTCACTGTTATAGATTGCTTTATGTCACGTTTTTTCTTTCCACTACCGCATTACCCTCAGGATGGAAGGGACTAGAGTACCGCAAAGCAACGCCCAAGCTGGCCAGGGCCTCTTTGTAAGCCCGAGAGCTAAACGCAGGACCCTGGTAATTAAACTATTTTTAATTAAAGTTTTTTTTCAGGATTTTCTGTTAGTTGTGTTTTTAGTGGTTCCCCCCCCCAAACTATCTCTACCTAATTCTTCATAGCACTTTTTAATTATTTTGGCAAGTTCAAAAGGCTGGGCTGCTATTTCTGTTTCTTTTAATATTTGGCGGATCGCCACAGATGCTGCTTCTCCTTGTATGTTGGCTAGTAGTATAGCCGAGACTTGCTTAAAGTCTTTCAGTAATTTCATACCTAGATTTAAAACAGGCTCTGGACCGTATTAATTTTGAAACTGTCTTAGTACGTCTGGTATAACCGCCATAGACAGAACACCATGTGTTTTTGTGTAGATTGAAGCAAAAGTTAGGCTACTATATAAACTACCAGCATATACTACCCCGGTGTACCTAACCTAAGTCTACTACAAGGGAAGAAGTAAGTGAGGTGTAACTTGAGTTAAATAGTTTCTGTCAAGAATCTATCCAAGAATTCTCTAAGGGTCTAATCAGCTTGGTACCTTGGTTATAGAATGAAGGAGGTCTTGTATCTCTCTCTCAGGACTCAATCTCCCAGTAACCCGCAAGGGTAGCAGGGAAACACCGGAGCTGGATTTCTCGGCAGGAGAAAAGACAGCGTCTCTCTCAGTGTGTCAGCAGGAGGGTCGGCTTCCTTCGGCACTCGCATACAGCAGGGCGTCGGGCAAGTAGTTAGTCGATCTGCTCCATACCACCGTGTGTTTGCTAGGGCAGATGCTGGCATATTTATACCTGGAAGGTGCCAAGTTTGACGTAAGGGTGGACATAATAACGTCACTAAGAACTTGAAGTTCTTTACACGCTCCAGGAGTTCTGTGACAAATCAATACTGAGGCAGGGGGAATTCCCATACTGCTGAAGGCTGGCTGTCTTCAAGAACTCGTTGTACTCTAGGAGCTTAAGTGGAAGTAGCCATGCCGTATTTGGACTGCTTTGCCTGTGTCTAAATATGGTTATGATTCTTATGCCTATATAAGGATGTGATAAGTTATACCTATATAAGGGCATGAATCGGGAAAATTACACTAGAGCCCTAGATACGTTCACAACATTACTTTTACATTACTTTTAAGATATTTAAAAAATTCGATATTTTGACTAACTATATTTTTTAGTCAATATTTTTGATTTGATATTTTTGTACTAACCTGTTTGGAGATAGGAAGTCGATATTTTGGTATTCTATAGTTTTTACTCGATATTTTGCTACATCAATATTTATGTCATCGATATTATGTCAGTGAGCCTCTTTGGACAAGTAACTCCAAATTTCAGGAAGCACTATTGTACATCAAATATTCCTTTCTTTGTGCACTGTTATCAAAGTTTAATACATAACAATGGTCTTTCACCTAAGCGCTATATTTTGCCACTGTTAACTTTATGTGGCTTTCCTTGTTTAGCGCTTAAATATTGTCTTCCACTCTGTAAGGCCATCAAATAAGAAAAAACAAATGTCCCAATGTCTCTTTCTTCAAATAAAATGTTGTCTGTAGCTTCTACAAAAATTAGGAGGTTTAAATTAGCTTACCGATCTTCTCTTCACTCAGCTTGCTACGTTACCGTGATCGTAATAATCTCTCTCCTGTTTGTTTCTCCCTTTGTAGGTTTAGAGGAATGCTGTTAGCAGAGCCTCTGAAGCGGGAAGAGGATGGCCAGCACTCTGGAAGGACTCAGGAATCGGGAGGAAGAATTCCAGGAAGAAGACGCTGGGGAGCAAGAAGCTGTTTCCAAGACGGCTCCACACAAAGGTAAGTGTCAGCGGGGTTTCAAAAGAGGGTGCAGAACTTCCAGGGGGGACGCGACGAAGTGAAGCACCGTTAGGAAGCCGGTGGGGTCTTTTATAGTCTGTGCATTCACAAGCGCTTAATTAAAGCTGCCCTTGCACTTGTAAACAGTTGGGCAGTTTAACCGCTGGGCTCACGTGGAGAACATAAGCCTTCTTTACTCACTAAAGCAAACAATCACTGATACATACAAGGTACAACGTCTGGGCGAATACATAACTATACAAATGAATGAAGGCAACAAGCACTGATACATACAAGGTTTGGGCGAATACATGATGATAAGAATGACCATTGACATTATAAGGGAACACAAATAAGTACTGCTGTCAATTTTTTCCCAATGATGAGGATGAAACCCTAACAGTTCCTCCCCCCATAGGCCGTCTCACAGGATGAGGCTTATCAGGATGAAGAGCATTTAAGACCCTGATTAATCTTGGAGCGTGAACATTCCTTTTGGATTCCCAGGATCGTTCAGATGTGTCATAACCCTGCCAATCAATGAAATAATACAAACGTCCTTGTACACGTTTTGAATCCACTATCTGTCTTACCTCATATTCGAGGTGATCTCCTATGACAACTGGTGGGGTGGGTCATCTGGTCTAGTGGATGGGTCATGTGGCTTGAGAAGTGATACGTGAAATACAGGGTGAATAGTGTAGTACTTTGGTAGATCTAATCTAACTAGTCAAAAACAGTGCACCATCAAGCAAAAAGTTGGGGTAACCATAGGAAGCAGATCCGATAGTGAGTGGGAGTCGTTTGGCAAATTTAGGGCCCTAGGAGCTGGGTAGATTTAAGGGGCCCCTCCCTAGGCCCTGGTTCCCAGTCTACTTATTAAGGGGAGGGGCATGCACGGCTTCCCTCCTTGAGCCATTTTCGCTCCTGGGAGCCCCATCCCCGGGCCCCAATATATTTAATAAGGGGAGGGGGGTCTGCATGGCCACCCTCCCTGACCTTAAGAAGGCCCTGGGGACACCATCGATCAGGTCTGTCACTTACTTTAAAAGGGTGGGGGGCCGCGTAGCCACCCTCCCTGAATGTTTAACTGCCCCAGGAACCACAACCCCTGGGGCTGGCGCACTTGCTGTGTTCTGGGTAGGGCTCTGGGACATAGCAATTTCCCTACCTGCACCGACACGATCAGGCAAACATGTGTTTGCTCCTATCTAGCGGGAACATCTTCTCCATCCAAACGGGACCAAACATAAAGTCTACTCCCAGCCATCCGGAGCTTTAAAAATGCTCCCGTTGGCTGGGAGCAGACTAGTGGGGTTTTCCGTGCCCGAGAGCAACATATAAACAGCTGCTCCCTCCGGGACGAGAGCAATGCTGACTGCAGCACCATGCAGGGAGTCGGCTGGGGCCATTGGGGCCCTGGAGATTCCCCCGTAGTCTCCAACATTGTGCTTGGTAGGTGACCCAGGTGTGCATTGGGGCACCCACTTTTAAATGATGTGGGGCCAAAATCGGTTTATGAGGGGGCAGCATATCCCCTTCCCCTTTAGAAAAAGTCAGGCCCTTGGAGATCGGGTCCTTGGTGCCAAAATAAACTTGGGGAGGGGCGCCGCGTGGCCCTTTCCACTTTTGTGTTATGCTTTCCTCCCTAGGGCTTAATAAGGCTTGGGGAGTAAGGGTCACAAGGTACCTCCCCTTTTGTTTAAAATTTGGCCCAAGGGGTGGAGTCCCCAGTGCCAAATTAGGCTCAGGGTGGAGAGACATATGCCCATCTCCTTTTATTAATTACTTGGCCCATGGTAAGGGATCCTCAGGGCTTAATAAGACTTGAGGAGGGGGCTGCATGCTTCTTCCCTTTTTAATTAGCTTTTTTCCTGAGGATGGGGTTCCCGGGGCCCGATAAGGCTGGGGGAAGAGGGCAGTGCAGCCCCCATTCCCTTTTAAACAAAAAATGGCCCAAGAGATGGGGTGTCCGGGGTATTTGATGGCTTGGGGAGGAGGGCCATTCAGCCTAATAAGGCTTGGGAGGGGGCTTACACCCTTTCCCCTTAGATTTTGGCCCTGAGATGGGGTTCCTGGGGCCTAAGAAGGAATGGGGAGGAGGGCCATGCAGCCTTCCTCCACTTTTTTTTATTGTATTTGGTCACAGGGTATGTGGTTGATATGGCCTATTAAGGCCCAGGAAGGGGGGCTGCACACCCTCCTCCCCCGTAAATGTTTTTGGCCCCAGGGGATAGGCTACGTGCAGCCTGGGGTTGGCTGCCTGCAAGGAGTTGGAGCCAGGGGTTGGCTGCAAGATAGGCCCTGTGGCTACCCTCATGCAACTCATGAGCACAGGCATTGTGTGGCGTGGAGTTAGCTGCCTCCAGGTTGCTACCTTTGGGGAGTTGGATGCAGGGTCTAGCTGCAAACCAGGCCCTGCAGCAAACCCCATGTTGTGTGTGATGAAAGGCCGTGTGGAGTTGGTTGGGGGGTTTGGCTGCCTCCAGGTAAGTTTGCCACAGTTAACAAGTACCTGATGTGCACAGCCAAAGGCCGTGCACAGTGTGCAGTTGGCAGCCACTGGAGGGTTTGTCGCAGGGCCTGGCTGGCCGTGCGCAGTGGGGGTTTGGCTTTAATGAAGGTAATAAAACTTTCATTTACATAAAAAACCCACAGAAAAAAGGTTAATGTAAAGTTAGAGTTTGGTGTGATAAAAAGATCTGTTTTAGTTTTAAAAAAACATAGAAATTCACTGAAAAAAATCATAGGTTAAAGGAACGTTATATTTAGGTAAATATGTCAGTGACAACATTAAAGTTTTTAATTTAAAAAAACCCCAATGAAATTCAATAGTTATGGTGAACTGTCAGTGATTTCATAAATAATGTCATAGAACATGTCATAAGTGATGTAATATGTGAGGTCATAAGCAGTACGTGGGGGACTGCAAGTTATAGTTAGCTCGGAACTCTCCAATATGGCTCAAATGACTAATTCCTCATCCTACTAACTTCCTAAAACAGAAAAAAGGGAAGCTGGGCTGTCTGCTTTTCTTCCTCTTTCTCATGAACCAACTGATCAATTCCAAAGGGGAATTACTTCTGGGTCCCCATTGGAACCCTGTCCCTTGATGTATATGATACAGGGAAGGTAGATTATTGTGCCCCACTTAACTTCAACTCTCAATCTGGCCATTTCTTCAGGTTGCTGTCCTCTTAGCTGGAAAACAGCCATTGTCAAGCCCCTACTGAAGTAAAACAACCTGGACCCATCAGAACCTAAAAACTATCTGTCCATCTCCCTTGTTACCTGTTCCCGCAAAGATCTTAAAGAAACATATAAATGCCCAATTAAGCACTTACTTGGAGCAACATCACCTGCTTGCCTGCTTCCAATATTGGTTGAGGAGCGGCCATGGCACAGAGACTGCCTTAAAAGCTGCAGTAAACAAAATACAGACCCAAGTAGATTCTGGGCATACTTCTTTGTTAATACTACTGGACCTATCTGCGGCCTTTAATACCATCTCGCGGACAGGACTGATCAACCGTCTTCAGTCTTCAGGAACTTGGTGTCAGACTCTGCTTTGGAGCTTCTGTCCTCATTCCTGACAGATAGGTCACAAAAGGAAAGATGGACCAATTTTATTCTGACTCTATCCCCATCTTCTGTGGAGTTCTGCAAGGTTCCTTTTGAAGTTAAAAAATGGAACAGCCGGTGCCAAGATATAAAGATGGTAAGTTTATCTGAGCTCTCCAACACAGACGAGGCTCCCAGCCTGCTTGATCCATCAACTGTCTCCGAGATTGTGGGGCTTCCCTGGAATGCCAGGCTGCATTCCACAGATACCACAAAAACACTCACGAGACACGATGGTTAATAATGAGGTACACTCTAGTAATAAACATTACAAATCACACAACAGTTTCCCTTACTTTATAAATCTAAGGAAACTGAAATAATAATTGAACAGGAGACTCACAAAAGAAATAAAGGAACCCACACAAGCAATAGAAATTGCCTTTAGTCCTCACCACATGACAAAGTCATTAAATTTAGAGGGAACATGACGCAACCAAGATTGTTTCTTTTGTTTTGGTACCATTCCTCGATACAAATCTCTCCTAGTGTCTCCTGCAATCCCATCTGCTAAATTCGCTCAAAACTGTCCTCATTCATTTCCACACGGTCATCAACATCACATTTCTTTCAATACAAGACCACTCTCCCTCTATTCCACCTTTGTCCTTTCTTCAGAACTACATGCTACCTATTCAAATCTATTCACACAATGCTCTCTCTTGCCCAACTTGACTTTAACCAAATCTACAAACTCTACACTACTTCACTACACTATATCCTCTCCCTTGACACCACAATCACTCTCAACCATCCACTGAGGAGTACGTTTTGTCTTTGGAGTTCTACTCCTCATCATTTAAAAAGGAATTTCATCAGTGGCTCCATTGACTGCAGTGTTGTAGGACCATACCAAATTATCCACACATCTCTGAACATCTTGATTCCCCTGCACAGCCATTTGAATAGTGTCCTTGCTGACCCTATTCATACGTTTCATCATGCCATTCCCTTGTGGATTATATAAAGATGTGCAAACGTTTCTGTTGTAAGTTGATTCCCCATTTGGTTGTCCCAACCACCCCTCCCCATCTTTTCTATTTGGTCTCCCCCTGATGAGAGCTAGCTTTGGAATGTTGGGTTTGAAGGAGTTTCTTATACCATTTCCATGCAAAAAACTCTACATAGCATGGGAAATAAGTTGCATGCCATTATCAGTCACCAATACACATGGACACCCTTAACTCTTAAATATGGCATCTAAGTTCCTGATCACAATACCTGTGGTGATGTTTCTCAGAAACTCCTCAATGACCCAAGACGAGTAAACATCCCCCAATACCAGGCAAATCTCTTGTCTCCTGATAGAAAATCCATGGAGTCAATGAAATCTAGACACACTTTCTCCCACATCACTCCATTTTGGCCTCCACCAATAGAACCCATACCGTGTGTTCCGATCTTGAGCCTTTTCTCACTATCCCTGCACAATCTACAACTTTCTAACCACAATTTGACTTTCTCATCTAACCCTGACCACTAAAATCTGTCCTTGAGATGTTTCTTAGTAATCATTTGTCCCAAGTAACCTTCATGTGCCAACAAAAACAATTTCTTTCTGAGCCCTCTGGGGGTACAAATCTCTCACTCCTCAATACTAAATCCTTCATCATACCAATACCGAACTCCTCCTGCAATCTGACAAAACTTCTCAAGGCTGGCTTGAGATCACCCTCGCATTTCCACCCTGACCTGATGGAACTAACCAGTTCTCTATATTTGTCATCGTTCCTAACTACTGCCTGCCACTCATCCTTAGTCACCAATTTAAACTCATTTTCAAACACATCCACCACACTATCTACGATACACACCACTTCCTCATCATCATTTTCTATTCTATTCTATTCTGGATTTGGTAAAGCGCAACAGCTACCCCGGCAAAGGGGTGTCCCGGCGCTAAGAACAGACAAACTACTCTGAGGTGGGGGGGAGGGGGAAACTAGGCGGCGGGGAAGAGGTGAGTCTTGATTGCTTTACGGAAAGCAGGGAGGGAGTCGATAGTGCGAATGCTAAGGGGGAGATCGTTCCACAGTTTGGGGCCAAGGACCCCAAAGGAGCGGCCTCCAGTTCGGCAGAACCTTCCACACCAAGTGGCAATCTTGATAGACCGTCCGCCTGAACATTTTTCCAGCCTGCAACATATTTCACTTTATAGATATATTCTGGCAGTTTGGCCGCGAACCGCATTAACCGAGAAGATCTGTTAGTCGCCCCACCAGGGCTCAACATTCTGACAAGAGGTTTGTAGTCTGTTCTTAGAGTAAAGCGTGCACCCTACAGATAGGTGCGAAAGTACTGAACTACCCATGCAGCAGCAGCCTCCCTCTCAATCACAGCGTAATTGCGATCCAATTTATTAAGGGTAAAACAGCACCAATACCATGGGCACTGGCATCAACAGTAATAAGGGTCTCCTTACCAGGTTCAAATGGAGTCAGAATACCAGCATTCACTATTTTATCCTTAATGTTTTGAAAAGCTTTTCCATGAGTTACACCCCATTCAAATGGTGCACCCTTCTTCGAACATTGCCTCAGTGCCTCAGTTTTGTGTGCCAAATTGAGAACACATTTGGAATAAAACTCAATCAATCCATTAAAAGATTTGAGTTGATTCTTGTTAGTAGAAATGGCAACCAGCTTTAAAGCTTCAGCAAATCTTCTTTAGGTTGTACACCATTCTCAGAAATAGTATACCCCCAAATAGTCCACTTCCTTTAATAAGAACTTGCATTTGTCCTTCCTTAAAGTCAATTCTGCTCTGTCTAGTGTCTGAAAAACCTTTGCAAACGTTCTGTTATGCTCCGTTTCATCTTCCCCAGTTGTAAGAATGCCATCCTGAAATTATTGAGTATCCCTTACCTCTTTAAGCAAACTGTGCATCACACACTGAAATACAGTAGCGGCCGATGCCAGGCCAAAATGAAGCCTCTTTAATTGGAAGACTCCCTCCATGGTTCATTTTCTAGAATCAGGATGCAACATAACCTGATGATATGCTGACCATAAATCCAACTTTGTGAAAAACTAGGCTTTGTCCATTAATAACACCATCACAGATATGTTTGACAAATGAAAGATATCTACAATTATGTTCTGATTCAACAGCCTGAGATCAACACAGAAACGAAGCTTACCATCCTTCTTCTTAGTGACAACCACAGGAGAAAGCCAATCTGACACCTCTACTGGTTCAATAACATCTTGCTTCTGAATATCACTCAACATCTCCTTAACTTCATCCCGAATGGCAATCAGAATTTTCCTCTCACTGGTTGAGCACCGTCCTTAAGCTTGATCTCATGCACATACTTCACCAATTTTCCTAAATCCACATAAAAAGATTCTTTGTACTTGGTTAGGATAGTTTGAAGTATATCTTTATCACCCATCACCAACAATTGTTCCGCCGATCAGGGATCAATGACCACGTGCAAATCATGTTGTTGTACCCAACCTAGGATAGTAGGGCCATCATTCGACTCATACACCCTACTATCGCTCTCTTTCCCTTAAACTCAAACTTAGTTTCCATACAACCTTTGATAGAAATAGCTTCACCGCTGTACCCCTTAGGTGAGATGTCAATGTTAATGAGTGACGCATTTGGCCAATGCTAATTAAAGATATGAAAGGGTAGGATGGTAAACATGGAACCCGGGTCCACCATCCATTCTACAGCTACATCGTTGACCAAGAATGTTGCTTTGGGCCTTTGTAATCTGTTTTTGCATTCATCTTCTAAACAGAGTAAAATGTCAGGTACAACAGATCCCTCCTCAACAAAGGCAACTCTATGTCTTGAAAGATCTTTTTCCCACATTTTCTGCAAATTTTGTCTCAAGCGTAACGTCCCACAAAATCAGCAGCATGATTCATTCTCCCACACCTGTAACACCCATCAAATTTGCTTCTGTTATCCCCGTCAAGTTTGGTTTTACATTTGTGTGAACTAGGTCTACAATCATTCTTTTGCTTTATTTTGTGATCACTGTGCATTATATATTCCTTCTTGCTAACAACATTTACTGTATCTTCTTTTTTAATCTGTAAATTGTGCATTTCTCTCATACACGTATCGGATTCCTCCACGATTTTTGCAATAGAAATGACTTCTTATAGCGTTGCATTTCTAGCTGCCCGTAGTCTCTCTTGCATTCTTTTGTACTTGCATTGCACAATTAACTGATCCCTAATCATCTTATCAGTCATGGGACCAAAGCCACATTAAGTGCCAATTCTCTTAAATATGTGACCATTTGATCCACCGTTTCCATTTCCTTTTCAAGTAACAAATAGAATTTGTTACGTTGCATCACAATATTAACCTGTTTGCCATAGTACTTCCATAGTTTGCTCTTTGCCTCTACATATGGATTATTGATAGGCTCACCATCAGCTCCCACAACCTCAGGCAAAACCTTGAAGACTTGTTGATCCTCTTTCCCTAATGAGTTCAACAGAAGAGCTTATTTCCTTGTAGATGGAAATCTCAACCCATCAATTTCTTCAATATAATTTCCGAAAATACCAATCCACTCTTCCTATTATATAGATGGAGCTTCACTATCACAATAAAAATGGGGGGCGGTGAAACCATCTGACTTGCTGCCATAGTGTTGCGGAATAAAACAAAAGAATAATAAAGTAAAAGAACATGATGGACTAAAAGTACATGATATATCATATAACGGAATATAGACTGAAACACCATGGTTAAGTTGAAAAAAATAAGGTCATCGCATACAACAGTACACAGTAACAGAAAAGGCGTACTAGAGTTGTTGACAAGGTGTGCAAATCACCGTGGAGCTTTGGATTGTAGGTAGAAAATGTCAATGTAATCCAATCCAATGAAAGTTAGGAGCCAGATGGGCACAAGATATAGAAAAATATTGTAGGAACAGGGGTGCAGATCCCCGTACTGATCTGCAGTTGAACGTGGAACAGTGTGGGTGTGCAGATCACCATATTGCTCTGAAGTTGACCGTGACGCAGAATACCATATGAATGGGTGGGCAGATCACTGTACTGATCTGCAGAATGGATGTAGTATGGACGACAAGGTCAAAGAAATGCTTCTCAGATGACGTAATGTCAGCACAAGAACACCAGAGGAATAGGTGTGCAGATCACCATACTGATCTCCAGATAAGCATAATATGAGCCAGGAAATACTTACAAGATGGTGTAACGTCAGTGTATGCGTGTTGATGTTCAACGCCGGAGTATGAGTGTAGCAAAGTGCATCAGATGTGCTGGCTGGCATCAGGACAACAATGGAGATCCACTTGCTAGTGCGGTTGCCAAGGAACGCTGTGAGGCGTGCTCGTCTGTGAAGAAAAGCGTGAGCACATGCACGCTCGGCCGCATGGAAAAGCGCAAGCTCAGAAGGAAGAGCCTGTAACGGACACGACCCAAAGAAGTAAAAAGTAGACAGTACCTGTACTCAGGATGACAGTTGGAAGGGTAAAATAAGTGAAGGATTGATGACCTGATAGCCCGTAGTAAGATCAGCAGCCACCAACAAGTGCTGTTAAAGATTCAGGACTCTGATCCAGCCAATGCAGCAAAATAATGTGGATTCGTTCCCTGCTGTTGGAGGGGGTAGGCAATCGTCGACAAAATGTTGAGGTTAAACAATGGAACAACAGGTGCCAAGAGATAAAGATGGTAAGTTTATTTGAGCTCTTCAGCACAGATGGGACTCCCAGCCTGTTTGATCCATCAACCTTTTCGAGATTGTCGGGCCTCCCTGGAATGCCAGGCTGCATTCCACAGATACAACGACAATGCTCACGAGACGCGATGGTTACAAAATGAGGTACATACCAGTAATAAACATTACAAATCACAACAGTTCCTCTTTGACTCCCACTCTATTTAACATTTATGTCTCTCCATTGGCTAAGGTGCTTAGATCTTTTGGGCTGGGGGACTTATCCTATGCTGATGAAACACAATTAAGTGTGTCCATCCCAAAGAATTTAGAGGCCTCCACAGCCAATTTTAACAGCTGCAGGCACGCCGTGACCTCCTGGATGGTAAACAACTATCTTCGACTCAATAGGGACGAAACCGATATCATGGTCTTTGGCAGCCAACAATCCAAATGGACCCACTCTGAGTGGCCAGAAATGCTTGGACCAGGCCCTTTCCCTGCTGCCTCGGCAAAGAATCTCTGCATTATAGTTGACAACTCACTTTCTTTTGATTCTGAGATCAACAGAACTGTTTCATCATGTTTTTGAGTTATTAGTTTTTTTTAGGAAGATCTTCCCATGTCTTTCTATCTCTTTGCGAAAGCAAGAAACTGTTGCCTTTTTTTTGTACAGGCTGGATTATTGTAACACTCTATACTTGGACATTAACAAGGAATCCACCCATAAACAGCAACTTGTTCAGAATCCCGCAGCGAGACTCATTATGGAAATTTCACTTGATCTCCTCTGTAATTCATAAGTTGCATTGGCTTCCACTACAGAAACAAATTCTGTTTCAGGCACTATGTATAGTTTATAAGGCACTTCACAATTCTGGTCCAGAAAGAATTAAACATCACTTCCAATGTTACGTCCCTACTAAACAGCTGCGTACAACAACAAAAATTGGCTGGTAGGGCCCAGGTTTAGGAGGGCATGGTGGGGAGGAGGTAGAGATGGACAAGATAGTTCACTCAAAACTTCCATAAGAGTTTTATCTGCCACCAGATTTCCACTCTTTCACGGACATCGCACCCTTGCATGCTTCAGAAATATCTGCAACTACATATTCCTCGTTTACATCATCCTCCTCATCCATACATTGTCAGGGTAATCTAGATAAGCAATCCGCATTGATATTGCGGATGCCAGACACATAGTTTAGCTTGAAGTAATATCTTTGAAGTCTGAACAACCACTTCGCAATTCTAGGGGTGGCTTTACCTGCACCTTTGGTGGTAAATAAATCTATTAGAGGTCTGTGGTCAGACCTGACTTCAAAGTGAGTGCCCCATACGTAAGTTTGGAAATGGTCAAATCCCCACCAACATGCTAAAGCCTCCTTCTCTATTACAGAGTATTGACGTTCAGCCCCTTTGAGTGTTCGTGAGGAAAAAGCAATGACTGGTTCATGCCCCAAATGCCTCTGCATTAGAACAGAGCCTAACCCATATGCGCTAGCATCAACGGTAATAATGGTTTTATCACATGGGTTAAAATGTTTGAGTGCAACAGCCTTTACAATTTGTTTATTAATATCATCAAATGCATTTTGACACTCCCCACACCATACAAACCTGTTGCCTTTCTTCATTAATACTCTTAAAATGTGTAGCTTGTCCGCCAAGTGTTGAAAATGTTTTGAAAACAATTCTTCTTATCCCAGGAATGACCGTAATTGCTCCTTGTCTTTTGAAGCAGGTGCATCAGAGATGGCATTTAACAAATTCCTTTTTGGTTTTACACCATCTTTAGATAAGGTGTGATCTAGATAGTCTATTTGTTCAATGCCAAACTTGCATTTGTGCATACCTACCGTCAGACCAGCATGCTCCAACTTGCTCAGAGTTGTGTCTAAGAACTTGTCATGTTCCTCACGGTTTGAGCCCCACACCTGTCCATCTTCTTGAAATACCATGACTTTAGCTAACCCCCTGAGAATTTTGCACATTACTCTCTGAAATACCGCAGAAGCGGATTCCAATCAAAAAGGCATTCGTAGAAAGCGAAAAGCGCCTTCTCGTGTAATAAAAGAGGTAAGATGTTTTGAAATGGGATGTACACAAATTTGATGGTATGCCCTGGATAAATCGAGAAATATTCGGCGTCAATCACAGAAGAAATCATTTCGTTGATGTGGAAAATGGTCAACTAGATGTTACGGTTGAGGTCTCTTAAGTCTATGCACATGCGCTAATTCCCGTCCGATTTGCACGCCAAAACAATGGGACTAAGCCATTCTGATGATTCAATTGGCTCAATTTCTTGTGCTTCACCAAGTCTTTGCAGTTCTTTTTTCAACTTTTCTTTAAGAGCAAAAAGAAAGTTTCTAGCTTTATGTACACATGGTACGCAATTGGCCTTCATTACAATCCAATGCTCAAATCTATGCAAACAACCAAGTTCTTCTCTGAAAAGTTGAGGATACTTGACACTCCATTTGTTTTTTTCATCATTTTCAGTTACAAAAACCTGTTGCGGATGGTTGGGGTCTAACACTATACCCAACATTTTCTGCTCACACCACCCCAGTAATGATCTACCTTTTTCTACTACATAGACTTTGCATGTGACTTCTTTGGCCTTATGTGACAATTTACACATGAAATAACCTAATAGTGGCAACTTAACACCACAGTAACCAAGTAGATGAACATCAGGAGCATTCAATTCATATCAGCCAATCCTTTCCCGGATATCCTAATTAATTATGGTATAGGGTGAACATGAATCAGCGCAAACAGCACCTTAGCACCATTTAAACCTAATATGCATTTAGGAGGATTATAACCCTCCTGAATTTCGTCGATGGTATTGACGCCCACTACTAGAATTTCAACTTTATCAGATGAACTATCATCATTGTGTTCTGTTACAGCCTGAATGGATGATTTCCAACTGTTTGGAATACTAGCCTTGCGCATGCGTGCAAATGACCTATTTTCTTGCATTTGTGGAACTTTTCTTTAAGTGCAAAACACTTGTCAAAATCAGTACAATGTCTGGTACTGCCACACCTGAAACAAATGTGACTACGTTTGGGATAGTTTTTCACACTTCTATAGTTTTTCTTAACACTGCCTTTCTCCAGAGCACAAACCTTAGTGGTATCATTCTTATTACTTTTATCAGAATGTTGGTCAGATTTTAATTATTTGACATACCTAGAAGTGTTTTCTATGCGTCTGGCAATTTCTATAGTTCTTCGTAAAGAAGGGTCCTTTAACTCCAATAATCTTTCCTGGATTTTGACACTGCTAGTTCTGTTGATAAACTAGTCCCTAAGTATTTCTTTGTGTAAATCCTTAAACCTACAAGTGGACGTAAGGGTCCTCAGTACAGAAATATATTGTTCAACACTTGGTTGTTGAGCTCTAGAAAAAAATGTGTGTCTTTTAACAACTATGCTGACTTTTTTAGCAAAGTTCTCCTCTCGGCACACTTTTTGCTTCCTCAAGTTTTAAATAATTGCAAATTCATGAGGAAAATGTGTACACAGGGTTGTACCGGCAACAATCTGCTGGTTATGAGTTCTACTTTAAGAAAAACAATGCAACACAAAAACGCAACAATTGACAAAGACAATGAAATAGTAACAACCTGTAAGAAAGTGCAATGGTTAGTTCAGAACGGTACAAGCTGATTTTTAGCTGTGAAATAGTAAATGTGGGATTCTTATTTGTGGGAATTCATGAATGCATAAACTAACTAACAGGATACCCCATTTAAACATGAAATACAATTGCAAAATCTAACAGCACCACAACAACAACAATGTATAATTGGAGAAAAACGTAAAAGAAACTTGACGAGAAAGATTGACATAAAAAAATAATTGTTTAGTCCAAAAATCGCAGCTCTCTCCTAGTGTCTATTGCCCAAGGAGAGGGGATACTCCATGTGGTACACAGAGCTAAGTGAACCTCACAGTCTGTCAGTATCAGCCCGGAAACAGAAATAGCAATGATTTATGAATCAAAAAAGGAACAATATGACAATTATCGGCACTACCTGGCCAAACACAAGCTACATCTTATTCACTAAGGTCAGATTTTGTTTCCTAACTTCAGAATCACACCCTATATCACACCCAGGGCATAAGGGTACCATCTGTGTAACGCTCAGAGGTCCAAGCAAAGTAAAAAAGACCATCTCCATATACATTTCTTTAGGCATATCACTCACTTGTCCAACTACTTGTCCAAATCAACACATTCCTGTCTTGCTTGTTCCATTTCACTTTCCACCTCATTCATGGCTATTGCAGCTTAATTTTCAATAATTGGTTGTCCAAGAGGATCATAACTCAGTAGTCAGAACTTTGAATGCTTTGTGAACTCTCCTTAGCTATCTCAGCAGCAATTGCTTCTTCCTATTCAATCTCATCATTTAACATTTGCAAATAGTTTGGATACACTGAACACTGAATGCTGTCGTTCATAGTGTTGAGAGAATCTTCGTAGCAGTCATAGAATCGAGTAATCCCGATTCAGCACGCCAAGTCTTGAAGAGCTGTAGAAGTGCCAAATAGAAAAACTTTCTTTCGTCTGAAATTTTGCAACTAAGTTTTCTGTGGTTAATTAGATTTCCTATTGCATGTCTGACCAAACAATCGTCACATCCAACTACTGTCTATTTCCCTTCTGCTATGTTTTCTTTTACTTGCTTTAATATCTGTAGTGTTGAAGTACTTCATAAACGCACATGTTTTCTAGATGTGGACTCCTTCTTCGATAGTATTTGTTCAACATATTTGATTTCACAATGTCTGTACTTTCTGGGTCGAACTCTGCTAGGTTCTGAATTTTTGGGAACGACTACAATACTATTTTGTGTGCTTGCTGGACCTAGACTTAGCCAAACAATTCCCCCTGACTTCAAAAACAAACTGGCTGAGCTCAACCAATATCTCTATGGAAATCATTTCAAGCTGAAGCTGTACAATTTCTTGGTTAGTGTTAGGGTTTGTGCACAGCAAAGAGCATGTCCCCTCTCATTGCACTAGTGGTCTCTGTAATAGCTCTCTTTAAACATACTACTGAAAGCCGTTCTTGTTATCTCAGCCCCTCCCTAAGACTTCTGTGTATGTTGCTCAATGTATTCACAAGTTTGGACATTGCTGTCTTGTTTGCACATTGGACCTGGCTTTTACCAAGGCTTATTTAGAAAACATTGGACTTTGCTTTTACCAAGGCTTATTTAGAACACTCCTCCCTAGGCCATGTGTTACTTCAACTCATTAGCATAATAAATGAAGCTCTGCACACCTGCTTGTGAGAACCACACCCAGCTCTTCGAACCACACCCTGCCCTCTCTATAAAAGGCAGCCCCTGAGCCTCACCCAGTGCTTGTGCTCGTCTACCTCCCACTTACCTGAGAACAGATGCTTCGGCGCTGGAACTCCTGCTCTCTCCAGACCTTCATTGACTTCAACGGGCGTGGCTTCTGGCTCTTCCTTCTTCTGGTTTCCGGCTACTTCTTGCCTCAGCCCCTCTTCTGTCCACTGCAATCAACCTTCAAAAGAGAAAGAGGTCAAGGTTAGACTGATCAGTATCCCTTTTCAGCAACAAGTAAGTGCAAAACCTTTTATTACCTGAAAGAACTTTATTGGCGATTTCTGGATTCATGTAAAGACAATTTGGAACAAGATATCTCCCACGAACTTTGTGGTTCAAACCCTTTGTTACAAGAATACTTTGTGGAACTTAGTGAAATAAACATTGTTTTACATGGAACTTTTTAAAGAATCGAACAGAGGAAACCATTGACAGCAAGGCAAACAGTAAATCAAGGACTTGCACAAATTACCTGCTGTATTTTGATGTAAAAGTACAGTATTTGTTTTATAAAAAGTCTGGAATGTGTGAAAAGTGAGTTTGCTATTAAGAATTTAGGCTTTAGTTATATTAAGGTGAATGTTAGACGTTGGTAATTCTTTATCCATAGGAGCATGTACATATGTGAGGACTACCTCTTACTTGGTTATCTTTTTGCCAAAAGAAATCAGTTACTTTACCAAGAGGAGAATTTGTTTTTTGCAGTTGCAGATAAAATACAGCAATGCTTGAAACCTTTGGAAATCAATTATTTCACCAAGAGCAGGATTTTTGTTTTGTACAACATTTTTATGGGCATTTAATTAAGAGTACATACATCACATCTATCATTGCGGTTGGTATTGACTTACAAATGAGATCACACAAGCGTACCATATGTTGACATGAGAGTTTGAGCAGGATTTATTTTGTTGCAGATGAAAGACAGCATGGCTTGAAACCTTTGGAACCTGTTGTTCAAAGATCTACAAACATTAGCAGGCTGTAAAGAGAAAAGTTCTCCTACTGTCTTCACATTGATGTCCTTAATGTTTGAGTTCACTTCTCTCAACAATTTAAGGAGGTCAACCCATGAGTAGTCCGCATAACTCAGTGTTATAAGTCAAGTAGTGCACCCAGGATTCTCAACACACATTTCAGTTTTCCAGGGCCACAATACCACTACTCATTGGTCCCGCGTTGGCACTCCATCATATTAATCAAGTTGTACTCCAAGTTTTTTCCTTGCCATGATCTTTGTCAATGAATTCCTTTGCACAGAGATTTTGTAGGTTGAATCCTGTCTTTAGTATGTGAGTTACAGACTATGATAATCTAAACTCTCAAATAGAAGCTGGAATATGTATCAAATACACTGGCGAAATCTAGGATCCTTTGAATATAATCTGGCGGACCGGTATTCAGCTGCTGGTATTTGTACAAGGCGGTCATAGTAGCAGCCACCTGGAGCGACCCCTGACCTTGCCAGGTAGGTCGCTCCCCCCTCCATTTCCACCAGAGCCTGTGCCCTTGCACCCTCGGTCTCTGCTGCCCATTCCTGGGCGCTGTCTTTCCTCGCCCCCGTGCCCCTGCTAGCCGATCCCGCCACTGCTGCCCCTGCAGCCCCGTCCCCCTGCACCCATTCGTTAACCCCTGCCTCCTGCCTCCCCCCTCCCAGCTGCTCCTACCTCCCAGCTCCCCAAAAAATTGGCGGCAGCGCGAGGTGAGGTGAGCGACCCCTGACCTTGCCAGGTAGGTCGCTCCCCCCTGCTGCAGCTCTACCAGAGCCTGTGCCCCTGCACCCTCGGTCCCTGCTGCCCATCCCTGGGTGTTGTCTTTCCTGGCGCATCGTGCTCCTGCTCGCCATTCCCGCCACTGCTGCCCCTGCAGCCCCATCCCCCGCACCCATTCTTTAACCCCTGCCTATCGCCTCCCACCTCCCAGCTGCTCCCCTTAAAATTGGCAGCAGTGTGCGGTGAGGAGAGCGACCCCATACCTTGCCAGGTAAGTCGCTCCGCCCGCTGCAGCTCCACAAGAGCCTGTGCCCTTGCACCATCGGTCTCTGCTGCCCATTCCTGGGCGCTGTCTTTCGTCGCCCCCGTGCCCCTGCTCGCCGTTCCCGCTGCTGCTGCCCCTGCGGCCCGTGCCCATTTGTTAACCCCTGCCACCCCCCTCCCAGCTGCTCCTCCCTCCCAGCTCCCCTTAAAATTGGCAGCAGCGCGTGGTGAGGAGAGCGACCCCTGACCTTGCCAGGTAGGTCGCTCCCCCCCGCTGCAGCTCCACCAGAGCCCGTGCCCTTGCACCCTCGGTCTCTGCTGCCCATTCCTGGGCGCTGTCTTTCATCACCCCCCGTGCCCCTACGTGCCGTTTCCGCCACTGCTGCCCTTGCGGCTCGCCCCTCCCGCGCCCATTCATTAACCCCCGCCTCCCGCCCTCTGCCTCCCAGCTGCTCCTTCCTCCCAGCTCCCCTTAAAATTGGCGGCAGCGCGCACTGAGGAGAGCGACCCCTGACCTTTCCAGGTAGGTCGCTCCCCCCGCTGCAGCTCCACCAGAGCATGTGCCCTTGCACCCTTGGTCTCTGCTGCCCATTCCTGGGTGCTGTCTTTCCTTGCCCCCTGTGCCCCTGCTTGCCATTCCCACCGCTGCTGCCCCTGCGGCCCCGCCCCGCGCCCATTTGTTAACCCCTGCCTCCCGCCTCCCAGCTGCTCCTCCCTCCCAGCTCCCCTTAAAATGGCAGCAGCCGCGCGGCTGCTGCTGGCGCGGCGAAGGCACGCCTAAGGCAAGCCCGTCTGCGTCCGTCCATGCCTGAACTGTGCCCAGCGCCAAAACCCCTGGACCCCGCGAACGCCACGACACCAGACTCCACTACAACGCCAGCAGCCTCCACGCACTCACCCCGGCCGAAACCACACCTGCTTCCAGGCCACCCCAAAACGGACCCATGGACCCTTCTCCTGCCACACCTGCAGCTTCACCTGCGACAGAACCACCAAACCTCCAAGGACTGGACCCAGCTACCTCCGCTGCATACTCCTCAACACCTGCTCCGCACACAAACACGCCATCGAGCTCTGGGATCTGCTCGACACCTCCGCACCAGACATGGCCTTCCTGACCTAGACCTGATGGAACGACTCCTCGGCGCCCGATATAGCCATAGCCATCCCCGACGGCTACAAGATCACCCGCAGGGATCGCACAAATGGAACCGGAGGAGGAAGAGCCATCGTCCAAAAGTCCACCCTCAAGGTCGCCACCCACGCAGACGACACCCTCAACACTGCCAAACACCTGCACTTCCGGATCCACACCGACCCCAACACCACCCTCAGAGGCACTCTCATCTACAGACCCCCTCAGACCCTAGGCTCAGTTCAGCGACTCCATCGCCGACCTTGCCAGCACCCACGCACTCGCTTCTACTGACTACATCCTCCTCGGGGACCTGAACTTCCACCTCAAAAACAACAACAAAGCCAACTCCGCCACCCTGATCGACAACCTCACCAACCTCGGCCTCAGAAAACTTGTCACCGCACCCACTCACGCCATCGGCCACACGCTGGACCCCTTCTTCTCCACAAGCACCCACGTCGCCTTCGACCACACCACCGAACTCCACTGGACCGACCAGCACTGCATCCATTTCACCTTCCAGAAACCAACAACGCACCAGCGCACCCAACAGCTGCCTCGTCGCTGCTGGAGCAAAGTCACCAAAGACCAGCTGATCACCAGCTTTGCCCAGAACCCACCCAACGACCCCACCAATCCAGACACCGCAGCCCGCAACCTCAGACAGTGGATAGACGACTGTGCCAACACCCTCGCCCCACTCAAGAAACCCTCCAACAGCCATGCCAGCAAGAGAGCCACCTGGTTCACCGACGAACTACAGACCTCCAAACGTGCATGCCGGAAACTGGAGAAAATATGGCTCCACGAACACCGGCAGATCCTTCTCCTACCTCGCCGCCAAGACCTGGAACACCCTCGCTACCCACATACGACAGAGCCAAGACCCACTCGCCTTCAGAAGACTCCTCAAGACCTGGCTCTTCGAGCAGTAGCAGCACCTCTCCCCCTCCCCTCAGCGCCTTGCGACCCTCACGGGTAAGTAGCACACTCTACAAGTACTCTGATTGATTGATTGATTGATTGATTGGAAAACAGTTGTGGAAAACAGCAAGCCTATAAACTTTTTTCCCACACACTCGTGGGATCTCCTTTTGCTTGTTTCATATGAAAGAGATCAATGGCATCACCAATAACTTCTTTTGAATGCCAGAGATGGATGCTGTAGTTTTCATAAAATTCTTCTGATCTGGATCGATTCACTTTTTCAATCTGTCCACTGCTAATGTTACATCCTCCATACGTTACATTCAAACAACATCAACATTCTTATAGTAATTATTATTTTATACCACTTATAATGTCAAATATTTTTACTTTACGAACATCCACTAACTCTTGCAAGATTTTTTTGTTCTTGGCAGGCACACCATGTACTAGAATGATAAGTGGTTCATCATTATCTTTCTCTCTACCCCTACAGTTTCAATATTCTGTTTAAAATCTAAAGGTATGTAGACAACTGTTCCTTTAAGGCATTTCTGTAGCTCAGTTGGGGGCAGCCTCCGTGTCTTTGGTTCCATATGAACATTTGCTTGAAAACGATGCATCCATTGCATGAGAATTGATTAATAAACATTTAATTCACAACATTTTCCTGGAATGAAAACGAATTCTAACTTGTTATGTATTGCTCTGGCTGGCAATTTGTTATTCTTGTTATTATTGTTAACTCATCATAGCAATACTTACATATAATTTGCCATGTGGACAAATCAAAGTGTTCCTTTACAAATAAATACACAGAAAATTCTTACCACTTATCTCTCTTCTCTTCAGTTTTTGAGTACAGAACAGCATTCCTAGTTTGGCTTTTGTACTGCGTGCATAGACAACAAATACAAACAAAGTTTGGTTTCTCTGAAGAAACTGTGTTAAACTTTGTAATCTCATGTGTAAAGTTATCAATACTAATGTTTATTTGAATTCACTTTCAGAAACGTATAAGACTTATGCTTTGAAAATGGCAAACCTATTTTTTAAAATGATATATACTTATATATAATACCTTCCCCAGAGAAATGGAACACAGCCACTAGGTTTATTAGTACTACAGAGTATGACATATTTGTACTGTGTGATTACCTAAAATCAATTACAAGTACAGTACATTTTATTTTCATAATTAAACATGTTTGGTTAGTTAAAAAGTCTAAATAAATTATAAGAACAGCTAATGACTTTTACATCATAAATAAGTGCAATGTTATTAGTGCATATAAGAGGTAAGACATAATGCAAAGTGATTATTGGACAAGCTATACAGTAATGATAGTAGAATGTTAGTGCACAACGGAATGCTTCAGCCATGGTTGATAGTATGTGGCTAGTGGATTATTTTCCTGTTATCATTTGTTCTTGAATTGGGCATAGAGTCTTTCCAGCTACCGCTTACAACTTCCCAATTCCTGCAAGCTCCTTCGGCACTGTAGTGGCACAAATAAACATTAGAGCCTCCTTGCATGATCTTATTTTTTTTTGGATAAACATTGTTCTTAGATAAAGGTGCCTCAGACTTAACAAAACTGGACAGCAGCAGATGACATGCTCTGCAGATTCTGTGTGATATTGGCACAAGCGACATCCACTGCTTCCTGATGCTGTAGTTTTCCAGTGTGCCCTGTAGTAGTCCTGTATTGGTAAAGTTAGAAGCCTGGTCCTCAATACATTCTGCAGGGCTTGTCTGCCCAGTCCAGTTTCAGATATGGTTGCCATAGATTAGCTTTGTGTGAGTGGACAAGGCCCTTTGCGCCACAAATAGATCTGATCCTTTTGATATCCTGATGTCCTGAAGGGAACTTTCCCTGCTTCTTTAGCAGGTTTTTTAAGCTGGCCGTTGTCATATGGGTGACTGTTAAAAGATCATCTGGCAGACCCCGTGTATTATTGACTGTCACGAGGTACCTTGCGCAGCGACTAGTGTTGTCGGTGAAGACTATTTGAAGTACTTCCCTGATGGTGCCACGGCTTGCCTTAATCACATGATGATGGAATTGCACTATATCTTTTTTACATTCTATGTCTATTGCTGTTAAATTGAACTTCAGTCGAATCAATGTGCGCCTTGTCAAGTTTGGCAGCCTAAAAACCTTTCTGAAGTTCATGATGTGCAGATGCTCCAATTTGTTGGTCAACAAGCCAGGGAAAGCAGAATGGCCATAGCTCAGTGTTGGGATTAGCTTGGCTTACATTACTCATCGTATGCCCTCGGTTGAGTGATGTAATCTGCATAGGGTGTGTGTGACCAAGGCCGCTTTTGCCACCAATGTTTTGGCCTGTAGTGTTGTTCTACCGGTGACTGAGAATTGTACTCCCAGGTAAGTATACTCGTTAGCGGTTGCAATTCTTAATGGGACGAGATGCCAGCCAAATAGTGATTTTTTGGATTTGTGGCCCAATACCAGTACCTTAGTTTTAGTTATGTTGGTTTGGAGTTTATTTTCCATTTTATAGTGGTGTAGTGTCTCCAGTGCCCTTTTGATGCGTAGGTCCTCCGCGTTTCGCATGATTGGTAGTCTAAGATGGCCCAATTTAGGTGGTAAGTTGTTGGTTTTTAAAAGTGCATCTCCCAGGTCCGCAGTATATAAGTTGAACAATGTGGGTGGGGTCACACAGCCCTGTTTTAGCCCTTTGTTCGCATAGATCTTGGCTGTTGTGAATGACTGTGTGAGCTTAGTGCGGACCCAAGTGCTGGTGTGGAGAGACATTATGGCCGACAGGAGTTTCCTTGGTATGCCCCACTTTGCAAGTTTTGTCCACAGTATGTTGCAGTCGATACCATTGAAAGCCGCGATGTAGTCGACAAAGCATGCGTATAGTGGAGGGGTGGCGCCTCTATGGCCTTGGTTGCCAGATATGGCATTATCCATTGTCGATGAGTTCGGCCGAAATACTGTCTGATATTGCGGTATAATTTGGTTATCTGTTATCCATGCCTCTAGCAATTTGAAGAGCACTTTTGTGTATACCTTTCCATCAACATCTAGTAATGCGATTAGTTTATAGTTCACTGGCTGTGAAGCATCTCCTTTCTTGTAGATGGGTTGCAAGATAGTGCTTTTCCACGAGTCTGGTACTCATGAAGTGTTATAGTAGTGATTGTATAGGCAACGCATGGGGGAGCCCAGAAGTCTCGATCTTCCTTGAAGACGCTTCCTGGTAGCCCATTAGGCCCTGGAGCCCCATCCTTCCTAATTCCCTTCAGTATGGCCAAATTCCGGTGTGAAGATCACTGCATACTCTGTGTCTGACAGATGACCGTTTCCTGAGTTGTCTCCCTCACGCAGTTGTTCGATCTGGGAGCCCTGTTTGGTCATTATTCCACGAAGGAGTGACTTGCGTTTTCCCATCTGAATCATTATTAAAAGTTTGCTCTCGGGTCTGGGCCCTTTGGTCGTCCGGGGACGTCTTACATGCTAATGTGGATTGTGAAGCTGCTGTATTTTGGCCTTTTCATTTTGTTTCCATTGTGGATGGATATACTTTCAATAAGCAAGGTTCCTGCACAAATGCTAGTGTCCACTTCTCTATCTTCTCGCATGGTTGTATTTCCACGGCCCTATGTCCTATTGTTGGGCCTTTCATATTTTACTGGTGTTCGGTGGTACCTTTGCCTCCCAGCCTTCTGCTCTTTTGGTGACGTGATTATGGTTGGCATTCACCACTTCAGCATAAAATTGTATTTGGGGATTGGTAGCTTTATGAGTGTTGGCAACGTGAAAGTTGCCTTGAGGGGACCCTCTGATTGCTTCTCATTCGGGTGATTTGGTAAGGAAGTTTCCTGGCCATTGTTCGCCGGTAAAGCTTCAGCTGTAGTGCTGTTTCTCATTTTAAAGATGGGATAGTTTATTAGGCCCTTGTCGGGGCTGACTGACCCGGTATCTGGCTGGTTGCAGGCATGTCTTTGTGCAGATAACCTTTTGTTCTTTGTTTATATGTATGTCATAAAAAAAATTATTTTGGTTATTTACAAGATTTCCGTAGTTTTTTCTTTTGCTTCCTGGAGGGCTGCCCTTCGATTGGTCTTTGATCTGGTTTCCTGCTTTCGTGTCTGTACTCAGAGCTGGTTTGTGGGCTCCAGCTCTTGCCCGGGAGCATTTTGTTGATTGTAGTTGCTGTGTCATGTGTTGCTTCTGGTTCATTTGGTGTTATTACTGGTCCAGAATGTGGTTCCCCTTTTTCAGAATTTTTCCTGTTTTGTATGTTACTTGGCCGAGCTTGACAACATTCGTTCATTAGTGTTGTTAACAAATCAGGCAGGGTGGCTAATTTTTCCACTATTGCTTCACTAATGTTTTTTGTTGGACTTCTGGTGCCCTCTTGGCCTTTTTCTTTGATTGTCCACTGGTCTATTTATGATTTCATCATGTGCCACTTTTTTGTTGATTGTCAGAACACTTTGTGCAAGCATGTGTATTAAGTCCACCAGTATCTCTAACTTCTGGGATTGCCATGTGAGAGCCTTCACTGTTGCCAGTAGTGATGTGTTTATTGCATTTAGAATGAGTTTCGGACCGTCCTTATTTATTGAGTCTTGGTGATCCTACTGTGTTCCAGGGTATTGGCCGGTGGCAACTCCTGTGGCTTCCTCGGTCGTTGTTTGCAATCTGCTGGCTGAAATTGCTTTTGTTTTTAGTAGCTCAGTTAATGATGGATCTGGGGTACAAAGATTGACTAATTTTTATGATGTTTGTGCCCTTCCAACGTTGTTAGCAGGCGTGGAGAAATTCTGTTTGCACCCCAGACCACAGATCTCATAGAGACTTCCAGTATTTCCTGGTACTGGTCATTTACGTGATGGTTGAGGGCCTCTATTTTGGTAGCGTTCTTATTGTGAATGTGACCAGGTGATGTTGGGCCCTGTGGTTTGATTAGTGCTTCACCATCATTTAAAGTTGATGACATCTCAATGATCCCGGTTTGCTTTGACCAATGTTCTGCCTTGTTGTGATTTTTATTATAATTTTTGTATTTGCTGGTGGTGTTTAAGGTATCATTGCTTTTCGTGACCGTTTCTACTGTCTCTGCAAGTCTCGCCATCTCTATAATTATTGATTCTCCCAGGCTGTTCTGGGCTGTTTTTTTTTAGACATGGTGGGGGTCTTTTACGAGATTTACTGCCTCCTGGCTTGCTAGCCAAGGGCTAGGGCTAAGGCTAGTTGCCAATGACGATGCGATCCCCTCCTCCTCCCTGCACCCTGTGCGGTCGACTTGGGATTCTGACTTCAGCCTTGTGTAATACTAAAGTATTGCGAGACTCCATGTTGAGGGATTATCCAAATCTAGCGAGTTCTTCAGTCCTCTTATTGTTCCCCATTGCTCCCACACTCTTGTTTACTTATTGGCAGATCCTATGCTCCTAATTTTTCCAGAGGTGATCTTGGTGGTTGTCCAATTCCTATGTGCCACTGTTGCAGGGATTCTGCTCCTACACAGAACTGTGCACAGAGACCCAGGACCTCAGTGAATTGTGGTGGACCAAAAAACACACCTCAGTACCTAGAAAGCCGAACCGACTAGCATCAGTGTCACATTAGCTCTTTGTCCTATAGCAAAGGAACCAATCATTAGACAACCCAGAACATGCGACTTAGGTTATACTCAGGAATGGTGGAAGCAAGAACACTCTTTTGTTTTACTCTCATACCAGTCCACAACAGGAGTAAAAAGGAGACACATGAAAGGTTAAAATATTTATTTTAACAACGTGCTCGAAGATGCAGTATCTTTGCTAAAATAAGCAAACATATGATTAGAAATATTATGATCAGCTTTGTTACAATTCCATAAAACACAAAAGGAGAAATCATAATACAATGATGGTGAAAACAGGTCTATAGCACCTAGTATATCACACTCCCTAGCTAGGAAATATAGAAGGTCTCTTAGGCTTGTGTGGGGGACCCCATACCTCTAAGATCACCAGGAGTGAATCACATCAGGATCTGCAAAAAGCTCTCTGTCTGTCTGGAAAACGGAATTCTTCCAAGTGCCTGAAATCATGCCTACAGTGCAATATTAAAGGTGCCAGAATTTCTGTTGGCTTGCAGCTGCTTGCATGTTATGCCTAAAACGTGAGCCGATCAGCCCGAACAACAGCTACCTTGTTATAATAACCTTGGAGGCTTTAGCACTCACTGTGCAGACTAGGGTCAAGATGTAAGTCTGGTGATGCCAAAAACAAGCCTTTTTTTTCATGTGAAGAAATTAACGCAGCCTAACTTACAACAACAGCAATATACAGTGTTGTGTGCAAAAAGCAATAAAAGGTAAAATGGTGCTCAAACTTCTAATAGGCCTATGCTAACATAGCAATGTATGCAACAAGGCCCAGCCCTCACTACACCCTCCCTTGATTGGAGAACGCACAAGAAGTGGGTGCAATTTTTAGAACACAGAGCTCAAGTTCGAATGAGACAGAACCAAGTTAAAAATTTCGTCAAACTGGATAATTGGGAGTAAATTCCGAATTAGTAACGAAAAATTAAAAAAACCCAACAGGGGTATATTGTGTCAAACACATATAAGGCGTAGAAAAAATGAAGCAAAAAATTCATGAGTCCAGTACGTGTCAATGAAGCAGGAAAATATCATCACTTCAATCCAATAGCGTATAGGCACAGTACGTTGCAACTGCCTCCAATAGGAAGTCATTGTTATCGTAAATGAACATTTCAGCCATCCAATTCAGTAAAGGAAAATAACACACGTGTTCTTCAACAGCCGGAGCCTCTAGCACCATCAAAGGACAACTCGGATGTTCTTTGAGATAACTCCGTGCCAGAAAGTCACGGGCTGCAGTCCATATATTCCAATTGCCTAGGACTCCATGCGCTGCTGCGCAAGCCATAATCCCGACACAAGAACAGTCTAGTTCATGAGCAAGTAAGAGACCCATTAGTAGATCATAATCCGGGTTAGGAGACACCGTATTGCAGAGACACAAATCCAGAGCACATTCAAACCTGCAATCCAGGCAGTGGAAAACTGGCTGCACGCATGTAAAATACGAAAACTGGAAAGATAAACCATACGCCACACTCAAAGTAGCCAGAGGCAGCGATCCATAGCATTCAAGCATCCGGTCACGAAGTTGGAGCAGCCAGGACAGGTCATCGTGGGGCACCGAATGTGCAACAATTTTGGAGTAAGCAAATTAACAGCAGTACACCAGCAGCCAAGGCGAGAATTAACAGTAAACCACCGAAGAGGCTGGAAAAAATAGAATGAAAAAATGCAGGTATCACACCAAATATAGTTTGGAATGAAGTCACAAGGCCAGAACTTACTCCTTTAAAAAAGTGTGCCAAGCCCGCGGTTGACGAGGCATTGAATTTAGTGTGAATCAATGCACCAAAATGCAGGGGAAGATCAGTATTTAATAAGGCATGTACCTCAGTACGAGTATTAGCCACGTGAAGGACGAATGTTTCATGCGCAGATGTAAGGGCGACTTCTTTTTGAGACAAAAGAGCCCTTATTTGACTCATCTTGTTGAACTCTGCTTTCAAGGTCGGAATGGAAGGCCAGATGGATATATCGAGCTTCCAATGCGGAGGAGGAAACAGCACATTCTTACAACAGACTACACGTTGGGAGACAGTCACTATGTATGGTATCCCTGCCAGCATACCACAGCAATCCTCATTATTTAATAATAAATAACTACATTTGCTAACAACGTGAAAGTAGGTGTACTTTTCAAAATACAGGTCAAATTCAGGGCTTCGGAATTACACGAGCTGTGCAATTGTATATTTCTACAGACCAATAAGTGATTGGGTGTGGAAGTGCAATGGTCACCTTTTAAGTAAACCTCTTTACCCTCCCTCAGGCACCTATAGGTGAACGGAAGAGGCCAAACCTCATGGAGAAATGCGCTACCTAACGGTTCATATCTGCCTATGGCATAATGTTTCATACATGCATCAAATTTAAACAATGGAAAAGGTAGTGTTATTAACCCATGAATAAGCCAAACTGCAGAATTTGTCTCGACCACAGAAAATGGCAAAGGTTCCAACTTTTCAAAATGCAATAGTGAAAATGTAGAATCTTTCATTGACATAAATTGTTGTTTTATAGTCAAATTAAATGGTAAAAAAAGAGAAGAAGAATTCATGTAGTCCCAAGGCACTTTCCCAGCCTTCAATGTTTGTAAAGTCCATGCAAACTGCATAATAGAACGCAATTGATTTTGACCATGGTACAAAACTGAGACTTCACCTTGCACAATATCAATAACAGAAGAACCAATATTATTTAATGTGTAAATTCAGGAAGAAAGTGTGTTAATGCTATTATCTACAACTGCAAGCACTTTCTCTAAATTAGCTTGATCAATAACTTTTAACCTAGAAGCAGCTTCAATTTGGGACAATTTCCAAACTTCGTTGTAAACAGCATAAAACCATCATTTGAATCTGCCTGCTGCTGGACCTTTCACAAAATCATTCAAATTAACATTGTCAGTCAATTAAGAAAAATGAAGCTTAACTGACGCTAAAGTGGAGTGTTTGAGCCTGTTCTGACATAGCTTGCCTACTGAATAGGTAGTGACAGAATAGTCACTCACAAAACAGGGATCCACCCTAACCTGTGTATAGCCACGGGCCAAACCAAGAAAACGATGATGGCATGAATCTGCACTTTTTTGCCATAACAGGCAGCCTTGGGGATCCAAACCGGAAATGTTAAAGGGCAAATTTTGTAACAGAGTCTGTAAATCGCTAAGTGACCTACTGGTGTGATTACTTCATTTGGGGTATTCGCCCAAATCAGGAATAGAACGAGCATTTAATTTTTTAGACGTAGCCAATCCAAAGCAGGTGGTTTGTAAATAGTCGAATTCAGAAACAACATATGGTTCGGGATTACCTGAAATTAAATGAAAAGGGGACTTGTATAGCGCGATTGCTGCCCTGAGGCGTCCAAGCGCTGTTAGGCCGAGGTGCTACTTATCAAAAGAAGACAGATAAAGGGGCTAGTTATAGGCTTTGAAGAGGAAAGCCTTTAATTCCTTATGGAAAGAGGACTGATTGGGGTTAGCCCTGAGCTGAAGGGGCAGCGTGTTCCACAACTTGGCGGCATTATAGGAGAACATCCTGCCGCCGGCTCTAGACCTCTTGATTATGGGGACAACCACCAAAAAGGCATGACTAGAGTGGAGATGTTTGCTGGGAAGATACGGAAGAATTAGCTCACGTCCAATCTCCGGGCCCTTTTTCCAGAAAGACTGATGAGCTATGCACAGTGCCTTGAAGGAGATTCTTTCCCGCACCGGGAGCCAGTGTAGGCTCCTCAGCCCGGGCTTTGCTGACATTCTGCGCGGTAGCTGGAGCAAAGTGCGCACCGCGCAGTTCTGTATAGTCTGTAGTTTCTGTAAAGTGTAGCCAGGAGCACCCAAGTACAGCGAGTTGCTGAAGTCAAGTCGAGACTGGATCAGAGCTTGCACCGCTATCTGCTTAGCTTCCATAGGTAGGAGAGGGAGGATTTTCTTCAGCATCCTAAGAAGTCCGAAACAGGTTGCAGAAAGCTTGGTGACCTGGGTATTAAAGGTGAGGGCTTTGTCCAGCCACACCCCCAGACTTTTAATATTGTCCTTGGGTGTAGGAGGGATGCCCAGACTTAAAGGCCATAAGGAGTCAATGTTAGTTGCAGCAGGGGGGCCAAGGAGCATCAGCTCGGTTTTATCCCCGTTAAGCTTGAGGCAAGATGTTGACATCCAGCTTTTTACTTCCTCCAGACATTTCATTAACCCTAGCTGTTTGTATTGGCCGTCCTCCTGAGCAAGGGAGACCACTAGCTGCGTGTCATCTGCATATGAAATGATCTTAATACCAAAAGGGCGGACGACATCAGCCAGTGGTCTCATGTAGATGTTGAATAGCGCAGGGCTCAAAGATGAGCCCTGCGGTACCCCACAGCTCAGAGGTTTACTGGAGGAGACAGTGTCAACCTCGAAGACCTGAAAGGTCCTATTGCTCAAGAATGATTTGAGCCAGACCATGGCTCTCCCTGATATTCCCAGCTCAGCAAGGCGGTACAGCAGCGTGTCATGATTGACCGTGTCAAATACTGCGCTCAAGTCGAGGAGGATCACTGCCACTGATCCCCCTTCTATCCAAAATCCTTCTAGCTTCCTCGGTAACTGCCAATAAGGCAGTCTCCGTGCCGTGTCTCGGGCGGAAACCCATCTGGGTGGAATCGTGCAACTGATTCCTTTCAAGAAAATCCATGAGGTGCGTGTTGATATGTTTCTCAAGAAGTTTGCTCACCCAGGGGAGCAGGGAGATGGGGGCGATAGTTATTAAAATTACCTGGATCTAAGTTTGGTTTCTTCAAAAGAGCGCGCACCATCGCTTGCTTCCAAAGATGCGGGACCACACCAGAGGAGATGGAAGCATTAAGGAGGTTCATGATAGTAGGGAGAACCACGTAGCGTACTGAGGCCAGTACGTTTGGTGGGGCTGGGTCGTATGGCGAGCCTGATTTTACTTGCCGTATCAATGATTCCAAAGGCTCCGGTGCTAATAACGGGAAGTGATCCAGCTTTGCAAGGGTCTGAGGGGGAACGTCAGACTGCCTTGGCCATACCTGAGTGCAAGGGGTTAAGTTCTTGATAGGGAATGAAATGTAAATTTGATACACTTTTTGATAGAAGAAGTCTGCCAGATCGTTACAGTAAGCTGTCGTTTGGCAGCTGGGTGTGGAGGGGAGGAAAAGTTTGGGGAGATTTTTTACAATCTGGAAGATTTATCTGGGTTTTGATTTTGCCAAAATAATTTGCTTTGTGAAATAGGATGACTGAGCATTTTTTATCGCTTCTTTGTAGGCTCTGATTGACTCTCTATATAGAGTTTTATCAGCGGGGGCATATTCTAGGCGCCAGTTTCTTTCCAGTTTCCTGAAATGCCGCTTTTTTTCCCTAAGTTCCCCAGAATACCAGGGGGCGGTTTTCCGAGATCACTTCATAGTAGTTTTGCCGATGGGGAGTATGGTCTCGAGGGATCGCGAAATCCACCCCTCATATTCCTCGTTGGCTACAAGAGGATCCCCGGTAGAAGGGGGTGTGGAGGTCATAAGGCAATTGGACCATTGTTCAACTGGAAGTCTGGGCCAATTCCTGAAATTCCTCACAGGGATGAGACATGCGCGATTCAAAGCCTCAGTGCCTTGCACTTGCCAATTTTTAGAACCCCAAACAGATTTAAGATCAATCGTATCTTTCCACAGCTCATAGCCTCCTATTGCCAATGTGTTGATAAAGGACTTTGAATACAATAATTTAGTGTGGGTAAGTCTAACTTTGGAAGAGGACTTCTCAGTCCTCCTAAAATAAAATGCATCAGGATTGGATTGATTAAAATCAGTAAAGTAAGAAAACTTTTTCAAAAGAGTTTTGGAGCTGCCTTCAACAGGAGCGGGACAGTGTTCCTATTGTGTGTAATTAACCTTATTCCTAAATGTGTTTGCTTTGTGCAGAAAGTGATAACCATAATGTTGGTAGCAAAATAAATCAGCATAATTAGCGGAATCTAAATACAAATCTTCAGGATCAAAGGCAGCATAGTATTTCAAATCAGAAAACATCCTCTACGGCTTGGACATCCCAATCATCAGAGCGTATATTTTGTTTAACCACATCCCCCATTGCAACATGAAGTACATTAGGGACATGGATAACCTCTGTGGGTCCCTGGATTTGAAATTTTATAGCATCCCATACAATCCCATCTAAGACAGGCCAAGCAGTGATGTTCACAAAAGTCTGGTTCCTCTTCATTATGTGTAATGAGGAGTGGGGTGCCAAAGTTCCATCAATTAGTCTAATTGTGGTTCTTTCTTTAACATAGTGTCCATTCACAAGTCGGAAAAAATACACCACAAATCCAATGGACATGAACAAAAAAATTGAAAAAAGCACCAGCCAAATGTAAGTCCAATGGGGTATCAAAAAATGTTTTTTAAACCAAACAGCAACATTCGAAACTTTTGAAGGGGACTTTGATGTGGCAGAGTCAGTGTCAAATGAAAAACGTGATTGATTAGCCACACAGGTCTCTAAATCGAGCATAGATAAGTTTGTGGGATAAGTGTACTCAGTATCAACAAGAGGATCACCAGCCGGTGGATTCAATAAGGGCTTGTAACTGTATTCATCTCAATGGCAACAGCAGGCCTGGTGGTAGGTGCCGGAGCCAAAACAGAGTTTCTCAGCATCGCAGGACAAGAGACCGCCTGTGTCATACTAAGAAGAATGGGACACTCTGTGTAGTTTGATATTGTCAATGGAGATGTACCTGTTTTCCTTTTCACCAGAAAGTGAAGGTAAAATTACTGTTCTTGTACCCTTCACACCAAGCACAGGAACTGGAGCCAGATATGAGGGGCCGAATTCCTTCTTGTTTTCGACCTTCTCTCAGACCAGTTCACCAACTCAGGATAGCCAGCCAACTACTGGAATCTGCAACGCAGCATCAGTTGTGGAGGGCAAATGTTCCTTTGCAAGACTGTCACAGGTCTTTTGTAGATTCTGGAAAACAGCACAATGTTCATCTACGTCAAAGGGAGCAGCAGACGGCGCCTGGTCTGGACCCTCAAGGTCCAGAACAAACATTTTGATGCAAAAGTGCATTTCGGATGGGGTCTGCCCCCCCAGAGACCTTCTAGGGAGATTATTTAGTGCACACTGAATGCTATTGAGGTGGGCTAGCCAGTTCAGGCCTGTACCTAAAACTCTATCTGTCAAGGATTGCTTTAAGTCACGGTTCATCTGCTCCACAACACTATTGCCCTCAGGCCGGCATGGAGACAAAAATTTGACTTGGACCCCCAACAAACTCATGGCATCCTTGTACGCCTTAGAGGCGAACGCTGGACCCTGGTCTGAGTGGAAGGTACCACATGCAAAAATTCCCACAAAGACACGCAAATCCCTTACGACAGTTTGAGAATCAGCTATCCTTTGGGGCCACACCCACACAAAGCGCGTGCAAGAATCAACTGCAAATAAGATGTACTTATACGCAGTATCAGAGGAGAAAGGACCGCGGTTATCTAAGTAAACACACTAAGTGGTTTATTAGATATATACAACTGTGTCTGGTGCGGGCGTGCAGCAGTAGAAGGTTTAATCTGCTGGCAAATGTCACAATGAAGGACATAATCACTTCTTTGTTTGTACAATCCACACCACCAGTAACGCTGTTGTAAAAGTGATACAGTTGCAGAGATGCCGGCATGAGCGGAGGCCATACCCTCATGAGCTGCTGTAATCAATGTGGACCTGCGGTCTGCGTTGGGAATCAATCTGTCACCAACGTCGTTAATTCTAACATAAGGAACTTTATCAGGACTTAATTGATAAGAATATCTGGAAGGGAAACCTCTCGGGTAATTACTTACCTTCTATGTTGCGGCAATAGCTGTCAAGATGCAATCATCAATCTTACTTTTGGAACATGTAACTGCTGCAACTACATATGTTGCTACTGCGGTCTTTGCAGCTTCATCAGCAAGACTATTGCCAACAGCGGGAACTCTGATGCGCTGATGACCAAGAGTGTGAATCACAAACACGAGTGGGAGCCGTTCTTTAAGCTCAGCCACTAGAACCCAGATCATTTTATGTTTTATTGTGCTACCTTTGGAATCACGATAGTCATTTTGAGTCCAAAAGAACAAATTGTCATTGTAAGACTGTACACAGTAGTAAGAGTCACTTACGATAAGAGTAGTCACACTAGGATCAGCGTACTCCAATGCAAGTATCAGAGCGGTACAGTCCCCTAATGTCTGTGTATGCACAACATTGGTCTTGAATTCTCCATTTACCATAGTACCAACCACTATTGCACAGGTCGAAGAATAAGTGTGCTTTGAAACCGTCGCCGGTTGCGCCAAACCGTCAGTGTAAATGATACAATGGAAATCCTCCAGCGGGAGCATTGTTAGAGGAGCCGGATGAAAGAATTCATACTGCAAATACTCCTGAGTCTGCAAAGAGTAGTAAAAAATGAACGTGACATCCGGAGATGTGAAGGACATAACCCATTGTATCCACCTTGGGTGCAAAGCTTTTGAATTTGGTACACTGGCTTTCATCACTGCCTCCTGGGCAGGATACGGAGTAACAGCCATAATGCATTATCCCTGCGACAGTGCACGTTCCTTCAGAATCGCCACCTGCACTGCTGTCAAGACTTTTTCCACAGTGGAAAACCGCAGCTCAGCCGAAGTGTTCAAGTGTGACTTGTAAGCGATAGGGACTGTGTCACCTTCATTAAAAGTCAGGTACGTGAAACCCACTGTGCCTGGCACAATTCTTATTACCAGGTTTGTGTGGTTATCATGAGTCAGTAAGAATTTAGATTCAAGAAGATCAGACTGCAAAGATCGCAAAATTGCAAAATGTTCAGGTATGAAAATCACAGGGTGTCCCACTGTACAAGTCCCAATGGTAAGCTTAAGGACTACTGTATGAATGTTGTGGTGAATCTGACATTGAAACCCAAACGGACCTGTCTAAGAGTATTCAGGTGAGGAAAAAGGCAAGAGGTAAGAGATTCTGGTACTTCAAAGTTATAAATCCCCGCAGGTTATTCTATCATTTTTATACAATTCTAGCACAAAGGTGTATTAATGAGGCTGTTCTCAAATAGGTTTTTGTAAATTACCAAGCTTGAAAAGACCTATTTAACTATAGGTAGGTTTATCTGTCACCACCGTCAATCTAAAACAATAGTGAAGGGGTCGTGGCCTGATATACGCACTACTCGAGAGTCTCAAAATAACACCACTAAGTTGGGTGCGCCATGTTGCAGGGATTCTGCTCCTACAAAGAACTGTGAACAGAGACCCACGACCTCAGTAAATTGTGGTGGACCCAAAAACTCACCTCAGTACCTAGAAACCCTAACCGACTAGCATCAGAGTCACATTAGCTCTTCATCCTATAGCAAAGGAACTAATGATTAGACAACCCAGAACATGCGACTTAGGTTATACTCAGGAATGGTGGGAAGCAAGAACACTCTTTTGTTATACTCTCATACCAGTCCACAACAGGAGTAAAAAGGAGACACAGGAAAGGTTAAAATATTTATTTTAACGATGTGCTCTAAGATGCAGAATCTTTGCTAACATAAGCAGACATATGATTAGAAATAATATGATCAGCATTGTTACAATTCCATAAAATACAAATGGAGAAATCAAATCACAATGATGGTGAAAACAGGTCTTATAGCACCTAGTATATCACCCTCCCTAGCTAGGAATTATGTTTTATAAAATATAGAAGGTCTCTTAGGCTTGTGTCGGGGACCCCATACCTCTAAGATAGCAGGAGTGAATCACATCAGGATCTGCAAAAAGCTCTCTGTCTCTCTGGAAAATGGAATTCTTACAAGTGCCTAAAATCATGCCTACAGTGCAATATTAAAGGTGCCAGAATCTCAGTTGGCTTGCAGCTGATGTATGTTATGTCTAAAACGTGAGCCAATCAGCCCGAACAACAGCAACCTTGTTATGATAACCTTGGAGGCTTTAGCACTCACTGTGCAGATTATGGTTGTGATGTAAGTCTAGGGATGCCGAAAACAAGCCTTTCTCATGTGAAGACAGTCACGCAGCCTAACTTACAAAAACAGCTATATGCAGTGTTGTGTGCAAAAAGCAGCAAAATGTAAAATGGTGTTTAAACTTCTAATAAGCCTATGCTAATATAGCAATGTATCCAACAAGGTCCAGCACTCACTACCCCACAAATATCTTGTGTGAGAATTTCCAGTTGATATGGAAAGCTAAAGCAAGCAGCCTTACCCTACGTGCCCAGTCTATGGCCCTGTCTCTTGATTCTGCTGCCTTTTTTGGCTATGGCTGTGTCGAGCTCCTATTGGGACAGGCGCAAGCTGTCCTGCCTGAGGCGTTGATCTCATTGGATTCTAATTGAATTGTATTGGACTGGTGAATATAGGTGTATTATTGGTAGGCGCTAGTAGTAAATGGAGTTTTGTTGTTAATATTGATATTGATCTTAAATTGAAGGAGTGATGTTTTGAGCATTGCTCTTTACTCTTTGAGCTGTTAAGATGTAACATGTTTGATGTCTAGGCCTTTTCCTGCACCTTTACCTGAGGTCCCTTAGATTAGTCTTGCCCAGTTTTTGCCTGTTTTTGACGGTTTTGGCCACTTTTGTCCAAAAAGATCCCTTTTTTAGTACTTGTTAGTGCGGAGGCTCAGGTTGGCGAATTGGCCCAGTGGGGGATTTGTGCAAAGTTGGAGCAAGCGGGGCACACAGGGCTGGGTCGCAGGCAGCACCTGACCTAATCAGGCCACCTCTGTGATTCTGCCTAGGGCCGCTCTCGCTGCGGCTGGCCGTGCTAAAGGTAACTGAGCTTGTGCACACGAACCCCCTTTTCTGCTCAAGTGCCTTAATGACTCCTCTTTTCCAGGCACTCCAATTATGCGCCGTTAATCTTGGGTCAGGACTATCAAGTCGGCCAGGACCCCCAAAACTACCATGGGTCTGCGGGCTGTTGCTGTTTTTAGGGGGGATTGGTACGGCGCCCCCTCACCATTTGCCTTCGCCTCTGGATCCTCCTACGTTCAGCTCCTGACTCCCGCTTGTTCAATGCCTCTGCTGCTTTCACCACTGCCGTGCCGCCAAGTCGCCTTGCCACAGCTATGGACTACAGACTGCAGGGGCGATCTTATCCAGTGTTTGCATGAGTGGCAAAGGCCTTGATGGGGACACAGGAAACAACCTCCCTGTTAAGAATAAGTCTTACAGGTTGTCTGATAAGGTGAGGGCTAGCATTAAGAGTGAAGTCTGTAAAATGCTGACATTCGGGGTGATAGATCCCTCCAGTAGCCCCTAGTCCAATCCTATGATTCTGGTACCAAAGCTGCCGCACTGAGCAACACACCTGACCTCAGATTCTGCGTGGATAATTGAGGGCTAAACTCAGTCTCAAAGACAGATGCTCATTCCATCCCCGAGCTAATGAGCTTATTGAATGGTTACGGAATGCCCAGTACTTAAGTACCTTTGACCTTACTCCAGGATACTGGCAGATCACCCTAACAGAAAAAGCCAAGGAGAGGTTGGTTCTGTCGGGTACAGAATTGATTTTGGTTTATTGAATAACACTTATGGTCATGTTTGCCCCCAAAATGGGAATAATAAACTTCTCGTAATTAGGGTGATAACGTGAGGACTTATAAATGTTTTGAAAGGCTAGGGAAAATGGTTGGGAGAACCTGAACACTCACTTGTATTTTATTGTATTGTAATTGCATTTACATAGCACATACTGTCCCAGATGAGGCACTTAAGTGATTGTTGTTGCTTATTGGGATTAATCTAGTGCTCTCAAAGAAACCATTCTATGCATTTTCTCCAGTTTCTTTCTTTAGTTTGTATTAACCTTTAGCTCACAACCTTCATTAGAAAGAAAACCGGGGTCCCAACATGGCATTTAGATGCTAGAGACAGTTTGGTGCAGAAATTGCATTAGTCAGCTAAACTATCATACAACCATGCATGCAGCTTTTGGCTGAGGGATTTCTTTAACAAAATAGGATGGAGAGGGCAACAGTGGAGCTGCAATGGTTAACGTGACTACAGTTACCAATCTTAACACCGCAGAGAGTCCAACGCTTATATAACAAAAAAGGAAAGGATTACATAAGGTATACTGAGATGTTTTGGGTGTGATATGAAACTGTTAACCAGAGGAAAGAGCAAACTTTGCAACGCTAATATGCTGCAACCCAGTGAGAAAGGAAGGATAGGCACAGAGAAGATGAAATGAGAGAAGAAAAATAAGCTTACAGGCTGACCCTTCTCTTCTGGTCTCTCTATATGTGAGAGAAACACATGCAGCATTTAGTTTTAGAAAAATTATTCTCAGGATTCCATCGACTGTTACTTAACTCTGCTGCTTGCCTTCACCTTGTAATTGATGGCAAATCACTCAATTATTTCTCATTTATGGCACGCAGGAGAATTTTCTTTTTTCTTTTTTTGTCACAAAGAAAACCCAATTACAGTGTGTACATCAATTCCTTTTTTTTACCGCCCCCCCCTCCCCGGCACCATACTATACAATCTGTACATTCTTCCCAATTTGGGTCAGGCCTAAATAATTGTTTTAAAAATGAAGAATAAAAGAAAGAGAAAGAAAGAAAGACAATATCGAACAGATGAGAAAAGAAGAGAAAAGAAAAGAGAAAAAGAAAAGGCTACCAAAATCTTTATATAATCAGCGGCATCTTGCTAAACATTGAGGGGGAGGCTCTGGGAAATACCAGACCCTTAAGCCCTTTTTAATTTTGTACCCCCTCCATCCAATTTCCCAGCTGTTCCCAAACCGCCAATCCATTTTCCTGGCGCATTTACCTTTCTTTGTGTAAATAGCCATTTCTAGCTTGCAGGTTGCAAGCAATCTGGCCTGCCATTGTGCGAACGAGGGCGGAACCTGATCTTTCCAATGGGCAGCAATACAAAACCTATAGATAGACATTGCAACAAATATCAGAGGGCCCCCTGCCCGATTGCTAATATCCAACCCCAGTAACAGAGTAGATGTATATCTTGTCCTAGAACCACCCCTATAAAAAATTGGATTTCATCTAAGCATGGTTTTAGCTTTGGGCAGGTGGCGAACATATGTACCTGATCCGCCAAATACTCTAGGCATCTAGGACACAAGGTAACGCTTCCGATTCCCCACTTTGCAATTCTACTAGGTGTAATGTAAAGAAAAAACCCAGTCTTATAAAATTGTGCCTGCAGTTTATTGGACAGTAAAAATTTGTGAGCTAGGGTTAATGCAGAACAAAAAACATTCTGAATAATGTTCAGTTTTGTTTGCCATTTCAAGTCTACTTTTTCCAAATCATCAGGTATTTTATCATTCAGGCTGGAGTAAATTGCTCCTATTTGTGGTGGGTTAATCATCTGTAGTCTATCAATAATTTCTATTTTATTAAATCTAGCTGTGCCACCAGTCTTATGATCTAAGAAGTTTTTAACCGCGTAGTAATAAAAATCTGATTTTCCTCAATTGGGAACTGTGTCCTTAGCTCCTTGAGGGACCGGGTCCCCTCCCGGTTAACCAGATCCCCCAGCTTAGCTACCCCAGCATTGTACCATCTGTGAAGATATGAGTCATTAAAAATTAAGGGCCGCATTGGGTTATCCCTAGTTGGAGTATAATAGTTTAATCTGCCTAGCCCGAAAAGTTTCCGGACCTTTCAGAAAACCCGGTATGCATTTTTCAGGGATTTGAATCAGACTCGTTTTAAAGTACCCAAACTCAAGCTGTCTCCAAAAGCATCCCTTTGTTTTTCCCCCAGTAAAACCATGTAAGGGGAGGGTAGCCCAGGATGTGTCTGGCTGCTGCTATCCTGTAATAAGTAAGGACTATATTGTAAAACCGTTGCCCAATAGTACAGCCTAAGATTTGGCAGCGCCCAGCCCCCTCTTTCTTTGGGTAAAAAAAGCAATTTGTAAGATTTTCTTATATTTGAATATGACCAAATAAACTGGCAAAAAATGTGCTCAAATATCTGGAGGGTTACGTTACTGAATTCTATAGGAATTGTTCTGAAGAAATATAATAGTTTTGGGAAATAAGTCATTTTTACCACATTGCTTCGTCCGATTATGGTTAGATGAAGATTGTCAATTTGTTTTCAATGCTTTTTTTGTATCTGCAGCTAATGGATTCAGATTCTGTTCGACTATTAAATCTAAGTTGGCCATGATACTCACCCCCAGATATTTGGCTTTGGTTACCACTAAGCTATTAGTCCAGTTTATGTTTTCGTTTAAAATTATTTCTGTCTTTGTCTCGTTCAAGGCATACCCTGAAATTTTCCCAAATTCCTGTGCTTCGCTTTCCAGGGCCTTAATGGCATTTTTGGGGTCAGGGGTCACAATTGCCAAATCATCGGCATAAGCCATAACTTGGTGCTTATACCGTGTCTGACATCCGCAGGAATTTCAACATTTGCCATTATTTTAGTAATAAGTGGGTTGATATAAAGAGCAAACAAAAGTGGGGAGCAAGGGCATCCCTGCCTTGTTCCGCGTGAGATGTTTATAGTTTCTGTCAAATTTCCATTGATCATAATTTGAGCTTTAGGTGCTTTGTAAAGCGCCCGAATTGCCTGTAGCATATTGGGGCAAATACCAGCACGTTTTATCACTTCTCATAAAAATAGCCAGGTGACCCGATCAAACGCTTTTTCAGCATCTAGTAAAATTAAAGCGATCGGGTCTCCTGCTACTTTTGCAGCATCGAGCAGCACAATTGCTCTCCGCACGTGTTCAGTAGTTCCTTTTTGGGGTATAAATTCATGCTGCCAATCAGAGACAAGATTCTGAATATTTTGAGAGATCCTACTGGCTAATAGTTTAGAAAATATTTTAGAATGTGTATTGATTAGAGTAATAGGCCTGTAGGATGCCATTTCAAGAGGGGACTTCTCTTTTTTAGCGAAGATTACAATTTTTGCCAGAGACCAGGAGGCAGGGGGGAGGCGCCGCCAATAATTGAGCCAACCATTAATGTAAATATTTCTTTCCTTTGTAATGCAAAGACTTTATAAAGTTCTGCAGGGATGGAGTCTGGGCCTGTGGCTTTGCCATTGGGCAAGCTCTTAATTGCACTAAGTATTTCTTCCCAGACAGGAGGGTGTTCCATCTGATCTTGCTCCGATGGGTTAAGTATGGGGATCGTTACATGATCTAAATATCCCAAAATATCTACAGTCCTGCTTTCCACAGATCTATTGTCTTCCTCAGAATAAATATCCCTATAGAATCCTTCAAAGGCCTTGTATATTTTGATTGGGTCTTTGGTCACTCCCTCCGGAATAGTATTAATTTCCGTTCTCTTATTCATTGTTGTCTGTTGTCTGGTTGCTAGTGCCAGGTGGTGCCCTATTTGTTCTCCACATTCATAAGCTTTCCCCCTGGTTGCGGCCCATTTTGCCACCATTCTTTCTGCGAAAATAGAGCTTAACTGCGCCTTTATCACTGCTACTGCCTTTGGATTGCCTCTATTCCCCCTCCTGTTTTTATTGCCTGTGTCAAATTAGTTTCTTCCGATGTAAGTTTTGCCTGAAGTTTCTGCACCTGAACTTTTTCCATTTTATTTCTCTTAATAGAAAAGCTCAGGGTCTCGACCCTAACCCCGGCTTTAAATGCATCCCACACTACCATAAGGGAGGCTGAGCCTAGATTTGTCATCAGGAACTCCTCAATCCAATTCTGCATATGTGCTTTATAGTTGACGTCAGATAGCAGTGCTTTTTCAAAAGACCAATTATCACTAATTTCGTTTTTTAAGCCGGCCAGCGGCAACATTAATGGATTGTGATCCGACATATATCTTGGCGAGATTTCAATACTCAAGGTGCTGATCAAAGGTGAAGAAATAAAAAAGTAATCAATTCTGGTAAATGACTTATGAGGATCAGAGAAAAAAGTATATACAGCTTGCTTGGGGTTCAGCTCTGCCCAGACATCAACTAAGCCATGGGTTTCTGCCAGATTTAGCATGGCTTGAAACACCTTTGGTTTTCTCCCAGAATATCTCCAGTCTCTCTTTGATTGCCAGCAGGTAGGAAGATTTAAATAAAAATCTCCACAGAGTATGATGGGAGTCGGCAAGTGAGATAGTTCCCCTGTCAGCCAGTTTATAACCCCCGGATCTTTCAAATTGCTACCATAAACAGAGCACAGCGTAAACTTGCCATTTGAAGCCTGCGAGCACCCAACAATAACCCATCTCCCAAGGCTGTCCAATTTAACTCTATCTGCCTGAATAGCAAGTCTATGGCTTGCCAGTACTGTAACACCTTTTACTCTGGCCCCCTGCGTTGTGGTCCCAATTATTGTATACCCAACTGAATTAAAAAGATGTTTCTGTCCCATCTAAATATGAGTCTCTTGAAGACAGACCAGGTCCGGGCCCAAAGACCGTAGCCCTAGTGCAACTTTCTGCTCTTTGCCAGATTGTTCAAGCCACAGATGTTGACAGACATTATTTTAATTTTGTTTGTATTAGTCATCCTAACTCTATGTTTCTTTTAGCCTCTCTCCATTCCTGTCTCTTTCCAATTCTTTTTCTACCAATTTTACTATTTTTCCCAATGAAATACATTTGTGACCAGTGCCTTACATCAAACTGACCTTTTGTGCCCTTTGTGCCCTTCCCTTTACTTCTCTTTGGTGCCCCCTCCCCCCGGCCTCCTCCCTTATTGAGCAGTCGAGATGACTCTGCATGATGGATGACAAGTGTGAGGTCCAGCCCCCCCGCCCTGAGAAAAAAAAACAGCAAAAAACATAGAAAGGAATCTTAAGCATGCAAAAATGTGAAAGGGGTCCTAATATCTTAATCTAGATGGAAAATGTTTCAATACAAATCGGAGTCTTAAGAATAGTCAGATCAGGTACTCTGCTTCCGTTCTGTAATTTCCTTTAAGAACTCCCCCGTCTTGACTTAAGACAGAAAGACTCTTGTTCTCCCCTCGACGATAACCTTCAATCTGGCCGGGTTCATTAGATAGACTTGGGCGCCTAATTGTTGTAATGGGGAGATCATCTGGCGCAGGCTCCATCTTCTCTCAACCATTGCGTGGCAAAAGTCGGGTTCATAGAAAAACTTTACCCCGTTAACCTCTTTCTGCGAATTAGGTCTTGCTTTGTCATAAACCATCTGTCTTAGTATGAAGTTTCCAAAAAATACCAAAAAGACTCTGGGTTTGTCGTTGGAATTGCCCTCCCCCCGTGTGGCGTTTTTATTAAAGGGAAACCTATGGGCCCTTTGTATTTCCATGTCCCAGTTCCAGGCAGACTCTAAGGGAAATGCAGCTTGCAGTAGTTTTACTATGTATCCTCTGGGGTCTTCTCCCTCAACCCCCTCCGGAATCCCCAGCAGTCGCAGATTATTACAGCGTTGTCTGTTCTCCTGGTCCTCCAGTTTGGACATTACGTCTTCTAGGCATGCCTCGTGCGAGCTCCTCTGTTCTTTAGCCTTCTCGACCTCTGCCTCCAGAATCTCCGTCCTTGCTTCCACCATTGCTACCTGGTCACCGATATCAGTACAGGCTTTATTGAGTTTCCTCATCCCGCTTTGCAGCTTCTTGGCGGCGACCTTGGCAGAGAGATTGTCTGAGCGCACTTCCTCTTGGAATGCCTTTATGGAATTTAGGATACATGCAAGAGTGGGCATGTCCATTTCGCTGCTGCCCCCAGGGGCTAAATCGTCCTTCTCAGGTAGCAGAGTGCTAGAGGCAGGTGAGAGAAGGCTGGGAGAGTCACTGTAGTCCCATTTTAATTGATTCCTTTTTCGCCTAGATTGCCTCTTCCTCATTACAGTATCAGCGGCTTTACTCTGGTTTTTCTCCCCCTCACTATCGATCTCGTCCGATTGCACATCCTCTGCTGAAGAGGAGCCTTCTTTTCCGGAGCCCGAGTCAGACAATGATCCATCTGATACAGAGTAGAAATTATCAGTGTTAGGGTCTGGTTTTGTGGTGGTGGGTCCACCAGAGTGCCCTGTCTGCCAGATTTCCTCCCTGCTCCTGAGTTGCGATCAAAGCTGTGCTCAGGTCTGTTAGTGGCTCATTTCCTTCATTTAATCCACTTTGCATAGGGTCCTGGGCCGCTGTCATGGTAGCCGCCGGTGTTTGCGGGACTGCATCTGCAGTGGAGACTTGGGGGGTACTGAAGGCGGGCTCTCTAATGTTTGCACTGCCCCCCTGGTTAGCTGGACTTGCGGGTCTTACAACAGGAACATGACTGCTGATACAGAGGGAGTGCCTTTGCATTACTGGGTTTGATTTGGCAGTCTTTTTGATAGCCCCCAAGTCCCTCTTACCTTTCAGCGGCGGGTCTACCTTCCCTCCCTCTTTCGCTCTCTCAGCTTGCATCGCGGGTGGTTTGGTTTTCGTTTTCTGACCCCTCGTGGTCATCCTTATAGTCAGTAACAGGGTCTCGAGTTTCACAGCTGCTTTTCCGGATCCGAGCTCAGGAGCAGCTGCCTAGCCGCCGATAGCCACTAGGATTGAGACTGTGGCGGTGAGTAAAGCTCGGTGGCAGAGTGGCGACCGGACACTAAGCTGCACTTCCCCGTAAAGCTTCACTCGCGAGGGGTAAAGCCTTCGAATTTATTTGTGCTCATTAGAATTAATGCTTCCGATCTCCGCTTTTCTCCGCTTTTCAGAAAGCGATCTGGCCGGCTAGCAGTCAGACAGCCCGTCCAGTGCTCCGTACACGATGCTGCTCCGTGAACGATGATGGTCGAGCATCTGGAATCTCCCAGCATGCAATGGGGTGGGTGGCTGGTTTTACGGCTCCTCACACGGCCTCCATCACTACTCCCGGCGGGAGAATTTTCTGTTGTCAAACGTTCAGCGAACTAAGCCATCTTTTTGGTTATGTAGCGAAGTAAAAGTTGCCCATAGCAGTTGCTGGAGTAGCAGTATTAACATTAGGCTCCCCTATACTCCCAACTCTGTCTGAATGCGCCTTATTCATTCTAGCCCATTAAAATGTATGATACAAGGTTTCAGGGAGGTATCACACACTTGATCACCCTTAGTCTTCACTCAGAGGATTAGATTGGTCAGTGAAGTTGAAGTGATTTATAGAGCGCTGTGACACCAAGCGGTTTCTTGGCGCTATGGGTTGACAAAACTGAGGGGACACCAGAGGATTACTGGAATGGGAATGCTTGGGAGAAAAGGTGGGTTTTTAAGGCTTTGCGAAAGTCCAAATAGACAGTAATGGACCTAATGGTAGGGGGGGAGGGCATTCCAGAAACGGGGGGCAAGGGTAGAGAACCTCATGCCACCGAATTTATTCCTCCTGAAGCGAGGGACGTTCAGGAGAGCCTGAGTGGAAGAGCGAAGGCTTCTACTGGGAACATAGGGACAGATCTTTGAGTTAATAAAAGCTGGGGCCGCGCCAGCTAGGGCCATGAAGATCAGGCAGCCCATCTTGAATAGAGAAAGCTGCAGGATGGGCAGCCAGTGAAGGGACTTAAGCAGAGGGGTGATGCGATGAAACTTAGGAAGTCTGTAAATGAGACGCGCTGCTTGATTTTGGATTAATTGTAGGCGCTGAAGTTCATATGCCGGGATGCCTACATACAGGCCATTACCATAATCAAGGCAGGAAATGATCATGGCCATGATGATGAGTTTAAGGGCTTTGGGGGAAAAAAAATGGGAGATTTCACGTATGATTCTGAGGGACAAAAAACAGGCTGAAACGGCGGTGCTGATCTGAGGGCGCATGGTGAGGTCATGACTGATTTTGATGCCTAAGGTTTTAACAGAAGCAGAGGGTAGAGGAGGGGGGCCAAGGGCAGGTAGGCAGAAGGCAGGGGTCCAGGGGCTGGAAGGGCCACTGGTAAGGACCAACTCCGTCTTATCCGGATTAAGTTTGAGATGATTGCAATTCATCCAGTCATAGATGAAAGTAAGTGTAGTTTGGAACTTGAGGATAGAGTCGGGGGAAGAAGAGAGATTGAAAACAAGCTGAAGGTCATCGGCATAATTAAATACCGAGACCTCCATGTTTTGCAGAGCGACTATGAGAGGACAGATATAAAGGTTGAAAAGAGGGGGAGAAAGAGAAAACCCTGGGGGACCCCACAGAGAACAAAACAGATGGGGGCAGAAAAGCCCTCTAGCTGGACGGCCTGCGTCCGACCCTGTAGGAAGGAAGCGAGCCAGGCCAGGGCTGTCCCCCGAATGCCGGCACGCCGACACGGTCGAGAAGGATGGAATAATCTACCGTGTTGAAGGCGGCGGACAAGTTGAGGAGGACCAAGGCCTGGGGAGCGTTGAATTGTGGTGTGTGTGAACCTCATATTTCCCAACTAAAAAAGCAGTGGACTGCAGGACGGTGGGATGAGATGACCAAGGTTCAGGATGGACTGTTTTCACAAGGAACAAGGTCAGTATTGATTTGCATTTGGTGAGCCTCTCCTTGAGTGGTGCAGTGGGTGAGATACGATGGGTGGGAATGCTACTCTGAGCGATTACCACTGGTTAAACTATTTTCAAGCATTCTTCAAATAACCTTTTGGTTGTTTGATTGCCAGTAGTATGCCTGGACACCTGAGACTGGCACAGCTTTCCAAACCTACTCCTGGCAATGTTTGTGAATTCCAAAATGGAGTACTTTGATGGGTGAAGATTTACACCTTTTCTGGTATACTAGTCACTATGTAATTTAAAATTCTGCTAAAAAAAATTAACAATTTAAAAGCTTTTAATGAAATGAGAATGACAAGAAATACTGGCGCAGACATAGCATACCTGACTCATAGCTCACAGACACATCTATCAAGTGAAAAATGCATTTGGGGGGGTTTCACACCCCAAACACACCCTTACAGCTATGCCTCGGCTCGTCCCACCTAGGCCTGGTAGTCTTCCCTGAGAGCCCATGACTATGGTTACATACAACACAACGGCCTGGTTGGGTCAGCATTTACTAAGCCTGAGTTGCAATTAGAGATGGGGGCACCAGCAAATTAATAGGAGGAGCCAAGCCAGAGCTGAGCCTAGGGGTCGGTTTGGCTGTAAGAGTCCATGCACGAGCAAAGCAATGAAAAACGTTGGCATGTGAAATAAATGTTGCGTAAAAATATGATGCGTTCTCTGCAAAATTAGAAAAGTCTATTTCTTTAACATGCAGAAGTTTTTTACTGTAGTACACCTTAGTGAATCAGATTATAGCACTGCATAGATGAACATTTTATAAAAGTGCTAAGTTTTTAAACATGAAAGAAACATTAATCGCTCCCCTCCCAATGACAATGCTATTAGTGAACTATGAGGCAAGTCAGTAGTCAGGTAAACCGCAAACGTGGACTAGATTCTTACTGCATATGGAGCAATGTCAAAGTGTACAGGTGCATCCTTAACTCACATAATACAGTAACAATTAAAAAAGAGGTCTGTGAGATAAAATGACTAGGATTACACAATTTGGACAAGCAGGGAAGCCGGTATTGATTCCAGGTTATCTGTTTTCACATTTTGAAATAGGGCCATCAGTGTATTTCTTCATCTCTCACTCTCTCCTGTTTTACATCAAAGGTCACTGTTTTGTCTTTCATTCTTGTCAGAAAAACCGACACAGGCATAGCAGGCCCGACTCAGGGCCCCCAAACCAGACTACCAAGCCAAGAATACGTTTTTTGGGGGGGTGTCAGAAGCAAACACCCCCAAGAAGCTACCTACGCCCCTGTCTTTACTTTCGGATTCCCCCTTTATTCGAACTTGGGCGGGTCGAGGACTCCAGTCGATGTCTGTTTTCATGTTACTCCACCTCTGAAGGTACTGTTGAACCATGTCATGTGAGGATTGAAAGGAATCCCTGGGCTTCTGAGAGAAAATGAAGTTATTAAGCAGAGCACGGCACTGAGTGATCTTCAGAGGGGAAGGAAAGAAGGGAGGCTTTGGGGACAAGGACAGCTCAAACATGAGTTTAATGCGTTAGACTGATGGAATCTGTGTCTGTGATAAAAAAAAAAGCAAAATAACGGGGAATCTGCTTCATTCATTGTGTGCCCTAATCTTCGGGGGTTGTTTAAAACAACGACGCTGTAAAGCCTTTGCATGGCTCACTTTTATTCTGCATAACTGTTGCCTTGGTTGCAAATGGCAGCAAAGTCTTTAATCTCCAAGCTATTTTTAGAAGTCTTCGGGTTACATAAAGGTCTGTTCTTTCACATAATATATCATCTTCAACACATAAGAGCTGGGCCAGCGTAACATCGTGTGAGTATGCAATAATTGTGTATCACAGAAATGCTGAGATCTTTACAGAGGGGATGAAACATCATGTCGCTGTGCTGGATGTGGCACGACAAACAACTGAAAAGAATGAAGGAATGTGCAGAAAATGGTTGATTTCATGTAAATCATGAAACTAGGGGTATGGCACTCTAGTTCATTATTTACATTGACTCCCATACGTAATGTAGTAAGCAAATTATGCATGGGGTAAAATATTTCATTTTCTTACCAAATATCTCCATCATGCTTCATCCTCACAGATCTTTACTTCTTCTGGCATGCTTGCACCTTAAAGACAGGGGCACTGCTTGCTTTTCATAAGTATTTCCTTTTCTAAGTACCTCTCCTGCTGGTTTGTTCCACAAAGAGAGCATCTCTTCGCCACTACCGGATTTTCTACCAGGCACTATCCATCAAGAAAGTTGAATGGCTGAGCAGCTGAGCAGATGGCGATATGTAAAGACTGAGGATGCAGGGTAGGAGTGGAAGCAATGGAGCCTGTTTGTAGGTACCCAGAGCAGTGTCCCTTTATCCCTTTTCATCTTCACAATTATTACTTCTTAAAATGCCAAAGTCTAGAGCACAGAAGGCATCCGGGAAAGCTGTGAACCACAAGCACAATCATGCTAGCCAGTCAGAAAGTAGGTTATAATTAGTCTTCCAGCCACTCACCGCTATGCAAGTACAGTGATCCCACACTAATTCATCAGGGAAGCTCTAGAGCCGGAAGATGATAAAACCACCTCCCAGTTAGAAGACCCAGCTGGAGGGTGCTTGGACACAAGCTGTGAAGAAAAGATAGGGAAAAAACTGAACAAAACATTTGGTGAAGTCAACACTTTGAGTAGCAATAGCACCTGTCATGCTCTCAAAAGTGACTTCAAAATATCAACCAAAAAGTAAGTGACGTGTCTTTTTGTGCATTGAAGCTGAAGAACAGCTCATGCAGCACATTCACCTGCAAAGAGTAATAATCATAAGTCATGGAGGCCCTTCTATTAAATCACTCGGACTACTAAGAGTATAAATGATGGTCATGGAGGAGCCTGAATGGTACACACACCAAATGATGTCATGATGGGAGGAATTCATCAATTGAGAATGTGCAAATAACAGAAACACTCCTCTCCACTTCAGTGATGTATCAAGAGGGCTAGAGGGAGCATTCTGAGGGGTGATAAAAAAACGCTTTAATGCGTATCTCTCTAGTCCTGAGCCATATCTTTGACCCAGAAAAATCCTTGATCTTGAAGGTCCAACACTCTTTTGTGTTTCTTATAAAAAATATTTATGGTTGTGGTGATGCAGTGTCACTATTTTTCATTTGCATTTAATGACACTCTAATATAGTGATACTCAGAGTACGCCCGGGGGCCGCTCGTGACCTTTGCATGCGCCCCCTGGTCGGAACAGTAGCAGGAGCTGCTGTTTACTTGCTGAGCACTCATTTTCAGAAAAAAATTTTAATTAAACGTGCAAGCATTTATATGCAGGTCAAATGAAGTAACTACTGTGGTGTCTTGCAACACTTAACTTTAGTTAATCTGCAAATAAATGCTTGTCAGCTTATTTAACATTTTTTCAGACCTCCTTACACAATCCCTGGCCTACCCAGGACCCCTCACCGCGACAGTGCGGCCCTCGGTCACACCACAGACGATACTTTCTGGTCCCTCTGGAAATTACGAGTACCCATGCTCTAATACATACAACGTATTATCATTGCTTTCATATACTCACGTGTAATTTATTATTTAGATTGATCATGATGAGTGATTTTGACATTAACATTGAACTATAGTTTCCTACTCCTGAGACACTATGCTGCTTTTATTTCTTCTCAAAGAGTTAATCTTTCCAGCAAGAACGTTTTTACTTTCCCTAATCAGAACCTTTATTTTCATTTCAGATACTATATTTGCTGAAACCTCCTGCTTATGTATTTTTCTGACCTTACCAGCTGCTTTAGTTTAGTATTAGGGAGCTTCCTGTCAGGGGAACTTAGGGGCATATTATCAAGGGGGGTTATCTCCGCTTTTTTGGCTTTAAAAGCCAAGAAAGCGGAGATAAAATTATCTCCCTATTACCTAGCTGTCGCTAACACCAGTTAGCGACAGCTAGTAGGAGATAGCGACCATCTTGGGCCCCACTTTGCATTTCAGTGATATTTATCACTAATGACATGCAAAGTGGGCGTGCCAAGATGTTAGCGACTGAAAACAGTTGCTAACATCGCTATCTCCTATTACCAACTTTTGGAGATATTCGCGCTAAGCGCGAATATCTCCAAAAGCTAACACCTGCCCTGAGCAGTTCTTAGCCATGTTATCCAATGGGAAGTGGATAACATGGCTAAGAGCATTAGCTCGGTAATGCATGAATATCGCTGACTTTTCAGCGATATTCATGCATTGCGGCGATTTTTATCGCATTTGCGATAAACCTTGGTAATACCAAGGTTTTTTTGCGGTAAAAATCGCCGCAGCTCAGCGGTAAATTTTTGTCTCTAACCAAGCAATAGCGATAATTATCGCTATTGCTTGGTAATATGCCCCTTAGTTCCTGATGATTAGCCTACTTTACCCTTAAATAACTAGACTTCACACTTGCTGTTTGGCTTGTTTGGATTATATTACTTCATGATGTAATCAGGTGATTATTGATTTATGACTAAACTGATCGATTTGAGGTGTAACTTTACTAAATTGTTAATTAAACTTTCATGGTGTGCAAATTCATTACTATCTTTAGTTACTGTGGGGCAAAATAAGCTTTATTGTCTTTGATATTTTATTAACTTGATGATGACAAGCAGTGGCTTAGCGAGCAGTGAAATAAAAAAAGAATAATAGTAACAAGAGTTATTATCATTTTATTTTTGTTTGCAGGACTCGGAGCCAGGTCGGGTGGGGTGGGCCTGAGCTTGCCACCATCAGAGAAGAGTGAGAAGTGGTTTGCAATCCCTAAGTGTGCATGCTGGTTTGCCAAACCATCATGCACACTTAGCATGTTCTTCATCGTCTCTGTTGCACAGCCCAGTGGAGAATATGCCCAGCCTCCCAGGCACTGCCTGAGCAGCCTTTTTGGCCAACCAGACCAATCATGACGCTGCTGATGACGGGTCGTGATCGGCTGGGAGAGGCAGGGAGACTAGGTGCTTCCGGTTCTACAGACGGAGGAGAGTCAGCAGCGGCTGTGACGGCAACAGGTAAGTTAATTTTTTATTATTTTTTCAGCAGAGGAGCTGCCACTGAGCCAAAGTCCATTTGCTCCAAAACTGCCTGCAGGTATGGCCGCTCTACTGAGCCGAACGCTTTTTCAGCATCCAGTGCCAAAAGCACAGCTGGTTCTCTCAGTCGTCATGCATTGCTGAACCTATGAACAATTATCAATGGTTGTATCTAGTGGACCTGTAGGACATAAAACCCGACTGTTCCAGGGTTATCACCTGAAGCATTACCTTTATTAGGCAGTTTGCCAAAACCTTCACCAGTAGATTCCCTTGTACATTAAGGGGGGAGATCAAGCGGTATGAAGAGCACTAATTTGGGGCTTTCCCTTCCTTGTGGATGAGGACTATTGTCACCTGTAACATATGCCACTGCAGTTACCCCAACTGTTTGGACTCATAGAGCATAGCTCGGATCAGCTTCACTACCTGACTTTAAATGCATTAAATACATTTCTGAGGCAAGCCATTGGATCCAGGTGCCATCTTACTTTTCATTTGGGTCAGTGCCTCCACTATATCTCCCTCTTGAATCGCCATCTCCAGATATTTCACCACCTCCTCTCTCAGAGTTGGTATCGGAATGTTCATGAACAAGCCACCCTTCACCTGCCAGCACTGCCACTTCTCCTGTGATACAACCTATGAAAGAGACCTCACCACACCCACCCACAAGACCAAGAACACCCCGCAACAGCTCCATTGTATCCTGCTCAACGCCCACTCGCTCTGCAAACACTCCATGGAACTCTTGGACACCATCACCACCCTCTCTAGGGAGGTTGCTTTCATCACTGAAATGTGGCTCAACCCCTCCTCGAAACCTGACATCACCACTGCCACTCCTGAAGGCTACATGATGAGTCACCGAGTCCACAGCAACAAACGAGTCAGATGCATGTCCATCATCTTCAAGGAAGCCATCAGATGCACCATTGCCAATGATGACCTCAGGCGTCTCGTAGAATACCTCAACTTCCTACTTCAAACTGACATGAAGACCACAATATGATGCACCCTCGCCTACAGACCCCCTTGGACCACCCAGACCTCAAGCAACATTCTAGATACCATCCTCAACATAATTGCCCCCTCAGCAATCACGTCCTACTTGATGACCTCAACTTTCAAAACTACAACCCCAACTATGCCAATTTAATCACCCTCCTGGATAACCTGCACAACATTGGTCTCACCCAAGTAGTCACCCAACCCGTGCACAAAGCTGGACACAAATTTGATAGTATCAAATTCTGCCACACCACAGACTCACGTGGACTGAAAACACTATTGTGCACTTGACCATCATCAATGGCCAGCACTAACCCAGGGCGGAGACCTCTGCTCCACCCACGGAGTGTACAGAGATTTGCCGACTCCGCGTTCCTTGGAGAAAGCGGAGAAGGCAAATTTCCGCACACTCTGCAGCGGAGCGGAGTTGTCCAGCCCCCGCTCAACCCTCCATATTATCAATTAAATCTACATTACGTACTATTAAATTTCCACCACTTACCTGGCATGCGATGTTCCTGGGCTGTACTCCTCCTCTTCCTTGCAGTATCGATAATCCATGTGCCCATGCATGTGCAATTCTCGCAAGAAATGCGCATGCACCGTTTTCTCAAGGATTACCTATCCTGCGAGGAAGAGGAGGAGGGCAGCCAAGGAATGCCGCATGCTAGTTAAGTGGTTCAAATTTAATAGTACGTAATGTAGATTTAATTGATAATATAGGGGGGTGGAGGCCGGTGGCGTAGCATAGCGGAGTTCCACAGAGTTTGTTTGCAACTCCCTAGACCTCCGCCTAGCCCTGCTACGTCCACTACGCCCGGGGTTACCCAGCACACCATCACCAGGCTTCAGATCTCCTCCCACCACAGCTTGAGCAAGGCCACCGAAACTGAGTGGTCACTGGCCCTCACCACCTCCCAACCCTAGGACTGATAGACTGATAGACCTCGACCAGGCCATGCAGAATATCAACCCAATGATCACCGACAGTGCCCACAAAGTCACCCCACTGAAATCTACAAAACCTAACAAGATCTCCAAACATGCCAGCTGGTACACCCCAGAACTCAGAACTACCAAGCGCAACTGCCAGCAACTGGAGAAACAATGGCGCTCCACCAAGAACTCGGCTAGCAAATCAGCTCTCATTACAGCCTCACCAACTATCCCCAGCCATCAAGGAAGCAAAGAAAGCTGCCATCACCACCTGTATCGACTCCGTGGCCAACCACAGAAAGGAACTCTTCAAAATAGTCAAAACATTCTCCAACTTAACAGCCATGGAGAACACCAGCCACCCCTCCCAGTAACTCTGCGACACCCTCTCAGACTACTTCCACAGCAAGATCTACAACATCTACAACATTTTCAACCTCTAACCCACCACCCTCAATTCCAATGATCTCAACATACCGGCAAACATCAGCTAAACCATTACCACCTAGTCTCCACTCACCACCCTGACCACCTTAGCCATCATGTCTTCAATCCACTGCGGGGTACCCATCGATCCCTGCCCCGCCACCTCTACAACTTTACAATGAACTCATTTAGCATGCAACTCACCAGCATCCTCAACCTCTCCATATCCACAGCAATCTTCCTGGACTTATGGAAACATGCAGACGTCTGACCCCTTTTAAAGAAAGCCTCCACTAACCCCAGCGATCTAATAAATCTCCCACAACATCCTCTTCAACAGAATCTACAACATAGGCATACAGCGAAATGCCTTCAGGTGGATCGCTTCCTTCCTTACAAGATGAACACAGAGCATCCTACTGCCTCCATACACCTGTGCTCCCAAAGACATCATATGGGGCGTACCACAAGGATCATCCCTCAAACCCACCCTGTTCAACATCTACATGACCTCCATCTCAGATGTCATCAGATCCCATGGACTCAGTATAATCTCCTATACAGACAAAATCCCAAATGATCCTCTCACTAACCAAGGACTCCTCCAACACCAAAACCAACTTCTGCAACGCCATGACAAACAGAGCCAGATGAGAGATAGCTGCCTCCAACTAAACTCCATCAAAACTGAAGTACTGATGTTGGGGAAGAACACCTCCACATGGGACCCCATATGGGGGCCTGCAGAACTCAGACCTACACCCATACTGACCGACCATGCATGCAATCTCAGCATCATCCTTGACAGCCAACTGACCATGAAACGACAAGTCAACACAGTCGCCTCCTACTGTTTCCACACACTGTGCATGCTCCGCTGAATCTTCAGATGAATCCCAACCAACACCCGAAAGTTTAGGTTAAATGTGTGAGTTGCATTTGTAGGGGTAAAGCGTGGGAAGTAAATTAAATATAATTAATATATTCTTAGTCAATTAGTAATATGTATTGTTTAATTGAATATGAATTATGTAAATTATTGAATTAATGTTTTTTTAAATTATATATTAGGTGTGGGTTGTTTGTTTTGTACGGATAAAGGGTGGAAAGGTATTAAATGTAATTGTTTGATTAGCAGGTAATTAGTATTAATATTGTAATAGATATTTAATTATGTAAAATGTGTAAATATTATGAATGTAAATATACATTTTAGTTGTGTAGTATGTAGCTTGTAGCGGTATAGAGTAGAATGTTGTGTAAGTAATACCAACATTAAAAAGAGTAAGATTTGTATTTTACAGTTTTTAAATTATTATTGTATGTGTTATTTGTGTTATGCTTTTTAATTGTAAATATTAATATTTTTATTAGTTGTATTGACAGTAGTTTTTGATATTTTTATAAAAATAATATTGTATTTCATTTATAATATGTATTAAACATTGTAATAAATAGGTAATTGTTCATTTAAAAATTGCAATTTTTCTTTTTTGTTATTTACTATAGTTTATTCATTTTACTTGAAGTGAAATAGTCTGTTTCTAATGCCACATAGAGCCAAGTGACAGTAGTGAATTTTACCCCTATGCCATCCAACATTTTCCCTACTGTTACACTGACTGGAGTCGGAAGAGTACATTTTTACCCCTCCGTAATCCAAAACTTTCCCTACTGTTATACTGACTGGAGTGGGAATAGTACATTTTACCCCTCAGCAATCCAACTCTTTCCCTTCCTTAAAAATTACTTGAGGCGGAATGGTCAATTTTACCCCTCCAACATCCAACACTTTCTCTACTGTTGCACTGACTGGAGTGGGAATAGTAAATTTTACCCCTCCACAATCCAATACTTTCCCTACTGTTGCACTCATTGGCTTGGGAATAGGAAACTTTACCCCTCCACAATCCAACACTTTCCCTACTGTTGTTTGGACTGGAGTAGGATTAGTAATGTTTACCCCTCCAACATCCAACACTTTCCCGACTGTTGTATTGAATGGAGTGGGAATAGTAACTTTTACCCATCCAACATCCAACACTTTTCCTACTGTTGAATTGACTGTCGTGGGATTTGTCAATTTTACACCTCCTGAGTTTGACACTTTGTGCCTCATTAAGATTTTGTATGGACTCATGTCCGCCTGACACCTTTGTGGAATCCGGACCGACTAAACTCCGGTCAGCGGTTCTGATCACAGTATTGGAAAAGGCTGCGGCACAAACTCCCATAGAGAAATGGGTGTTTTTATTAATCCCTGCACACATTGCAGGGATTGACAGGGGGGCACCGTAAGTGCTCCCCAGGTCCCCAACCGGAGTGAGCTGTTGCAAGGGGGCCCTGCTATGGTCGCTTTCCAACAGGCTTTTCATGTTGAAAAGACCGATGTGAAAAGCTTCTGGAAAATCGACATCGTAATCTTGATGGCAGCAACGTGATCCTTAAGGGATTACACGCCGGTAAGAACGGGCGTAAGCCAGTCAGAATGACTGCACAGTTCCAATTGTGACAACAATATCCGCAATACAGCGGTCGGAATTGAAACTGAAGATGTCGGTCCGAAAGCCTCCGACCTCAGTTTGGACGCTTTACGACCGACATCAAAATCAAGACCTTTGGGTTATGTTTATAAATTGGAGTTGAAACAGTATATGTATAAATGTTGTAGTTTTCTTTACACTGTTTACATTTATATTAATATGTTTCAGGATGTTTAAAATTATATTTATAATAATTAATGTTTTAATAGTTTATTTATTTGTTGTAAATTCTACATTTTCTTTGTTTGAGTTTTTTATTTGTAATTAAAATTGTTTGTTTTTTAAATATTTTGGGACCGATTCCGATTCGTTAAAATACCCTACGAATAATTGTACGGAGCGTATTTCCAGTACAAATCGTACACCTTCAACTTCCCCATACGTACGATCAAGTACGATCCCAACCCAAAGCAGATCTCTGTACTAATCGTACCAAGCACCGTACGACAAAAAAATACATACAAATTGTCTCCAGGTCACGCAGTACGCTACGTCCGTACGTAAACAAGCAGCATTTCCTGGCCCAGCAATACGATTCGTTACGACGACACTCCGTACGACCCTTTTTCTACGGCATCTGAAAACGTCCGTAAAAGCAGAGTCCGGCCCAAATCGCACCCCGGTACGCGATGTACACGCCATGAACGCCATTGTCGTTGTCTTCCCAGTCATGTACGCCTACGACCTGGTGCACAGAAACCGATGACGGTGCAGAGGTGAGTACAACGTACCGCAACTACGGAAGTGTACTTGTAGGGTACGTCTTACAAGCTCACCTATACCACCATTGCAATAGTGATACGAGCCGCACACACGCCATGAATGTTGAGGTACGGTGCGTCACACGCTCCCGTATGGCACCAGTGCAATAGTGATACGAGCCGCACACACGTCATGAATCTTGGGGTACGGTGTGTCACACGCTCGCGTATGGCACCAGTGCAATAGTGATACGAGCCGCACACACATCATGAATCTTGGAGTACAGTGCGTCACGCGCTCGCATATGGCACCAGTGCAATAGTGATAAGAGCCACATACACGTCATTAAGGTTGTTGTACGGTGCGTCACACGCTCGCGTATGGCACCAGTGCAATAGTGATAAGAGCCGCACACACTCCATTTATGTGGGGTACGGTGCGTGACATCTGAGGGGTGGGTGCAGAGGACTCCCAGCAGTGTCCAGACATATGAGGGGTGTGTGCAGAGGACTCCCAGCATAGGCCAAAAGTATGGGGGTGGGTGGATATGAATCCCAGCAGTGTCTAGACATATGAGGGGTGGGTGCAGAGGACTCCCAGCATAGGACAACAGGATTGGGGTTCGGTGGATATGAATCCCAGCAGTGTCCAGACATATGAGGGGTGGTGGATATGACTCCCAGCAGTGTCCAGCAGTATCGGGGTGGGTGCAGAGGACTCTCAGCAGTGTCCAGACATATGAGGGGTGGGTGCAGAGGACTCCCAGCATAGGCCAACAGTATGGGGGTGGGTGGATATGAATCCCAGCAGTGTCCAGACATATGTGGGGTGGGTGCACAGGACTCCCAGAATAGGCCAACAGTATGGGGGGTGGGTGCAGAGGACTCCCTGCATAGGCCAACAGTGTGAGGGTGGGTGGATATGAATCCCAGCAGTGTCCAGACATATGAGGGGTGGGTGCAGAGGACTCACAGCATAGGCCAACAATATGGGGGTGGGTGGATATGAATCCCAACAGTGTCCAGACATATGAGGGGTGGGTGGATATGACTCCCAGCAGTGTCCAACAGTATGTGGGTGGGTGCAGAGGACTCCCAGCAGTGTCCAGACTTATGAGGGGTGGGTGCAGAGGACTCCCAGCATAGGCCAACAGTATGAGGGTGGGTGGATGTGAATCCCAGCAGTGTCCAGACATATGAGGGGTGGGTGCACAGGACTCCCAGCATAGGCCAACGGTATAGGGTGGGTGGATATGAATCCCAGCAGTGTCCAGACATATGAGGGGTGGGTGCAGAGGACTCCCAGCATAGGCCAACAGAATGGGGTGTGTGGATATGAATCCCAGCAGTGTCCAGACATATGAGGGGTGGGTGGATATGACTCCAAGCAGTGTCCAACAGTATGGGGGTGGGTGCAGAGGACTCCCAGCAGTGTCCAGACATATGAGGGGTGGGTACAGAGGACTCCCAGCATAGGCCAACAGTATGGGGTGGGTGGATATGAATCCCAGCAGTGTCCAGACATATGAGGGGTGGGCGCAGAGGACTCCCAGCATAGGCCAACAGTATGGGGTGGGTGGATATGAATGCCAGCAGTGTCCAGACATAGGAGGGGTGGGTGGATATGACTCCCAGCAGTGTCCAACAGTATGGCGGTGGGTGCAGAGGACTCCCAGCAGTGTCCAGACATAAGAGGGGTGGGTGCAGAGGACTCCCAGCACAGGCCAACAGTATGTGGGTGGGGGGATATGAATCCCAGCAGTGTCCAGACATATGAGGGGTGGGTGCACAGGACTCCCAGCATAGGCCAACAGTATGGGGGTGGGTGGATATGAATACCAGCCGTGTCCAGACATGTGATGGGTGGGTGCAGAGGACTCCCAGCATAGGCCGACAGAATGGGGGTGGGTGGATATGAATCCCAGCAGTGTCCAGACATATGAGGGGAGGGTGCAGAGGCCTCCCAGCAGTGTCCAACAGTATGGGGTGGGTGCAGAGGACTCCCAGCAGTATCCAGATATATGAGGGGTGGGTGCAGAGGACTCCCAGCATAGGCCAACAGTATGGGGGTGGGTAGATATGAATCCCAGCAGTGTCCAGACATATGACGGGTGGGTGCAGAGGACTCCCAGCAGTATCCAGACATATGAGGGGTGGGTGCAGAGGACTCCCAGCATAGGCCAACAGTATGGGGGTGGGTGCAGAAGACTCCCAGCAGTGTCCCGACATATGAGGGGTGGGTGCAGAGGACTCTCAGCATAGGCCAACAGTATGGGGGTGGGTAGATATGAATCCCAGCAGTGTCCCGACATATGAGGGGTGGGTGCAGAGGACTCCCAGCATAGGCCAACAGTATGGGGGTGGGTGGATATGAATCCCAGCAGTGTCCAGACATATGAGGGGTGGGTGCACAGGACTACCAGCATAGGCCAACAGTATGGGGGTAGGTGCAGAGGACGCCAAGCAGTGTCCAACAGTATGGGGGTGGGTGCAGAGGACTCCCAGCAGTGTCCAGACATATGAGGGGTGGGTGCAGAGGACTCCCAGCAGTGTCCAGACATATGAGGCGTGAGTGCAGAGGACTCCCAGCATAGGCCAAAAGTATGGGGGTGGGTGGATATGAATCCCAGCAGTGTCCAGACATATGAGGGGTGGGTGCAGAGGACTCCCAGCATAGGCCAACAGTATGGGGTTGGGTGGATATGAATCCCAGCAGTGTCCAGACTTATGAGAGGTGGGTGGATATGACTCCCAGCAGTGTCCAACAGTATGGGGGTGGGTTCAGAGGACTCCCAGCATAGGCCAACAGTATGAGGGGGTGGGTGGATATGAATCCCAGCAGTGTCCAGACATTTGAGGGGTGGGTGCACAGGACTCCCAGCATAGGCCAACAGTATGGGGATGGGTGCAGAGGACTCCTGGCAGTATCCAGACATATGAGGGGTGGGTGCAGAGGACTCCCAGCATAGGCCAACAGTTTGGGGGTGGGTGGATATGAATCCCAGCAGTGTCCAGACTTATGAGGGGTAGGTGGCTTCTAAACCACCATTAGGCTACTAATCCGTTGCCTAGATTGACCGGTCTTTCCACCTCGGCATTTAGAGGCCTAAAAACGTTAAGGCATTTATTGAATGTCCTGATGATGGTCCCCATGATTAAGTAGCGGGACCGAGACGCCGTCGACCTGTCTTGCACCTTATACAAAACTTGATTTATATGTGATGTATATGTAATGGTGCTTCTTTCTGAAATTTCTGTACATTTGAATTTTCAACAGAAAACTTTACTTTTGCCTTAAAAAGCCCTTTCCTTGTTCTCCGTCAACCTTCTGTATTTGATCTGATAGTGTCTGGGTACAGGCTTGTGCCCCACACTGGTGATTTGTTGAAGGTACTCATTCTGTATGAATTAACTTTTCTTTGAGGAAATTTGAAGACCTCTGTCCGGCTGGATATGTCGCTCCAAATATAGATTTGATTCTGTCTATATTTATTGTTTCGCATATAACTTGTATGCATGGGACCGTTGTTGTTCTAAAAAGTATACTCCCCGAGGTTCGATGCTGACTGAATTGGGGTCCCTTGTTGTTCTTAACATGAATAGGCACACAGGCACTGCCCAGTGTGAGTATGCACAAGACAAATCATGTATCCATGTCCAGTGGACACATGTAGCAGACACAGTAAAAATACAAACTATGCCTGGGAACAATACCACAGAGGCAGACCCATGCTGAACCCACATAGAATAGGCACAGTGTTGGATGACACACATGATTAGCAGGCCAGGGTGTATCAGGGGACTGTAGTGGGCACACTGATCCAAGGGTCTAGAAATAGCTGACTGTACCATGAGTAACCATCATGGCACTATACATGTCTCACACTGATGTACATCGTGTCTGAGGACACAACATGGGTCATGCATGCTTCAAGGGTGTGCATTTGAAACCTCACACTCCTATGTTGAGACTCTTCATCAGTGCAAACAAATATGAAGCCCAAACACAGTGCACAGGTCATGGCACAGGCAAGGTCCCAACCCATGTCACAGACCACCCTCCCACATGATGCGGAACTCAATGTGCAGTCTTATTTTCTTGCACTCTAGATGAGCATGTGCAAATGTGATTACGCACAGACCAGGGGACACATGTTAAAGATGGGAAGGGATGAAAATGAGCACCAGGTGACTATGGGGAATCGAAATGACACTGCACATATAACCTGTCTGACCAGACACCCCAACTGTGGGAGTGTAGCCAGGCTTCAGAGCACTTCAAAAAGCAGGTGACACAAAACACAACAAACAGCCATGTACCTACCCCCTCCTAGCTGCTCTCTCGCCTGCAACTGCCTATCGAGGTCTGGAAAGATGACTGCCAGGACGCGGAGCACGTGGGGGGGTGAGGTGACGGCTTCCACCATGCCGGCGTGGGGGCTCCATGTTCAGCTGGACCCGGGCGATATGCCGGGTCCAGCACTGGATGTCTTGCCATCTCTTCTGGATGTTGCGCAGCCACCGGCGATGGCCCCCCACAGACCTGACATCCCTGAAAATCTCCAACCATATTTCCCCCTTCTCGTAGGCAGTTACCTGTCAGGAAGACAAAGTGAAACAACATCACTACACCTGCTCCATGTCCCAGACACACACACTTGAACACCATTGATAATGTGAACAGGGCATAGGATGGTGACAGGACTTGCATCATTGTCCATGTAAAATAGGCCTGTGGGCAAGCCCCAATGCACTACATGGCATTGAACGGCAACTGATGGAGTAACAGGTTCAACAGACTCACAGATCATGGCACACACTGAGCAACACATGCAACTGCAGGGTTTGGGACATCACGTGCCAAGCAGTCACATATCCCACTCCACTTAAGAACCCTCAGCAGACCAGACAGATACACCCTGGCACAGATCACTCGCCTGTAACTGACAACAGCAGATACAACCCTCCCTTAGCACATGTGACACTTGACAATGGTGTGTCACAGGTGTCGTGCTAGCTTTGCTAGTCAGGCACACAGCACTGCTTACTTTTCACATCAGATGGCTAGAGCTTCTGCATATGCCATGCAGCAGTGGTGCAACACATCACGTACACACTCACCCAGATGATAAGGAACATTCACACGCTTCAATGTCCTTGAGGCTAAACACATCATTTGGACAATCTCACCACAGATCCCCTCAAGTCATAAACATCTCTAAGTACAGTCACCTTTCACTCCTGGGGGATCACTGTTCCACCCCAGGACAATTGATAATAAAGCCACGAAGGTCTGGCATGGCTAAATGTGTCATTCACTATACAGTGAATGTCACAGTAAGCACAATGCAAGTACGGAGTGAACACACATGAACTACATCATGCTCTGCATGAGGGACACCACCATGTATACCCCCGGGGCTCACTCACAACCACATTGCATGTCTGTCCCACCAATACACAATGCCTTTTGGGACACTCACACAACAGGTGCACACTCAAAGCTAGTGCAGTCAGAACTCACCTGCACCTCTGGTCTCCCATACATCTTGCTGTACTGTAGTAGAAGGGCATCCTGCAGGGCTTGGTTTTCCTCCTCACTGAAGGCTGGGTCCTCCACAGTACGAGCCATCATGATGTGCCAGAGGATGCAGAGACAGCAGCAGTGTGGTCCACTCCAATGTTGTGCAAGCAAGTGCTCTCTCAGGGCTTCATGCAGCCTTAAATCAGTGCTGCTGAGGGGCTCTCAGTTCGAGGAGTACAGAGTGATAGGTCAGATGTGTTTGCATCGTACGTTTCCTCCAATCCCTTTAAACATAGGGCTCAGACAATATTTGCTTCTTTCAAAATTTGAGCTTCAGCTCCACAATTAATTTGCAACATTGAATATTTTTGCCCAACTGACTTTTGCAGGGCACCTGTAGCACACACTCAAATCTCAGTATCCATGACAACCAGGATGCATTCAGGGCCTACTACTCGTCCCCTAGGTGTCCCCTTAGTTTTTTAGAGATCCACACACTTGTACGGTGCGTTTCACGCCCTCGCGTATGCCACCATTACAATAGTGAGACAATGAGCACAAACGCACGGAATGTAGGGGTACGGTTCGCTCGCGTATTGCACAATTGCAATAGTGAGACGATACGCACACACGCAATGTAGGGGTACGGTTCGCTCGCATATGGCACGATTGCAATAGTGAGACGATGCACGCCCACGCACGGAATGTAGAGGTACGGTGCGTTTCACACACAGATGCCAATGCAGGGGTACGGTGCGTTTCACATACTCACGTATGGCACCATTACAATAGTGGTATGAGGTGTACACATGGCAGGGATGTAGGGGTACGGTTCAAACAAGGATGTCTATCAAGTTCTTGTCATTGCATACTTACACGAGCAGGCCCTAGGTGTGGCAGGCAGTGATATAGCACAGAGCATCTGATCTTGTTGCACAATCAATGTGTGATGACCTGTTGACACTTGTCATGTGTGATGGGGCACTATGTGGTACACATCACCTTTACACTTGTCCCATATGTATCATTATGCACCACAATAACACTGGGATGGCAGAGTCATCACTATGGGAACCTGTCTCATGATGCCAGGGACCGGGGCACTTTGACACTTGACATTTCACCCTCAGCATGACCCTATGTGGCAATGTCATGTGTGTGTCATGTTAAACATTGAGCTTGCTGTTTGTGTTCCGTAGACTACATCTGCTGTTGGTGCATCTAACATGGGGCTGTGTTGAGATGGGAATGGTTTCACATCTACGCACACCATGCCACATGTGCATTCCCACGGCTTTTGGGTCAGATGGCATCATACATCATTTGTCCCCAGGCATACATGTCTGCATTGTGACAATGGTTGTGTTGTTTTGTTGTCTCATGCACACCTTAATCGCAAAGTGTTTGATATGTACATTTGACATTCCATGTGACCTGTGAGTGTGCCTTGCAGTCAGCTGTCTGGATGGGAAGACAACCTTCCACTGCATGTTTGGTGACGTGTGTCATTCCAGTGATATTTCGGGCTGTTCATTCAGACCAGTCAAGCAGCTCATTTGAGGGCATGTTATGTTTATTTGACAATCCACAGGTGTATCATGGTTTTCGTAGGCGTGCCAGCAAGCTGGCATATGTGCCTTGGATGCATTGCACACGCCACACTCCATAGTGACCTGATGTCTAGTAGCAGTTTTGAATGTGCTATGTACATTGACATCGATGTTGGCTGACAGTTATTCTCCATTCTTCCAAAATATGTCCTGCAGGGCACCGCCTCTATCAAGGCCATTTCAAGACTTGGCTACCATGAGGGAACGTGCCTGCATCTGCCGTTAAAGATTCACTCGACAGCTGATTCAGGACTTGACGAACAGGCTGTAACCATATCTCCAATTGCAACACAGGTATCCTACTGTGCTGACCCCCAAGCTAAAGGTGATGGCAGCCCTCCCTTTTTTTACTTCAGGTACGTTTCAATTAACCATAGCTGATGTGGGTGGGATGTCCCAAACAATGTTCAGCCGTGTCCTGTGTGATGTTTTAGCAGCCATGTTGGAGCACATTGATGAATTCATCAAATTTCCTACTCCTGAAGAGTTGACAGATGTCAAGGGTGAATTCTATGCCCTGGGAGGGATGCCACATGTGATTGGGTCAATTGATGGGACAAATGTGGCTTTGGTGCCAGCACAGGCTCAGGAGCAGGCTTACCGCAACAGGAAACATTATCATTCAATAAATGCCCTGGTGGTGTGTCTTGCTAACATGCTGATTTCCCATGTTTGTGCACGTTGTCCAGGATCGGCACACGATGCAGTCATCATGAGACGTAGCAGGGTGCCACGTATGATGCTGCAGCTGTGCAATGATCGGGCATGTCTTGTTGGTGGGTAAACTCTGTTTGTCCTGTGTGTTTCAGTATCTTTTGCTCTGACGGCATCTCCTGACCCACTTACTTACATGATGTATCTTTGTAGGTGACTCGGGATATCCCAACATGCCATGGCTAATGTCACCTCTGCGCAACCCCAGGACAGCTGCAGATCAGTGGTACAATAATGCACACGGGCAGACCATGCGAGTGATTGGGCTGGCGTTTGGCCTCCTGAAGAGCCGATTCCGGTGCCTCAATAAGACCGGCAGATCCCTCCCATATGCCCCGGCCAAGGTCTGTAATATCTTCATCGTGTGCTGCATGCTGCTACGCATGGCAGTTGAGAAGGCAGTGCCACTCATCCTGGATCCTGAGGAGCAGGAACATCCACCCGTTGAGGATGAAGGGCTTGGTCACGATGCAAGTGATGAGGAGGAGGAGGAGGATGATATCCAGAGTCAGCTCATACACAACTTCTCATAATTGTGAGTCACTGGGAATGAGTGTGCAAGCTTGTAGCATTGGGTGGCATGTGTTGCAATGTGTGTGTCGAGCTGACTGTATGCAAATTAACTTTGATGTGTGTTGTGATGTGTCACGCAAGTGCTGATGTCATGCCACACAGAAATGCACAATGACTTAGTTTGAAATTTACATGTGTACTAAATTGTGCAAGGATTTTTTAATGGTGAGCCCTTGTGTGTCTGTCATTCCCAGGTTTCTGTGCCTGTTGTCTGTTCGTGTCATCTTAGTCCTCCTGCCATTCCTCATGATGATTGCAACGTAGGCCGAATCAGCGTTCCATGCACAGACATGTGTAAATGTCAGTTCAGGTAAGAGATCAAAACAGGCTGTTTGGGGTTGGTATGGTTTGGGAATGTGTGGGAGCTGTTTCTGTGCATGTTGTAGAACCATCCATACATATCTCATCACCATGGTTCAAATTACATGTTGCACCACTCCCATGACAGGACAGTCACCCTTCTTGACAGTCATCTGTTGTGGGGTTTTGACTCTGGTGAAGGCATCAATGTGTGTAAACCTTGACCCTGACACATTGCGGATACCACGGCTTGACATTGTGTGGGACATCACAACCACAGGCCCTATGGGGAATTGTAGCCTCTCTGTGTGCAGCAGGATGTGTTTGGCTCATCCACTTAATCTTGTGTGGCAGTACAGTTTGATTTACAATCAACCATGTTGTGAAGGTGTGGGCAAGCGTATGTCCCACATGTTCTGTCCAATGTCCTGAGAGTCTGTTCGTATAGATGCATTGCCCCTTGTGCCAGTATGTCATGTCACTGTCACGTCGCTTCCTAACTACGTTGCAAGCCTTCATGGTAAGTTGATGTTAACTTTCTATTCCCATGATGCCAGGAATGTTGCGCTGAGGACTTCACAACGTTGTGCAGTAGCAAATGTCAACGCTTCCGTGGCACGTTAATCCCAGGATTCTATAGTGGCGTGCTGCATATTCTGGTCACAGTAGGGGTGGTTTTTGTGCCATTGCTCTTCATTACTCTATGTTGAGTTCTGGCTCAGCAGCTGTTATGTTAGGCATTTCAAAGACCAGTTGGATGAGCTTCTTAATGCTCTTGCGGGTGATGTGTAATTTCCCTTCTAGATCCTCACTGATTCCCAGGGGTAACTACGGATTAATGACTTTGTGTAAGTAGCACTGCAGCGCATTGGAATGTCTGTTTATTGGAGCCTTATTCATACACTGTGATTTCATTGATAACTGCATGGCTCTAATTGCCTAGAAGCAGCCTACAGAGCGTTATACCCCCTTCACTTACCTGCCAAACTCTGCTCCCTTTTATGTGTCTGTGTTCAATCCTCAGATCTAGTATCATTTTCATTACTGTGATCCCAACTAAGATACAGGTGTAACTGTTAAGGTATCGGTCCTGAGGTATTCTGTGATTAAGGGACAAGAAGTTTTGAAACCTTATGCTTGTTTACCTTTGTTTCAGATCTCCCTCCCTGCTGTTCCCTTCCTTTCCTTCCCTCACCTGATCAACCTTTTGAGTCTGTCATTTCTACTCAGACCAAGTGGGTATCGGGAGATGGACCACTTTGAGCATTGGACGTTTCCGAGGATTCAAGGATCCGACAGTCCCAGGCAGTCATGTGCAGATTGTTTCACCAGCATTACAGGTAAACTCATTGCATGACTGCTATTTTCTTCAGAGCAATGGCACTGGCCATGGAAATTGGCTAAAGCAGCATGGCCTCAACACAAACTTGATCCATTTGTGTAGGAAAAGTGTTCCCCACAGTACAATGTGCCTCATTGCTGTCACCGTAGATCTCTTGCCAGTTTGCATGCGTCATCTAAGGCATAATTTACAAAGATTGTGCATATGGGAGAATGTGTACTGTGGCAACATGCATGCAGTTTATCATGAATAATAATCCATAATGTGCATGAGGTACATGGTTGTGTATGTATTGTTGCAGCTTGCTACCCACAACGGGCAGGCAACACCTGCTGACGCTGTGTGTCCTGGGCGCAGCTTGGCCTTTTGGTGCCTGATCCTGTGCCTGTCATATTTGGTGATTGTTCTTCCATTTTCTTTCAGTGACCCATGAGTAACCAGAGGATGTATGACATTACCACGCATACCATTACCACGCATACCGTTACAACGCGGTATTTACAACGCATACCACTACAACACATAGCGCTTTGAGGTGCTGGATAGTGGTAAGTATAATTTTATATTCCAACTCCAGTCCCCGTGGATACTAGGGAAGGTGTTGGATATAAAATTAAACTTATTCCCTATCCTACGGCGCCCCCCAGCGCAATGCGTTGTAATGGTATGCGTTGTAATGCCTGCGTTGTAAGTGTAGTGTGTGGTAAAAAATGCGTGGTAACAGTTGTACACCGTTACCAGAAACTCCTTCCTTTCCATACACCTGTTACATTGTGCCTTTAAGACCACCTTGTCTTTGTGTGCTAGTTTTTGCATGGTGTCGCACCCCTTCCGCCGTCATGTGCTCACTCATTCCTGCTGCTGCCTCCTCTGCGGCCCGCACCACTGAGTGCCCTGATTCTGCAACACAAACACCTCAAAGATGCTCTTCCCTCCCTCCAGCCATTCTTGATGCAGGCAGCAGCTTGTCAGTGGCACTGTTGCACCACCTCCGTGCCAAAGGCAGGACCGTCAGCGCCTGCAAAGTGCACAGTGCAAGACCCTCTGGTCCTTATATGATGCAGGTAACACAACAGACTCAACAGACTCATGCTCCAGCTACTCTCCAAACAGTGAACACCAGACAATCATCTACCTGATATCAGGAAACCCCTAAGCGCACCCATGACAGCTTTGCAGGCTGTGTGTACAACTCCTACTGCCAACACCGTGCTGCCCCGCATAACAGACCATGTCCGTACAACCAGGTGATGTGCCTCCTAATGCACACCAGCTACATCCAGCAGCACGCCATTGGACTCTGTTACCTCCTCAACACAACAGCCCCACACATTGCCTTCATTACAGTAACCTGGTTGAACGCATCCTCAGCACACTACTTCAACATTGCCATCACAGACGGATACGAGATCACCCGCTGGGATCGCACCAACAATCCAGGAGGATGAATTGCAATTCTTTCTGAAGTACACCCTCAGAGTCACATACAACACCAAGGACACACTCAGCACTGGCTAACATCTGCACTTCAGGTTTCACACCAACCCCCTGGCCACCCTCCGTCTAACTATCATCTACAGATCTCCAGGCCTACACCCACAATTCTGCAAAGCCATCGACAATTATATTCATAGTCATTTATTGAGTGCACATCTAACCCAACGGGGTGTCCCAATGCTGTAGTGTGCCAAAAATGAGGCAGCATACGGAGGAGCAACTAATCAAGCAGGGTAAGTAGCCAGGTGTTAAGGGCTTTGCAAGACTCACAGTCAGACAGAATCATACGCAGCAAAAGAGGTAGCTTAGTCCAACATTGGGTGCTTCCTACCTGAAAGGTTTCACCTCTTGATCTAGGTTTTGCAAACCAAGGACCAATGAACAAGTGCTTGTCATTGGAACATAGAGATCGTGATTGACAATATGGACAGAGGGTCCTCCTAAGGTAGACCGGACCATGGCCTTGTCCTGCCCTGAAGGCGAGTTTCAGCGCATTGAAATCTATTTGTGTAGCCATGAGCAGCCAATGGAGTAGTCTAAGATACGGAGAGATATGTTGCCAAAGTGGGACTCCACATACCAGGCGGGCAGCAGCGTTTTGGACCGTCTGCAGTATACGGAGCAAGCCTAATGTGAGACCCATGTATGAGCCTTTTGCGTAGTTGAAATGGGAGGTGATCAGTGCGTGATCCGCAAAAATGTAGAGGTAATTTTTGAGTGGCTCAAAATTTCACACACACACAGCATTTAAGGTGAATAGAAGCAGAAGATCATCAGCATATGGTATGATTTAGACTTCAGACATGGCAATCGATTCAGCCAGCGGGGTTAAATAAATATTGAAAGTCAGAGGGCTCAGAGCAGAGCTCTGCGGCACGCCCCACTTCAGTGGTTAGACTGGGGAGATGAATGGATAGGTACGGACATGCTGTGTGCGGTCAGATAGTAAGGTCGATATCCAGTTCAGCACTGAGCCCCCCACACCTATGGTCTTAAGGCGGTTCAGAAGAATGGGATGGTCAACGCTGTCAAATGCTATAGACAAGTCTGACAGCACCAACACCGCCTTGGAACCTCCGTCCACCCGTATAGAGTCTGACATTTCAATGAGGGCAAACTCTGTACTATAGCCAGGATGGAAGCTGGATTGTGAGTCGTGAAGGAGGCTATCACCTTCAACAAAGGCCATCAGTTGCTCCCAGAATACATTCACTGAAATCATGGCCAGAGCTGGTAAAAGTGAGTTAGGTCCATGATTGCAAGGAGATTCAGGATCTGCGTTGTCTTTCCTTAAGATGGGCAGGAGGAACGTGTGTTTCCATGCATCCGGATTGGAGCACTATCTGAGGGAAAGATTCCAGATGCCGTTTAAATGGTGATTGTGAATCTTAGCAAGGATGTTGTATTGCTTGGCGGGCAAGGGGTCAGTAGGGGAACGGGATTTACACATCTGAAATTCGAGCAGAGACGGAAGCACCCGTCGAAAGCGCTGGAGGGACGACGCTGGAGGGACGCGGCAATACAGGCTTGAGTTTTACCAAGGCACCAAAGGACACGTGATCAGCTGACACGGGGTCCTATGTATGGTTGCCGGTACATCCAGATGTGGCAATCATAAGGTCCGTGATATACATATAAGTAACCCCAGACTGCCCTGATGAAATTGCTGAATGGATAGCAATGAAACATGTCGGCACTTTGAACTTATATGGTATATGAAAATCCATTTTTAATCTGGAAGGCTTGCAGCACCAGAATAAAAATAAACAGCTAGCAACCCTTACCATTAACGTTTTTTTAAAATTTTGGTTGCACTTAACACAGTACTTTATTTATTATTACTTGTTTTTGGGGTCATACGTGCACTGATACATTACTTATAAAGGTGCACTTTGGTATTGGCTATTTTCTTTACATACCACCACTAGTTTTTATGTCATTTTCTTCACACTTTACACAGAGAGTGACCGATGATGAGAAGTGGGTACACTGGACATTGTTAACCAGGAACCCCCTCGGGAGTTACGACCGTGAGGCGCTCTCTCTGTGCTCACATATTTCCTGTGGCACTGGGACATGTCTCTGTCTTTGCTTTAAATCTACTTCTCTGACCCATGAGTTTAGTATTAGTTAACACACTCAGAGGATCTAGATGACGCATCAGATTATCCCGGTTGGTCAATGAATTTTTGATGTAGTAACAGTAGGTAAGGCGTGTTTTGTTTACAGTGGTGGTGTTATCTGCCAACTCCTGGGTCCCCGGCGAACCTTGTCTCTCATTGTGAGACTGGCTCAGTTGTGGAGTGTGGGCATGGCTCTGAGATGTCTGATGGCAGGTGTCAGGAATGGGTGTGGCGGTTGGCGCAGATGTCCCTGATCCAGCTGCTGCACGGGTTTGGGCTCCAGAGGTGCCAGGTTGGTCGGGGTCATCCATGGAGTGGTGAGAGGCGTCGCTGTTGGTGGGATCAGGGTCCTGCGTAGCCTGGGACTGTGAATCATCTCCCCACTCGTTGGGGGTAGATTCAGCATGTTGCCCTGTGGGTGTGAGAGACAGACAATGTTAATACCATTTAATGCAACAACCAATTTTCATATACATTGTCATTGGCACTGTTACACCTGGTAGTTGTCTATTCTTTCGATTGTTCTCAGTGTTCACTTGTGGATGGGTATGTTGTGGGGTCAGATTGATCTGTGCTCAGGAGTCTTTGACATGGAAGTGACTATTTACAATGACTGGCACAGCCATGCATGTCAGCATGTCAGCGGGGATTTGCCAGTCATTGTGCTCCACAGCTATGCCAGCATGGATGCAAATCATTTATACTGCGGATCTCCATGGTGGAAAAATGGCACAGCTGCACCACACATCTGTGCCATAGCAGTGGCACATTGCTGGAGTTGTGTCGCTGGCGCAATGCAGCTCCAGCAATACTCTGTGCGGCCCTATCTGCACAATGCTGCGTCAATCCTTACGCATGCTTACAGCATGCACATGGTATGAGGCAGCATGTGCATTAAAGTGACTGAGTGAAATCTTTGAGATTTCACTCAGCCACTTTTGGTAGGTGTTGCTGCGCAGTGACAGCCACCCACATCCCACCCCCCCCCCGGACCAGTAAACCAACTTCTGGCGCAGGGCTTTAGAACGTGGCACATCTCCCAGATGCATCACCTTGTCAATACCCAGGCACCATGCCGCAACTTTTGTGCGTCTGCTGCGTCACAAAGGTGAAGCAATGGCGTCGTGCAAGAAGTGCGAGGGACGGAATCTGCACCGTGCATTTTTTGCATTGATGCTTCATCAGATCTGTATTTGTTTTGTTGTGTTACATGACGATTGTGACAGTGGGGCACTCCATTGCCTGTCCCAGGAGGGTATTTTTATGTAAGGGGTGTGTGTGACAGGCCTTGCTGGTAGTTGGAGTCTGATTTGCAACTTGGCGTCCCTCGTGGTGTGGCTGTCCACTCATGGAGCATGCTGCCATGACAGTGGTTGTGAGTTCCTGTCCAAGATAGCTGACTTTGTTGCCCTGGTGTTAGTGTTTGCACTGGTCACAGGAGTGCCTTGTGCTGCCTACACCAGGGCCCAGTGTCAGCTATCTTGTCAGTACTTTCCCAGCTCCCTGTGCATTGAGCATGGTGCATGGGTGTGTACCTGGGCCATATGGGATGAGTGTAATTGGCCATGGGCGTACACAGAAATGTTGATGGGGTGTCCACATTTATGGCTTCATCACAATACCCCTTGCACCCTCCTCCCCTCCCCCTTGCACCCTTCTCACCCTCTCCCTTGCACCCTCCTCCCCTCTGCCTTTCACCCTCCTCCCCTCCCCCTTGCACCCTTCTCATCCTTTGCCTTGCACCCTTCTCACCCTTTCCTTTGTTCCCTCCTCCCCCTGCCTTGCACTCTTCTGGCCCTCCCACTTGCACCCTTCTCACCCTCCCTCTTGCAGCCTTCTAGCCCTCCCCCTTGCACCCTCCTCCCCTCCCCCTTGCACCCTTCTCACCCACTGCCTTGCACCCTTCTCACCCTCTCCATTGCACCCTCCTCCCCTCTTCCTTGCACCCTTCTGGCCCTCCCCGTTGCGCCCTTCTCGCCTTCCCCTAGCAACTTTCTGACCCTCTGCCTTGCACCCTCCTCCCCTCTGCCTTGCACCCTTCTGGCCTTCTGGTGTGTTGTCAGTCTCTGTAGCTTAATGGGTATGTTGCAAAGGATGATGGTTTGTGGGCCCTTTTTATTGGTCCATTTTTGAGTGGGGCTTAGTTTGATTTTTTGGTGGGTGTGTTATAAGGGGTGGTTCAGACTTAGGCCCTCTGTTTACCTGTTTGGCTCTGGCCAGGACATTCATTTCCAATGGTTTGTGCACAGGAGACATGTTTTGTGGTGTTCTGCGAGTCGTTTGCACCCTCCTTGTGCTGTTTTTAGGGGTTCGAGTGCGCTTCGTTCAGGGGGGTTCGTTTCGTATTTGATTGTGTGGCTCGCTCATACGCGATGTTTTCCGTACAAATCGCAGTTCATACACGATGAAGTTTTCCTGTACGTTTCACGTTCTTGGTCCCCGGTCTGGATCGTACTTGTCGGGTCGTACAGCATGTTTACGAATTGTACGGTTCACTTTCCGAGTCCGTATAGTATGGATCTTCGCTTGTTTTTTGTACGGTTTGCAAACATTCTGATGTAATTTTTGACAATGGATCGTACTAAGTAAGGCTCACTGGTTAGAAGCGGCAGACCCTGAAGCAGAGGTCAGGCCTGGGACCAGGGTTCAATTCCCGCCTCGGTGCCTATTCTGATCATGAGCCCCACTCTGCACCTCTGGGCAATAGCTTGCCTAATCTCCACAACGGCCCCAGCAGCGCTGTGGATGCCTGGCTTCACCTTGGGGGTGCCCAGGAGGGGGCATCTCACAGGGAAAGGCAGGAAGGGTTCCACAGCGGTATACAGCGCCAGGATGCCCCGAGATGGGGCGACAGTGCGCTTTACAAGTATACACACATTTACATTTACATTTTACTACGCGATTCGGACGGATTTGTACGAATCGTACGGAAACTGCTACGAATACGAATCGTCGGACGGTTTTCTTTCCTGAATCGCAATCGACCCCTTTATGTTATTGGATATATGTACATATATTTATTTTTTATATTATTACATTTAAAATAGTATTACAAAATAATAGAAATGAAAAATATTATTTTAATATTTTTAAATAAAATATATGTAAATAAATACAGATATATATATATATATATATATATATATATATATATATATATATTATATATATATATATTTTTATACATGTTTGTTTTAATTTTCTGATGAATAAGTGTTATATTTTTCAAAAGAAGTATTACATATATTTTATTTTCATTATATTGGAATTAATATTTAATTTAAATAATGATTGATATTTACATTTTAATATATTTAAAATATTGATTTTGAAATATATATATATATATATTTAAAAATCGATATTTTAGACAACTATATTAATGAAAACTATATTTTTTCCCGAATTGTTTTGTATTTTTAATTGGAAGTTTAGGGAGTCAATATTTTTTAAATCAATACTTTTGACTTTATATTTTTTTTAGTAAATATTTTGTACTCGATATTCTGTCAGTGAACCGTATTACACCTCAGGCACAGCATACCATCTGCCAATTCTGGAGTAAGCAGGCTCCTCACTCTACTTTCTGGAACTTCGTGACCGCAAGGTTCCGCTGCTCTAGTCTATTCTACAATGTTCTGGTATTTTCAACAGTGCAAGTGACATGGGTGATGGATAGATACCACACATTGCTTGGTGATAGATGTTCCTTGATCAGCTCACAGCATTATTTGTCAGTCAGCATTGTTTGTGTCCTGTTAAGTGCAACTTAATTTTATTTAATCTATTCTAATTGTTTACTTATGAAAATCTTTACAATAATAAAAGGGTGACCATGTTTTTATCTATTTTCACTTGTGGATGATGGTGCATTAGTTAACAACATGGTTTAAATACGAATAAAGAAGCTGTGCAGCAATTTATCTAGAGTTTCCTCTCACTGTCTTTGTGCTCCACGCAAGGCATTGATGAAATCAGATGAAATCCTTTTGGTTGTAATTCCAAGGTATTCATGAGTTTATACTCTAGCTAAGGGTCCTATGATGACAATATAGCAATACCAACCATTATTAGACCTCTGTCAGACCATTGTTTTCAATGGCAATTTCAGCATTTCAGTGTTTTAATAGAGCTAACAAAAATTATTCATCGAGCTCAGGAAGATGTGCTGATGGCCCCTTTCTCTCACTTCTTGTTCAGCTGTAAAGAGGATGAATAAATAAGAATTTGTGGATGATAACTGTGTCTTTCCTGATATTCACCTTGCCGTGTTTAGGCAAACAACTATTTAAATACACATGGATCTTTCATATTACAAGGTTGGGTGTTGTGAGTTGCATATGTGGAGTTCTTAGTGTGCTCTGCATGCTGACAATTCTAATGTTGAGGGCGCTGCCAGCTATGGGGATCCGGGCAGGTATACTGAGGCTGGTGTGGCAGCTCTGTGTTAAGTTGTGCTATGTTCCTGAATAAAACTATATCTTCATACTTGAAAGTGGCAGAATTTTCATTACAAAATTAGGGATGATTACCAGCACTCGAGGAGTAGAACCCAGTGGTGTAACAAAACTTGAGGGGGCCCCCTGCAAAGTACATGGACGGGCCCCCCTGTGGAGTCATTCAGGAGCTCTCAGGCCACAATTTGTACTGAGGGTGTCCACTAGACCTCGGCCCCCCCCACTAGGCGGGCTGCTTGGGTCTATGTTACGCCACTGGTAGAACCCAGCATGATTTACGGTCCAGTGAAAGTTTATATTGGAGGAAATAAAAAAACTCTCCAAACCTGTTGGAAGAGTGGCTGTTTCACAGACTAAGCAAAAGCGAGGACATACTTGGTAAGCCAAACGTACGGCGCACAAATCGCTCCAGGCAATGTTTGTTATAAAATTGCCAGTTAGTAGCAGTGCCGCGTGGGACGTTAGCATGTGCCTCCAACCTCTTGTGCACGATCTTCATATGTTCAAGCCCAAGCGGTGCTTAATATGGCCACCTCACAGTTTAAGCCGACACTCTCAGACCCATGCTGAAATTTTGCAGTGTACGGCCGCTGCCTCCTGTGCCATATAATAAATAAACATAAAGGACCCTACATTGCACCAATTGTGGCCGGCATGACTTGCGGGTGGGGGGGGTGAGTAGGGTGACCAACCGTCTATAAATTTCAAGGACAGTCCGTAATTTGGGCCTTACGTCCGTTGTCCGTGATGAAACCTTTTAGGGACGCCTTTTGTCCGTAATTTTGGCCATCACAGGGAGCAGCACTGCTCCCCTGTGAGAGGCCTCACCTTCCTGATGGGGCGCCTCTCGCTCCTCCTTGAGCAAAAGAGCAGCCCCTCCCCGCCCATTGTCATTCTGTATGGGGCTGATGATTGCCACATACAGAATATCAATGGGGCAGTCTGGGCTGGTAAATCATGTGGCGGCCTCCTCCTGCCTCCGTGTATAGCAGGGCATTCTGTAAAATAAAAGGCAAAAACGCTAATGCTGCAACTTTAGCTACGTGAGAAAACAGTGTATATAAAGAAGCCTGTAAAATAAGTTAAAAAGAACGGGTTATCGTTCTTTCAGTGTCTCATCATTTTTTAACTGAAGTATTTTCAATATTATATCCAACAAAGCCATGGTTTCTGCTTTTTTTATTTCAAGCAACTAACAACCATTGACAAAGCCAATAGTCCTGGTTTTTGTTGGTGTAATGATACTTGCTGTATTATATATATATATATATATATATATATATATATATATATATATATATATATATATATATATATATATATATATTCACTGAAAAAAACATAGGTTATAGACCATATATAGTTAGGGATTAGCATTTACAAAACCTTATTTTACTCGCATAACACCATTGAAATTCGCATATATAGTTAGTTGCGCTAACTATATATCGCGCACCCGCAATCCACTGCTGATGATGTCACATATTACATCATTCATGACATGGTCAGTGACATCACTAATGACATCACTGATGACATCTCAAATGACATCACTGATGACATCACTGATGACATTATCCAGTGACTGTATGTTTCTGTAAAGTTAAAATATGTATTACATATTGAAGAATGAGTGGATGTATAAGTGTCTGGATGAAGGATTTAGTAGGTGCATGACTGACTGTATAAGTGAGTGATTAAATGTGTCTCACTGAGTGCATGGGTTAGTGACTAAACTGTCTTAATTTGTGCATCATTATGTCTGTTGTTCTGTAAACTGCTGCATGTGTTGATCAGTAGCTATATGAGTAACTATATGGGTTATTGATTGGTTGCCCAAGTATTTGTATGGGAGACTGAGTGTGTGTGGGGGTGGCTGGGAGGTGTATGACTCTGTGCATAGATGTGTGAGCAGTTGATTCACTAGATGTATGGGTTCAAAAGTGCATGTGGAAACAGCTGTATGGGCGGTTGACTGTGTGCATGAGTGTATTGGTGAGTGAATGGATATCTCAGTGCTACATGTCAAAGTAAGTACATATGTAAAACACAGTACATGTGAGAGTTGACATATATAAATAACTGTGCATAAGAGCCAGTGAATGTGTGAGTGGCTGTATGGATCATTGTGAACTTGTATCAGGGATTGTATAAGGAAGTAAATATGTGTTAGTATATGTTTGAATAAGTAAGATGTGTATAACTGTATAGTTGAGGAAATGGAGGTGTGATTGATTCTTTGCATGACTGACTCGGTGTGTGAGTAACTCCATGGATGAGTGACAGTCTGTGAGTGTCTGTTTACACTGAGTGTATCTAAGGTTATATCAGAGTCTGAAGAGGTTCATCGTATAATCACATGAATGATGTCATCAGTGATGTGATCAGTAATGTCAAATGAGATGTCATCAGTGATGTCATCAGTGATGTCATTTAAGATGTCATCATTGATGTCATCAGTGATGTCATTTGAGATGTCATCAGTGATGTCATCAGTGATGTCATTTGAGATGTCATCAGTGATGTCACTGACCATGTCATGAATGATGTAATATGTGACATCATCAGCAGTGGATTGCGGGTGCGCGATATATAGTTAGCGCAACTAACTATATATGCGAATTTCAATGGTTTTATGCGAGTAAAATAAGGTTTTGTAAATGCTAATCCCTAACTATATATGGTCTATAACCTATGGTTTTATCAGTGAATTTTCAAGGTTTTGTAAATGCTAATTCCTAACTATATATGGTCTATAACCTATGGTTTTTTCAGTGAATTTTCATGGTTTTGTAAATGCAAATTCCTAAATATATATGGTCTATAACCTATGGTTTTTTAAGTGAATTTCAATGGTTTTTTAAAAGTTAATATCTCTAGCTTTAAAATATATTCTTTATTACGTGACGTATCACGTAGCCACGTGAGACGCCTCATCATGCGTCGCATAAACATGACATATCGTCTCTGCAGCGCAAACAAAACCTGTAACGTAAGCGCGCCAGAGCACGCTTACAGATATATATATATTTTTTTAACCTTAATTAGACAAAATCCACACGTGCACATATCTTGAGGCCTTGCAAAGGCACAACAAACAAACAGTCCCTACAATTTTGCCAAGTTTGGTGGAAATCTATTCCTTTAAATTTTATTTTACTGTTTCTCTTGGTTTTCCCCTTGTTACGCTTACCAGATGCTACCCGGTACGCAAACCGGACGCTCCAAAAACACAAGATGTCGTACTCCCGTTACGCTGCCGGTTAGCTGCCCGGTTAGCGTACCGGGAAGCGCCTCTACCGCGAAAAATCGCAATTTTCTTTTTTTTTCTTTTGCCCAGCGGGGCACTTTAATATCCCCCTCATCAATCCTAGGGGGTCAGGAGGGGTCTACCTTGCCCCCTTTCCTTCATTTCCCCCTTCGTTTTTCACCACCTCTTGTCTCTCGATCCTACCGAGAGACAAGATGGCGGCCGCTCCGGACTGTTTACAATGTTGACAGCCAATCAGCTTCTCCTCAGACTCCCGTTACGCTGCCGGTTAGCTGCCCAGTTAGCTGCCCGGTTTGCGTACCGGGACGCGCCTCTACGGCGAAAATTCGCAATTTTTTTTTGCCCCGCGGGCCACTTTAATATCCCCCTCATCAATCCTAGGGGGTCAGGAGGGGTCTACCTTGCTACCTTTCCTTCATTTCCCCCTTCGTTTTTCACCACCTCTTGCCTCTCGATCCTACCGAGAGACAAGATGGCGGCCGCTCCAGACTGTTTACAATGTTAACAGCCAATCAGCTTCTCCTCAGACTCCTGTTACGCTGCCGGTTAGCTGCCCGTTAGCTGCCCGGTTCACGTACCGATTTGCGCCTCTACAACAAAAAATCACAATTTTTTTTTTTTAAATTTTTTTTTTTTGGCCCCGCGGGGCACTTTAATATCCCCCTCATCAATCCTAGGGGGTCAAAAGAGGTCTACCTTGCCCCCTTTCCTTCATTTCCCCCTTCGTTTTGGCCTCCTCTTGTCTCCTCTTGTCTCTCGATCCTACCGAGAGACAAGATGGCGGCCGCTCTGGACTGTTTAGAATGTTGACAGACACCGGAGAGCCAATCAGCTTCGCTTCGCAAAGCTCCGTTACGCGAAAAGTACGCGAACTGGTGCACTATCGGGTACGCTGTCACAGATATATAATTTTTTTAAAACGTTAATTTCTCAAAATCCACTGGAGCACATATATTGAGACCCAGCAAAGGCACATCGGGCTAACAGTCCCTACAATTTTGCCAAGTTTCGTGCAAATCCATTCAGCCGTTCGAGCTAAAAGTGAGGCCAAACGCCCTATGGAAAAATGAATGGGAAAAATGCGTTTTGGGACCCCCCTTTTTTCTCGGCCCCCCCTTGACAGAACCCCCCCAAATTTTCAGGGGCTGCTCAGAAACAAAATGTGCCATTTTCCTGAAAATTTCAGCCGATTCCGTCCACAAACGCCAAAGTTATTAGACATAGAATTTTCAAAAGTTCCATAGAGAAAAAATCCTAACTATATATACCTACTGGCTATCGCCAGTAGGTAATATATATATATATATATATATATATATATATATATATATATATATATATATATATATATATATATATATCTGGATGCATAGACATAAACAACACAATACCAGTCGGGAGGAACACTACGCTAGCGCTGATTTTTAGCCTAGGGGTTTTAAACTACACCCTTAATTACATCAAACACCCCCTTTGAAGAGACCCCCCCAGTTTTTTTACACCACTGAAAGCCCTGGAAACAACACCATGTCACAGTCACCTTTCATCCCGGCACTGTGCATCATGCATGACTCATGACTTCTATGTTTTCAGACTGCCTATGTGCGGGGACACAGTGAACTTTCCCCCACCCCACCCCACCACTTACTTTAGGAACTACAGCGAGGTGAAGTTTTTGATGGGCCTCTTCTGTCTGCATCTCTGTAGACAAAGGCTCAGCTCATAATGTGAAAAGGTGGGTGAGTAAATAAGTGAAGGAATGTCTGAATGACTGGATGGATGACTGAAAGGATGAATGGATGAATGAAAGGGTGAATGGATAGATAAAAGAAAGGATGGATGAGTGGAAGTGTGGATGAGGGAAAAGGTAAATAGATGGATGTATGGGTGGAAGGGGAGATGGATGGGTAAAAGGGTGGATGGGTGTATGAAAGGATGGATGGATGAGTGAAAGCTTAGATGATGGGCGAGTGCGTGGGTGGATAGATGAGTGAAAGGATGGATGGATTGAATTTATAAGTGAAAGGGTGAATGTATGGATGGATGAGTGAAAGGGGTAGATGAACAAAAGTATGAATAGATGAGTGAAGAAGTGAAAGGGTGGATGGATGAGAGAACGGATGTATGGATGAGTGAAAGGATGGATGAGTAATAGGATCAATGGATGGAGTAATTGAATGGATGAGTAGATGGATGGATGGATGAATAAGTGAAAGGGGAATGGAGAGACACAAGGGAGGATGAACGACTGAAAGGGTGAATGGCTGGGATGATAAGTGACTGGGTGGATGGATGTGTAAGTGAATGAATGAATGGCTGGATGGGTGAAAGGGTAAATGACTGGATGGATGAGGGAATGGATGGGTGAAAGAGTGGATGGATGACTCTACGGATGGATGGGGTGAAAGGGTGGGTAGATGAATAATGATGGATGACGGAAAGGGTGGATGGAGGGATGGATGAGTGTAATGATGGATGGAAGGATGTATGGTGGATAGGTTTGCAAATGGTTGAATATGTTTGGATATAAATGGGCACATAGATGAAAGAACAGAATGAATGGTGAAAGACTGAATAATAGATAAAAGAATGATTACACCTTGTAGCACCCATTATCTCCTATACATTGACTTTCACGTTAATATGTGCCATTGTTTCCATATAATGTGTGTGATGTAACGCACTCCGACACCCTGACCTACATAATTGGGATGAGTAACACTATAAGAGAAATTAAATACACATGAGAGACGGTCTAGGTGAAGATGAGGGGCACCATTGAAGGGTGATAGCAAGGCAGGACTGGCCAGACTGGGCATCTGGTTTTTCCCTGGGAGGCTGGAAAGGGGGGGGGGGTTTGTTACAGGGGGCTTGCACTCCAAAGTTCCTTATATATCCAGCAGTTTTCATTCAACAATAAAAGGGGCTTCACTTATATTCAGGTGTGGTTCACCATTGTCTGGTGATTAATGTATCTGCTGGAGTCAGATGCGAATTTTGAATTGTCTAAGGCAGCAAGCTGCAGCCATACTGAAAAACCGTGAAGTGCACGATTGTCTCAACCTAATATAAACCTATTTTGACTTGTACTTAGATGTTTGTCTATTTACTTACTTATATACTATTGTGCGACCACCTCTGACGTATCTGTAAAACTTACCTTTTGTCCCGAAGTTTTGTCCTGAATTTTGACCTTTTGTCCTGAATTTTCGTCCTGAATTTTGACCCTTTGTCATGAATTTTTACACTCACCGTCCTGAATTTGCACATATGCCAGTTGGTCACCCTAGGGGTGAGGGTTCACGCGGGTGTTGGGGGGGGTCGCATGGGGAGGGGTTTTGCGGGGAGGGTCAGGGGGTAAATTTAAATAAAGTTTTTTTAAACTTTAAACTTAGCTTGGCCTCCGGTCCCACGTTGTGTCCGCTTCTCTCTGCTCAGACTGCTCCTCGCAGGAAGCAGGCAGCAGGCAGCCTCCCTCTCCTCCCCTAAGCTAATCACAATGCTGAAATAGCAGCGTTCTGATTGGCTGGGACGCTGACCCCACAGGCGTCTATGGGGATGCCGCTTTCTCCATGCACGATTTACAAAAAGGGGGGGGTGGTGATGAACAGAGTGTCTGAGTTAAACAGACCACAGAATTGGCTTTTGTAGTTTGGTTTGCACTGTTCCCATCATGCACTGGGACAGGAACAGACTAATTTGCATACAGCCAGGTTCTGAAACTGGGATGGTGCAGTGAGCTAAAAAACGGTGTTGGATCTAGCCCTGATCTCTTGACTGGGTGAGAGCTTTCTGCTTAATTCAGAGACTCTGTCCCTCACCACCCCTTGTTGTAAATGCTTTCTCCATGCAGGCTGCATGCAGCCTACATGGATAAAACGGAGAGTGTGCATGACGGGTTGGGTCGGCACTGGGGTCAATCAAACAGACAGCACCCACAACAGAGGGCAAGCCACTCCTCCCCTGCCTGGAGCAGGACCGCCCGCCCTCCCCCAACCAAACCCTGCCTTCTGCTTTCACGCAGTGCGAGAAGCAGAAACATAAAATGGCATTCATAATACTTTTTTATGATTCAGACAAGTAATGGGGATTGAGGCTATTATGCCCGCACCGGTGACAAAGTTCCTAATGTTTGTATGTGTGTGGGTGCAGATGGTCTGGGATACAGTCCCCTAGATCCCAAAAACATAAAACAAAAAATCATTTTTTGTTTTACACATCAAATTGCACAAGTTGACCCTGCACACCCGAACAGTTAGTAAACAAAATATTAATGCTTAGTATGCATATGTTCACAAAGAAATCCAACTGTTCTCCCAAGAATATCCAAAGTCAAGTTTCTTCTTTATGCAATCCTTTTATTCATAATTGTAGATAAAAACCAATAGCCAACGCGTTTCGTCCGAAAACCGGACTTCTTCAGGGCTGGATTCAAATGTATCTGTATGGCACAGCTCCAGGTTGGTCTTTAAACTTGTATTTTCATAAATGATTTTCAATAAAGAGGAAAGAGATCATATATTCAAGATGTGCCAAAGGTCCATTATTTCCAATCAAGGTAAAGAGACGACCAGACGACCGCACGTATCACGAGACGCCGGGACCACATATACGGCACTTACTTCATCTCTTTACCTTGATTGGATATTCTTGGGAGAACAGTTGGATTTCTTTGTGAACATATGCATACTAAGCATTAATATTTTGTTTACTAACTGTTCGGGTGTGCAGGGTCAACTTGTGCAAAATAATACTTTTTTATGTTTCTGCCTCTCACACTGCAGGAAAACAATGAGCCGATGTTCCTCTGCCCACGTGAAGGAGCCGCCCCTGAATAGGGCACTTACTGTGATAATCAAATGCTACATTTTCTCTACCACTGCCTTCTACAAGGGTCCTGGTGCCAAATTTGGGTTTAAGGTTTTAGCTTTTTCGTCTGTAGTGCATGCAAATGTAGATCAACTTTATTCTAATGTGATATTACTTTAAAGGTTTTTTCAATAGCATATTACCACCAGAAAAGCCGCTGAAGAATGCAAAAAATATTTTTCTTCCATTCAGGATATTGGCAAGAATCAGCTTCAGAGTTGACATGTTGGATTTGTGAGATACCAGAATGCCACCAATGGTCACTTTTTGGTACAGTTGGGGATAACAGCTGTAGAAGAGAAAAAGAAGGTTATTTGAGTGAAGGTTATAGGAGTTTCCAATACCTTCTGTTACTATTTCCAATATTTGTACAGCTCTGTTATTAATAAGCAGCATCATTCACTGAAATGTACCATTATGAATACAAGAAGTAACAGTTCATTATTTACATAAGCACACTGTGTTATTGCCATTACTTCACCTTTCTCTGGGGTGCCTGCATAGATTTAGTTAGTCGACCACTCTAAGCCAGTGGTTCTTAGCGTTTTGACTTCTGAATTCCCTCACTGGTTCAGTACTGGAACCCAGTACCTATCATTATTGGAATCCAGTGACCCCCACTGAGTCATTACTGGGAGCCAGGGATCCAGGTTTAAGCCTTTTTGAACAGCAAAACAATACACAAAAAATGAGGACACAAGCATTCATGAAACATACTAACAATGAAATATTATATTTAATTCACTAACAAATATTTAAAAAACGTAATAGGAAGGTTGGAGTGTTTCTAAATTCAGTTGAGGCCATTCATTGTCCTTCCTATGTTCTCTTTGATGCACTTGCACTGCTCCCATTAATCAATCTGAGGATATTAAAAAAAAAATTAGCCACCAATTTCCTTGTTAGAACCCCTCTCAGGGACCACGGGCATGAATGAGCAACCAAGCCCAACCATGGTGCTTGAGGACTTTTACTCCTGAAGTCCCGGGCCTAATATACAATGAATCCTGAGCAACTGGGCCAAGTACCCCTTCTGCACTTAACTCTAAGTGGTAGCTGTGGTCGAGTAGTCAAGGCTTCCTTGAGATGAGATATAGTTACAGGTCAGTGAACAAGACTCATAACTTAAAGTGTAAATAGTACGAACAGTAAATCAATGTCCAGCCTTTATAAGAAAAAGCTGCATTTTTTTAAAAATATGATTTTACTTCAAGTTTTCAAAATACAGTCGTATACAACATTAATATGTAGCATTTTATTTCCAACTCTACACATACAAAGAAATATGACAACCAGAATCAACAACCCAAAAGCCCAATCACCTTGAGGTCAGAGATCTAGTAGTTATCAGGCAAATACCTGTACCACCCTTCTTCGTGTAACCTGTTTGTGCTTATTCCCCAATCACTGGTGACCACATCCAAGGAATGCTCACTATTAGGCTGTACTAAAAAGTTCCTCTTTGACTCAGGTTTTAGTCAAAAGTGTCTATAGTCCCATAGCAAAGAGTCCCCCGGGGCTCAACCATCCCAGTCAAGTCTTACCTGCTCTCGTAGCACGGAAGTGTTCAGTGGTGCAGTGGGTTCCCTCAGCACATGAACATGTGCGTCCTGCTCTACTTGGAGAAGCTGGGCTTCCCACAGCCTACGCAACAACACCCGGCAGTGCAGGCTCTCTTTTATAAGCAGTGTTGCTGAAGTATTCTCAGTTGTTGAATGCTCCCAGCTCTCGAAGACATGGTAATTTGGCTTTACCCAGGGTGTTGAGGGGGAATCCTTTCTTCAGATTCCAACTTAGCCTGCAAGTGTGCAACGTCATCCACGCAGTCCTTGCCAGTCCCCAGCGGTTAGTCAGTTAGCAGTTCCCTATCAGTGCGAAACCGTCCAACACGCTTAAAGATGCATCAATCTCTCCTTTGGGTGGCGGCCTTAATCCTTCTGCAACATTGGCACCGCAGTACTTCATGCCGTGGTATGGGATAATACAGGTGCAAGCTCCTCCAGCACAGATGCCCTTGCCAAGATGATTGCATGTCTCATCACTCCCCAACGTAGTGACGTTACCAATGGCTCCCTCTGGCACACGGGGTCACTGCGGCCAGGTGGATGTGGCCTTAGCAAGACCCTCATGGCGCTCAACATACGACTCAGTCCATGGTGGCCCTCGTGCCAATTGGGGCTTGCTAAGCCAACACTGCACACAGGCATTGACCTGATCAGTGCGCACCCAAATCCTCACACCTTGCGCAGGAAGTCCTTACAGTGAGGCTTCTCACTGGACCTCGCTCCCTCCAAGACTCTCCTCTTCCTCACAGAGCACTCTGGTTGTGGCTCGCAGACAGGCACTAGTCCTCCAGGGCAGGTGGTATTGGTTTTCCTGTGTGATGTCCTCTCACCCAGTAGGGAAACTAGCAGGCTTTTTCCCCTACTCCTGGTCACAGGCAGATGTCTTGTAGAGTTTCCCCTTCTGACCCAGCCAGCTTGACTGCTTGGCAGATAACAGCATTTGGGGTCTTAACTTCTCCTTCTTATAGTCCATTTCCAAACACAAAAATGTAATTCAAAGTCTGAGTCTTTGTTGTTTTATGTTGGGGTTCTGCCTCTTTTGAAGTGGAAATTACTCTTTTTCTTCTATTCTCATGAAAAACTGTATGTTACAGTAGGCCCAATTCAAGGGAGTGACTACCTGTATTTCTGCCACAGTGACATGCACATCAAAAGGTTAATCCCAGACTCCCAGCCCTACTCTATATGATTCGCTTATAAGCCCCATCTCCTTTTCTGAGATGTGTCCAGGCCCCTACCTTGTGATCTATTACTGAATCAAATAGCAGAAGTCTTTTCAAGTATAAAGGACTTTCTTTCCTTTTTTCCTCCAGTCTCACAAATCTGGGGGGATTCCTCTCCTCCTCATGTCTTTACTTGACAGGCCAAGGCTTCACAAAATAAAACCTAATATCCTCCATGTAATGTACCATTGCAAGCACACTTAGGGCCTCATTAAAATTTTGGTCGGAAAGTAATCTGACCGACACCTTGTCGGAATCATTTCTGACCGACTCGGATTCGGCAGGTCCGACTGACTGAGTATGATGTTTACAAACACCGTTCGGTTGGACTCCCATTTACTTCTATGGGAGCCTGTGTTCCGTCTGACAACACAGGCTCCCATTGGAAAAAAAGGTGGCTGCGGAAAATCTTACAATCTGTGGTGGGCACTCCATGGTGCTTGCTACACTGTGCAGGGTTGTAAAGAGGGATCCCATGGGTACCCCCAAGGATCCCTTCCAGAGACCTCCGGGTGAAGAGGGGCCTGCTACGGGCCCCCAAAGTCAGTTACCGACAGCCGTTCTGTGTCGGACAGACCAATTCAGACAGGCTGTGCGAATATGACATTGTAATATGTTGGTCAGAAAAGCGGCCTGTAGAGCTGTACGATTCGGCTCCGACTAACCGAGTCTCTGAATGCTGGTCGGAACCGAGTCAGAAAGATCGAACTTCAATCGTAATCGGTTGGAAATGTTTCAGAGTCTGTCGGAAGCATGGGTTCTGACACGGGTTAGGAAAATACGAATGCTGTTCGGAGCCTTTCTGACCAACATCATAATGAGGCCCATGGTGTACATTCACAGCACACTTAATGTTCAGCATTGGTACCTCCATGCATTTACCATTACAAGTACACATCTATTCAGCACATACACTGTTTGCTTGCACTGTTCAGCACTGAAGCTTTCTATATTTAACCAGGATGTGCTATTTACAAACACTCACACTGCCAGCACACACACTCACCATGTGCGGGCTGCATACCACTTAACCCTTCATGTATTGTACTTCACGCAAGAACACATACACCGAGCACATGCTTTCATTGCGCACTCACAGCACAACACTACATCTTTCTTGTAATGTATTTCTTACAGGCTTACATACACAGAGTACATGCACTAACCACACATGCACTGTATAGTTCTGCTCTTTCCCTGTACTCTACCCTGCACAGGAACACAAATATCCAGCAGAGAGTTACCACACCTGCACAATGCAGCACTCCACATCTACCTGATGTAGGTGAGGGGGTGAATTAAGCACACAGCAGTGGAACTTTTCAAAAGGTTAGTGAGCCTGTAGGCCTCACATCAGTGGCACAGAGTAAAAAGGTCCCGTTCACTGTTACTGATTACTACACGGTAGGTTGCCAGCACCGTGCTCATGCTGCTTAACTTCTGGTGAAGGCGGTAGCCTTTCACCACTAGGAGGATAGTGTTTTGGGCACCCCTCCTGGTCCAACAAGAAAGCAGTCCATGAGAGAGTCCTATGTCACAGCGCACACATGACCCGCGTTTGCCTATGACAAAAAAAATGCATTAGACATCCAGACAACAGTACAGTTGGTCACTCCGTGCTGGGATACATGGCCCTTACCATGCAGAGAGCGTTTCCATCCCAACATCCTTCAAATGTACTGAATGTTTTCACATTCTAATTTGTACATTTTGCTTTTTATAATATTTAATTTTCTGAGCAGTCCCCTAAGTAGGCTTTGTGAACACCCCCAAGGGGGTCCTGGACCACACGTTAAGAACCCCTGCACTAATCTATAACAGAGAGGTACTTTTGGGGCATGAATGCCCCTGTAGGATAAACAGGTGTGTTCCCTGTCTTGAATTCCTGACTAAATGTATCTTGCATCCTGACTTTTTGTTTTTGGTTCAGATTTCACTGTGATCTAGTGTGTGTATAAAGGCCTACGCCTGCCCCTGACTATGAGCTGTCCTAGACTTGTCCTATGAAATAGAGGGGAAAGCAAGTATTCTCTTATTTATGGGAGAGGACTAATGTACCTGCCATTGAGTTTAGCATATAGAGCAGTGGTGGCAGCATACCGTGTTTTAAGGATCAGTAGTGTGTCTAGTCCTTATCTGCACCAATGGACTGGAGGCCTACTGAGCTAATTGTGTAAAGTTCCACTTCTATGCACTTCCTTAGTTCATTGCACTAACATCTGGGGCTCATGTTTTGTGTGTTGGTATGTGTGGCCTATGTGGCAAATGCATTTTATATGTGAGTTAACCAGAGTAATTGAGGACAGTAGCATCCATTTTGGATGTCCTGGTGAGTCAACCAGAGTGATGGACACCAGTGGTATCTATTTAGGATGCCCCTTTTCGGTCCTTGCACAGCTCATAGACAGTGAAAGTGTATTTCTCACATTTCGGTTGTTAGAGAGGCGAGACCTAGACATAGAGCAATGGGAATAGAGATTGAGCTCTTTTAGATGTTGTATAAGTCCTTTGGTTTAGCAAGGTAATACTAATTTGTCTTCTTAAACACTGCCATTTGGTAGATGGTAGTGTTGAGGGGTGGGACTGCAGTCTCTGTTGTGAAAAAGGAGGAAGCCTTTAGGTGAGGCCTGCATTTTTTCTTTCCTATCCTCTGTTATTGAGATGGAGCTAACCCCGCTGTGAGAATCAGTTTGAGAACGTGGATCCACATCTTCTGTCTGCCAGTTGTGTATAACCGTGGAACCACAACTACTCCACTTTGTTTGATTTCCAAATCCTCTATGACTACAGGAGGGGGAACTCTACTAAGTACTCAGAAGGTGGTTGTGCAACCAGTTCTGGTGTTTGCCAGACAGCAAATCTCCCAATGGTGCGGGAACATCATTTAAAGCATGAACCTCTTGCTGGAGATACTGTGTACTTGTTCTGAAGTGCTTGTCTGCCTGCAGAGAGAGTGAGAACCTACCCACCAGGAAGGAGGAGAGACTGTTCAGGAAAGAGTTAGGTTCAGTAAGTCCCAAGTAACTGAAGGGCTTAATAAAACGCAGTCTGCTGGAGATTGATCCTGAAGGACCTGGGTGTCAGAAGCCCAACCCCCCTGATTCCCACAATGACCCGTAAAACAATATGAATGCTGTCAACTGGTGGGGACTGTGATTGTATGTTGCTAATTGGACTGCATCTACTAAGTTTCTGATCGGCAGGTGTGTGGCTGTACCAGCAAAATCCACTGCTGACCCATGTGGACTTCATATGCCCAATTTGTTACTGGCCAATGCAGTGCAGCAACTATCCAAGTGTCAAAGACCCTGCTGGGGGCAACACCTGTGTCCCACCTGACAATGTGGAGAGGATATTTGATATTTTGATATTTGTGGGGTATTTCTAGAGCGCGACGTTCGCTCCGGAGGGAGCATCTTGGCGCTGGGGATCCCAAATGAACCATTCCAGGAAGAGTTAGATGGAAGCTTTAGCGGAAGCGTCAGAGAGAATAAAGATCCATGTCTTTAGAAGCTTTCTAAAGGGTTTTTCCTGGGTTTGTTGTCTGAGGGTTTTAGGCAGTTTGTTCCAAGCTTTAGTTGCAAGGAAACTGAGGGTCTTCCCACCCTTCGTTTTCAGATTGTATTTGGACGGAAGGATGAGGTTGTCGTGGGTTGAACGAAGATAACGGCAGGGCACGTAATGGGGAAAGCGTTTGGTGAGGTATTTAGGACCTGTTTTGTTGTAGGCACGAAAGGCTATAATCAGGGTTTTGAAGAGAATCCTCTTGTGAAGGGGGAGCCAGTGAAGTGAACGAAGTGCTGCAGAGATAGAGGATCTGCGTGGTAGGCCCAGGACAAGACGGGCAGCAGTGTGAAGTACGCTCTGCAGTTTTAGGATGGTGCTCTTTTTGGCGCCTGCGAGCAAACCGTTGCAGTAGTCCAGTCGCGAGATTATGAGTGCTACTGTCACTGTTTTTCTGGCATCGATAGGGAGAAAGTCGAAGAATTTTCTCAGAGATCTGATTGTTCCGAAGCATTTGCCTGCGACGGTTCTGGCATGCTGATCAAAGGAGAGATCGGAATCAAAGATTACGCCGAGATTCCTGGCAGACGACACTGTCTCGGGGGGGGGCAACAGAATTATCCGGCCACCAAAGTGCTGGACAGAAGGAGATATTTGTGCCGATTGGGAGGATCTCCGTTTTACTTGAATTGCATTTCAAGTGGTTGTTTTCCATCCATCGAAATACTTTGGTCAGGCAGTGTTTCAGATTGAGTTCAGCTTTGGTGGAAAGTTTGTCCAGTGGTACAATGAGTTGTGTGTCATCGGCATACGAGGTGACAGGTATGCCGAATGACTCTATAAGATTGAGGAGAGGGATGAGGTAAATGTTAAAAAGGAGGGGGCTCAGGATGGATCCTTGCGGGACACCTGAGGAGACGAGTTTGACTTTGGAGTGGAATGGGCCCAGAGAAACGGTTTGCGAACGATCGGAGAGAAATGACTTAATCCAGGATAGGGCGGAGTCAGAGATGCCAATGTCTCTGAGTCTACTGATGAGGATGGTATGGGAGATGGTATCAAACGCCGCCGTTAAGTCGAGAAGGATAAGGATGGAATTTTTTCTCTGATCTTGGAGAGTTTTTATAGTGTCAGATAGTTCGATGAGGGCGGTTTCTGTCGAATGCTTGGGGCGGAAACCGGATTGTTGGGGATGGAGGAGGTTGTTGTCATCTAGGTATCGTTTCAACTCAGTATGGACCAGCAGTTCTGTAATTTTACTCAAGGCCGGGAGTAGGGAAATTGGGCGTAGGTTGGTTAGGTCCGTCGGGGGTTTATTTGCCTTCTTCATCAGGGGTTTGACGATTCCTTTTTTCCAACGGCTGGGTACTAAGCCAGAGCTAAGCGAGGAGTTGATTAAGTTGTTGATTATCGGGTTAACCTCGTCGATTAACTAGTGGAGTATCTTGGGGGGACAAGGATCAGATGGGGCGCCGGATTTGCAGGCTAGGATGGCTTTTTTCGACTGTTCTGAAGAGGATGTAGCCTTACGGCTAGAGCGGTCGACCTCGGACCTGGGGATTCGGGTTTGCGTTTCGGCAACAACGCTCAACATTCTGTGATTCTGGGCAAGCCACTTAATCTCCCTGTGCCTAACAAAAAAAAATGAATGTGTGAGTCTGTAACGAAACTGGTGCTCATGCAAAGCGCTCTGATACCCGATGTCTAGTTCACGCTATATAAAACGAAAAAGAAAAACACAAAAAACCCTTAAGGGACTACACTTACAAATGGTCCAGACACGACCGCAACATCTCAGGACTGCTGATCTTCAGGGGACAATGAAGACGAATCTGAGCAGATGCACCACTGAGCGTGGCCTTGTACCCTTGTCAAAGAAACTCCACAAAAGCCTGCCTGTGAGCCGCTGCTCTCATAAGTGTGTCGATACACCTTCTGAGCACTGGGTGGCCTGACAGGGACCCTTGTAGTACTGTCTGATCTCTTGAAGAGGTAAGGGACTTGAGATTGAGTACCCATATACATTGAGGATGATTGAACTACTGTGTTATGTTCATGTTACCCCTGTTAAAATTTGAGGAGCATAGGAACCCCGGACCTGGTGACAGGGAGGGAGCAGGGTGGGTGCTGCACCTGCCAACGTAGTGCCCAGAGACACTAAGTGGTTTTAATAATTGTGAGAGCGTAGTATTGATTGCAATGGTGTGGTTAAAGTACTTTCTTGCAAGATAAGCACTTGCCTAGACTTTCCCATTATTAAGCCTGTTGATTGATTGTTGATCTCTGAGTTCAAGCACCTTAGACTACCTTCTTCGGAAGCCGGTGACTGCTTGCCCTCACTACTCTAAGAGCGAAGTACGGCAGGGATTAAACTCAGCCCAGTTTGCTTTTCTGGAGTCAGTTCGGCCAAAGTACATCAGCGGCAAACAACCTTAATACCAATTGTGGGGTCCAGGAGACCCTGCTTTTCCCATGCTCCCATCCCCGAATGTGACCTGACAAGTACTGAATGCTTTTGCCAGAGTGGACACACCTACGTCATTTGCATCCTGCTATACCAATGGATAGTTCTTGTTATAGGGAAGAGGGCTGTGATATGGATTGAAAGAAACCAGCTAAACTTTGTGGTACCGTACTTGACTTTAATAAATGTTTGAAAGACTTGTGTCGTAATGCTAATCTAAAGGACGTATCCTCAGGTCATGAGGCCATCAGACACTTATAGTTGGCTGTTGCACTTAAATATCACTTGATCCCCAGTGCCATGGATTTTTAACTGTATTGTGATAATAGAGTGCTGTCAGAGATTGGTTATATCATTCAAGTAAAAATGTAGGGCTGAAAACAACAGGAATGGATACAAATTATTTTGTCAAAAAGATGAAGAAGAAACTGTAATCACAATGGTGTGAACATTTACAAACAGACACATATTCAACAAAACCTCAGCCATAGTTAAGATAAAGAGATTTATCGAGTGTTGGGGTCCTAAGTGTTTAACTTGGTGGTTCGAATAGAATCGATGAAAGGGATTATGTTTCCTATCTTCACTATTGGCATGAATTTAGTTCAGATCCTAACTATTTGAATCTTGGAACCATTTTTTAACTCAGAGGAAAAGTTATTTCTGAGTTAATGTACTGTTTTTGCCTGGAAAAAAGTAATGCTATTTAAATTATCTAGTGGAATTAGCCTTCGACTACCATAAATTTCAAACTTCCTTACCTGACGTGGATGGGGATCATACTAGTTTCTCCATCGGACTTTTCAGGACTCTTACTTAGCCTAATTAGATCTATGTTGGACTTTGCCTCCTTGGTCAGGTCATCCGCAAACTTTTTGCTTTTATCTTCCAGTTTTCTGAACCCGTTTTTCTTGACTTTTAGTATTGCACACATTACTATTGATACCAGTGCTTGTCCTATAATGCTGACATTATGAAATTATCTTTTAAACCCAGTTGGCACATTTAATTTACTTTTAAGTCCTTACTAAAGTGGTAATACATGTATGCAGAGCCTGTAAATTAAATGTTACTAGTGGGCCTACAGCACTGATTGTATCACCCACTTAGGTAGACTTTTAAACATGTCCCAAGCCTGACATTGAGCCTGTGTGTGCGGTTTTGAAACTGCCATTTTGGCCAGGCAAATAAACCTTTTGCAAGGTATAAAATCTTCATTTTTATTACATACACCCCTAGGGTGGGCGCTAAACTACCAAATTGACAGGGTATTCGAAAAGCTGGCATGTACTTTTAACTTTTACATGTCCTGGTAGTGAAAAACTCTTAAATTCATTTTTCACTACTGCAAGCCCTACCTCTCCTACAGGATAACATTGGATTACCTTATTACACTTAATACGTGGCACTGTTTCATTTTAAGGAGGTAGGACTGTCAAGTTTGGTGTCAGAGAATTGTAATTTAAAATCCGCTTTAACTGTAAAGTCGGATTTTAAGTCACAATTCTTAAAATGTCACTTTCAAAAGTTGTCATTTTCTGGTCCCAACCATTTGGTGCCTGCATCCTGTATCCTGAGTCACATGGCCAGGTGGAGCTGGCAGTTGGACTTTGCTTATTACTCCCAAACAGTGAGACAAAGGAGGAATAGGTGTTGGCAGGATGGACCATCGCTGACTTGATAAGGAGACGGAGCCGTAGCCTACCACACTTGTACATGTCAAAGACTCTGCCTCAGCACAGTTACAAGGGTTTCAGACTAGGCTTTTATGTCCCCCGGCAAGCTGGGACCTAGGCAGGTTGGAATGAAATTCCAAACACCTCTGGGGTGGAACCCTGCAGAAACGTATCCTGCTTCAAAGCTAGTACCAGTATAAATATTGGGCTGTCAGGCCCAACTCTTCAGTACATCTCTGGACCTGTAGTAGACTCCGAAGGACTGATGTGCTGCTCTGCTGCAAGAAGGACTGCTAGTATATGCTGCCCTACTACTCTGCAGCCCTGCTGCTGCCTGGTTGAAACGGACTGGGCCTGCATTTTGAATCCTGCACCTCCAGAGAGACTGCAAGGGCTTGTTGGCTGGCCTCCTGATCAGAGCATCAGGAACAGAAAAGAATATTCACCTTGAACCCCGCACCTGGATTCTGTTTGCTGTGAGTCTTGCCCCCCCGACTGGGGCTACCCAAGTCCTGGACCTTTGGCCTGGGCCTGAAAGTGCTCTGCCACCCCAGCTGTGGTCCAAGCATACCCAATGCAGCATGATGTTTTTTCTCAGAACCACTGTTGCGTGACACATCCCCGTAGCAGAACCTCACAGCTCCTCAGAACCACCGCTATGCTACGCATCCTTGACGCAGGACCTCACATCGTAGCCCTGAAGCTCCTGAAACTGTTGCTGTGCGATGCATCCTCAATGCAAGTCCTTGCACCGCAGCCCCACAGCTCCTTGGAATAGCCACTGTGTGATGCGGGAAACATCCTTTACAACGCAACTTTTAACACAAAGTGCTTTTACATTGCAACTTTTACAACGCAAACCATTACAACGCATTGCGCTGGGGGGCGCTCTAGGATGGGAAATAGATTTAATTTACTATCCAACACCTTCCCTACTATCCACGGGGACTGGAGTTGGAATAGTAAATTAAACTATTCACTATCCAGCACCCCTCAACATTATGAGTTGTAAAGGCATGTGTTGTAAAAGTTGCGATGTAAAAGCATGCGATGTAAAAGCATGCGTTGTGATGTCATACATCCATGTGATGCATCCTTGACGCATGACCAGGCATCGCAGGCCCAAAGCACCACTGCACCTATTTTATTTATATTATATATTTTTGACATCTTTTAAGGTTTATGGATGATAGAAAAGTTGTTACTTAACCCTTTCGATGCTGATGACGAGCTCAGCTCGTCATAATGCACGGTTGAGCTGTGCTGATGACGAGCTGAGCTCGTCATGACACCAGCAAAATGGCAATTTCCAGCACAGGACGGGGAAACTGCCAGCAGCCAAGGTGTTAAACATATTACTTATCCCAAATACATGGCATTATATCAACATTAATAATTAAAAAGGAATGGTAAGAATCTTCTACAGAAAAAAATGGGTCTGCCGCCTGATTAAAGACACTTATTATGGTCACAATCCATTATAATTTTTCCTAATTCATTTTAAAAATAAATGAGATAAATTGGATATTAGCCGATTGTTATGGCTTTAGGTAGTCATTATTAATAAGGAAAAATTCCAGAGATCTGTGATATGGCTTTGAGATCTCTTGTTTTCTAAGTTGTATAAATGTCTAAAACCTTTCAAGAAATATGATGGAGCTTGGACAACTGATTTTAAATTGAATGTTAAATTCAATTCTTCTGTTCCACTTACTGAACAAAGATATGGCCTTTCTCTTTCCTTTCAACCCCAAAATCATACATGCAGTAGCCCAATCCAGATGTATGATTCTATGAAGAAAGAATGGAAATCGAGCTAAAATTCACTCACTGGACCTACTCCCTTTCACTAAGTAGGACCCGCTATACAAAATGGCTAGGCCATATTTAAAATCCATATCATAATATTTCACAGCTGTCTCTCTCCTTTTATTTGGATGACCACTCAAATTATAGTTTAGAGGTCTCTTTTGTTATAGCGCAAACTTTAGCTGTGGCTAATACATCTGTACTTGCTCACTGGAAGAAAGCTAAAAGAATATCGATTCATACCTGTGGCTATGGGCAATTATATTCTTAGATATGATAATTTAAGTGGCAGTCTTGTCCAGTGTGCATCTGTATTTTAAAGAATTAGGTTTATGGATTAAAAGAATAAATACAACATTTTTCTACAATCAAAATATGATTGTTTTGTTTTTCATTTGGGAAGCAATCTTTTGTACTCTGTTCTGCTTTTATACTATGGTGTAAAACTGCCATCACAAATAGTCCACTTGTGTTTCTCGAGTGCAGGGTCATTTGTATTTATTTGTCTGTGGTGGTATGAATACCGCCTCCATGGGGTGCATGTAGGTCGCATCCCACACCCAGTGCACCGACTTACTATTAGGATATTGAGGCCACGACACGCTGTAACGTCTGGTGCTGGACTATGCTCTGACCTTCTCTCTGTGCCTATATACTTGTGGCTATGTGCAATTATATTCTTAGAAATGATCGTTTAATTATTATTAATAATGTTCATATCATTATTAATCAAATGTTTTGGAACACAACTGTTAACCTATTTATAGAACATACAACCTCCTGAGGTTTACCCTTCCTCAATATACATTACTGTCCAATATTATGTCACTTTGCGGCCTAATGTACTCATAAACAGGTCACAAAAAGTGCTTTCTAATTGTGCACTGACATTTTGCGACATCTCTCTGATTTTGTGTCAAACCCATGTTCTGTTAGGTCGTACAGCACAATCTGTTACAGGGAGTTGCAGAAGGACCCACCTAATGAATATTAATTTGACAGCTCACTGTTAACCCTGTGTGATTGACTGCAAACACTGGGGTTGTGGCCAGTAAGGAACAGCAGATCACCATCCTAGTGTCTAAACTCCTGAATTGGAACTTTTTTTTAAAGCAGCCCATGTTCCTTAAACGAAGCTGTGTCATCTTTAAAAAATATTTTTTTCTGTTTGTCACTACATCCGGGAGAGAAGGCAGTGTTCCTCTGATCCCTCCAAGGTTCCCCAACACAATTCACACACAGGAAAGTGTCCCATTGGGACCCTTTCTCTTTGAGAATCAGTTACCGTCTCCTTTGAGGTGTCATTTAACTGATCAATGAGGTGCGACATTTGATGCATAAAAATGGGACTCATAATGAGGCGGGTGCTATCCTTTCACGTCCCCTCGTAACTGCTATTTGGGAATGGCTAGCGAAACCCATTTTTGTTATAGTACTTTGCACATAAGTCTTTTGTGTTGCCTAACTCTGCGATTGTGGTAATCGCAAGGTTTGCCAATTCAAATGTTTTCAGTATATCGTCAGGCACCTACTCTGCACCTTGAAAGGCCGTATTTTGCCATTTTATGTTTGTATATGTTGGTTATAATTCCTACTGTACATTAACAATTCACCACTCGCTCCCTCTTTTACTGTGGAGTGCAATTTATTTTCACTCACTCCTCTATCGGACTTTTGTGGAAAGAATATTACTCTTATCATTCTCATGTGCTGACTTCCACTCGGAGACCATGTCTGATTATTTAAATTGACATAAATAAAAGACATCTATTAGAAAATTCCCTTTAATTTTTAGGAACTATTTTGGCACTTGACAATGAGGAATAATAATGTGCACTTTGGTGCATTATCCACTATTTGGAGGGGCTCAATGCGAACTTATCCAACCCCTAATTAACAAACCATGTAGAATCGGTATTTAACGGGTGTCCAATTCATGGGCCTCCTATTCCCCCGTCCGAAGTCTAATGTTCCATATTCATACATCAATGAGCCGACCTTGTATGCTGTTTACTTTCTACATTATATGTTGTCGATTTCAAGTAAGAAGAGTGGAAAATAAAAAAGAGACGTGTTTTCTGCGATATGTTTACCTATAAAATATGGAAGGTATAGGTTTATGCTTTATGCCTCTTTGCTTTTTTTCATACGATAGTTTCAAGCGAAATTCGCACACGTTGATGCACCACGTCCCAAAAAAACGTTTGTTTCGCCCCTTTTGTCGACCAGCAAAACACCTCTATTTTTCGAATTGCAGGTCCGACAAACGTGAAGCCTTTCTGGGGAGCACCCAGAGTAATCTCCCTGGGCGCAGACGGGCTTTAGTGTGAAAGCAGGAATCCTAATCTAGCTGTGGGAAACTCACAGAATCATTATTCGAGGGTCTCTTTCCCTATGCTGCCCGGTTAATAACATGTATCTGTTTGCTGTCTTTGACTGCATCATATCTTGACAGTAAATATATTAATATGCTGTTTGTTATTCACCTGTTGGATACATAGCTTTTGCCAGCGAATACATTTGTGCTGAAAAACAGATTGATTCATGCAGCAAGCAGCAGCCGTAAAATTGCTTCGGAAACAAAGAGAAAGCAAATATGTTCTCTGTCTGTGTACTACAAAATATATATACACTTTCAGGCCATCTCTTCACGAGATCCTTTAGTAGAGCCGCAATTCTCTTCTGATCACTTATCTTTGCAAATGGCGATATGTTTTTCAATATCTTGGCAAAATATTTTTTCTGGGAGATTGTTTTAGATCAAAGGAAATTCTTTTTTTTTAGAAGCTGCATTGTCCAAACTGCATTCAAAAGAGCATATTAAGATGTAAGTGTACCCATCCATACCTAGCTTTTTGAAGGTGCACTATGTGCTTTACCGATTATGATGATGTTTAAAATGATTAGGTAAACAATGTTTTGTAACAACTCCTTCAACTAGTGTGCCATGTGCACTATAGGACACAACAGGACACTAATGGCAAAAGGTCAAACTGTACTGTGCGCAGATGTCCTTTCACTTTTCGGACACTCTACATTCGAAACAGAATATTCTATCCAGAGTAGCACCTGGTTACGGAATACTTAAAAAATATAGAAAGCGTGAAGCAGAAATGGAACTAACGAGGGACTACATTGGCAGGTTTACATTTTTAAAATCTTGTAAACTGAAAGTAATGCACCAACTTCATGAGACCAAGGGGCAGAAAACACAAGGCTAACCCAAGACAATGGACCTGTCCTAAAGGCAGGGCCGGCTCTAGGCTCATGGTGGCCCTGGGCAGGATGCGTAGGTAGGGGGCCCGGAAGAGGGGGTCCGGGCGGGGCGGAGCGCGCAGGCCAGTAAAGAAGGGAGGGGGTCAGGGAGTTTAGAAGTGGAACAGAGCCGGAGGCTGCCAAATCCCTGCCAGGGGCCACAACGCAAATATGTATCCATCCTCAGAGGATTAATATATTAAGGATATGTATTGGCGTGGTGGCCCCTGGGGTTTGGTGGCCCTGTGCAGGTGCGCAGCTTGCACATGCCTAGAGCCGGCCCTGCTAAAGGGGTGGGGAGGAGGTTCATATTTTCCTGGTTAGTAAGGCTCGACTTTCCTTCTGCTTCTAATGCTGACACAGATATATTACTGATCATGTCTTCACAATGGGAAAGCAGGATGGGGCCAAGTGCTCAGGAATCAGCTAAGCTAGCATGAGACATGGTGACCAGCCTTAAAGTAGTAAGAGGTAGTTTGATTATCAAATGTGCCTTAAGGGCCTTAGGCCAGAGTTCTTGGATGAATAAGAAAGGCAAAGTTACTGGTGTTAGAGGGAAGATTTGAGCTGCAGTATTCTACAGACTCAATCAACACACACTGCTGGCTGCAGCCCACATTCAAAGACATTGAACTAGAAAGTCTCTAGGATAGGAAATTATACCTATCGGCGACTATTGTTTTAGAACAAATGCCTCTTGCTGGTGGTGAGAGCAGAGTTAATACAGTGGGGGTGTGCAGGGGGCGGAGAGTGGGGAAAGACCACACAGTGGAGATGTTACTTATATTAAAATAGTACAATATAATACAAACCACTGCAGAAGGCGCACGTTGTGGTAGGACAATCCAATGGTAGACAAGATGTGCTCTTTCATCATTAAGGCTTGGTCTATTTTCATACCAAAATTCTTTACAGCTCGTTTGGGCACAGGAGTGGAACCCAGTTGGTGAGGGCACCAATCATCAGTCTAGAGAGAGGAGGATTTTCCAAATAGCATGATCTCCGTCTTATATGTGTTTAATCGGAGATAGTTCTTATTCATCCAATCAGAGATTGCTAATATGCCTAGGGCAAAATGCTTTTTTGTTATTATCAGATCAGGGCCAATGATAAACACCAACTGGGTGTCATCTGCGTATGAGATTATTTCAAAGCCAAAGTGATCTGTGATACTGGCATGGGAAGCCATGTAAATATTAAACAAAGTGGGGCTCAGGCAAGAGTCCTGAGGAACACCCTTGTCTAGGATTGTCTCGCGAAAGGAGTGTGGGCCCAGGATGACAGTTTGATGTCTATCTGTCAAAAAATGGTGGAGTGAGTGCAGGGCCTTGTATGCAGATCTCTTGCAGCCTTTCCATCATACTCATGTGAGAGATTGTATCAAAGGCTGCAGAGACATCTAATAGCACAAGAATGACTGGTCTACCTGCATCCAACCCCAGGCTAGTTGTTTATAAATCAGAATTTCTAGCTGTTTGTGCAGGAGAGGTAGCAAAGATATAGGGTGATAATTGGCCAGAGATTTTCGATCCAGGGTAGGATTTTTAAAAATAGGACGTACACATGCCACTTTCCCCTCAGGCGGGATGGTGCCTGTTTTGACCGAGTAGTTAAAAATCTCTAGAATCACCGGGGCACAGTAGTTGGCCAGCAACGACATTGTTTTGGGAGGGCAGATGTCCAAAGGGGAATCTGACTTAGCTATTGCCAGGGAACTACAGATTTCCTCCAAAGTGAAGGGCACAAAGCTATCTAAGGTGTAAGGAATATCTTTTAACTGATCTATATTAAAAGTAGTAATCCCTGCTCCAGAAGAGGGGGGATGTTAAATTTTGCGTAGATGTGGGAGATTTAATCCTGAAACAAATTGGTCAGTGAATCTTAGAGTTTCTGGGATTCAGAGGGAAACTGAGTACATGCCTGAGGGGTGGTAAAGTCATGGTCTACATTAAAGAGAGCTTTCAGGGAGTTTCCAGCCAGTTCAGTTTGATTGATAATAAAGCTATGCCTGGCAATTTTGATATTATGATGGTGGCAGGATAAGGCTTGTTTGTACAGATCCTTACCTTGAGACTCTTTGCTTCTGCACCAGCACCTCTCTAGGTTCTTGCAACTTGATTTTTCTAGTTTTAGCATGGAAGAGAACCAGAGGGGACTGTTGTGTCCAACGCTACAGTTAAGGCAGTGTTAAAGGACTCCAGTAGGTCGATGACCTCAGGATTACGTTGTGACAAGCTGAAGTGAAAAGCTTCACTAAAAACCTTTGGAGTAAGTCCATGCCTAGGTCTATAGGCGTTTAGTGGCAGTCTCCTATTCCTTTTTGTGGTGGAAGTATGGAGAGACTCAATGTGAAAAGTAATTAAGAAATGGTCTGTCCATGTGAGGGAAATTGGTGCCTCACTTCAAGAAGTTCAGTGTTAGAGAACAGCAGGTCAAGTGAGTGTCCTGCTATATGCGTGGGGCCTCTGACTTGTTGGGAGAGTCCCAGGGCCCGATTCACAGAACTAACTTAAGACAAAATCCCAAACCTACTACTTTTGGTATTCACAGAAGTTAGGATTTTGTCTTAAGTTTGTCTTAAGACAGACTTAAGACAGACTTAAGACAAAATCCTAACTTAAGTCTGTCTTAAGTCTGTTTTAAGACAAACTTAAGACAAAATCCTAACTTCTGTGAATACCAAAAGTAGTAAGTTTAGGATTTTGTCTTAAGTTAGTTCTGTGAATCAGGCCCCCAGTGTTTCCAGGTATGTTAATAGCTTCATCACTCCGGAATTAGTGAGATCTTCCCCGTAGTAATTAAAGTCACCTAGGAGAAGACATTTATATGAAGCTAGGACATGAACTGAAATTGTCCTTGGATCCTGGGGGCGATAGATCAGGGCTCCGTTCCATCTGTTGGTCAAGGAGAGATTTATCTTAAAGATACCTAACTCCATTGAGTCAGAAATGGTGGTCGTGATCCATGTTACATTGATTGTATTTTTAAGAGACTATGGCGATGCCTCCACCTATTTTTAATCCTCTGTCAAGTTTAATTTATTTATATTTGTGCAGAATGGCTAGCTTAATGTCTGGAAGGTTGGAGGGATTCAGCCATGTTTCAGTCAGGAAATAAATATACAGTGACTGACAGGAGATAAAATCCCATTACTCAGTTGCATGCTTATCTAGTGACCTTACATTGCAGAGGAGAATTTTTTAGGTCGTTCTTAACGAGTATGGGGCTGGAGTCGTTCTCCGTAACGTTCCTTTATTCAATGTTCCTTTGAAGATGGCAATTGTACCATGCCACCAGGCCCTTTAGGGTGTGGGGGAAGCTATTTGTGCATAGGAGTTGTTGTGGGACACTAGCGTTATTTGATAGAAGGTAGCCTATGAGTAATAGTAATGGTGGGGACTGTTATTTCTTACCCTAGGAGAGCAGAGGTCCTGGCCCCTGGCGACATCCAGGTGCAGACAGGCTTGCCTTTGGTGCACTAGCAGCATGCCCACTTTGCGAATCTGGCCCGGCATCGGTTTTTATGGCTGAGTGCACTAGAGCGCTACTCGCTGCCCCACCAGAAGTGGGTCCAAAAGCTTTCTCCACACAAACAGCAACAGAGCTGCGGAGTACTGGAAAGCGATGGCTCCGTGGGTTCAACGCAGCAAGAAGGAGTCGCTGAGCGGTTTTATAAACAGTAAGTGGAAAAAAAAAAAGCAGTAAATATAAAAGGTTTTAAAAGCAGCAAATGTCTGCGCATGATAGGGCAAATAATTTAAAGGAAATTTTCAGATTGGCCTGGATTTCGTGCACAACAGACACATCTTGCCCATTCCCTCATCCTTTAACCCTTTTCCCTCGTTTCCCCCTTGACGATCCTCAAATGTTTCTCCATACCCGTGTATCCCTCCCCCCTCCCTTGGTGCTGTGACTGCATCCCCCCCTCCGACTCCATTAATGGAACTCTGCCTTTCTGTATATAGACATAACTCTACTCACTAGTGTAAGCAGTAGACCTTTGTACTCTCTACCGTTCCTATGTGACTCTTAGAGAATATCCATTTGTATCCCTTCCCTATATATAGAGATAACTAATCACTAGTATATGCAGTAGACCTTTGTACTCTCTACCATTCCTATGTGACTCTTAGAGTATATCCATTCGTATCCCTTCCCTATGTATATAGAGATAACTCTAATCATTAGTATATGCATTAGACCTCTTCCTTGTGCGACTTTACATCTTGTACATTTTCAATTTTTTCTGTTTGTATCTTTTATGTAACGCATGTAATCCTTAGTCCTTATGTTTTGCAACTGGTTCTTATGTAAAGCGCTCTGACACCTTCGGGTAAAGTTTGCGCTATATAAAATCGCATTAAATAAATAAATAAACGGAGTTGTAGAAAGGGACTGATCAACGCGCACAGCAGAGCTGCACGAGGAGCCAGATATTAGATCACAGCGCTATCGAACAATATACACACACAGCAGGGATGTATGTAGCTTGGCAGGGCCATGGGTGTAGGTCAGCGGGGGCACACGAGGAGCTCGGACGGGTATGACGGGCAAGGAGCAGATCCACAGAAGGTGCTCAGTAGGGCTACGTAAGGAGCTCTGCATGCAGTTCCACTGAACATCTAACATTCCCTCCTAGCTCCTGGCATGGCCCTGCTGGCCAGCACCCCGATCTCGTACCACAGCGCTGTTATCCCACTGAAATGGACTCACTGAGTTCTGCGCATGGACATATTTTGTCCGGATTTTCTGAGCTATTGCAGTATTATCCTTCTACCTGTGTTTGGCACTCTTTTGTAACATGCACACGTCACTTTTCTCTTGTAACACACTGTTTGCTACCTCTTACATTTTGTTTGCTTTCGATACTTGCACAAGTGCCACCATTGCCTACGTAACGTTTGTTCTTGTGTTTGAGTGTCTGCCATATATTGCAGTACTATACCTCTACTTGTACTTTGTATACCTTTGTGACCTGTTCATGTCACTTTTTCCTCCTGTAATGCACCGTTTGCTACCTCTTGTATTTGGTTTGCTCACAATTGTCACTTTTGCCTCATGTAACTTAACGTTTGCTTTTGTAATTTGTTCACTTGTAAAGTTCTCCTCATGTATCAGTTCTGTTCCTAATGTGAAGCGCTCTGACACCTTCGGGTAAAGTACCCGCTATATAAAAACGCATAAAATAAATAAATAAATAAATAAATAAATAAAGTGAAAGTATGTAGCAGCTAGTTGAGACCTGGCAAATGGCAGCAGTTACAACTGCGTGAATCCTGATCTTGACCCACCGTCCGTATGGCCCGGCAGTGGCTTTCATGGCCGTATGCACTAGAGCGCCTAGAGCGACCCCACCCGAAGTGGGTCCAAATGCTTTCTCCGCACAGAGCAGCAGCAGACCAGAAAGTGATGGCTCCGTGGATACAGCACAGCAAGAAGGAGTCGCTGAGCGGTTTTAAAAACAGTAAGAGCAAGAAATAAAATCAGTAAATGCAAAACGTTTTAAAAGCAGTGAGTGTCAGCACGTGATAGGGCAAATAATTAAAAGGAGATTTTTAGATTTGCCTGGATTTTGTGCACATCATAGACAAGTAAAAGCATTTAGCAGCTAAGTGTGACCTGGAAAATGGCAGCTGTTACACAAGAATCCTGATCTTGAGATAAGAAGTGAAGTTTTAGGAGACATATATAAAAGTAGTTTTTTGCAAGGCTCACAGGTCAAAGGTAAACTGGGCTAAGAGTGAACAAAGAAAGTGCTGCTAGATTTATGGCATGATGATGTAATAACTGAAACAATGGATGCAGGGTAAGTCTACTTTCAACACATTGTCTCTTTTTTACCTCGAAATGTCTTTCACTACTAATCATGAAAGTAGAAGTTGTGTGAGAGGCAGCTGCGGTCCGTGCAGGTAAGAGTGGTGGGGCACGGGGGGATTTCGACAGATGATGACAAGGGAAATTAAATAAATAATTAATTTCCCCTCATCTGTCGAAATCCTCACCACTGGCCCCCACCACTCTTACCTACACGGGCTGTGGCTGCTGAGAGGAAATTCCAGAAGGTCATGAGGGTAGGAGAGGATGTGGCATTATGGCCAGAGCTACCAACTTTGAAGCTTGGGAACCAGGTTTGCGTCCTGGCGTCAACTCAGCATCCAGCAATTCTAGGCAAAGCACTTATCATTCTAGGCAAATCATTTATCATTCATGGCGTATTTATTTATCAGCACTAGGCAGTATCCTTCCATTACAAAACGATCAAAAGGTGCTCATGTTACTAATTTACATGCTTGCCTTTTTGGCATTTTTTTTTACTGATTCAACAACATCTCAGCTGAAGCATGATGCCATATGGAATACTGGGCCTTCTTCGATTACCCCCATTTTAGGTATACACACACACCAACACACAGCACCCCACTACATCTATTACAACACTGATGCATTGTACCTGCCTACATGTTTTAGTCTTTCTTACAATTAGAAATGTGCATGTCTATCTCTCAAATACCATCAACCATTACAAGGCGCTGCGACCAACATCATGATAACTTCACCTCAGTTGTCGTCACACATAACACCAAAACACTTCCCATCCAAGGGTAAAACAAAAACAATACCCTTCTAATGACACACCCTACATATTGTAGCTTGCTATCCTTGTGGATAGTGCCTAATTTGTAAATATATAAGTTCTCTTCTCAGAAGACCCCAGATGGTGATATTAAATGTTTGATGCACTGAATACCATTGCTACGTAGTCTTGAATCAACCTCATGCCTCTTTAATCCACTACCAAACACTCCCAGCCACTTTATCTCATGCTTGCTGGTTTCTTCTTTCTCCCTTTGTGAAGTTTTATTCAGTCTTTCTATACGTCCATCTTTACACTTTGTGGGCCTCATTATCAAGAACTGATGCAGTGTCGCTACATCAGTTTTAAATGTCATGGATGTGTCATATTTACAGTATGATTCAGAAAAGGGGGTGGTGATGGAAATGCCAGAAACCGGTCCCCGGAAGCTTGTTTCCTTCCCAGTATAAGAATTGGCTTGGTAGATTGGTCTGCCCTGTTCCCATGATGCACTGGGCCAGGGTCAGACTAATTTGCATATAGCCAGGTTCTGAGCTGGGATGGTGCAGTGAGCTAAAAACGGTGATGGATCAAGCCCTGATCTTTGGACTGGGTAAGAGTGGTCTGCTTAATTCAGACACTCTGTTCATCACCACCCCCTTTTCTGAATCATATTTACACATATGGCACACCATGGCATAAGTTTAAGACAGTGCAAAAAAAACATTTTTCTGCCCCAGGCGTATTGGTGCAGCGGAAACTGATACATCAGGAGACAAACTGATGTAAGGCTGTTTTGGCACACGTCATATGATGATGAACACCTGAGTGCTACTTTTCATTAATGTGACACGTCAATATAAAAACGGAAAATTCCACTGTGTGAAAAAATAACTTTGGCACACTTCAAAAGAGGCAGCCATACAGCGGGGAGAAGAGAGCAGCAGCCAGGACAACAACCCCAACAACTCCACCACTAGGCAGGATGACCAGACAGACTCCGAGGGCAATTGGAAGAGGAAGTCCAACTTCAGAGAGGAGGATAATCAAATCTTAATCACTGAGGTGACACAGCACCAACATCAGCATTTTGTCACCTCAAAATTGCAATTAGGGAAGAAAGAGACCATTTGGCAGTACACAGTGGAGACGAAAAATAGCGTGGTGTAAGCTAGGAGGACAGTCACTGACTGTAAAAAGTGCTGGCATTACCGTAAATGCTGGTTGAAGGCAAAACTAGCCAAAAACCTGAAGGCAGCTATGCAGACTGGAGATGGTAGTCCGGCACCACAAGAGGAGTTGGAATCCTTGAAGGAGCTTGTGGCAGCTGTCATCTCAGAGAAGTTGCTGGCAGGATTTTTAGGACACACCAGTGCAGCCCATAAGGAACACCAAGTCTTACAGGGTAAGTCGCTACAAGGGGCAATATGGGCAAAAAGAACATGTTGTGCAGCGCAGTGAGCTAGGTACCAGCGCTCCACCACACTGTATGTAGGGCAAAGGGCTGGAATCTGGGTCCTGTATTGTTAAACATCACATAAGTGCAAGTCACACTGCCCAGTTACATGTGGCGCAGGTGAATCCAGCTCCCTCACATGCATCCCTGCCATGTGTCAAGTGCAGCATCAGTACAGTTTCAACTTTGTTTACTGGCACTTGTAGGGGTATGTATAACTTGAGTTGCCAGAACTACAATTCCCAGAATATAAAGCTAAAAACATGGAGTATTAGTTACAACTTTGTGGCATAGAGTAGTGCTGCAAGCCTTCATGCTGTGCTGACCTGCGTCAAAAGCAAAGGGCAGAAATGTGCCGTAATAATGGAATAAGGTTCATTGCTGTCTATTCTACCTGCACTGCGACACTAATTTGTGCCTAGCGCCAAGGTAGGCACCCTTGCACCATGGTGCAAGGGTGTCTGTATTGTTGGCATGATTGTTTTTGTGTAGGAAGGGACACCTTCCTGCCCAAAAACAATCCTCTTTCCATGCGTGCTGCAGAATGCAAAACTCATAGAAAGATGAGAAAATGAGGAGAAATAAACATATTTTCCTTGTTACGCCTTCCTTGTAAATCTGGCGATGTGTCAAAACCCACAGCAATACCCACGTAGAGCCTCCTGGATGTAGAGCAAAGCAACACAGCGATTTGCGCTGCCTTGCCTTACTCCATATTTATGAGGCCATGCAAAGTCATGCAGGTTGGCTTTGTGTTGCCTCATAGATATGATTGAGGGGCCTGTGCCAGCGGATACGCATAAAAAGTGACACTACAGTGGTGCCCTCCTTTTGGAAATGAGGACAACTGTGTTGTACTTGGGCCATGCCCACACATCTGGATTCAAAGAAATGGAATGGAGTGAGGCAAAAATGCACACCTGTGTGTGGGGGTGGTAAGGTGTGGGACATGTGAAAGATTAACACATATGAAAATGCCCAGAGTCGTCCGTATAGTAATCTGCATGAAATTCCATTGCACACATCTTGTCCTGAAGTGAGTGATGAGAGCACCAGGTGTCATCTCCCATGGACTTGGACCAACTAAACTCCTGTCATGATCAAAATCAGACTGGGCATGGGGGTAAATGTAAGTGATACACACCAGAGGACCATGTGTATTGAAACAAAAGATGGTGTGTGGCACTGGTGGAGCCCACTAGTGCAGAGCATTGTAAGCACTGGCTGAGCATATTGAACTACCGCTGTGTTTGAATGAGAAGACACAGCATAGCAAGGAGGTGAGAACGGTTGTGTGTACTGCTGTTCAAGTGACTTGTACTTCGGACCTGGAATTGAGAGGCGAGTTGGCTGACATTGCGCACGTAGAGCATTTGAAAGTAGCGAATTAATGAAGGAGTACGGAGGGAGATTCTTTCGACTCCAACTTACGCGAGGAAATTGATTTAAGGTGTACTGCCACAATTTTTTGCCGAATCATCGAGTTATACCCATGTAAGCCGGCAGGTATTTATTCCAGAGGATTAAAAAGCCAGGATTATTCAAAAAGATTGGTGTCCTCACTGAAGGATATCCTTATGTACCCTAGTCCTGATGAGGCCCAAAACAAGTCAGGCTGAAACGCGTCGACTTTATGAATTGAAGAAGCCCATACTAAATTAAAATTGTTTGCAAAATTAGATTAAAAAAAAGTACTAAAAAATGTTTAGAGGGCGGAGTGTTTTCCTCATAGTACTCAGTTTAGGGCTATCTCTGACAAATGGAAATGCCCCTGTTAAAAAGTGAGAGCATCCAGATTTACCAATTGGGTAGTAGGGAATAGAGGATATATTCCCATTTTTTATTTGCATTTTTTAAAATTATTTACTGTATATAATGGTTTAGTAATGTATGGATGTGTATATATAGTTAAATACTAAGGGCCTCATTTAGGAGGCTGTGAGTCACTTTTACGGCACCGGTGCGTCACTTTTTGTGACGCACCACTGAAGTAAAAAATGTGCATTGTTGCTCCATATTTACAAAGTGGCGCATCTAGGGAGATGCGTCACTTTGTATACCCCTGCGCCACATTATACATGCGCCAGGTATAATGTATGCAAGGGGGGCGTATTGAAGCAAGAAAGGGTCATGGAAGTGACGCAGTAAAATCTATGAGATTTCACTGCGCCACTTCTAGGACTCAAATGCGTCAAAATCTTACGCCTGCCTCACAGCAGGCGTAAGACTGACGCAGGCCCTTTCAAATGGGGCTTGCCCCATGTGAAATGACACATTGCTAGAGTTGCGTCACTTTTGTGACACGCTCCAGCAATGCGTCACTTTTGCGCCTTCAGATACGTCAGAAATACTGACGTATCTGTAACTCATGATGCGTCATACTGTAAATATGATGCATCATTGGTGTCGCAAGGAGGGCGCAATGAAAAGTGACACATCACTGTTTTCACGCAGCGGTGCGTCACTTTTCATAAATGAGGCCCTAAAAGTTTAGTTTCACTTTTTTTGCATATAGACACATAAAAAAACTTAGCTTGAATTGCTTTTTGTCAATGATATTAATTTGTATATGATTAATCTGGAGAGTGAATCTCATTGGAAGAAATAAATGAAGATTTCCTTCGTTTTATTTTTTAGTATATATCGGTTCCAACGCATTATTTGTATTTTCATGTACTTGTTTACCCAGATGCGGTTTGATTTATTGGTTTAACCACTTGAGTATACTGTTCATTGACACAACATCGATGTAAAAAATATCGATGTTAAAAATTCTGAGTTAAAAATATAGACAACAAAAATATTGACTCTTATACTTAAACAGGTCAGTACAAAAATATCGACTAAAAAATATTGATGTAAAAAATATAGATGTATAAAATATCAACTTTTATATAATTATAAAATAAAATAATATATATTAAATATATTAAAATCTTAAATATATTGTTCACAAAATAAAATACATTTAATATATATTTTAATAAAATATAACAAAAACCTTAATACAAAAGATACACACAAACGTAATAATTTAACACATATATTTACTTTAAAATAATGAATTAACCATTATTTTTAATTTATGTTAAAAGTTTAAAATAATATAAAAAAATATATATTAATGATTTAAAATATTTAAAAAAACCAGCAATCTATGAAAATGAAAACATTAAAGTATTAAAAAATATTTAAACTTACATTTCAAAATAAACTAAATGTAACAGTAGGGAAAATTTTGGATAGCAAAAGGGTAAAGAAAAACCAAAAGCAGATTTGAATCTACTGGAGAACTTTCACCCTATCTCACTCCTACCTTATTTCTCAAAACAGCAAACAAGGTAGTGAATACACAAGTGGTTGCAACACTGGATAGTTGTTGTATTCTGACTCCTTGTGGAGATAGGGCAGATTGCTCTTGTGGTTTTTCACACCTACAACCACAGACTATTAGAGCGCTCTACTCCCTCCCGCTTCCCCATTGCTATCACTTACCAAAACACTCTGTGACGACACACATTCACTGTGGCCTTACTGATGTTCGGTCCCTAGCTAAGCACAAGTACGAAATTGCACACATGATCTCCAGTTTTAAATTAAATATGCTTTTTATTACAGAAACCTGGGCAGGTGCTGCCACGACCCAGACTTTCTTACTACAACCCGCACAGGATATCGCTCTTTCAGAGTCGACAAGCCGATCAAACGAGGGGGAGGAGTAGTAATCATTTTTAGGGAGAAGTTTACAGTGACATGTTATCCAACTTCCACCTCTTTCTATGAGGCCCTGCAGTTTGTCTTTGAACTCAGACCTCGGATGACCTTTAGAGGCATTTTACTCTATTGCCCTCCTGGCACAAGAAGTGAATTCAACCAGAATCTTGATAGTCTTCTTGAACCAACTCTTACCAGTAATGAGTTCATAATTATGAGAGACTTTAATTTTTATCTAGAAGAAAAAGGGGACAAGGAGGCGGTTGTACTACTAGACACACCGGGGTCCTTAGGCTTATCTCAGCTAGTACAGAAACCCACCCATGAGGCAAGGAACACACTGATAGCCTTGTTACCTCGGCGCAGGGACTAACACAGATCATTCATTAATTAAGTTTGACTTATCAGTCCCCATTGTCCGGCAGGGTAGGACCACAAGACCCCACTCATTCACCTATTCATCCTGGAATAAATTAGACAAAATTACTCTCCAAACAGATTTGTAGAACATATGACCACTGCAGAATGTTCACCTAGAGTTAGCAGTCACTAAATACATTGACTGGCTTAACGATGCAGTTAAGGTCTTGGTGCCTACTAAGAAAACCTCAGGGAATCGAAGTGTTCCTTTGGCCCCCTGGTTCTCCGATGCTTTGCTGAAGGAAAAACAAAAGTGCAGTCGGTTGGAAAGACGCTGGAGTGTGAACTACCACACAGCGGATAAAGAGGTTTATAGAATTGCACTAACACAATATAAAAACCTACTACTATCTGAGAAAAAGGATTTCTTCACCAAGCAGATTGAGAAAGAAAAGAATTCCTCCAAAGAATTGTTTGGGGTAGTAAACAAGCTGGCCTCCTTATCTAAGAACATAGATATTAAGGGTAATCAAAAGGTTTGTGACAATATCGCAGTAGCTTTTAAAACCAAAGTTATGGACATTTATAATGCCTTCGAAGACACGTCAGTCCACTCTCCCACCACATGATTTAAAAGCCCCAAGTCCAAGAGAAACACCCTCCACTGTTTCTCCCCAAAATCATCGGAGGCAGTGGAAAAATACTTGAGAGAAGCTAAGTCTGGGTCTCCTCTCATCCCATGCCAGCCTGCTTTTCTGAAAGGGATGGCGGAAGTGGTGAGTCCTGGGCTCACAGAAATCTTTGATTCTATATTCAGCTCAGGCAACTTCCCATCTAGGTGGAAAGAATCCTCCCATTGCTAAAAAAGCAACTTGGATGTGTCAAACCGGAACAACTATTATCCCATAGTGCGGCTGCCGCTTCCAGCCAAAATAGTCGAAAGAATTATGAATACACAACTATCCCAATTCATTCAGGAAAACAATCTGCTCGATCACTCCAAGTTTGGCTTCTGTCACCAGCACAGTACGGAAACGGCACTCATCAAAGCCACTGAGGAGATCAGGGCAGTGATGGATAGAGGGGGCAAAGCCACCCTTGTCCTCCTCGACTTATCAGCTGCATTTGATACTGTTGATCACATTCTCCTGCACCAGTGGCTGGAAACATTGGGGGTCAAGGGAGCGGCATTAGCCCTGCCTTCCTCCTTTCTGAATGATAGGAGACTAACATTAACGGTAGATAGGTATCAATCAAAGCCATATGTCCTCCGGTGCGGATTTCCTTAGGGATCCTCACTGAGCCCATCTCTTTTTAATGTGTATGTCTCGGAACTTGCCCCTCTGATCTGTGATTTTGGGTTTAGACTGACGTCTTACGTCGGCGATGGCCCGACATAGTTGTGGCTGCTTATAGAAGTCAGGCCTCTCCAGCTCTACAGTTTCAGACCTGTATGAGAGAAATAAATAGATGGATGGGAACACATTGTCTCAAACTCAACTCCGAAAAGACCGAGGTCATAATCTTTGGTAACCTTGTGGAAAAAGGTACGGGCCGATGACCTTTTTCAAAGTTGCCCGGCGCTAACCGCCTCTAATACCACTCAAGTTACCAAACAAAGAGGCAGGCACGGGAGACTGGATGGCAGGAAACAGAAGTTTTATTCCGACGGAGCAGAACACATCAATTCAGACAACAGGGTATCTTCACGAGGTGCTCTAACCGCATCTCTGAGGCCTGGCCTCTTATACACAGGTTTATGATCTTTATTACAGTTTATTGCATGTGGCACATTGTCGTAAATACTTTGAAGTACGGAAAGGCATCCTCGTAATCCCCGCTTCAAGCCCGTTCCCACAAACATTTACAGTAGGAGTCCCCACCCCGGTCACAACAGGTGACGATTGTCGCGCAGCTGGACATTCCGCCGATTTACGGAATATATGTGGTCGATCGGATCTCATGGGGTGGGGGCTTTGATCAACTCGTGGATCCTTTGATGGGAGAAGCTTCCTACTGTATGGGGGCAATAAACAGCATCCGCAGGGCCAGGTGGCGGCCTGGGAAGGAGCAAGACAATCGGGCACAGAGGAAAGGGGGTATTATCAAAGGACCCGGGATCATGAAAGGAATGGAGGGAGGTGTCGAGCTGGGAACAGGATGGGGTTCCGAGGCAGGGTTGCGCTGAAGAGGTGTTTATGGCCCAAGCATGTGAGAGCGGGGGCTGTCAGCGCGCGGGGGATGCCTGCAAGGTCAGGAGAGAGAGAGAGAGAGAGACGCGCTGGCTGTCGGCGATGGGCAAAGAGGCCATGGTATTTAAAATGGCTGCCGCTTACGCGCATGAATGGACTCAAAAAGGGGGCAAGATGGCGCCGATAATGTTGATACTGCAAACTAGATTTTAACAGTCCTCCCTTTTTAACATATCTAGCCAGCTTGTCTAATCAATGTCTATCTGCATCAAATTCCTAACCTCGACATCATACAGTGCTCTCATGCGTTCTTTTTCAAAGTCCACAGTCTTAGGGCAGATACAATTCGCACATAGTGAACACAGAGGCGGCAGGCATTGAATTCCTAAACAGAACCCACATATTACAACCACAGGAATCAGGATAATAGTAAACAGTCTCCAGCCCCAGTTCTTAACAGTATTCCAAAACCATCCACCAAGCGACCATTCTTCTTGCTCCTGGTAAACTTCTGAGGAGAGTCTGTGGAGATGTTCGATGGCTTTGTACACTGAGGGTGAATTGTCCGGTATATATGTACAGCAGCTGGACCCAATAATGCGGCATGCTCCACCACGATCCGCTAGAACCACATCTAGAACAAGGCGGTTCTGGAGAGCCACCAAGCGGACCGCTTGAAGCTCGGCTGTATTGTTGGCAAGGATGCCAGCTGTGATGTTCATTGTTGTCTCGACTGCCTGAGTCAAATGTCGGATGGCACGGCTGTTTGCCATCGGGCCCCAGAGTGGAACAAGTCCCTTCATTGCATTGAGGAACTGTGCTCCTGTAGAGTCGGCTTGTTCAATGTCCTTGGCTCGTTTTTGTCTATGGTGATTCGCAGGAGCCACATAGGTCGGAGGAAGGATGAAGGAGATAAAAAAGGTGCCCCCCCAGCCTTTGGGGAGCCAGGTGTAGGCTTTTGTGCCGCAAACAAAGTACATGTTTGGAGAGGATACAAAGGAAGGTGGATCGGTGGAGTCCAAAGTTCTGGTGATGCGGCAGGCACTTTGGCCCACCAGCTGTGTCCCAAGCCCTTCTATGCACATAAGGCCTGTGACGTTGATGACGGATAGGGCCACGGTCAGGGTGGCAGCTGTTCGTTTCCGGAGGTAGGAGAAGGTGGGTCTGGTCGGATTGTTAAACACCTGCATTTCAATTCGTTCTTTGACAGGGATGTCCATGTGGATAGAGTCGTTGGAGGTCTGCGGGCAGAAGTGTGTCTTCGTTTTGTTTCACCAGACCTCATGAAAGAAATGCGTCATAGTTTTGCTGGAGGTGGCATTATCCCTATAGCTCTCTTGCAAGAGGATCAGCCAAGCAAGGCATTGAGAATTGAGAAGGGATGAAGGGTATCGAATGTCCAGTGGCGTGGGGTAGCAACCCACAGATCCAGCAGTTGGTGGCATTGGTGGCAAGATTGTGCTGGTGCAGCAGTTGCACGAAGGAGTTGTTGCAAAAGTCCTTTCGCCTTTCTCTGAGTTGGGGTGAAAGAGAAATCAGATAATGTTCCTTCATGGTGGTAGGCTGTGCAGTGGTCAGGAATGTCTCATGAGCGGGTGCGCTTTCTTCCACAATCCAGAGGGTGGTCATGAGGAGGAGGCAAAAGAGGATCGCTATAAAGAGTGCAATTGTCTTTGAACTGTGGATTTTGTCAGTCTTTGTGTTTTTGTAGTGAATCTTCAGATGTCCAGTTGCTTCCATCATCTTCTTATCAGGCGCTTGCATCACCTTCAAGGGAGCTCGGTAGCGGGCAGAACCAAAAACCTCGTCTGGCTTTCTCTCCTGGCAGCCTTTGTAGTGTTTAGGCCACCGATCTGAGAATTATGACTTAGTCGATGGTCTGCTTAGCCGAAACTCCCTCCTTTTGTCGCAGAGTATACCCTTCTCTGGATGGCACTGTGGGGTCAGGAATCTGTGCTAGTTCGAGTGTCTCTGTGTCTGGATAGCAGTTCAGCGATGGTCGGTCTTTGTTCAGAAGCTCTTCCTGGATGGTCACGTCTTCGGTCGTCATCAGAGTCGGGGGGATCCGTTTGCAGTGGTGTGCATGTACCCAGGTCCTTTTTCCCTCCACTCGAAGAGCCGTTCGGGTGGTGAGGAGGACTTGCCAGGGGCCCGTCCACTGGGGTTCCAGACTCTTGTCACGCTGGAAATTTCTTATAAGGACATAGTCCCCGGGTTGTGTCCGGGACCCCTGGAAGCGTCAGGGATGGCATGCAGCACCTGTTGGTGAATGACAGACAGAGTTTCAGGCAATTTATACAAGTAATTAGACATTAGGATGTCCGGGACGTCATGAATGGAAGTCGGTTTTGGTGCAGACCAATTGCTCATGGGTCGGCCGAAAACAACCTCGTAAGGTGTCAAGTGGTGTTTGGTGGGGGTGGAACGCATCGATAGCAATGCCAGTGGGAGAGCGTCTGGCCATTTCAGCCCTGTGGTAGCCACTATCTTAGCTAGTTTTAGTTTTAGTGTGGCATTGTGTCGCTCAACAAGTCCAGCAGACTGGGGGTGGAAGACTGCGTGGAACTTCTGTTTTACACCCAGCCCCTTCAAGATGAGCTGGATAACTTCGGCTACGAAGTGGGGGCCATTGTCGCTCCATAAAATTCGGCAAAGGCCGTAGCGAGGGAAAAATTCTTTTAATAGTACTTTTACAGTGGCCATAGCAGTGTTGTCACGGGTTGGATATGCTTCCACCCATTCGCTGAATGCACACACCACAACAAGTACGTATTTCAGGCCTTGGGATCTGTCTAGTTGGATGTAGTCCATCTGTAGGACTTCAAATGGGTGATTGGGAACCCCGAACCCTCCCCGGGGTACTACAGTTCCTTTCCCAGGGTTATGTTGCAAGCATATCAAGCATTGTTGGACCAGACGTTTGGCGGAGTCTGTGATTTTGTCGTTGTGCCAAACTCTGGAGACAAGTTCGATTATGGGGGCTGATCCTATGTGTGCAGGGGAGGGTGCCATAGTCAATATAGGAATCAGGTATGAGTCAGGTAGCAACCATTTGTTTGTGTCTTTTGTTCGCCAGCAGCCTTCGTCGTCTTTCAGACCCACCCGTGCCCACTCAGTCAATTTGTGTTGTGAGCTGGCCATTTGAATGTCCCTAATAGTGTCCCTAGCGTCGGTCCATTTCTCTGCTTGGGACCTGGTCACGAACATGCGTGTCGTCATCCTATTCTCAGCTGTGGTCCGAGCAGTGATGTCGGCTAGTGCATTTCCCTGTCCAATAATGTCTATCACCTTCTTGTGTGCCTGGCATTTGATGACTGCAAGTCGTTTGGGGAGGAGGACGGCTTCGATCAGGGCGGAGACTAGATCTCCATGTAAGATGGGGGTGCCGTGTGAGGTCAAGAATCCCCTCTCCTTCCAAAGGAGTCCAAAATGGTGAACCACCCCGAAGGCATACTGGCTGTCTATGTAAATGTTTGCTGTCGTTCCTGCTGCTAGGATGCATGCTCGTGTCAGGGCGATCAGTTCTGCTGCCTGTGCAGATCATTGTGTGATGCGGGCTGTCTGTACTACAGTCCGGGCTGTGGTGACCGCATAAGCAGCTGAGGTGGTGCCATCAGGGAGTTTGATGCAAGAGCCGTCCACCCACAGCTCTCCATCGGGGTCAGAAAAAGCCGTGTCTCTGAGGTCGACCCTACTCCTAGTCTGTTTGTCCATGAGGGTCACACAGTCATGTACAGGGGACACATTGGGATCGTTCTCCGGTAGGGGCAACAAAGTTGCCGGGTTCAGTGTGGTGCATCTTTTCAGGGTGATGTGGGGTGCAAGCAGAGTCAGTTCATATCCAGTCAGTCGTGCACTCGTCAGGTGTTGCGTCTTAGTTTGGTTCAGGAGGGTGTCAACTGCATGGGGTACTAATACCGTGAGGGAATTCGAGAGCACGATCCCCTCACTTTGTCGGATAGAGATAGCAGCGGCAGCTACAGCTCGAAGGCAGGCAGGCAAGGCTCTGGCTACGGGGTCAAGAGTGGCAGAGAAGTAAGCGCATGGTCGTTGCTTTGGGCCAATGGACTGGGTCAAGACAGACAAAGCACATCCCTCCCTTTCGTGAGTGTAGAGGGAGAAGGGCTTCGTGTAATCGGGGGTTCCTAGGACAGGGGCCGAACAAAAGGCATCTCGTAGTTCTATGAAGGAGGATTGGCATTCAGGGGTCCAAGGGAGTGGGAAGGGGACATCTTTAGCTAGTAGAGAAAGCAGCGGTTTCACAATGAGGCTGAAGTTTGGCAACCACTGTCGACAGAAGGAAGTGAGGCCTAGTAGGGAGCGGACTTGTTTCTGAGTCTTAGGGACAGGGGTCTCTAGAATGGTTTGAATCCGGTCGGGAGTAAGTTTCCTTCCGTCTTTGGACAAAAGGTGGCCCAAGTAAGTGACCTGGGGTTGGCAGAATTGCAACTTCTTCTTGGAGACCTTGTGGCCATTTTCCGCAAGGACGTGCAGGAGTTGAATGGTGGCTGTGACTGCAAGTGGAGTGGTGTCGGCCGCCAAAAGGATGTCATCGACGTATTGTATCAACACCACTCCATCGGGTAACTGGACTTCATCCAGTTGTCTCTTGAGGGCCTGACTGTAGATGCTGGGGCTTTCTGTGTAGCCTTGGGGTGCTCGACAGAATCTATATGAGCGGGCTTTTAGGGTGAAGCCAAAGAGGTATCGGCTGTCTAGATGGATGGGGATAGAGAAGAAAGCATTTTTGAGGTCAATGACAGTGAAGGTGGTGGCAGTAGAAGGAATCAAAGTCAGGATAGTGGTGATGTCTGAGACCACGGGGTACTGGGGTACGACTACTTTGTTGATCTCTCGAAGGTCGATGATGAAGCGGTACGCTTTCTCATCTCCCTCTCCTTGTTTCTTTATGATGGGCAAGATAGGGCTGTTGCAAACATTGCTAACCACTTCCTCTACCACTCCTGCGTCTATCAGTGACTGAATAATTTTTACCAATGCCTTCTCGCCCTCGGGCGATATCTGATATTGTGGAAGTTTCGGGAGTATTGCGTCCCGTCGAACAGTGATGTGCACTGGGTCAATCATCATGCGTCCTACGCCCGAGTCTGTCTTTGCCCACAGATACGGAGGCAGAGTGTCAAGTAGGGACGAGTCAGTGTCAGTGATGGAAAACATGCGTCAGGAAGGGCAATGTCTGAGCAGAATTGGGTTGTCGTACAGGAAAACTCGAACTCCATCTTGTGAACATCTAATAGTAGCTCGGAAATGTTTCAGCAAGTCAAGTCCCATAATGGCGTCAGGGGTATTGGCGGAAAGCAAAAACGTTGTGTCAGTTGTGCTGTTCTCTAAGTCGAAGGAGATTGGTGTGGACAAAGGGTTAGTGGAGGGCGTTCCATCGAAACCTATCGATGTTACAAGCGAGCCAGACAAGGGTGCCCTTGGAATCAGTCGTTTAGATAACGCACTACGTGTCGCGCCAGTGTCTACCAGAAATGGAGACTTTGTTCCCAGGACCTTAGCGGTGACATAAGGACCTTGCTGGTCAACATAGAGCTCGACTGGATCCCTCCCTTGCCCTAGGCAGTCCTATGCGAAGTCGCGGGCATCGTCGCAGTCAGACTGTTGGTACTGGTTCTGTCGGGGACGGTCAAATGTATTCGGTCTGTTTGATCCATTGTTAGTCGTGTCATTCGTGGACCCCCGTTGCTGTCCTCTATTTCTCAGTCCACCCGCTACGTCCTTGGGGTCCCTATTTCTGTTCATCTCCAACAGAACCGGACACTGGGATTTCCAATGGCCGAATCCTTTGCAGAAAGCACACTGGTCCTCGCTAATGTCTCTACGTCCAACATGGGGTGTTGGGGTAGGGTCTTTAGGGTGTGCGTTCCTAGGGACATTTGTCTGAAAGTTCCCTTTGTACTGCTCTCGTCCTACAGTCACCCCTTGCAACTGAGCAATCATCACCCTTTCCTTTAAGTCTTTTTTCTTTTTCTCTGTCGCTCTATCGTTTTCATTTTTCTGGTGCTCGTAATATTGGGCCATCTGGAGGATAGCCGCAAGCTTGGAGGCTGCCCAACTACTCTCGATGGCCTGCAGTTTCTGAGAGACCTCCTGCGACAAACCTTTTACATAATTCTGGACAAACAGATGGTGTCCGGTTGCAGTGGTCATGTCCTGGCCGCTGTAATCGGAGAACACTGTTTCAAACCGGGAGACGTATTCTGATACGTCTTCCTGGGGTTTCTGACGACAGGCCGTTACTATTGACCAGTCCACTTTCTTTTCTGGGATCAGGGTTTTCAATTTCTGTACAATTTTGTCTGGGAGTTCTAAAATGGATTTCCAAGGCTTCTGTCCAGGTTCTCGTTGCCTATCTATGCCATCGAGTTGTGACCAGGTATGTCCGAACAGCTCAAGGTGGTCGACTTTCCGGATTTGCTTCCACACATCAGCTGGTAGACATAACCCGAAAAACAAGTCGATGTCAGCCAGGGTCATAATCGTTGAACCTAGGGCTGTACCTAATTCAGTGTAGAAGGCAGTGGAGTTTTTACGTAAATCGGGCAGAGACTTCCGGAACGTCAGAATATCTTGCTGATCCCATGGCTGGTAGACCCAGTTGTACACTACCCTCCCTCTTGCATCTTGGTGGTTGACGTCATCGTGTGTTCCCAGACCTCGTGGGGGAACCCAGTAGGGAGCAGCCTCTCTTATTGACATCATAGTGCTAGCTCGCTCAGTTCGTGATTCGGTCGCTACGGGTGTCGTAGGTTTAGCCTCTGATTCTTGTTCAGTGAGGTGGCGGAAAACCTCAAGCGTACGCATAAGGAGGTCCGTCACGTCACACTCGCCCTCATCCCCGATATCGACCTTTCTATACAGAGTCGTTAGGCTCTCTGGACCTTTGTCTCGATATCGGTCCTCATACGCATTCAGGGCATGATAACACAGTCGTACGGCAAAGTGCCGTCTGTGGCTCCCTGCATATGAGTTGAACATATCCGTGATGTGCTCTTCACTCTTCTTTCTTTCTACCAGTGTCCTCACTATCTTGTCGATCCCTGCTCGCTTATCTTTGCTTAACCTGTTCGTTCTTGTGGAATCTGTCTTTCGGGCCTCTGGGTCATCTAACACTGTTGCTTGTGCTGTATCTAGTACAAGGGGTTCGGCCGGCGCGGAGGCCATGGGGACCGAAGCTCTGGTACTACTCTCGTCTGTGCTTGAGGGTAGTGGGTGCTTTGCTAAAGGTTGGGAAGGGGCATATGGAGGGGGCATGTAGATGATCGGAGGACCTAACAAAAGATCATCGTTGGCTCGCTGTTTCGAAGGTAATTCAGGGTAGAGCGTAGAGGGCGTTCTAACCGAACACTGACTTGATGTCGCTAACTCTTGTTTCAGTTTGGCTTCTTCTCTTTCCTTAATCTCTTCTTCTAATTTCTTAGCAGCTAAGTGGGCTGCCTTTCGCAGCTCTTTTTCCAACCTACTTTCATTTCTCTTTTTACGTTGTTCTGTTTCTTTGCGCCACATGCCGAGACTGTCAAGCATAGTGGGCGTTGTCTTGTGTTTCCCAAGGGCTGTTTCTAGCGCGCTTATTTTATCCTCGTCGAAGGATCCTATCAGTGGCCACTGACTTTTCTGATCCTTCTTCGTATATTTATGCCACAGCTTGCTATAGGCTATAGCGATCAATCCATGCTTCATAAACATGTCCTTATTAGGGGTGCCTTCCAGTGGAGCCGGATGGTTCATCTCTAATAAGCGGTCCGGGCTAAACAGGCTACCAATCAGTGGGGAGAAGATAGGCATGACGGATTACAACGGGGACAAAAGTCTGCACTACCTATCTTATCACTGCTTGCAAAGACTAGACAGAATATTTCTATTCTTCGTTATTTGCAGGCAGTGAATACCTCAAAAGAACCAATATCGAACAGTCAATGTTCGGTCAATCAAACAATCAATGGGGAGAATAAGTAGGCACGACGGGTTACAACGGGGACAAAAGTATGCGTTACCTACCCTTTCACTACCTGCAAAGAGAGAATCTGTTCTTCCCTGTTTGCAGACAGCGAATCTCCAAAAAGAACCAACAATTCAAAGAGTAATACTAGTATTTTCCAAATCAAACAATCATTTTGCAATTTGTCGTGTTACACGACCTTACTCGGACCGCATGGACAGTTTCTTGTCTTCCGAATCCAGCGCCCGATCGTCCTCTACTCTTCGTGACCGTCGCAGCACTCCTGATGGTTCCCAGTCAGGACCGTAGATCGCTCGAGAGAGGTCTGTTCGGAACCGGTGAAGTTCGGATGATCGGCTGTCAGACGAGGGTCTATCGGACAGGAGCTCTCCCACTGGATCCACGAGTCGCTGATGGGCCCCACGTTTGGGACGCCAATTGTGGAAAAAGTACGGGCAGATGACCTTTTTCACAGTTGCCCGGCGCTAACCGCCTCCAATACCACTCAAGTTACCAAATGAAGAGGCAGGCTCTGGAGACTGGAAGGCAGGAAACAGAAGTTTTATTCCGACGGAGCAGAACACATCAATTCAGACAACAGGGTATCTTCACGAGGTGCTCTAACCGCATCTCTGAGGCCTGGCCTCTTATACACAGGTTTATGATCTTTATTACAGTTTATTGCATGTGGCACATTGTCGTAAATACTTTGAAGTACGGAAAGGCATCCTCGGAATCCCCGCTTCAAGCCCGTTCCCACAAACATTTACAGGAGTCCCCACCCCGGTCACAACAGGTGACGATTGTCGTGCAGCTGGACATTCCGCCGATCTACGGAATGTATGTGGTCGATCGGATCTCATGGGGTGGGGGCTTTGATCAACTCGTGGATCCTTTGATGGGAGAAGCTTCCTACTGTATGGGGGGCAATAAACAGCATCCGCAGGGCCAGGTGGCGGCCTGGGAACGAGCAAGACAATCGGGCACAGAGGAAAGGGGGTATTATCAAAGGACCCGGGATCATGAAAGGAATGGAGGGAGGTGTCGAGCTGGGAACAGGATGGGGTTCAGAGGCAGGGTTGCGCTGAAGAGGGGTTTATGGCCCAAGCATGTGAGAGCGGGGGCTGTCAGCGTGCGGGGGATGCCTGCGAGGTCAGGAGAGAGAGAGAGAGAGACGCACTGGCTGTCGGCGATGGGCAAAGAGGCCATGGTATTTAAAATGGCTGCCGCTTACGCGCATGAATGGACTCAAAAAGGGGGCAAGATGGCGCCGATAATGTTGATACTGCAAACTAGATTTTAACAACCTGCAACCCAGTTGGAACAACCTCTGGTGGCCGGCAGAGATGGGTAAAATCACCAATACCAGCACAAAAGGCAAAAAATCTGGGAGTGTGGATTGACAATAAACTCGCACTCTCATACCAGACTAATGCCATTGTCTCTGCCTCCCATTTTCTCATAAAGAAAATAGGAAGATCCATCCCTACATCCCTCCAGACACTAGAAAGATGGTGGCAACAATGCTAATTCATGCCAAAACTGGATTATTGCAATGGACTTTACCTGAGCATACAGAAGCAATATCTAACAAAGCTTCAGACTGTTCAAAATACAGCTGCTCAGCTGCTGGTAAACATTCTAGATACAAATCTGTTTCCAAAGAGATTCATGGTCTGCACTGGCTCCTGGTAGCACAACAAATTAAATTCAAAGCCATATGTTTAGCATACAAGGCATTGAGCCACACAGGACCTTCCTTCCTCCAAAATGTCTTTGTCTAGTATGAACCGGCCAGATACCTACGCTCTACAGGGGCTAGACTCCTGACAGTACCAAGAATTCGATCTACAGGCTGGGGCTGCCGTAGTTTTCACTATGGCACCCAAAACTCCGGAGTACACTGCCTATTGAGCTCAGAAGTGCAGGCTCCCTCACAATCTTCAGGAAATGGCTAAAAACTTGGCTATTCCAGAATTAGACACCTGGCTTGGCTTACTGCGTTCACAGTGCCAAGACACCCCCGGGTATTTGCGCACTTAATAAATCTCACTAACATGAACATTAACATTAACAATAACACATTAATCAGCACAATCTACTTCACCCAACGCAATCAGGGTTCAGAGCTACGTATCCTACGGAGTCAGAATTGCTGCTTACCACGGAGATAATACATAGGCGTGTGGACGAAGGCCTGATCATTGCACTGGTCCTACTAGACTTCAGTGCAGCCTTCGATATGGTATCCAACAAACTACTCCTACATGCCTTAGATTAGGTGGCATGGATGGAGTCGCTTTAAAATGGATGACTGCCTTCCTGCAGGATCATAGCTTCCAAGTTACATGACATCCACATAGCTCATAAAACATTCCACTCCCACAGGGGTTCCACAGGGCTCAACCTTGAGCCCAACTCTTTTTAATCTTTGCATTGCAACCTTGGCAGAGATAGTGGAAAAACATGGTGTCAACATTGTGTCCTATTAAATATTTTGGAACTCTATTATACTTCTTTTTATTAACTTTTATTATTTTTTGGGGGGGGGAGAAAACTGCACTCCCATACCAGTAGCGTACCAAGCTCCATCATCACGCGAATCCGAGCCACCATATTGCTAAACTCGTAAATGATGCGCATTTCGTATCCAACAGGTTCGTGACACCGCGTCCCGCGGAACATCATATACGCATGAAGTCGCCCCAGCTGCTACTTTTGTATCCAACGGGTACGCAGAACCAAGCCACGCGTTACGTCATGTACGTATGGGGTCGCGCCCGCTGCACATTGCATATGCAACGAGTGCACACCGCCAGGCGCTGGGTTACATCACATACGTATGGTGTCCTGCTGGGTACGCCATTCCTCTTTTTTTGTCTATGAAATAACTTTAAACAGTATATGACAGCAAGCAATAATCTTAAATATTTCAAACCTTTATATGTTTCTACCTGTAATAATCTTATATTATGATAAATATATTTTCTCAAAATCGCGTCGCGTGCGGCCACCTTGCACACTTGGTGCGCGATTGCCATGTGACCTTAAGAAAAAGCATTTGATTGCTTCATAACATTTCCCATTGTAACAGTTGGACTACCCCACCCATTTTAGTCATTTTCTCTACAGCGTTTGATGAGAGACACCACTTCACCTTAAATAGCTTGTTTGCAAAGTTTTTTTTCTGTGTACACATATCTTATACTACACACAACATGCAACCATCATCTTGATCAATATTCATGGTCTGGACATTAAGCCTTCCACGTGTAATGGCCATGCATCTCAAACGTTACATCAAAAAACAAATGTGTGTTACACAATGCCCCTGGTGTGTGTGTGTGTGCACATTCTTGTGCTGCCTTTCTGCCTGGGTATTGGTGGCTCTAAGAAGTATCATCAGTCACGGGCAGAGTGCACATCCTAGATCACATGTCACAAACAGTAATGTGTAGATTTGTATTGCTGTACGCTCTGTTGTCAGGTTTTACCAATATAGTAGTGTGTCATATGTGAGACTTTCAGATTCACGTTTGACGTACATTGCATGACTGTAATGAGCGTTATCACTGTGTATGACGTAGCCTCACTGCTGATCCTCCCTCCGTCCGAGCACATTCACATGTGTACGCTTCGCGATAGCAACACTTTCAATAATACCGCACCCCATTGACATGCATGTCTGTGCATATCCACAACCAAGACAACGACATGTGATGTTCGCCATTCAATCTTTTTGAACAGCATCTCATTAGGGATAGTTGCCGCCCTCCCGATACATGCCACATTAATATAATTTGCGCATCCTGCGACATCAAAATTGCAAAAGAAACACACAAAACTATACTTCCTGGCCAGGCAGGAACTAAACAACGCCCAGATCCCAGGAACAATTATTCACACGTCTACACTGGCCCGGCGTACGCAAGCCCAGTCCACTTTACGTATGTATAAATAGGATAACAACGAAGCCACATGTTCCAGTTCTTCCACACTGCCTCAGGTGATATAGCGGCATCCACCTCGCATATCACAATGCGTAATAAAAAAAAGATCCATGAGGTGTACACCATCATGACAATAAACAATGGTTCTAAATTGTGAACCCTACTACTCAGCGTTTTTCCAAAGGGATTCATGAGGTGTACACCATCCTGCGATCAACACTAAAACTGAATTGTGAACACTGCTGCCAGTAGTGTTTGCACACACAACAATGACAGCAGGTGAGCAGTGGGGCCTGGGTGCACAGGGGCTACAATTGAACGTGGTGCTGCAGGGGTGGTGGGGTACATCAGCCTGAGTGCGCAGTTCCTAACAAGCAATGTTGCTGTGCGTAATGATGTGATCTCTGGCCTCATTCAGTCACATGTCTGTCTCATTTTAAGGACCTGCTGGACCGTACTGTAGGCCTGAGCCAGCGTGCAACGCTGTCCTACAGACACGTGGCGTTGGCTTTTCGGGCACTGTATTGAGCTCATTACTAAGTATACATGCACACAGGCTTCCGCTACTGCATTACATGTGCACATTATGCTTTTAGCATACGCTCTATTCCTTTGTATGTGAATCCTTGTTATAACATATTATTATTTAACGTTGTGTATTGTTGTGCACTCCAACTCCTCTTTGAACCACGATTACTACTAACAGTTGGTAGATCATACTTCAAAAATGAAGGATGCACTCAACTGGTGTTTTCTATTATGCTTGAAATAAACCTTCATTTACCTCCAGACAATTCCACCATTAAATTATTTCTCCCTTTTCAGACACTGAATTGACCGAAAATGGGCGGAGTGGGTGCTCATCCTGTGATGATGCCCTCGGCATTCTTGCGCCTTCCATTGTGGTATCAAGACACCGTCCCGACCGGAGACCTGTTCTCCCACCCTACAAAAGTACCCCGGACTCAGAGACGTCGTTGGACACACCGATGGTGGCAGGTGAGCAGTGAAGCCTCGGTGCACAGGACCTACAATTGATCACAGTGCGGGGGAAGGAGCTGGGATGCATCAGCCTGGGTGCGCAAGTGCGAACAAGCGATAAGCTGCCGTAATGATGTGATCTGACCTCATTCAGTCACATCTCTGTCTCATTTTAACAACCTGCTGGACCATACTGTAGGCCTGAACCAGCGGGCAGCCCTACCCTACAATTACGTGTAGAGCGCTGTGCTGCGGGAGGGGTAGCGTGCATCAGCCTGGGTGCGCACGTCTGAACAAGCGATGTTGATGCGTAATGATGTGATCTCTGACCTGATTCAGTCTCATCTCTGTCTCATTTTAAGGACCTGTTGGACCGTACTGTAGGTCTGCCCTACAAACATGTGGCATTGGCTTTTAGGGCATTGTAGTGACCTCATTACTAAGTGTACATGCACACAGGCTTCCGCCACTGCATTACAGGCGCACAATATGCTTCTAGCATGAGCTCTGTTCCTTTGTATGTAAACATTAGCATAACATAATATTTAACCTTGTGCATTGTCCTGCACTCCAACTCCTCTTTGAACCACGATTACCTCTAACAGTTGGTAAATCGTACTTCAAAAACAAAGGATGCACTCAACTGGTGTTTTCTATTAAGCTTGAAATAAACCTTCATTTACCTCCAGACGTTTCCACCATTACATTATTTCTCGTTTTTCAGACACTGCATTGACCGAAAAATGGGCAGAGCGTGTGCTCACCCCGTCATGATGCCCTCGGCATTCTGATGCCTTCCATCGTGGTATCAAGACACCGCCCCACCCAGAGACCTGCTCTCCCACCCTACAAAGGTACCCCGGACTCGGAGCTTGCACCAACACGTCGTTGGACATACCAATGGTGACAGGTGAGCAGTGACGCCTTGGTGCGCAGGACCTACAATTGAGCACAGTGCAGGGGAAGGTGCTGGGGTGCAGCACCTTGGGTTCACAGGTGCAGGTAAGCGATGTTCCCGTTGCTAATATTGTAATCTCTGGCCTCATTCATAGGTTTCATTCTAAGGACTTAAATGAGTGAGTATATAGGTCTTCTTTTACTGAAAACACTTGTCTGTATTTTATTGTGAAAATCATCTGTTTATAGGAGGGTTAGAGAGAAAACATTTTTAATTTTGCGGTGCACCTACCAAATATAAACCAATAGACTATTACATAAATGGAGCCTGCATAATTCTACAACTGCAAGGGTTCTAAGCGTGTATCACCTTATAACACCATGAGTAGTGCCCGTGTGATTACAGAACCAATAAGGCACTGCCTAGCACCACCGTGACTTCAGGGACTGCCGAGGCCCACCCTGCATATTTAAGTAAAGCCCCAGAGGGTGTTGATCCCCAGACTTCAGTTGGCCTTGAAGCCCCCCAAACAATTAGTAAACAATTCCCAAGAAGGTGGCAATCCCCTAAGCTACGAAACTTCTCTGTGCCCTTCCGCGCCTAATTTACATGTGACATTAAGATCCCCAGTCCTACAGAGTCCCAGCAATATAATATTAGGAATATCCACGGAACATTACCTACCAGGAGCCTAATTTAAATCAATGAGTGAGACCCCGCTTTTATTTTCTCAATTTTTACCATCTGGATTCGCACTATTAAACAATACAAGGTTTTCCTCCTCTCGCATCAACTAGTCAAACAAGGATTTGCTATCACAGGGTGGAAGCCATGCACCCGGCCTCTAATAGCCATCATAAATGTCCTGCGGATGCACACCCTGGGACATTGTATGAGCTGCGCCTGGGATGTCCCGCTCCCTAGGACCATGATACGTTGATTAGTATAAATGCATACTAACACTAGTTACACAGGTGTAGAACAGCGACCAGAGTGTAGTGAAGAGGCATAGGAAGCGCAAAATCTAAAAATATAAATCCTACCAGAGGTCGAATGACATAGTTCAATGAGCAGACGGCCCTGGGATGAGTAGAAACAGCTACACAAAGAAAACGGGTCTTCAGCGCAACGCAAGCAACTTTGAAGTATTGGTGAGTGCTGTCTTCTTTTTACCTTCTCCCGCTCGTCGCCAAATTTATGTAGTAAAGAGGCAGACAGCAGTGGATCCGATAAGTAGATTCATTGCAGGAAAAAAAGACACCTTAAACAGTCACCAACAGGAACAGACAGCATGGCAACAGTCTTCTCCAGCACCATGAACAAACTCCCCAAGGTTCCCCTCATGACAGCCCTACATTCTAACATTACATATTTACATTCTAGTAGAATTACATACTAACATTCTACTATGTCTTACATTGGAATACTACACAGAGCACATGCCATTACAGCAATGAGATCATGGTTTCATCCAGGAGTCTTCAGATCGGTAGGGGTGAGTAGTTCGCTTCCCACTCCCTATATTATATAAACGCAAACTAACACTACTTCCACAGGTATACTACAGCGCCCAGAGCACATCACTTTACAGCAATGAGCTCCCAATTCAGGCTCACATTAATCGCCAAGTCTTCAGACCAGTAGGACAAAGTAGTTTGCTACTCACTCCCTACATACTATAAACGCATACTAACACTACCTTCACAGTTATACTATAGCGGCAAGTATCCCACAGTGCCCAGAGCACATCACTTTACAGCAATCAGCTCGGTATGATCCCTGAGTCTTCACACCGGTAGGTGTGAGTACTTCGCTTCCGGTATAGTATAAACACACGGTAGCGGTCAGTAGTTCGCTACCCACTCCCTGTATAGTATAAACGCCTACTAACACTACTTGCACACGTATACTACAATGCCCAGAGCCCATCCCTTTACAGCAATCACCTCGGTTTGATTCCCAAGTCTTCACACCGGTAGGCGTGAGTACTTCGCTTCCCGCTTCCGGTATAGTATAAACCCACAACAGCGGTCAGTAGTTCGCTTCACACTCACTGTACGGTATAAACGCGTACTAACACTACTTGCACAAATATGCTACAAAGACCAGAGCACATCACTTTACAACAAGGAGCTCGTGGTTTAGGCTCTCGGTTTCATACCCGAGTGTAGCAGCATATCATCTCAGCACCATGTCACTCTTAGCAACACCGCACTTTTAGACTGGTAGGAGCGACTACTTCGCTTCACACTCCCCCACAGAGCTTACACTGCTCCTACCCTCCTTTCCTACATTTTTGCCTTTTTTCCTTTTACTCGCTCTCGTAACGTCTCAGCCAATCAGATGGCAGAATTCACAAATATTGATATCGGTAAATTTCGATATTTCTCAAAAACTACTGAACGGATTTACACAGAATAATCAAAAGTATGATTTCTAGACCAAGACCCTTCTCCCTGCCAAATTTGGGGTAATTCCGTTCCCCTGTTCGACCTGTAGCCTTGTCTAAAGTTTCCTATGGAAATTAACATGCAGAAAACACGTTTTGGGACCCCCGTTTTTCTCAGCCCCCCTTGACGAATCACCCCCAAACTTTTAACATAGGAGCTGATATGAACAAAGAATTACTTTGGATAATTTCAAACGACGCCAAAGCTATAAGCAAAACAAAAAATGCTCTTACTATGGAAACTTGGTCCTAACTATAACTACCTCTACCTACCGGTGACCACTAGTAGGTAATAAGTGTACTCTTTGGATTTATATATATATATAGCGCAACACATTATGGTCGCTGACAGACTGCGCAGTCGAGCAGAGGCGCTGATTCCATGTTTCTAGATGCCCCGGCTGGGGGATCTTTGAGCACCACACCCACGACCCATGACACGAGAAATAACACCACTAAAGAGTTGTTCAAAAGATTGGAGCGCACCATGCGTGCGGAACAATCAAAGTGGTGGGAACATCGATCTCTTTCCCGCTATCTTGAAGTGGGTCGTGTCCCGAGAGGCTTGAGGATTACCATCGCCCCGAGTTATGAGAACCCGGATCCGGCTATGCTGGCGGAGTGGGCCGAAGCCAATCTGAATTCCTCGAGCAAACTACTGCACATTTTGGTCAAATATGCTGACAGTGACGCAAAAAACTACAAAAGGAAATAGACACTTTAGAAGAGGAAATATCCAAAATTGAAATAACTGAGCCTATCATCAAAATGAGATCAGATATGATATCACGCTTGTCTAAGGAGGAAGAAGTTATCAAAAAACGTAAAGCTTTTAAATTTGAGTGAGACCGTATTGATTATCTAAATGGCCAGGTCTTCACGTTTGCCAGACGTTATGAGGCAGTTAAAGCAAAAGCGCGAACAAACAGAGGTAACCAGCAAGCAAGGGAAGACACATTATTGCCTGCTACCTCAGTTTTCAGCTTAAGCTCAGCCGTGGAAAGTGAACCTGAATCAGACCCAAATCGTGAAGCCAGCTTGGGGTTTACCAAGCTTACCCTGGCCCAAGAAGTGGATTGTCTGTGCCAGGACCGCAGAGAAACCTTAAGGTCTCACAAAACTTATGTGCCAAAAACCAACGGGCCAACTACAAGCGCTGGCAGCGTAGGAAGTGCCGCGCCCGGAACTTCAGGCGGCAACAACACAACGAAGCAAGGTAACTGGAAACGCTACCAGAAGAAGACAAAGAAAAAAAGTCCAAATCAGTGATTAACCTCTCGAATTTCAAATTAACAACAGCGGAGACATCCGTGTTAAATCTGGGACTATCATATTGTCCACCATGCAACATGAACTATGCAGACACCCGCATGGACATCTACAGATTTACACGTAAGCTAAAACTTAAAAAGTTTTTTGAATGACATCCTAAAAAAGACACTTCCTTTAATTTGACTACGAGCCTGACCTTGACTGGAACTGATAGTCAGACTACTTTTGATAATATTTGGGATTTGCAAAACGAGGCTATGTCAGATAATGGATTGGACATTTCTCTCGCTTCCAATAGAAAAGTAACCACTCCCTTTAAGGCAAAATCCGCCTTTCAGCCTATCATGGCCCATGACAATCTGGATACCTTCCAAGAAATAGTAGTACAAGACATCAAAAAACTATATACTACTACTAACAAGAAGAAATTCTACATATCCAAACAAAATTGGTGCTACAAACAACTTATCACGAAACTACAAAGGGATCACAATGTAATCATGAAACAGGCCGATAAAGGCGGCAATGTGGTCCTGTGGCCTAAGGATATGTATATCAGGGAGGCAGAACTACAGTTAAACGACATTGCATGTTACAGAAGAAGTAACATCCAAACTGTCAAATCCACATGGGTGGATCAACAAACGAAGTTACAAGCCTGGAGAAGCGCAGGACTCCTTTCACATGAGGAGTTCAGATATCTGAAGAAAGACCATCCAGTTATTCCCTCGTTTTATTTACTCCCTAAAATTCATAAAGACTCTGAACAACCCCCGGGCCGACCTATTATTTCGGCAATTGACAGTTCCTTGGAACATGTTTCCAAGTACATTGATTTTTTCCTTCAAGGATATGTAAAGGTTCTAAACTCATATGTTAAAGACTCTTTTGATTTTCTCAGCAAGATTGAGCGTTTTGCTTGGGAGGAGGATATGCTTTTAATGACTTTGGATGTTTCTTCCCTCTATACTTCTATAAAACATCATGACGGATTGAAAGCCCTGGAATACTACCTAAATAGAGGCCCTCCTCATTCAGTAGCACACAATAAAATGCTGGTGGATATGACCAAAATGTGCCTTGAACAAAACTTTTTCATCTTCAATGGCACAATTTATCATCAAGTAAGGGGTGTGGCGATGGGGGCCTGTTTCTCACCAAGCTACGCGTGTTTACACGTTGGACTATGGGAGGAACAGGTCCTAGTCGGCCAGCACCGTAATATTTTTTCCAACAATATTGCTTTATACCTGCGTTACATTGATGATATTTTTTTGATTTGGAGGGGGGACATTGAAAGTGCCAGGGCTTTTGTTGATTTAATCAGTGTAAACTCTGTTAATCTTACTTTCACCTCAAGTATAAGCTCTGTCTCCATTTGTTTTTGGATGTAGAAGTATTTGTAGCCAATAACATCTTAGGCACTAGACTATACAGGAAACCAAGTGCTGGTAACACAATATTACATTCTAATAGCCAGCACCCTGCACATTTGATTCGGAGCATCCCCTTTGGGGAAATGCTCCGAATCAAGAGGATTTGTAGCACAGATGTTGAATGTGCGGCTGCACAGGAAGCCTGCAGGCTGCGTTTCCTTGATAGGGGTTATTCCAATGTTAGTCTAGTCAAAGCCATCCAGCGATCTAATTCAATAAGCAGACAGGAGGCCTTAGTCCCCAGGGTAAGAAACATCACCACAGATAAACAGCCAGGAGGAGAACATACAATTACTTGCCCACGAGTTATTTTAACTTTCAACCATCAGCATGGGGCTTTGAGGAAAATATTATATAAGAACTGGAATCTGGTTCAAAGTGATCCAGTATTTGGACACAAACTCAATAGTGAACCAGAACTTACTTTCCGCAGGTCTCCGTCCATGGCAAAGGCATTAGTCAGTAGTACCCTGGAGCCCATAACCTCCACCACTTGGGGGGCACTCAAAAGGGGCTTTAAGACCTGTCCACAATGTAAAGCCTGCCGCTTCGGCAGCAGCAGGACCCATTTTAAAAGCCCTTTTCGTGAACACCCCACAGCTATCTCCAAATGGCTTACCTGCAAATCTGAATTTGTCATTTATGTGTTGGAGTGTCCGTGTGGATTACAGTATGTAGGCAGTACTAAACTGCCTGCCCACAAACGGATACTGCAACACATACATGCAATCTCGGGCCATGACCAAAACTATCCGGTTTGCAGGCATTTTCAGGACAAACATCAAGGCATACCTGACCAGCTCCGGTATTTTTTAATTGATGCAGTAGAAGTTTCAAGAAGAGGAGGAGACCGTGAGGCCAAACTCCGTCTTCTTGAAACTAGATACATACTGGAGCTTAACACAAAGAATCCCAACCGGTTAAATGATAGGGAAGATCTTTACACCTGTATCTGAAGGATTTTCTTGTTATGCCCCTGTAAACCTGTCCGGATAGTTATATACAGCTTTGATTTCACCAAAGTAGTTAGATGAATTTCGAAAATATTTCTGTGAAATGTGGCGCTCTATTTGATCATATCTTTTAACAACTTAAGAAAGAAAAAAACTATTTTTACACAAGAAATTGTTTCACTTAGAATTGGCTGTTTTCCACTTGCACTTTATATTGTAAATATTTTATTATCACTTACATTGCACAAAATATGATTCATTAGGCATTGTGGCAGGCCCACTTGGGCTCTATTTCGAACAATTGATACTGTCTTTGAATAAGGACAAAAAAAGGACTTAGCACTTTATATCTGCAACAGTCTTATTTTCAGCGAGTTATTTTAGTGCTGTCAAATATTGAACTGTTTACAAAGCGCACCAATATGGTAACTCAATATCAATTTACAATGGTTCTCTTTGATATGTTTTTTTACATAGACACATTTATTTGTCATGTACTAATTGTTGTCAAATAACATTGATATTGTTCCAATGACGTGTTACCGAAAGTATTTTAAACAAAATATTAGGATCCCTTAAACACAGTTATATGTTTTGAGGAAATTTTGTTTTAAACAGTTCATTGAAATTGTTTGGTATTTTACCATTTGCACGCAAACGACGCTGTTTAACCATGTAGCAGTATTTTTTCTATGTCCTTTAATGAATTACAATGCACTGTCACTTTAAAAGCCGTGCTCTGTGACGAGCAGTTTTGTCATGTGATCAAGCCTTCTCGAAGGCGAAACGCGTCATGGCGGCAGTGCTGGCTTTATTTAAATAAACACAGCTTGCACCAGCACTTTTTGGGTCGACTCCTCGTCATTTTTGGGAACCAACAGATGCTTTCTGTTTGATAGGTGACGATCTACGTGAATATATATATATATATATATATATATATATATATATATATATATATATATATCCACACAAGATGCCCTGAAGCAAGGACGACAGCACCAGCAGAGTGCTTCTCAAAAGACTTTATTAGTAAAAACCAGCCTTTCTGCTCCGACAAAGTAAAATCACCTGACGTGTTTCAGAGCTCACAGGCTCCTTCTTCATGAGATTCTGCTTGTAACAACCTGCAGTGCTCGCTGGTGCCATTTAACTGCATGCCGATTTGATAATCAAACCCACTTGGGCCTCCCAGGTGAGTGATGCCATGGCCTGCTGGTACCTGCAGTTTCAACCGAGGAAAGTTTTATTCAAGTGTGTCAGTTCCAACCGAGCCAAATATTCCACAAGTGTGTCAGTTCGTAACAAGAGTCTTTAAACTAAAATCAATGCCCCAGTGGGCTTCGGGAAAACGCTCACCAGTTTTTTTATTTCATTTACTCCGCTGTGCCTAAGGTCAGAGGGATTCCAACCCCTTGGGCCCCAAAATGTTCATATGGTGGTTGGTCGTTCCAGGGAAGACATGGCTTGGCAGTTCGGGCTGGACTGTTTCCATGAGGCACAGGGTCAGACTGATTTGCATATAGCCATGTCTGAACTGGGGTGGCAGAGTGGGCTAAAGAACGGTGATGGATTAAACCCAGATCTTTTCACTGGGTGTGTTTGATTGATTCAGATGCTCCGTCCATCCCCACCCCCTTTTGTACCGCTTTTGGCCGCCATAAGTGTGGCAGGGTATGCTCAGACGTGAGTCCCTTGCTCACTTTGCCACTGGATTTAAGCAAGTCGGGCTGAAGATGGCTGGAATGCCAGAAACCGGTCCTCGGAAGCTTGTTTCCGGTCCAGGGAAGACATGGCTTGGCAGTTCGGGCTGGACTGTTCCCATGAGGCACAGGGTCAGACTGACTTGCATATAGCCATGTCTGAACTGGGGTGGCAGAGTGGGCTAAAGAACGGTGATGGATTAAACTCAGATCTTTTGACTGGGTGTGAGTGTTTGATTGATTCAGATGCTCCGTCCATCACCACCCCTTTTTGTACCGCTTTTGGCCGCCATAAGTGTGGCAGGGTATGCTCAGACGTGAGTCCCTTGCTCACTTTGCCACTGGATTCAAGCAAGCCGGGCTAGAGACGGCTGGAATGCCAGAAAACGGTCCTCGAAGCTTGTTTCCGGTCCACGGAAGACATGGTTTGGCAGTTCGGGCTGGACTGTTCCCATGAGGCACAGGGTCAGACTGATTTGCATATAGCCATGTCTCAACTGGGGTGGCAGAGTGGGCTAAAGAACGGTGATGGATTAAACCCAGATCTTTTGACTGGGTGTGAGTGTTTGATTGATTCAGATGCTCCGTCCATCACCAGTCCCCTTTTGTACCGCTTTTGGCCGCCATAAGTGTGGCAGGGTATGCTCAGACGTGAGTCCCTTGCTCACTTTGCCACTGGATTCAAGCAAGCCGGGCTGAAGACGGCTGGAATGCCAGAAACTGGACCTAAGAAGCTTGTTTCCGGTCCAGGGAAGACATGGCTTGGCAGTTTGGGCTGGACTGTTCCCATGAGGCACAGGGTCAGACTGATTTGCATATAGCCATGTCTGAACTGGGGTGGCAGAGTGGGCTAAAGAAGGGTGATGGATTAAACCCAGATCTTTTGACTGCGTGTGAGTGTTTGATTGATTCAGATGCTCCGTCCATCACCACCCCCTTTTGTACCGCTTTTGGCCGCCATAAGTGTGGCAGGGTATGCTCAGACGTGAGTCCCTTGCTCACTTTGCCACTGGATTCAAGCAAGCCGGGCTGAAGACGGCTGGAATGCCAGAAACTGGTCCTCGGAAGCTTGTTTCAGGTCCAGGGAAGACATGGCTTGGCAGTTCGGGCTGGACTGTTCCCATGAGGCACAGGGTCTGACTGATTTTCATATAGCCATGTCTGAACTGGGGTGGCAGAGTGATCTAAAGAACGGTGATGGATTAAATCCAGATCTTTTGACTGGGTGTGAGTGTTTGATTGATTCAGATGCTCCGTCCATCACCACCCCCTTTTGTACCGCTTTTGGCTGCCATAAGTGTGGCAGGGTATGCTCAGACGTGAGTCCCTTGCTCACTTTGCCACGGGATTCAAGCAAGCCGGGCTGAAGACGGCTGGAATGCCAGAAACCGGTCCTCAGAAGCTTGTTTCTGGTCCAGGGAAGACATGGCTTGGCAGTTCGGGCTGGACTGTTCCCATGAGGCACAGGGTCAGACTGATTTGCATATAGCCATGTCTGAACTGGGGTGGCAGAGTGGGCTAAAGAACGGTGATGGATTAAACCCAGATCTTTTTACTGGGTGTGAGTGTTTGATAGATTCAGATGCTCCGTCCATCACCACCCCCTTTTGTATCGCTTTTGGTATTAGGACATGGACTATGCACTTACAAGCACAGGCCAACAGAGACAGTGTTTGCACGACCCCCCCCCCGGGGCGTTTTTCTTTGTCCTAACCTTTTTCCCATTCCCCATGTGTTTTACTCTGTACCTTGTACATATGTCCTTTTTTTTTTTCAATAAAAACTACTGAACTAAAAAAAAAAAAAAAAAAAAAAAGGATGTGCGCGCCACAGTGGTGGGCACATCCTGCATTGTTAGCATTGTGGTGGGCGGAGCACTCAGCACCGCCCGTCACAATGCTAACAATGGAATGCAGCATTTGCATATACAAAGTGGCAGGCACCACGCGGTGCCTGCTGCCTTGTATATGCAAATGCAGGGGGGTACCATAGGTACCCCCAGTGTCCACCCCCCACATCACCTTCACTCTGGGGGCCCGCAGGGGGCCACCAGAGTGAAGACCGCATGCCATTCCGTGACGGCATCACCGCTGGGGAAAGGCATTCCAAAATACCCATCATAATATGGCTGGCGGTGTCTATTAGACACCGCCACCATATTAAACCTTTTCCGCCCCGGCCGCAAGGCGACCGGGGCAGAAAAGCGGCAGACGGTCTTTCCGTCCGCCTAGGTCCCCCCTGCCATACTAATATGGCGAGGGGAAATGAGTGTGGATGTCTGCGGATTGCCCCCGCCAGGCTGGCGGTGGCTACCGCCAGCCTGGTGGGGGCAATCCGCCCAACATCGTAATGGGCCCCTAAGATCCCTGGAGGCTTAAACTCTGAGGAAGAACTAGCCTGGCATCTGGAGGATTAAGCATGATGCATTTGCATGCACTGAATGCATCTTTTAACCTGTACAGTTAGTAAATCGTATAGTGTGACTCTAAGCCTCCTGCATGATAGCTCTGATATGTTTTTAATTCACATTTTTCGTTGCTTTATTTTATGTTTTTAATATTTTGCTTTCAAACCTCAGCCTTACAACTTTAGGTTCCCCGTTTGGCTTGGTTTGATTGTTATTCTCTCTCTTTTTTTTCTCAGGTTTATCATGATATGAAACTACGGCATGTGTGATGAAAATTTATGAAACCCACTGGGGATGAAGATAAGATGTGGTTACAGACTGTGTGTTTTCTAGGATCAATAGCAGACAGTCCATATAAGTTATGCTCACCCTCTTGGGGTATTACTGTATATCTTTAGGAATGCATATAATAATTAAGTTACTTTCTTAGTTATTGTTATAATTTCTTCATTATTGAATTGATTGCTTTGACTGATATAATGAGTGCTGCATATATATAGATGTATGAGTAGCATTGAATTGCATTCTGCATGGTATAATATTTATAAATGCAGATGACAGAGCAGATGACTGCGATAATCACACCTTGCACATAATTGTCATAAAGTGGACATATTGATTGAGTACCTGTTAGCAAACAATAATATATTCGGGTTTAACCGTGTTATAATGAAAAATGACATTCAAAAAAACGACTTTCATTTACCAATACGGGGTAGCCACCTATATCGTTAATATTTGTATTGAGATTTGTAGCTCGCCACCATGTAGGTTTGCTTGTGTAAGTCCTATGTTTATGTTTATGTTTTCACCTGGTTGTTGTTACAAAACTTTTTTTGAAACTTTAATGGACCAGGCTCTGTGAATGGATTACCCGTGAGCAATGCAAGTTGGTCGCTGAAACACGTTGGGTTTTCTTCTGTTTGGATTCAACATGCTGGAATGAATTTAAATAAGTAATCCTACTTTGCAAACTAATCTGGAGTGGTGATTCCGTTTTGGATTGGAGTGCATCAGCGTACTCTTTTAAGCTTGGTGGAAAAACATATATATATATATATATATATATATATATATATATATATATATATATACATACATATATTTTTTGAAAATGCTCGCTTTAGCCACCAACTCCCATAGGGTCAGAAATAAAAACGAGGCAGACCCTCCTTGGTGCTTTTGCTCAGTTTATTCACCAGTCCTCACGACGCGTTTCGGCAGATCCCTGCCTTGATCACATACATATATATATATATATATATATATATATATATATATATATATATATATATATATATATATATATATATATATATATATATATATATATATATATATATATATATATATATATATATATATATATATATATATATATATATATATATTCACTGAAAAAACCATAGGTTTCACACCAGTTATAGTTAGGAATTAGCATTTAAAAAACCTATTAAATTCACTGACAAAACCAGTTATAGTTAGCTGGAACCATGTCATGAGTGATGTAATATGTGACGTCATCAGCAGTGCATTACAGGCGCGCAAGTTATAGTGAGTCCAACTAACTATAACGTGGGAATTTCAATGGTTTTATGTCAGTAAAATTTCCAGCTAACTATAACTGGTTTTGTCAGTGAATTTAATAGGTTTTTTAAATGCTAATTCCTAACTATAACTGGTGTGAAACCTATGGTTTTTTCAGTGAATTTCAAAGGTTTTTTAAATGCTAATTCCTAACTATAACTGGTGTGAAACCTATGGTTTTTTCAGTGAATTTCAAAGGTTTTTTTAATGCTAATTCCTAACTATATAAGACCTGAAAGCCCACCAGGAATCTCCAGTATGCGCCAGGGGACTGCATTGCAGAGAGGTGTAATGAAGCCACAACCCTTTTTACACCTCTCTGCAACGCAGCCCCCGTGCATGTTTGAAGAGGGGAAACTAATTCCCCTTGCATACTGGGGGCCCCTGGGGGCCAATTAGCCCACCTGGAACCTCCAGTATGCGCCTGGGGCTGCATTGCAGAGGTGTAATGAGACTATGCCCCTTGCTACACCTCTCTGCAACGCAGCCCACTGCCGCGTTTGCAGAGGGGGAACTAATTCCCCTTGCATACTGGGGGTCCCTGGGGTCAAGTAGTCCACCAGGAGCCTCCAGTATGCGCGAGGGAGCTGCATTGCAGAGAAGTGTAATGAGGCCACACCCTTGTTACACCTCTCTGCAATGCAGGCCACTGGCGCGTTTGTAGAGGGGGGACTAATTCCCCTTGCATACTGGGGGTCCCTGGATCATATCTGCCCAAACACCGATATTCCGAACGATTGTAAATTACTTTTCTTGAGAAACATTTGGATTTGGATTATCATGTCCTATACTTTGGAATTTTTGAAAGACTGACTTTGAGGATGCTATAAATTACTCAAGTCTGCCCGAATTGTGTGGGTAAAATTGATACCTAGTCACTTTGAATAAGAATATACTTATGTCTCGTCTAACATTTGGAAGAAATATCTAGTTATATGACAACTGGATACCGACATAACTTGAAGGAAATAAGAACGCCCTGAAGAAGTTCTGTTGTACAGAACGAAACCTTTCGGCTGGCTGTGGTACATAAACTTAAGGAAAATAAAAGCATTTGAATATACACCAAGATTCAGCGCTTCAATAAGGACTCTAAGTGATATGATTTGATTGGACTCATTGTGAAAGTGGTGCTGTGCCAAACTTTGGAATATTCTCCACTACTCTCTACTACTTACTCTCTCCTACTCCACTACTCTCAAATACTCACTGTCTACTACTCATTCTCTACTACTCTACTACTCTCTACTACTCTCTCTCTACTACTCACTCCCTACTACTCGCTACTCACTACTCCCTACTACTCACTATCTACTACTCTCTACTACTCACTCTCTACTACTCTCTCTCTACTACTCACTCTTTACTACTCACTACTACTCTCTACTACTCACTCTCTACTTCTCACTCTCTACTACTGTCTACTACTCACTCTCTACTACTCTCTCTCTACTAGTCTCTACTACTCACTCTACTACTCACTCTCTACTACTCACTACTATTCTCTCTGCTACTCATTCTCTACTACTCTCTACTACTCACTCTCTACTACTCACTCTCTACTACTCACTCTTTACTACTCTCTACTACTCACTTTCTACTGCTCTCTACTACTCACTCTACTACTTACTCTCTACTACTGTCTACTACTCACTCTCTACTACTCACTCTCTACTACTCTCTACTACTCACTCTACTATTCACTCTACTACTCTCTACTACTCACTCTCTGCTACTCTCTCTACTGCTCTCTACTACTCTCTACTACTCACTCTCTACTCTCTATTACTCACTCTCTACTCTCTACCTCTCTACCTCTCTCTTCTTCTCTCTCTACTAATCTCTACCTCTCTACCGCTACCTCTCTACCTCTCTACCTCTACACCTCTACCTCTCTACCTCTCTCTACACGCACACATATACACATATCACTATCTACTACTCTCTACTACTCACTCTCTACTACTCTCTCTCTACTACTCACTCTTTACTACTCACTACTACTCTCTACTATAAACTCTCTACTTCTCACTCTCTACTACTGTCTACTACTCACTCTCTACTACTCTCTCTCTACTAGTCTCTACTACTCACTCTACTACTCACTCTCTACTACTCACTACTATTCTCTCTGCTACTCATTCTCTACTACTCTCTACTACTCACTCTCTACTACTCACTCTCTACTACTCACTCTTTACTACTCTCTACTACTCACTTTCTACTGCTCTCTACTACTCACTCTACTACTTACTCTCTACTACTGTCTACTACTCACTCTCTACTACTCACTCTCTACTACTCTCTACTACTCACTCTACTATTCACTCTACTACTCTCTACTACTCACTCTCTGCTACTCTCTCTACTGCTCTCTACTACTCTCTACTACTCACTCTCTACTCTCTATTACTCACTCTCTACTCTCTACCTCTCTACCTCTCTCTTCTTCTCTCTCTACTAATCTCTACCTCTCTACCGCTACCTCTCTACCTCTCTACCTCTACACCTCTACCTCTCTACCTCTCTCTACACGCACACATATACACATATATGCATATATATATATGCATATGCATTTATATATATATGTATGTGTATGTATAAAAAAAAACAACAAAACATTTTTTTTTTTAAACAGCTACTTTTAAAACTGTCATTCTTTTTCCCCATGGTATGCTCCCCGGTACGCTTACCGGTGCGCGTACCGGTGCGCGTACCGGGCGCTCACCCCGCGAAAATCAAAATTTTTTTTTATTTTTTTTTTGCTCCGCGGGGCCCTTTTATGGCCCCCACATCAAACCTAGGGGGTCAAGGGGGGTCTACTCTGCCCCCTTATGGTTATTTCCCTCTTTGTTTTGGCCACCTCTCGTGTCTCGATCCTACCGAGACACAAGATGGCGGCCGCTCCGGACTGTTTAGAATGTTTACAGACATCCCAGAGCCAATCAGCTTTCTGCACGCAAGTCGCGATAAGCGCCCGGTGCGCGTACCGGTGCGCGTACCGGAGCGCGGCTATAGATATATATATTTTTTTGAACCTTAATTACTCAAAATCCACTGGAGCACATATCTTGAGACATAGCAAAGGCACATCGGGCTACCAGTCCCTACAATTTTGCCAAGTTTGGTGGAAATCCATTCAGCCGTTCGGGCTAAAAGTGAAATCGACCGCCCTATGGAAATTAACATGGGGAAAACGCGTTTTGGGACCCCCCTTTTATCTCGGCCCCCGCTTGACGAATCCCCCCCAAACTTTCAGGGAAGGACCGGAACGCCGCGAGGCCATTTTGAGGAAATTTTCAGGCAGATTCGTCAACCGGCGCCAAAGTTATTCCAAATAGAATTTTCAGATTTAACATTGAAAAAAATCCTAACTATAACTACCTACTGGCGACCGCCAGTAGGTAATATATATGTATATATATATATATATATATATATATATATATCTCGACTGCCAGTAGGTAATATATTACCTACTGGCGGTCGCCAGTAGGTAGTTATAGTTAGGACCTAGTTTCCATAGGAAATCCACAACATTCTATTTGGAATAACTTTGGCGCCGGTGGACGAATCTTCGCGAATTTCTCCAAGAAAATGGCCTGCTTGGTTCCGCTCCTTCCCTGAAAGTTTGGGGGTGATTCTTCAAGCGGGGGCAGAGGAAAAAGGGGGTCCCAAAACGTGTTTTCCCCATGCAATTTTTCATAGGGATCTTTAGCCAGGGCTACAGCCCGAACGGCTGAACAGAATTACACGAAATTTGGCAGAGAGGGGGAGTTCTGTTCGCAGATTGTGCTTTTTGTTAAATGGTGTACATCCGTTCAGTAGTTTCTGAGAAAATTGCAAGTAAAATCATAGCGATATCTAGAGTCGGAGTTCAGTATGCATACTGAAATCTGTTCAATTACGAGCGCGAGCTGCATGCTGATTGTCTGTGAGCTGTCTGTCAACACTGGAAACCAGGAAGTGTTGGCCATCTTGTGCCTCGCTAGAACCGAGTCACAAGAAAACAGTAAAACAAAGTTGAGAAATAAGGGAAGGGGGTAGGGTAAAGACATTCTGACCCTCTAGGCTTGCTCAGGGCGTCGTACATGGGTGATTAGGTTCTATTTTTTATTTTCTTTCTTTTAAAGAAAAATCAAGGCGTACGCGCATGTAAATACCTACAATTAAGAGCAGGCTGCATGCTGATTGGCTGTCAATACTCCAAACAAGGAAATGTTGGCAGTCATGTTGTTTGTCGGGAGAGCAGAGTCACAAGAAAACAGTAAAACAAAGTTGAGAAATAAGGAAAGGGGGCAGGGTAGAAACATTCTCAGCCTATAGTCTTGGTCAGGTGGTGGTACATGGAGCTTTAGGCTCAATTTATATTTTTTTTAAATAAAAAATGTCGAGGTACTCATGCAGTACTTGTACGCGGTGGAAAAGAAAAAAACAAGTCAGTTTTATTCATTAGGTCCCGGGGGGCAAATTAAGGGGGCAATTTTTCTGCATAATGGGGGCTTGTAAGGTGCTCCGAGCACAGGGGAAGGCACTTCTCTGGTTTTAGTTTGAAGTATGCAGGGGGGTCCGGTCCTACTCCCCACAGTCTCGGGGAGCGGTACCCCTCGGGTCTTTCTCTGGTTTTAGTTTGAAGTATGCGGGGGGGGTCCAGTCCTACTCCCTGCAGTCTCGGGGAGCGGCACCCCTCGGGTCTTTTAAAAAAAAACCAATATGTTTTGAGCTCCTCCTCCCTCTCTCACCGTACATGTCGAGGGGTACGCCACGTTTCTGGGGCAGTGATGTTTTATTAATGTTGGGAGGGTGGGCTTGATAATACGTCCTTGTTAATTCCCATAGAAGCCCATGTTCTGGGGTTAATATGGGCTTCTATGGGAAATAACAAGGCCGTATTATGAAGCTCATTATCGCCGTTTTATCGGCAGTTTCCTGCCAATAAAATGGTGATAATTTTAACACCGGTCCTTGATAATATGCACCTAAGTTTACTGGTGTAAAAAAGAGCTATGGTCGATATTATCAACAAAAGGAGATACATTATTATTATTATAATACTAGAACCTGGGCTGCTATGGGAATTTACATGGGCCTATTATCAAGCCCATTATCGTCTCATTATCGGCAGTTTCTTGCCGATAAAAGCGGCAATAATGTATCGCCCTTTACTGATAATATGGCACTGACGGGCATATTATGAAGGACCGGTGTTAAAATTATCGACGTTTTATGGGCAGGAAACTGACGATAAAACGGCGAAAATGGTCTTGATAATTTGCCCTTGTTAATTCTCATAGAAGCCCACATTGTGGTGTTAACATGTGGTGTTAACATGGGCTTGTATGGGAATTAACAAGGGCGTATTATTAAGTCCAGACGTGGCCCCTTGAGGGAGTTGCGGTGAGACAGGCGGAGCGGGGGAGGGGCAGGGTGGGGGGTGATAAAGAACGAAATCTGGATGATTGTAGGTAAGTAAACAATTAAATTAATAAAACGATATTCGGGCCACATTATCAACAACATAAGGCTATACATTCTCGCCGCTTTTATCGGCAGGATAAAGCGGCGATAATGGTCTTGATAATATGCCCTTGTGAATTACCATAGCAGCCCAGGTTAACACCAGCACCTGGGCTGCTATGGGAATTTACAAGGGCCTATTATCAGCCCATTATTGCCGCTTTATCAGCAGTTTTTCTGTCGATAAAAGCGGCGATAATGTATCGCCTTATGTTGTTCATAATATGCCGCTTCGTTCCGTGCTCTGCATGGCATTTTGCGATGCAGGGCGCGTTACGAAATTTGGGGCATATTATCAAGGACTGGTGTTAAAATTATCGTTGTTTTATCGTATTCATAGCGTATGCTGAGAATGATTAGCAGTAGAAACTATGGTGCGATCACTCTCTCACTGTCAAATGAGAGCACAGGGCGAGCTATGAGAATAGTTAGAAGTAGTCAGTTATTGGAGATCCGATTCAGCTGTGTGTCTTATTGTGCGATGTGAGGCAATGCTTACAAGATTATGGTAACTGAGCGTGTATATATATATATAACCTACTGGTAGTCGCCAGCAGGTAGTTATAGTTAGGACCTATTTTCCGTAGGAAATCCGCAACATTCTATTTGGAATAACTTTGGCGAAATTTTCAAAACTTAAGGTCAGCTTCGGGACGCTCCTTCCCTGAAAGTGTCGGGGTGATTCGTGAAGCAGGGGCTGAGAAAAAAGGGGGTCCCAAAAAGTGTATTCCCCATGCAATTTCCCCATGGACCTTTAGCCACAGCTACAGCCCGAAGTGCTGAATGGAACTACGCCAAATTTGGCAAAGATGTAGTCCTCGGTTCAGACTTGTGCCTTTTGCTTAAATGGCGTCAATCATTTCAGTAGTTTATGAGAAAATTACAGTTAAAAGCATTTATATATCTATTGGCGCGGTCGGTCCACGGACTATGAGTGCACCGTGAGTGTATCATAAGTGTACCCTTCCGATCATTCGCTGAATGCTAATTGGCTGTCAAGTGGTTGTCAACATTCAAAACCAGGAACTGTTGGCAGCCATTTTGTGCCTCGGTAGAAGCGAGACTGAAGAAGTGTGAAAAACGTATAAAGGGGGCAGGGTAGAAATACTTTTACACTCTAGACCTGCTTAGGGGGTCCTAGAAGGACCCCCAGGGCCTACAATTTTTTTTCTATCTAAAAAGGACTCGACAGCTGCGTGTAGGGTGCGCAGACTCTGGCGTAAAAAAATACATAAAATAAAACTGAGCTTTTTTTATAATTAGCCCCCAGGGGGGCTAAATACCTGGGGCAAATATTACATTTTATGGGGGTCCCAGAGGGGCCTCCCAGCCCCAGGGATCGTCACCCAAGGGGGCTAAAAAAGAAATTTGTGGAGGGAGGGGTCCAAGGTCCCCAAAGCAACGGGGACCACCACCCCCGGGGCTTTATGTATTGTGTGAGGGAGACTGTGTGGCCCCCCGGCTGGAGCACTCAAGGGCCCTGTCACCCTCCGGGGCAACAACAAAAAATGGTTGGGGGGTCTCCAAAGCCCCGGGCACCACCACTTCCCGGGGGTTTATGTATTGTGGGACGGCTTGTTCATGCAGTGTCCCAGGGTGTCCATCCCACCCTCCCATAGCAAGGACATCTGTTCTCTCTTTCAAAATCTAAATCAGATTGCTTTTTCACATGGGGAGCAGCATGTTAGTAGCTCCCCATGTGGAAAAGCAATGCCGGCTCCCAAACGCGTAGAAGTTGTGGACGAAAGGCGCTGGAGTTGTGCACCCTACAGATTATGAGTCTGCATTTAGCGCATGCACACCAGGGGGCCGCACTGAGCGCTGCACTGGGTTTGCGACTTCTAATTTTACCATAAAAAAATAGCCCCTATCAGTAATTTCTAATATCCCCGGGGATCCTATCCCCTGGGTCTTATAAAAAATGCTGGGGACCATGGGGGAGCCACAATCCCCCCACAGTCCCGCCGGCTCCCCGCGTCCTTTGGGAGCTGGCATTGCTTTTCCACATGGGGAGATGCCAACTTGCATGTTGAAAAGCAATCTGGTTTGGATTTTGAAAGTGAGAACAGATTTCACTGCTCTGTCTTTCAAAATCCAAACTAAGGGGCCGATTATGATCGCGGACGGACTTGAGTCCGTCTGCGACCCTGAGGAGGAGGGTACATCCGCAGGGGCTGCGGCATTCCCTCCGAGCAGATTAGGATGTGACGGGTGGAGCTTCAAGCTGCACCCGCCGCATTGTTAAAAATGCATGCATCTCATTTGCATGCACAAAGCGGCAGGCACTGCGCAGTGCCTGCTGCTTTGTGCACGCAAATGCAGGGGGTATGGTACCCCCATGTGCACCCCCCACTCCCCCTTCACCCAGGGGGCATGCAACGGGCCCCCGTAGTGAAAGTCCGTTTGCTTTTCCATGGCGGAAAAGCCGCAGCAGAAAGCATGTCATTCCCACCATCCTAATATGGCGGAAGGCGACCGCGGCGGAAAAGCTGTGGACGGAATTCCAGACCCACCAGCTATCCTAATATGGTGGTGGGTCTTTGAAGGCTCTGCAATGGTTTTTCCGCATCCTCCGGGTCGGCGGTGGCTTCCGCCGGCACGGAGGATGCGGAAAAACCGCAATCATAATCGGCCCCATAGTTTGCTATGGGAGGGGCGAGAGCCGCAAGACTTCCGCCCTCTCATAGCAAACAGCAGTGTCCCGGGGGAAGGCACCCCAGGACACTGTAGGAGCCGGCCCTGGTGTGTGGCGGTCCTCAGGGTCCTCGAGGGCTCCATGCGGAGGACCACGCAGCCTACCTTCCACAATACACAAATCCTCGGGGTGGTGGTTCCCGGGGCTTGAGGGGTGTCATTGAGGCTCACACACCTCTAATTTTGCAGGGGGGGCCTTGGACGCGAAAGTGCCGCAATGGGGTTATAAATCTGCTACTCAGTGTTCTGTTTTACTTTGCTTTCCTTTCTGTCATGTAGAGGATCCTGGGTAAATATAATGGTTTCTGTACAGCCAGTACCTTTCAACCCTACCCCCAAACTGCTCACTGCCTGTTACCATAGTAACAGTTCATGGAACACTTAAAAGAGCACAGAGGTTAGAAGTTCACCACACAAAGTTCCTAATCGAAACAGTTACTGTGCTGCAGTTTGAAAAGTTTTCCATAGGAACCGTTAGTTGTAGCTATAGACTCTGGTAAGGAGCTGGTAAAGAGTTAGCCTCAGTATTATACTTCTAGTTATAAATATAATTTCTATTTTTAAATGTTTTATAACTATATGATTATCACACTAAATAATAGTGAAATGGTGTCAGAAAAAGAAGACGTATATACTTTTTTAAAATTAGTTTTATTAAAATAACAATAAATAACTAGAAACATAACTTTAATATAACAATATAATAAATAACTAGAAACATAACTTTAACATAACAATATAATAAACAAAATGTGAGATGGACTCCAATGGAAGAAGGGTAGGTAATCTGCAAAACAAAAATGAAAATAAGTGATCAAAATTAGATCGATGTGAATAAATGAGGTCAAACATTACAAATTAAGGTAATACTAGGTGATATTTTTTAATTTGCACGTCTGCCGTGTGCCTGATACATTCTACCTCTCTTATAGGCTCACGTTCAAGAGGTGTCTGTACGGAAATGCCTACTGTCAGATTTACAGTATGGATTAACAGGTCTTTAAAATGATTTAGAGATGAGACAGAATTAGGTGAGAGATCAAGTCATTATGCAGGAAAATATTCTTTGTGGCTTATTTACAAGCCCCTTGCACCACTTTTGCGTTACTTTTCCCAAGTTAAAAGTGACGCAAAAGTGGCGCAAGGGGCTTGAAAATAAGTCCTTTTATTTCCATCGCATTTAATCGGAGGCATTGTATATTTAGGCCGCTCTGCTTACCTTGTGTAAACACTGTGACCAACAGAGTTCACAACTTGAACTCTGCTTTGGTTGTACACGGTAGAGTGAACAGCAGTGTCCAAAACTTTAAAATAGAAAAAGAAACGATGTCAGAGAGAGTCAGAGAGAGGGATAGAGAAAAAATGACATTAAAAGGTGAGAGAGAGAAAGTCATAGATGGAGCAGTTAATACTGGAGAAATTCTTCGTAGCTCACCTTTTGCCTTCGTTGTGTGTCCAAGCACATGCTGGTTCACAGCGTACCCTCCAGTTTAGTGATCTGAAAGATAGTATATAGAGTTAGTAATAGCATAGTACATACAACTGCACAAGTATATTTTAGGTTTATTTATTTGTACACTCAGGATAATGTATTTCATCAACTTCCACTGTAAAGAGGTGTCTGTGCACTGTTATTCTTCAAAAGTACTATATCCCATGCACTCCCACTGCATAGCGGTGAGTTCTCATTATTGTGTAACTAGACTGTTGCACCCCATTGACTCGCAGAGTCCGGAGGTGAGTGCTTTTTCTTGTGAACTCAGAGGCAGTTTTACAAGCTCCTTGCGCCACTTTTCCCATTTTAAAAGTGACACAAAAGTGGCACAAGGGGCTTGTAAATCTGCCGCTCAGACTGTTGTAACCTGTCTATTCGCACTGCTCAGAGGTAATTGTACATTCCTATGCAGTGAAGCTGCTGCACACTACCCACTCTCTTTTTTGACAGATGACTTGTCGTTGCTTCAGAAACAAGCTTTTTTGCACACCTTGTGCCATTGGTGTGATTCAAAGACGGTGTACCACGTGTCGAAGCAGCTTTCTCAGACATTGTTACAATGGCCACGCATCATCGCAGAATCCACGAACGTAAGGTTTTGGAGGTGTTTGGGGGGGTGACGCCAATTTGTGAAACACAACCTGTAAGATAAAAAGGAAGATACGATTATGGTTCATTTGTTTATGAAAGGAGAGTGGCAGTAAGAGAGTGACTGAAAAGAATATTCACAGCTCACCTTTCTGTCACTGGTGTGTTTTTTACCACATGCCGGGACATAATGCACCCTGAAGGTCTACATCTAAAAGATAGTTAAAGAAAGATGTTATGATTGCTATTTGTTACTATCTTAATGTGGAGTAGAATGACATCCCCCTTTCACACACCTTCCCTCCCGCATTTAAAAACAACAATTTGTACAGCTTATACACCGGACATTTGACCAATTATAAAAACGTTCCGGCTATTGAATTAATTTTTTTTAAATGCAATAAAATACGGTATAGAGGACTGAGTACGCCAAAATCACTGCTTTGCTTTTTTGTATCCAGTCTGCTACACGCCATCAACTCCATCCGTTGCACACCCAGGTCTCACCGCTCACCTTTTCGTGGACAGGACACCTTCTACATCATACAGTCCCGCTCTGCCACCAAGAAATCTGATATATGGTGCTGAGTCTTGATATCGGAATGGCAAACGACATACTCGTTCTCCGATCATCATTGCAGGTTCCTCACCTGCTCAGTCCTTGCAGTACCACTACCTCAGTGACCAAAGAGGCCACGCATGTAGTGGTGGGCCCTTGTACTCGGTTGTTCAGGCCTACATGAGGCATCCGAACCACCAGGACAGACCATTACAGCGCTTGGGATGGGAGCAACTCTAAAATGGCGTAGAGCATGTGCGCTCCTTCTTTTTTATTGGTAGTGTCACATGTGAAGTGATGCATGTGCTAGATGGGTGTGGTGTGGGTATATACCAGCCATGAGGGAGTGTGTGTGTGTACCATTTAGACAACTAGACCTGGAACTAAGAAATCAGTACAATGGAAATCTGGGCAATGTTGCGTTTTCGTTTTTTCCTGGAGGCGTAAGCGAAGTGGGCTGGTCTGACGTATGTCAGTACTGCGTGAAGATCTGAACGATGATTCCAGAGCTATGGGCGTGGTTCAGTTGTGAGTTATATGAAAATTCAAGTGAGTTGGGTGTCTGTTTTGTAGTGCTGACTTCACCCAGGTCTTAAACGCAAAAGTATCATTATGTCTGTAAATTTCCACAACATGGCAAATATGAAAGGTACAGGGTATCACTGGGTTGTACCTTCCGTTTTATTACTCTCCCATATATTTTACCTTATTGCCTTTATTGTTGTATTAGCGCTTTTGTATTTCTTCCCTTTCTGTACTGCGACATCAACGTCACTATGAGTCACCATGGAACTCCAATTTGGTATAAATGTGTACAGGATATCACTGACTCTATATTCATTCATAGTTGCACACATAAAAGATGGTGGACATGACGCATTTCTGTGATTCTGAATGTTTGTTGTACATTCAGTGGAGTGATGTAGCTGTAGTAATAAAGGGCTGTGAAAGGTTTAAGTTGCAGTTTTTGGCACATGAAGGGCAGCTAATATATATATACGTACGTGGTCATTCAGGTATATTGTCGAACTTGGTGCTGGAAATCAGTGTGCGAGGCTTAGAATTGCATCCACATCCTGTTATTGTAGACTATTGACGTAATGTACGCGTGCCTGAAAATGTACTGTAAATACGGTGCTCATGTAAATTGCTGATATAGTTTTGGGTTGATTTTGCGCTATATAAATATGCTAAAAAGTAAATTTAAAAAAGTAGGAATAGCCCACACTTACTGTCAGAGGTAAGATGGTTGCATATGCTATTTATAGTATGTGGTACAGCGTAGAAGCAGCATTTTAGAAACATAATAAATACACAGACACAGATAGATAGTTGAAGTGGGTTAGAGCACATGCGCTCGATTCCATTTTATTACGTTGCTGTTGGTAACAAGTAGAATAGCAATCATTATATCATACACAGATATTCAATTGTAAACGGTTTATGACTTCTGCTGTACTAAGGTAGGAGCACTAAATGTGAAATAATACACATAAGATTCTATCTTAAAGGTTCATGATTTGTGGTAAACTGAAGTAGGGGCGGTTTAACCAAGAGTGTGCGATGATGCGTGGTTCAAGCAGAACGCACTGGTAAGAATGTCTTTTGCCAACAGAATTTTGCCTTAATAAGGCCAGGTGTCGATTATTTATGGTTCACTGAGTAAGTGGTACATGTGGTGCTCAGCGTGTGCTCACCCTGCAATGATGCATGGTTCGAGCGGTCTGTACTCAAAATATTGAGTATCGCATACTGGTCTGCATCAATTTTGAGGTTGAAAAAAAACTACCATTGATGGTTATCAACTGCTCTACAAACTGGGTCTACTGATTGCTCCCCAAAGCAAATTAAACAATTGCATTTCCCACAGTGCATTCTAACTTACTCAAAATGGGGATGTATGTCTGGTGGCGATTTTAAAGGTGATACCCCAGGGGTACTTAGTATTACCGGTGGTTGAGGTACATTTTTGAGTTGTGTTGTACTTTCTTTGTAAACATAGTTCACAGGATGTAGGGATTAAAGGTGCTTGTGCATACTAGCAGTGCCATAGGAGTATTTTTTTGTCTGTGCCTTAAATAAATCAAGGCTAAATTCTCTACTGTCTGTAGTGTAGATAGAAAGCTGAATTGAAGTGGTAAACCCAGTTGTCCCCAGTGTAGATCCTAGGGTTGACTCCATCATCTGCAAGCATGATGAAGTGGAAGATAGAACATGTATGCAGCATACATTTTATTATTCAACTAAATCTAGAAGTGATATAAAATAAGTTTTTGAAGGCAGCATAATAAAGGGGTATTGTGTAGGGTTTGATAGGCGTTATACTTAGTTTGGTTTGCACTGAGTTAGTGGTATCTGATACAACAAAGTTCTGTGGAGCCTGCAAAGATGCGTGGGCCGGGCAGGCCAAACTGATAGTAATGTTTTTTGTCTTGTGAATTCTGCCTTAGTAAGGCCACGTGATAATGATTTTTGGTGCACTGAGTTAGTAGTACATTTTGGTGCTTAGTATGTATGTATCCTGCGATGATACGTGGTCGTCAGGGGTACAGTAATTGGACTAATGTGTTTTGTCGATTGAATTTTGCGTGAATTCCATTTAAAAGGGACAGTATGTCTCATTGCTGACAAAAACTGTTCACTCTTCTTTCCGATGATTTATGGTGCACTGAGTTAGTAGTATCTTAGGCGCTGAGCTTGCACGTATCCTGCGATAATGCGTAGTGCAGGGGGCAGCACTGGGAGCAATGTTTTTTGCCTAGTTACTTCTGCTTTAATAAGACTACGGGGAGATGACTTGTGGTGCAGTGAGTTAGTGGTACCAGCAGAACTCAGCGTGTGCATACCCTGCGATGATTTGTGGCTCGGGGAGTCTCAGTGGTATAATAGATCATCTACTGGAATGCGTCATGTACAATCGCCATTCTACCTTAATCGTGAGCCCTCACAATGTAGATCTAAGGCAGTAGTCATCACTGACATCAAGAAATTGTTTTTGTTGTATCTTTTAACAAAAATGTTTCTGACTTACGTAAATCAAGGCTAACTTGAATGGTGTCCGTAGTGTAGATAGAAAGCTGAATTCAAGTTGTGAACCCTGTTGTACACAGTTTAGATTGAAGACAGTAGAGACACAAACATCGAGGAATGCACTTTTGTCTCCTACGTTAACAAAATCTGAGGACACAGTACAATTGTCTCTGCCTTAAAGAAATCAAGACTGATTTCAATGTTGTCTGTAGTGCTGATGCGCTTCTGGTATCAAGTAGCGAATTCTGTTGATCGCAGTGTACATTTGAAGGCAGTACTCAGTACAGATATTGAGGAATGTTTTTTGTCGCATCATTTAAGAAAATTGTCTCTGCCTTACATAAATCAAGGCTAACTTGAATGCTGTCGGTAATGTAGCTGGAAAGCTGAATTCAAGTTGTGAACCCTGCTGTACACAGTGTAGATCGAAGGCAGTAGTGACACAAGCATCGAGGAAAGCTTTTTTGTCACATACGTTAACAAAATGTGAGGATACAGTACAATTGTCTCTGCCTTAAATACATCTAGAATGAATTTCATGTTGTCTGTACTGCTTAAGCATTTCTGGTATCAAGTGGTGAACTCTGTTGATCGCAGTGTACATTTGAAGGCAGTAGTTGGTACAGGCATTGAGGAATGTTTTTTGTCACATCATTTAAGAAAATTGTCTCTGCCTTACATAAATCGAGGCTAACTTGAATGCTGTCAGTAATGTAGATGGAAAGCTGAATTCAAGTTGTGAACCCTGCTGTCCGCAGTGTAGATTGAAGGCTGTAGTCATCACAGTTATAGACGAATGCTTTTTGTCACATCCTTTTACAAAATCGGAAGACTCAGAGTACAATTGTCTCTACCTCAAATAAAGCAAGGCTGGATTCAATGCTGTCCGTAGTGCAGATGCAAAGCTGAATTTAAGTTGTGAACCCTGCTGTCCGCAGTGAAGATGGAAGGCAGTAGTTGACACAGACATCGAGGAATGCTTTTTGTCACTTATTTTAACAAAATCTGAGGACATAGTACAATTGTCTCTGCCTTAAATAAATTGAGACTGAATTCAATGTTGTCTGTAGTGCTTCTGCGCTTCTGGCATCAAGTGGTGAACTTTGTTGATCGCAGTGTACATTTGAAGGCAGTAGTCAGTACAGACATTGAGGCATGTTTTTTGTCGCATCATTTAACAAAATTGTCTCTGTGTTACATAAATCAAGGCTAATTTCACTGCTGTCCGTAGTGTTGATGCAAAGCTGAATTCAAGTTGTGAACCCTGCTGTCCGCAGTGTAGATGGAAGGCTGTAGTCAGCACAGTTATGGACGAATGCTTTTTGTCACATCCTTTTACAAAATCGGAAGACATAGAATACAATTGTCTCTACCTTAAATGAAGCAAGGCTGGATTCAATGCTGTCTGTAGTGCAGATGCAAACCTGAATTCAAGTTGTGATCCCTGTTGTCTGCAGTGGAGATCGAAGGCAGTAGTCGATACAGACATAAGTCTGCAGTGGTGTGACGTTGAGTTCGGAATTGGCCTGTATCGAGGAGGCATGTGGTCATGGCGGCAGCCACGTGGCAGGGTGTGGACATTCGCTGTGACGGAGTCTCTTCTCTTTGCAGAAGTGAACCACGCCCAAGGCGTAGGCTAAATATTTATAGTCTTGCGCTGACGTTGCCTACATTGGACCAGCCCACTCCGCTTCTGCTTCAAGGGAGGGGGGGAGACAACACAGCTACATGACTGAAATATTCTCCAGTGTCTGAGATAATATGGTTGCGTCCACTGTGCAGTACATTACACGTATCAATAGCATATCTAGACACGGAAATTTGTTTGGTTTCTATAGTGTGTTGTGTATAGCATATCATTGGTAGTATTGGCAGTATGTACATTATTGTTGATGTGCGAGATCTTTCCCTTATACATAGTTGATTGCCACATCTCTGAACATTGAGTTAGTGTGCTGTTGAGGGGATATATTATTTTGGGAAGGTCCGATGTCCTGTTTTGAGCTGCGTCTGAGGTAGTAGAGGGGAAGGGGTCAGGAGGGGTGGTTGTAGTGTTGGTGGCGCTAGGTGTTGTGATTTTGTTGGGTGTTGGAAGTGCATAATTAGTACTTCTATCCCATATTCCTCTTTAAATATGGGTGTAAGTTGGATGTAATTCACACAGAACATAGTTGACATCGTTACACTAGTTAAATGTTGATATTAATTTGTTAGTGGTAAATGGAACTATCGCCTTTTTTCTGGACAGCATTGTAGATTTGGTTTGTTTTTGAAAGTTTGGGAAGTTTTTTTTTTCTACTAGAACGCCTAGTTTGTATATTATTAACATTAGTTGTGATTCTGGTTTGTAGCGATTTTTTTGGAGGAAGGAATAAATTGAAGAGTGGTAATATTTGTAGTTTTTACTACGTTGAGAATGGGATGATAATTAAAAAAGATAGAAAAAAACAGATATGCTTATTGAACATTATAAATAGGAATTATCATTTAAAAAACCTTAGAAATTCACTGAAAAAACCATAGGTTTCAAGCAGGTTATAGTTAGGAATTATCATTTAAAAAAACTTAGAAATTCACTGAAAAAACCATAGGTTTCAGGAGCGTTATAGTTAGCTAGACATTTCTCTCATACAAAACCATTGAAATTCCCCTGTTATAGTTAGTTCAGCTAACTATAACTTGCGCACCCGCAATGCACTGCTGATGACGTCACATATTATATCAATCATGACATGGTCAGTGACATCACTTATGACATCACTGATGACATCACTGATGACATCGTCCTTGTGATAAATTTGGAGACCTCCTCTTATTCTAATACAGAGGTCTTCAATCTGTGGGGCGCGGCCCCCAGGGGGGTCGTGGAGTCCTGAGAAGGGGGTCGCAGATTCTGTCAGAGCTGTTCCTTGATACGCGTGGTTTACCTTAGTGGCGTCGGGCTGATAGAGGCTGCTCAGGGCGGAGACCTAATTCACACCGAGGGGTGAAAAACATCAAAGCCTCATTAACATGTAAACGGTCTTTTAAAGACCTGTGAAGTACTCGGGTGTGGCTTTGTGTGTGTCCAATTTGTTTCAGCCGGGCTCACATACACAAGGGGGAGCGGAGCGGGGTGGGGTGGCTGGGGGTGGAGGCTGTAGCTCTTTGAGTTCAATGGACGTTGCGCGCCTGGAGCTGTGGGTCCCGCCAGTTATTGCCCATGAAAGGTCCTCTCCCCCTGACACGTCCCATAAATCATTGGTTCAAGTCCCATGAGCCCTCATACCTGGTGCTGTTCTTCATGGTGAGATGTTGTTACAACCTGTCTTTCCTCCCCTCGCCCCCAGCAGGGAGGCACAGAGATGCCCTCCCATGAGAGAGGAAGAAGAAGGAAGAAGACCCGGAGAGATACTGACCCCCCGCCCCATGAGAGAGGTACAGAACAGGTGGGTGGAAGAATGATGGGTGGATGGATGGATGAAAGGGTGGATAGATGAAATGGTGGATGGATGGATGTAAGGATGAAAGGGTAGATGGATGAAGGATGGATGGATGGATGTGTGAAAAGGTGGGTGGATGAATGATAAGTGGATGGATGGATGGATGAAAGGGTGGATGGATGAAGGATGGATAGATGGATGAATGGGTGGATGGATGAAGGGTGTATGTATGGATGGAAGGATGAAAGGGTTACTGTATGAAGGATGGATGTATGGAAGGATAAAAGGTTGCATGGATGAATGATGCATGGATGGATGTGTGAAAAGGTGGGGGGATGAATGATGGGTGGATGGATGGATAGATGGATGAAAGGGTAGGTGGATGAAGGATGCATTTATGGATGAAAGGGTGGATGGATGGAGGATGGATGTATGGATGGAAGGATGAAAGGGTGGATGGATGAAGGATGGATGTATGGGTGGATAAAAGGTTGCATGGATGGATGTGTGAAAAGATGGGGGGATGAATGATGGGCGGATGGATGGAAGGGTGGATGGATAAAGGATGGATGTATGGATTGAAGGATGAAAGGGTGAACGCATGTATGGATGGAGGATGAAAGAGTAGATGGATGAAGAATGGATGGATGGATAGATGTATGAAAAGGTGGGTAAATGAACGATAAGTGGATGGATGGATGAATGATGTATGTGTGGATGGAAGGATGAAAGGGTGGATGGATAAAGGATGGTGAATGGATGGATAAAAGGTGTCATGGATGAATGATGCATGGATGGATGTGTGAAAAGATGGGGGATGAATGATGGGTGGATGGATGGATGAAAGGGTAGGTGGATGAAGGATGGATGTATGGATGAAAGGGTGGATGGATGAAGGATGGATGTATGGATGGAAGGATGAAAGGATGGATGGATGAAGGATGGATGTATGGATTGATAAAAGGTTGCATGGATGAATGATGGATGGATGTGTGAAAAGGTGGATGAATGATGGGTGGATGGATGGATGGATGGAAGGGTGGATGGGTAAAAGATGGATGGAAGGATGAAAGGGTGGATGGATAAAGGATGGATGTATGGATGGAAGGATGAAAGAGTGGATGGATTAAGGATGGATGGATGTGTGACAGTGTGGGTGGGTGAATAATGGATGGATGGATGTAATGAGGTCTAACAGGCGCATTTATAGTTGCCGATAGTTGATGATGAGGAGTACCAGTTTCTAGAAACTTTTGTCAGAAGGGGGTCTTTACGCCTAAAAAGGTTTTACAAGGGGGTCTCGGCATCAAAAAGTTTGAAGACCTCTGTCCTAATATAACCTTTGATACACACATTCAAAAATAGAAACTAAAATGTTAAAAAAAATGGACATACCAATACCAGTTACAACAACCTATTCAGTAATTCCAAGATCTAAATACACATCCACTCATTCACCAACAGTCCTATATAGTCACTCATACATGTATTCAATCATCATATGTACTCATACACCTATACATCCTGTTACACACCGCCACTCATCCATAGAGTTACTTAAACACATAGTCACTCATGCTAATAAAGAATCAAACATCCATTTACTTGCATATACAGTTATACACACACACCACTACACTCACTTCTACAGAAAAGTACACATACCTACTCTCTTAAACAATCACTTATATAAACACATACTTATTTATACAGGAACTCTTCCAATCTCTCACTCTCACATATACTCACTTATATACACCAATACTTTCATATACTAGTTTAAAACATATGTAGTTAATTCATAAAGACACTATTGAGCCAGTCATTCATTCACTAACACACCCATACACACACTCATCCACCCATACAGTTCTGCACACATGCTGTCTTCAAAACATACCAGCAGTGAGTCACTCATTCATGGAACTATGCAATACATAAGAACCCCCACGGAACCATACAGACACTTAGACATTCATACTGATACTCAAAAAAAACAACTAATAACCCATATTGACACTCATGTAGCTACTCACCAAACCATGCAGTCACTTATATAAAAAGTGAGAGACTGATACAGAATATTATATATTTAAACATTACTCACTGACCCATATATTCACTAAGATACTCTTAATCAATGCGTTGTATAATCAATTAAAAAAAAAACATCCATTTAGACACTTTCATACCCATTTACTCTTCCATCGACCTTTACATATACATATATAAAACATATTTAATTAAAAAAAAACACATTCACTGGATGATGACATCAGTGATGTCATCAGTGATGTCATTTGCGATGTCATCAGTGATGTCATGAGTGATGTCACTGACCATGTCATGAGTGATGAAATATGTGACATCATCAGCAGTGCTTTGCAGAGCGCAGGTTATAGTTAACTGAACTAACTATAATGGGGGAATTTCAATGGTTTTGCATGAGAGAAATGTCCAGCTAACTATAATGCCCCTAAAACCTATGATTATTTCAGTGAATATATATATATATATATATATATATATATATATATATATATGAAGCTCCAGGGGAGTGTCCAAGAATTGAATCGCACTCGCACACAGAGAAGCTTTCCCCAATGCTTGTTTATTGGTAAAACATTAGCGCTTGCCAGTCAATCAGCAACCGACTGCCGCCCTGACGCGTTTCGAATAATCTTTTTCAAAGGGTGGTTGCAGTCCCAAAGAGCATGTGCGGACACACCTTCCAATTAATGCCATATCGTGCGTCTTAATTGGACAACTCTGGATGAGAGAACACGTTGCATGCTGGTTGGTGAAGTCCGATTTTAATCCACAGATGGATGCGCTTTGAATTCAGTGCAAGTTCAAGGCTCTCCATGAGCCCCGGGAAGCGCCGCTGTATTAATCCATACTCTGTGCCCCACAACCGAAGCCCCGTCACTTCAGAGGCTCAGTGACCATCGTTTTGATGTGGTGCAATTCGGCAGCAGGACAGCCGCCAAAATATGAAGCTCCAGGGGAGTGTCCAAGAATTGAATCGCACTCGCACACAGAGAAGCTTTCCCCAATGCTTGTTTATTGGTAAAACATTAGCGCTTGCCAGTCAATCAGCAACCGACTGCCGCCCTGACGCGTTTCGAATAATCTTTTTCAAAGGGTGGTTGCAGTCCCAAAGAGCATGTGCGGACACACCTTCCAATTAATGCCATATCGTGCGTCTTAATTGGACAACTCTGGATGAGAGAACACGTTGCATGCTGGTTGGTGAAGTCTGATTTTAATCCACAGATGGATGCGCTTTGAATTCAGTGCAAGTTCAAGGCTCTCCATGAGCCCCGGGAAGCGCCGCTGTATTAATCCATACTCTGTGCCCCACAACCGAAGCCCCGTCACTTCAGAGGCTCCGTGACCATCATTTTGATGTGGTGCAATTCGGCAGCAGGACAGCCGCCAAAATATGAAGCTCCAGGGGAGTGTCCAAGAATTGAATCGCACTCGCACACAGAGAAGCTTTCCCCAATGCTTGTTTATTGGTAAAACATTAGCGCTTGCCAGTCAATCAGCAACCGACTGCCGCCCTGACGCGTTTCGAATAATCTTTTTCAAAGGGTGGTTGCAGTCCCAAAGAGCATGTGCAGACACACCTTCCAATTCATGCCATATCGTGCGTCTTAATTGGACAACTCTGGATGAGAGAACACGTTGCATGCTGGTTGGTGAAGTCCGATTTTAATCCACAGATTGATGCGCTTTGAATTCAGTGCAAGTTCAAGGCTCTCCATGAGCCCCGGGAAGCGCCGCTGTATTAATCCATACTCTGTGCCCCACAACCGAAGCCCCGTCACTTCAGAGGCTCCGTGACCATCGTTTTGATGTGGTGCAATTCGGCAGCAGGACAGCCGCCAAAATATGAAGCTCCAGGGGAGTGTCCAAGAATTGAATCGCACTCGCACACAGAGAAGCTTTCCCCAATGCTTGTTTATTGGTAAAACATTAGCGCTTGCCAGTCAATCAGCAACCGACTGCCGCCCTGACGCGTTTCGAATAATCTTTTTCAAAGGGTGGTTGCAGTCCCAAAGAGCATGTGCGGACACACCTTCCAATTAATGCCATATCGTGCGTCTTAATTGGACAACTCTGGATGAGAGAACACGTTGCATGCTGGTTGGTGAAGTCCGATTTTAATCCACAGATGGATGCGCTTTGAATTCAGTGCAAGTTCAAGGCTCTCCATGAGCCCCGGGAAGCGCCGCTGTATTAATCCATACTCTGTGCCCCACAACCGAAGCCCCGTCACTTCAGAGGCTCCGTGACCATCGTTTTGATGTGGTGCAATTCGGCAGCAGGACAGCCGCCAAAATATGAAGCTCCAGGGGAGTGTCCAAGAATTGAATCGCACTCGCACACAGAGAAGCTTTCCCCAATGCTTGTTTATTGGTAAAACATTAGCGCTTGCCAGTCAATCAGCAACCGACTGCCGCCCTGACGCGTTTCGAATAATCTTTTTCAAAGGGTGGTTGCAGTCCCAAAGAGCATGTGCGGACACACCTTCCAATTAATGCCATATCGTGCGTCTTAATTGGACAACTCTGGATGAGAGAACACGTTGCATGCTGGTTGGTGAAGTCCGATTTTAATCCACAGATGGATGCGCTTTGAATTCAGTGCAAGTTCAAGGCTCTCCATGAGCCCCGGGAAGCGCCGCTATATTAATCCATACTCTGTGCCCCACAACCGAAGCCCCGTCACTTCAGAGGCTCCGTGACCATCGTTTTGATGTGGTGCAATTCGGCAGCAGGACAGCCACCAAAATATGAAGCTCCAGGGGAGTGTCCAAGAATTGAATCGCACTCGCACACAGAGAAGCTTTCCCCAATGCTTGTTTATTGGTAAAACTAATTGGAAGGTGTGTCCGCACATGCTCTTTGGGACTGCAACCACCCTTTGAGAAAGATTATTCGAAACGCGTCAGGGCTGCAGTCGGTTGCTGATTGATTTTGGCGCCGATTGAGGGATCTGCCTGTAATTTTCCTTAAATTTACCACGCTGTGCTCCGCTCCTTACCGGAAAGTTTCGGGGGGATTCGTCAAACGGGGGCCAAGAAAAATTGGGGTTCCCAAAACATGTTTTCCCCATGTTAATTTCCATAGGGACATTCTGACAAGGCTACAGCTCGAACGGCTGAACGGAATTATACCAGATTTGGCAAAATGGTAGGGACTGGTATGTAGCAGTTCATTTTGTATGTTTGGTGTAAATCCCTCCAGTAGTTCTTGAGAAAATTGAATTTGAAATTTTTCAAATGGCATTTTCTATGGGAGCTTTAGACATTTTGTGCCTGCAGCCTGTCTCTGGGTCACATGTTGTGTAGTTGGCAGTTGGGCTTTGTGTATTTCCCTTAGACAACCACACACAATGGGGAGCTTAGGTGTGCTAGGATGGGCCATTACTGGCCGTATGGAAGGGAGGACCTGGGCTCAGCCCCACTTACACTTGAATGGGATGTGCCTTACCTCCACACAAAGGGCTGCATACCCTGTAGTTAGTCTGGGACCAGGGCAAGGAAGGCAGGGCACCTGTGTACTTCAAAGGCATGCCTCTAGAAGATTCTCACCACTTTAAAGGCACAACTGGGTATAAATATTGGACCTTAGACACCAACTCTTCAGTACACTTCTGGACCTGTGGATACTCTGCCAGGAAGAAATACTACTGTGCTGCTGAAAGGACTGCCACTCCTCTGGACTGCTGACCTGAAGGAACTTCTTCCCTGCTGTGCTGACCTGTTGCTTGCTGCCCTCTTGCCTGATTGAGAGGACAGCACCTGCACCTTTTGAACCCAGAACCCCAAAGTGAGTCGAAGGGCTAGTTGGATGGCCTCCTGATCTGAAGCCTCAGGGACATAACAGGCTTCCAACAATGCTGCACCTGGACTCGGCCATCTATGAGTCAACTCTGCCCAGTATTGCTATCCCCATCCCGTACCCATGACAGAGGGCCTAAGGTGCTCTTCCAGCCTCTGTGGACCCAGCAGAACCAATGCCTTTCTCCGCTGCATGGTACAATCCTGAGCAATCCATGCAGAAGCCCGCAACCTTTAGGAAGCTGCAGCTTCACAATGCACCCTAGGTACAGGCTCTCACTTCACACTGAACTCCAAATTGCAGCCCCACAGCCCCTTGGAATTGATGCACAACCACGACTGTGTAACGCATCCTCAACTGCATACTTCACTTTACAAGACCTCATCATCGGGATCATCAATGACAACGCAGGAACTTGCATTGCAGCCTCGTCACACTTTGGGACCGACGCACTGCTTCGGCTGCGTGATGCATCTTTGACGTGAATTCTGGCATTGCACCGCAAACCAGGATTTTAGTTACTTTGCTTAGTGGGCCTAACTGGGTCTCTATGGGTGGCCCGTACTCCATCGAGGTCGGGCTGAACTAATGACTTTGTCCCAGTCAGCGTGACCTGATTTTCAGTATTGGCGCTTTGTGTATTTTGGTTCTATTTTCACCAAAATCTTTCAAATTGCATATCTCCAGTTGTACTGATTGAATATTTTACATTGATTATTTTTGTGTGGTGTTTTTCACTTTCTTACTGTTTTAAGTGTTGCACAAATACTCATTGCTTCTAAATTAAGCATGACTGCTCTATGCCAAGCTACCAGAGGGTTGAGCATAGATTATTTCAGGGTTGGCTTGTGCCTCACCCTGACAAGGATTGTGGCTACTGGTTGCAAGCACTCACACCCCAGTCAACCAGCACCCTAATCTCCTGCAGCAAGCTTTTCTCAGTTCTGTGCAGCAATTGGCTAAGATGCACATATGTTGGACAATGTTTATGTGGGGACTAGGTTGCATTCTTTTGTTGAACAGTGAGCATATGTAGTTCTTCTGTGACTGAGGTGAGACTCCATTCTTTGGTTCACTGGAAATTAATCACATTTGTGGTATTTGTCACTATGTTAAGGAACATTTCAATTTCCAATGTCTCGTACTACAAACCTTTCGGCTGTAGTCCGGGTTGTGTGGATTAAATATCAACATTAGGAGCCCCTATTTACAGTTTGGCAAATGGAGTACTCCATCAAAACATCAAGCGTATCCACCCACCAGAGAACAAATTCCATAAGCTATAATGCTTTTTATATGGCAGGCGAACCCATTCATCAAGGTTCGGCAGACTAACCTATCCACCAAACTCTAAATGAGGGTCTAAGTCTTAATTGTATTGTGTTCTACCCCATTTATGATAGCCATACGTAACATGGGACGTCCCTTCATGTTCATTTGCATGAAGACTACCAATAGAGCTTATTCATGCAACAACTCCTATAGATTGTGATATTATTTGTAATGGGCGTACTATGTGTTTTCACAATTCTAGCCAGTGTTTGTGCAGGGTTTTCATGGATGCTCCAACCCCGAAAGACATTCTGGTATCAAACTGGCCACATGGTATGAGAATACCCATAGTAGAACACTTGGTTGGGGCCAAAGTAAAGGATATCTGATTTCAGCGTGTGTGCTCCGTTTGGGTGGACTTTGTCAATCTTTCTTGCTAGGTGCATAGTAGCGGATTTCTCAGTACAAATCAGTATTGTTTAGTCGTCTCATGTAAGCCATCAAGTTTCGAAAACAATTAGGGATACAATTTTACCATTCTTATTCAAGAACTACTCCTTATTTCGTTGGGATGTCTGTGTTCTATTTTAGGACAGAGCAAATTGAAATCGATTTCCGAACGACTTGTGTCTCTTTCATTACAATTCAGTTTGTTAAAATGCCCTCTGCAGGTTGGTTTCTGAGAAAGAGTGAGGTTTATTGAAAGTTCAGGGCCTGATTTAATATTTGGAAGGACCTGCTGAGTAAGTGAACACGCCTCAGGTTACTTAGATGTATTCTAGGGGATTGGTGACGTTACAACGCAGGCTATTACAATGCCTGCTGTTACAACGCGCTTTTTACATCGCATACCATTACAACGCATAGTGCTTTTAAGCGCTGGATAGTGAATTATTCAATTTACTATTCCAACTCCAGTCCCCGTGGATAGTAGGGAAGATGTTGGATAGTAAATTAAATATGTTCCCTATCCTAGAGCGCCCCCCAGCGCAATGCGTTGTAATGGTTTGCGTTGTAATTGTTGCGTTGTAATGGTAGTGCGTTGTAATGAATGCGTTGTAAGTGATGTTTCCCATTCTAGGGCATGTCCAAAGGAAACAGTTAGTGACTGCCTGGTAGTTTGACGTTTTAAATCTCTTTTAAATCAGACAATTGGTATATTTAACTAAATGTTTTGAGGCTGTTTAGAGTGACATTGTTGTAGGCAGACAGTGGACAGGTATTTGTAGCGGTCAATTACAGGATACCAATAAGTTTGACATTTATGTAATTTACCATTTTATAATAATGATCCTTGTACTGATAGTCTGTTGAAGCAACTGAAAACACATATCCTTCTGGTGCAAAATTGTGCAGTTTTTAATCACAAGTGGGACTCAATGTAATAACTCAAATTCTGCAAGATGAAGCTTATAGACTTAGAACTGAATGCTGCATTTCCAGGATTGCAGGTCTGCTTCTGTTTAACAAAATACCATTCTTTCCTCTCATGACACAAATTGTCCTCTATTTAAATCGCCTACAGCACTACCAACCTGAAAGCACCTGATCCCTATTCAATCCAGAAAACATCCCCAGTCTGCAGGCTGGTTTACTGTTGTTTTAATAGAAATGAAAAAGCTAACCAGAGGCCATGGCTTGTTGGAAGACATTTGTTTTGCCAGAAAATACATCGGCCAGCCTTCCCAAAGTCTCCTTGTTTTGACTCACATTTACAATTTTTCGTTTATTAGGTCCCAGCTAACTTACCCACAGAACTTCACAATCTTCTCTCAGGCCAGGTTACATCCATTACTGAGCCTAGTAATCACACTGCACCTTTTCAATTGATTTCCATAGTCACAAACCCCTCCTGTTGGGACTTTGCCCTCCGCCCCCAAACATTTTGCCTTTACCCATCCTATTTTCTGAATTTAGTTTTTGTTGGTTTTAGTGCACTTTACCACTGCTGACCAGTGCTAAAGGGCTTGTGGTATCTCCTTTAAACATGGCAAAATTGACTTACTGACTTATTGGCACATTTAATTTACGTATAGTCCTCCATTAAAGTAAGGAAACATGCACCCAGGGCCTGTGAATTAAATGCCACTAGTGGGCCTGTGGCATTGATTCAGCCACCGACTTAAGAAGCATTTGAAAAATATTATTGTAATTGTAGTATTTCTAGAGTGCGTAAAATCAGAAGGCATCCAAGCGCTGAACTGAATGTGACTGTGTGACGGGTGAGGACCCAGAGGAGAGAGAACCAAAACTATCTGCCAACTCTAAGGGAGGGGTAGATAGAAAATAACCAAGTTTTCACCTGCCTACGAAATATCAGTTACGTATTCCAACTCCTGATGTATTCTGGGAGGGAATTTACAGCCTAGCAGCCACCACTGTGGAGGCCTGTTCCCTCCACCTAGCTTTCCTACATCTAGGAACAACCAAATTCCATCGACCCACAGATCTCAGGGATCTAATAGGGGCATACCAATTAAATGCCGCCCTGAGGTAAGATAAACCCTGTAAGCAGAGATTCTTGTAAACGACCAAGTAAAGAGGTTTAAAAACCACGTTTTTCTGAACTGGTGACTAATGTAGGGACCTCAATCCCTCGCTGACTGAAGAGTTTAGGTACTCCAAGGATCAACTGAGCAGTTGTATACTGTGAAGTTTTTTTAGGGAGAACTGATTGACATTTAAATACAGGGCATTGCAGTAGTCTAAGCAAGAGGTGATAAGTGCAATGAACACTGATACCCTAAGCTCTTTTGGGAGAAACTGCAGAATTTACTTCAAGAGCTTAATGATCCGGTAGCAGGAGCTCCCAGTTCTATTCACTTGGGTGTCAAAAGCTATGGTGTTATCAAAAATCACACCCAGGTTTTCGTCTGCAGCCGCCGGTGTACCACACATTTCTAGCCACCAGCGATTATTCCAGATAGAGCTATCCCTTCTGAAGTCTAAGATCTCAGTTTTCTCCCCCTTCATTTTATGACAATTCTTCATCATCCACCTGCGGATCTCCATCATGCAAGCCCTGCACCTGTCAGCCAACTCTTCCCAGTCATCTAAGATGTGAATGATGATCTGAGTGTCATCCACACAGGACGACACCAGAAAACCAAAAGAGCGCACCAGCTGCGCTAAGGGGCTGGCATATAAATTAAATAGGACTGGGCTTAAGGAGACCCTTATTAGACCCCACAGGGGATCTGGAAAGGAGTAGCTCTGAAGTCCCCACAGCTAACCAAGAGTGTCCTGTCCAACAGGAAGGACTCCAGCAAATTGAGTTCCCTGTCCTTCAGCCGAGCCTGACCCAGCCTCTACATCAACAGAGATGGAGATATGGCGTCAAAGGCTGCAGACAGGTCCAGGAGCACCAGGATAGCACCAGGATAGCCACACCACCCTGGTTGACTTGCCTGCAAATGGAGTCAGTAGTTGCTATAGGAGCCAATTTGGTGCAGTGATTCCTCCTGAACCTGTTTAGAGAGGGGTCCAGGAATCTTGATCCAGGAGAAACTGGGCTAGTTCATGGTTTATTTCATGGTTTATATGTTTCTCCAAGACTTTAGCTAGAGTGGGCAGCAACAAAATAAGGCATACATTTTCGCTGGAGTCTCCTTCCAGTTTTTTCTTCAGAGGGATGAGAACTGCCTACTTCCATCCATGCTGGTAAACTCTGTACTCCAGAACCTGAGAATAGACCTTCTCCAGGACCTCCACAATCATAACAGGGACCAGCTGCAGGATTTGGGCAGACAGGGATTGTCTGTTGAGCTCAAACCAGTTCCTACTAACAGAGTCTTGATTTTGGAAACAGGCAGTGGGGAGAACCTAGCTGAACATCAGTGATTAAGCATTTTGGGGGGTTACACCATCCACATAGAGAACCATTGCCCGCTCCTCACCTTCTGCCATTCTGAAATTACCGGGACTACCCATAGGCACAGGAAAATCTGCAAAGATCTTCAAGATCTTCAACCATGTCTCAGGCCTGCTATTGCCACCAGTATGCAGCTTTAAACTGGCAAGTCGACTTTGTAAAGTAACGCTTTGCCAGGCCTAAACCTCCCATTTTAATACATACAAGTAACCACTAAGAAAAGCCCTATGCAATCCATAGAGCAAGGTGCATTGCATTTAAAAATTTGGACATGTCATTTTAAGTTTACATATCCTAGTAGTGAAAAACTCCTTAATACTGTAAGGCTACCTCTCCCAAAGGATAACATTGGGTTACCCTAATACATTTACTAAGTAATAACTTTTGTTTGGGAACAGGTAGAAATATTGTGTTTGGCCTCTAAAGAATCATACTTTTAAATCCTCCTTAATAGTAAAGTCAGGTTATAAATCACAATTCTGAAAATGCCACTTTTAGAAAACTTGCTTTTCTTGTCCTACCCATCTGAAGCCTGCATCCTGTGTCCTGGGTCACTTGACTGTAATTAGAGTTGACCTTTGTATATGCCTCCCAGACAGTGAGACGAAGGGGAACTAGATGTGCCATCCTGCCACAATGGGATGGTTGGAGCTCTTTCCTGCTCCATATACATTTCAAAGGATCTGCCTCAAAACACTCACAAAGAACTTCACACAAGTCTTTTGTCAAGCCAAGCCCCTTGGAGCCTGGGCCGGGAGGAAGGAAATTTCAGAACCATCTGTGATGGGAAAACTCTTGACATTTCTTCCACTTCAAAGATGGCACCTGGTATGGAAATAGGACCCTCAGACCCATTCTTCAGTTCACTCCAGGGTCTGTGGAGAATACTCAGAAGGCATGCCTTGTACTTCAGATGACTGCCCTGCTTCTGGAGGCCTACATTGTACTTCAGAGGACTTTTGGACTTCCCTACTGGTCTTATAGGACTGCCCTGCTGCTTGAAGGCTGCCTAGAACTCTCAGAGGACTGCCATACTGCTTGAGGACTGCCTCACTGCTTGAATCCAGGAATACTAGAGTGACTCCAAGGGCTAGTTTGCTGGCCTCCTGTTCTGAGCTGCAGGATAGAAAAAGCTCCAACCTCTTGAACCCTGCCTCAAAGTGGGCCCATCAGTTCTGGTGCCTTGGAAGTAGTGTTAAAGTTGCCATAACAGCCTAAAACCTAAACTTGGGACTTATAACATTTTCAGCCAAAAAGTGCTCTGAGTACCAAGATGAGACCGGACCTACCTGTTTGCCTATCCGCCCAAGGTGCACCACTGGTCAGCCTAATGTTGTGGTAGCCCCTGCTAAATTCTTCTCCACAGCAGCAAATCCTGTTCAGCATCTCCTCCTGAAGAAGTATCTGACTTCGTGGAGCCCTCATCGATATACAGCCTGCAGCTTTGTGCCGCTGGAAGTTTTCGACTTCCAAAAAAGGGACAAAGTACAAATGTAGAAACCTTCACCACAATTGTGTCCATCAGCTCCCCGACGGTGACTGCTCCTCTTCTGACACCGCCTGTTACCTTGTACTGCTGAACTTGCTACTCAGACATTTTTACCCAAAATTTCTTCTAAGTCCGACGGTAAGTGGAGCCCAGGCCCAATCCATTTTGTGTATCTGAAACATTTCTTTTGTGGTTGGCCATAACTTTCGACTACACCCGGTCTCATGCAACTGGATGTTGGCGGTTGGCACTTTGATCTTCCAGGTACAATCTTTTACTAACAACTTTAAAAATGTATAACTCTGGTTCTACTGATTGTATTTTTTTATTTTTGGTGTCAAATAATGCATTAACTTTACTCAATTTGTGTAGGATTTTTCTTGTGCTGCATTTTCACTTTGTTACTGTTTGAGTGCTGCATAGATACTTTACACATTGCCTCTAAGTTAAGCCTGGCTGCTTTTGTGCCAAGCTACCAGAAGGTTAAGCACAGATTAATTTAGGGACTTTTCACTCTGACATGGTCTGTGGTTGTTTCTTGAGGCGGGTTTTCAGCCCCCTCAATAAAAAACAGAGTCTCTAATACTGCCTTACTATCTGGCTCTCCTGGCCTGATCTCAATATCTTAAACTGTGGACATGTCCTCTTATAATCCTTTCAGGTGCCTTCCATGCATTGCTGCCCTCTCCAGCGCAGATGGTGCAGTAAATGAAGATAGCTGGCTGAAACACGGGCTACAGCATTAGGCCATGTGTCAGGCAAGGAGAACTGTACTCTGATGAGGCCTCCAGCATGGCGAGGAGATGTATTGTGCACTTTTTCAGGCATGGATGGGGCACTCAGCTAGTGCTGTAGGGCTGTGGGGCCCAGCTGGGCGGTTGTGCACACTCTGCACCCCGGCTGGGCAGGGAATGCTCTCCAGCAGGCATCCGGCAGAGCCAGGGAGGCAGATTTGCCATAGTGAGACAAGGGACCTGACTCTGGCAGCCCATGCAGCCCCTGGACCAGCACAGCAGTCTAGGTGTGCCTTGATGGGCCAAGCAGCCCCAGGCAGCAGATGTTCCAGTTCAGATTGGGCGAAGTAGGATGCAGTGTTTTCTGGGGCTAGGATATTAGGATAGAGATGGGTGGCCAAGCAAGGCCCGGTGGGCTCAATACCTCAGGCTCACCTGCATTCCCATGTCGCTGCGGGGCCTTCAAGGATTTAGGCCAGGCCTCCTGTTACTCCACTGAGCTTGTAACTGGCATGGCCTGGTACCTTCTCCAATTTGTAGCTGCCATATGTAACCAACTATGAGGGAGTCCAATTCACACTCTCGAGGGTGGTGGAAGTGAGATAGGGCCCATTCAAGCAGAGAATTTGGGTAAATTCTGATGGAGCTTCAGTAACAGACCTACCACTGTACCGTACACGTGCCATGTAATTACCTAACATTGTTAACCCTCCTACCCATCTCTGCTATCCTTGTGACTGTTCCAAGTTACACATCAAGTTTGGATGGTACTTGGTACGAGCATGCCTTTGGCTAGTTTGTCAGTGGGAAAATCTATCACCTAAAACAAGTGTATTTTCATTATCCCACCTTCCTTAACATGGCTCTTGATAATTCTACTGCTGTATCCATTGATAGATTGCACAATTGCAAAATTAATACATTTCATACCATTTGCGATCTACACAACCTCACAACCACCACCTATATACTCTTGAGCACAGGCCTGAACATGCACAGACACACAAACACACACACACAAAATGAAAAAAAACAAAGGTTAAATAGCTAGGAAAACACACACACACACACATATGTATATGTGTATATATCTACATATATGTGTGTGCCATGTTTTCCTAAATAAAACTTAGCTTTAACCTATGCTTTTTTCAGTAAATGTATATATATATACATATATATACGCATTGGGTTTTTCTTGGCTTGATGCAGTAAAGTAATAATATCTTACTTAGATTACAAAAAACTCTGAAATTCACTGGGAAAAAACAAATGTTAAGGTGATCTTATAGTTAGGTAAAAATTAAGGTTAAATGTAACATTTTAAATTAAAAACATAGACTGAAATTCAATTCCAGCTATTTGTAGTTACTATAACCTGTGCCCCCACAATGCACACAGTTGTTGTCAATGATGTCAGTACAGTTGTTATCTGTAATGGTTTAAATGATGTGACAGAACATGTCATGAGCACTGTACTATGTGAGATCATAAGCACAACATGGTGAGGCGTGAGTTATAGTTACTTGAAATAATTATAAGTGTTGAATATCTGTTTTTTTCTAGTTTACAACATTACATTTAAACTGACATTTCAACCTAAGTATAGCATCACTTTAACTTTTGCTTGTTACAGTGAATTTCTAGTTTTCAAAAAACGCCGACGGGCAGCCAATCCCCCATGACGCACGGCCTTTGGCCATGTGTGGCGGTGGGTTGGTTGCTTGCGGGTGCTTGCCTGCTGCCTGGGGTTCAAACCCCTGTGAGCTGCCAACCCCACGCCACACAAGGTCTTCACCTGTTCAGGGAAACCAGTCGGAGATACTCAGGCCTCGCCCTCCCTTCTTTAAAACATTTTTTTTTGCTCCTTCAAGACTGGAGGAAGCCAGTGCAGCCCCCTGCACTCATGTGGGACTTTCACAGGAGTCCAGGAGGCCCTAGCACCCATGGGATCGCCAGATTTCCCCACTAGTTCCAGAAGGTTATTTGTTTAAAAAAATGTAGGACAGGGGGGCCGATTCCCTGTCTCCTGAAATGAAAGTTGCAACATTTCTCTTTATGTTGCAGCCAACCAGAGTGCTTGACCACTGGACTCTCTTTTCATGAACATAATCTTAACCTTAATTTCTCAGTAAATTTACACCGAATCACAAAAAGCATGCTTTCTGCACCAAGATGTATCTTTCCGCCAAATTTGGTAAAGTTTTGTTCAGCTGTTTTCACGGTATCGCTGTTCTAATGTCCCATGAGAAATTAAATGGGTAAATTGTGTTTTGGAACTCCCCCTTTTTCTGGGTTGCCGCTTGACAGATCAACCTAAAACTTTCTGGTAAGGAGCTGGGCTGGATTACATTTATTTATGTGGATGTGCTCCCATCCTCGTATAACCTTTACATATTGTAATACTCTGGGATTGGACATAAAGTGCAATCACTAAGGGCCCGATGTAGGTATCGAAATACTGGTCGGAAACGGCCGAAAATACCGATTTTCGGCCGTTTCCGACCGGTATTTGGATATTGATATGTAGGGGCATTTCAAAATACAGAATCGGTAATTTTACCGATTCTGTAAAATACCGAATCAGTAAAAATACCGAATCTGTATTTTGGAATGTAGGTAGCACTGAAATCAGTGCTACAGGGGTGTAAGATTTCATAATTTACCACCAACTAGAAGTTGGTGGTAAATAATGAAAACCCTCTAAAAAGCATTTTTTTTGCTTTTTAAACGGTGCCATGTTGCAGACATACATGCCCTTAGGGCATGTATGTCTGCAACATGTGCACCTATACATAATTGAGGGTAGCAACAGGGTGTCAAAGTGACACCCTGTCACCCTTCAATGTTTCCTTAAATTACCCGATCGGTAAATACCGATTCGGTAATTGGCATTCATTCCTATGGGCCTCCAGGCCCATAGGAATGAATGGCAATTACCGAATCGGTATTTACCGATCGGGTAATTTAAGGAAACATTGAAGGGTGACAGGGTGTCACTTTGACACCCTGTACCGATTCGGTAATTGGCATTCATTCCTATGGGCCTTCAGGCCCATAGGAATGAATGGCAATTACCGAATCGGTATTTACCGATTCGGTAATTACCAAATCATTCCGATTCGGTAAATAATTCGGTAAATATACCTACATCCCGATTGCCAGTTCTTAAATACCGAATCGGTATGATTCGGTATTTAAGAATCGGTAATCTGGGATTACCTACATCGGGCCCTAAATTCCACCAATGAAATACATGCCCACGGCATACCTAATATATTTTGGATGTTGAAATGTTGATCACAATTTGATATTTCCCCCAGCATTTTTCCCATACAGAGAGCCCCATTGAATGGGTAAAAGAATAAACAAGCGCTTTGTAAAAAACGGATGCACACTTTGTGAGACTCAAGACCAGTTTTTACAAGATGAACATTAGGATTTTTTTATTTTTATTTCTTTATTAGTTGTTTTTCCAACCTGCATATCATGTTCATATTTTTAAAAAAAAGCAAATACATAATATTTTCGCATCCACCGAGGCAGCGGAACAGCCCAACAATGAAGCTTTAAAGTTACAAATGGGGGTGAACTCAGGAATTTAGGGGCATATTATCAAGAAACGGCGTTAACATTATCGCAAATTAGAGGCAGAAAACTGCCGATAAAGAGGCGATAATGGGCTTGATAATACGCCCTTGTGAATTCCCATAGAAGCCCATGTTCTAAAGCGGCGATAATGTTAACTCTGTGCTTGATAATATGCCCCTTAGTCCTATATGCAGTCCCATGGAGGTTTTCCAAGCTGTCATGGTTTACTTCTTGTTCTCTTGTTTTGTGTCATATTAACTAACCGTAACCAAAACGACCCCTAACCCCCCCCATATCCCCCCTGACAACCCCCCTCTCCACCCCTCCCTTCCCCCTTGCCGGGTCTGTCTAAAGTAAAGGTCCATGTATCTCAATGCTCGTTTTGGGTATCCACATTTCTCCTCTCCTGGCTGAGGGCCATCCCCCCGCTTGAAGTCGTCCCCTCTTGTGACGCCTGTGTGGATTGTGACGCCTGCCCTGGTATTTCCTGAACCATCACTCCCCATGGCAGCAATATCTCAGGTAGTTTGTCATCCCTTCTGGTGCTACGCATATGCCCGGACTTGTTCCTGAACGGTCGCTCCCTCCCCCGCTGGTCTCACGCACTGTGGACGCTGCTGATTTCACTTGGTATCGTTACCTGGGATTCTGAAATTGACTCGCTTGTCTTCCTAGAGCCTCTGTGCTTGAATAGCGCTGTGCGAGGGGCTTTGTAATTGACTCGCTTGTTCACCAAGAGCCACTGTAATTGACTAGCGCTGTGCGAAAGCCTCTGTTATTGACACGCTTGTCTTCCTAGAGCCTCTGTGCTTGAATAGCGCTGTGCGAGGGGCTTTGTAATTGACACGCTTGTCTTCCTAGTGCCTCTGTGCTTGAATAGCGCTGTGCGAGGGGCTTTGTAACTGACTCGCTTGTTCACCAAGAGCCACTGTAATTGACTAGCGCTGTGCTCGTTCAGCTAGTATACCGACCAAGAATTGACTTTGGCGCCGCTCTCTCAGCATTTGCTCTCTGTGCCTGCTAGCGCTTTAACAGGACAGTAGGAGCGCTGGTCCATTTGCTGCCCCTGCCTCACCTTCCCTTTGACCCTCCATTTTGTCTGTAGCAGTTCCCTGGCCCGCCCCTCCTCCCCGCTACGGCCTCCCAGCTGCTGCCCCTCCCACGCTCCGCCCCCTCCACTCTCCATTAAATGCCGGATGTCCCAACGCGCAGCGTCCACGCGCTACGGCCGCGCCGAAGGTGCGCCAAAGGTAAGCCCGTCTACGCCCGTCCGCGCCTGGACCGCGCCCAGCGCCAGACCCCCTGGTTCCCGTAATACCCAGCCCACTCGCATCACTTACGATGGAGCCTCCCTCTTAGCCCTTAACTCCGGCCGCTCCCTCAACTGCGTCCAAGCCGCTCCTGGACACACCCATGGTCCCTTCTCATGCAACTCCTGCAAGTTCGACGGCACCAATACCAACTCCTCATCCACCAACGCGACACAGAGACCCGACACCAACCACCTAAAATGCATCCTGCTCAACACCCGCTCAATCCACAGACATGCCATCGACCTTTGGAATCTACTAGACACCATCTCACCAGACGTCGCCTTCCTAACAGAAACATGGATGAACGCCTCATCAGCCCCAGACATCACCATTGCCATCCCAGAAGGATACAAGATCATCCGCAAGGACTGCGTCAAGCATACAGGAGGAGGCATCGCCATCGTCCACAAGAATTCCATTCACATCTCAACCAGCTCAGATGACAACCTTGCCAGCGCCGAGCACCTTCACTTCCAGATCCACACCGACCCCAAAACAACACTCAGAGGCACCCTTCTCTACCGGCCCCCGGGCCCCCGGGCCCCCGGGCACAATTCAATGACGATATCGCTGACTTCATCACCCCACTCGCCCTCCCCTCCGAGGACTACATCCTATTGGGAGACCTCAATTTTCACCTGGAAAAGAGCAATGACAAAAGCGCCACCACCCTTCTGGACAACCTCGCAAACCTCGGACTTAAACAACTTGTCACTTCCCCCACTCACATTGCAGGCCACACACTCGACCCTATCTTCACCTCCAGCAAATACGTCTCTTTCAGCCATACCACAGCTCTTCATTGGACGGACCACAGCTGCGTTCACTTTTTCTACAATAAGCCCACAATCCACTACCACCCTCAACCCACCCTGCGTAGAAATTGGAACAAACTCACCATCAACCAGATCTCTTCATCGCTCCTCCAAATCCCTCCTGTCCACTCCTCAAACCCCGACCAAGCAGCCATTAACTTCACCCAATGGCTATCCAAAAGCGCCGACACCCTAGCACCGTTGAAAAAACATCAAAACAAACTAAGCAGCAAGAAGGCCTCCTGGTTCAACGATGATCTTAAGAAATCCAAGAAACTCTGCCGCTCCCTCGAGAAAGCATGGAAAAAAGACCCAAACTCCAACACCAGAGTCGCCTTCAAAAACGCCACCCGCATACACCACCAACTAATCCGGTCCGCCAAGAAAGCCGCCTTCAAAGACCGACTAGATAACAACGCCCACAATAGCAAGGAGTTATTCAACATCGTCAAAGAATTTACCAACCCATCAGCAAACTCCAACGACATCACCCCCTCTCAAGCCCTCTGCGACTCCCTAGCCTCGTTCTTCCACAACAAAATTGCAGACATCCACAACAGCTTCGACAACCGACCCGAAGACCTACCAACCCAACCATCTGCAGGACCTTCTCCCCTCTTGAACATCCTTAACAACTGGAACCCAATCTCCACTGAGGACACCATCCGCCTGATGAACTCCATCCACTCAGGATCCCCAACTGACCCATGCCCTCACCACATCTTCAACAAAGCAGACTCCATCATAGCACCACGCCTCCGAGACGATATCAACTGCTCCCTCAACTCCGCCACCTTCCCGGAAAGCTGGAAACACGCAGAACTCAGCGCCCTTCTGAAAAAAACCCACAGCTGACCCCACCGAACTCAAAAACTACCGCCCCATCTCGCTCCTTCCTTTCCCGGCCAAAGTCATCGAGAAAGCTGTCAACAACCAGCTTGCCGCCTTTCTCGAAAGCAACAAATCCCTCGACCCCTCACAGTCCGGATTCAGAGCCAAACACAGTACTGAGACCACACTCATCGCAGCAACAGACGACATTCGAACCCTACTGGACAATGGAGAAACAGTCGCCCTCATCCTCCTTGACCTCTCCGCAGCCTTCGACACAGTCTGCCATAACACCCTATTACATCGCCTCAGTAACATCGGAATCCAAGGAAAAGCACTGGAATGGATCACCTCGTTCCTCACCGGAAGAACTCAGAGAGTCCGGCTCCCTCCATTCAAATCAGAGGCTTCTGAAGTCATCTGCGGCGTGCCGCAAGGATCGTCACTCAGCCCCACCCTCTTCAACGTATACATGAGCCCCCTCGCAGCCATCGTTCGCCAACACAATCTCAACATCATCTCCTACGCTGACGACACCCAACTGATCCTCTCACTCACCAAGAACCCCAACACCGCCAAAAACAACTTACACGAAGGAATGAAAGAAGTAGCCGAGTGGATGAAGCACAGCCGTCTGAAACTGAATTCAGACAAAACAGAAGTCCTTATCTTAGGTACCTCTCCCTCCGCCTGGGACGACTCTTGGTGGCCAGAGGCCCTTGGAAAAGCACCCATCCCGACGGACCACGCACGGAACCTTGGCGTCATCCTGGACTCCTCACTCTCGATGACCAGACAAGTCAACGCTGTCTCATCATCCTGCTTCAACATTCTTCGCATGCTAAAAAAAACTTTTCGCTGGATCCCCACCGAAACTAGAAAAACGGTCACTCACGCACTTGTCACGAGTCGCCTGGACTACGGAAACACCCTTTACGCCGGTTCCACCGCAAAACTCCCGAAAAAACTCCAACGCATCCAGAACGCCTCAGCCAGGCTCATACTTGATATCCCGCGTAAAGAACACATCTCTGGTCATCTGAAAAACCTCCACTGGCTTCCCGTAAATAAGAGAATTACCTTCCGCCTATTAACCCACGCACACAAAGCACTTTACGAAATTGGACCCGAATGCCTCAACACAAGACTGTCCTTCTACACCCCCTCCCGTCAACTACGATCCTCCAACCAAGACCTGGACACTGTTCCCCGCATCAACAAAGCCACCATGGGAGGTAGATCCTTCTCCTACCTGGCAGCCAAAACCTGGAACTCTCTTCCCACTCACCTTCGGCTTACTCAGAACCACCTAGCATTCAGAAAGCAACTTAAAACTTGGATATTCGACAAGTAATTCTCCCCCTTCCTCAAGCGCCTTGAGACCCTATGGGTATGTAGCGCGCTATATAAATTTCTGACTTGACTTGACTTGACTCTTCAGCTAGGGCCCCCCCCCCTCAAATCTGTTTTCCATTTCGCCACTAAGGGCCCTTGCAGATGAACATTAAGATATCCATACTTTTAAAAATAATTTTATGTATAATAGTTTGATCAACAATAAACATTACAAAAAAACACCAGCTGGTTAAACTTAACTCTTCAGCAATGGTGGTGCACATAATGAACAATGACCACCTTTACATTAGCAAATGAGCAAATCAATTATATATATGACCGTAAAGACACTTATTGACCCTCATGAGTCAGCCCTCCTCTCTCTCACACATTCCCCAGAGGACTTATCCGATGTTTTTTATAGCTGTTGCGGGGGCAGCAGTCGGAATCATGATGGTTCGTAGAAAGATGTATAGTGGAGACCAAATATCTTTGGTTCGGCTGGTAGGAGGTAGCATGGAGTAGTAGCAGTCCAGATGCTCATTATAGTAAATTAGACCAAACAGCTAGCCTTTCATTGTGAATAAAAACTGTCTTCCACAAATACATGCCACTCTTTTCTTAGCTAATGTGCTAGGGATGCCAGACTATGCATGCACACATGGAGAGGAGCAGTGTACCCCAGCAGAGCTATCAGTGGAGTAAGATGTACATTTAGGTCCAGCATGGTGGATATCTACTTAAATATTTCAGTTATACGTCTTTATAACAGACCGAGCCAAGCAAGTCAGCATGAAAATCATGGCATCTCACGCAGGTAGAGTCTTTCGTCAACCCCATTTCTGTGAAGAAGTATGAAATCTACAACAGATGAAGCAGTCCATGGATTCAGTGTTGTGTCTGTTCTCAATGTCATGATATGTGGTAAATGACCCTTTTGGGAATAGATCAGCCATTGTTGAAGGCCCCAGTTGAAAAGTCTAGCATGGGTCACCCTGTTTTTGGTAAGCGTTGCATGAGGAAATGGGACAAAGGCTGCTCAGGAGCATATAGTAACGGCAAGTTGCTCTCTTACCAAGCCTGTCTCATTCTAAATGAGCGCAGGTGGTGGAGTTAATTTTGCAGCAGCTCCTTGAAGGATATTTCCCTTGAGCTAATGGTACAGGCACCACAGCAAGTTTGTAACATTCAATGGTGATGTGGGCCATGAAAGGAGGTGGGGGCAGCCAATAAAATGGCAATTATGCTTTAGTGCAAAGATAATATATTTTGAAACCACCATGCTCATGTGGCAAACACTTCCCATTTAATCATAAGACAGGAGCCAGCCCAGCAGAGGCCATTATTGACCTCCATAGGAAGTGTTTGGACACAGAAACAGTTTGGACACAAAAAATCTGGGCATGGAGAAAGCATTCCGTGCATCGGCACTGGAGTAGGGTCACCTGTGCTGAGGTTCCGTGACGATCGTAAGTGGTGTTTTCGACTCGTACGAATATGGTCGAGTCTGGTATCTATGAACCGCAAATGACGAGTTTAGTGGGTGTACGCGTTTTCACTGTGCTAGCCTAAACCGTTCGTTTGTTTCGTGGGTTTCTTCATCCGAGCCCACGGGTTCCATCTTAGATACGGCATCCATTTTGTTTCTTGCCCTCAAGTAGCCAGCGAACGGACGCTGTCCGCTTCGCGACCCTGGGATTCCCAAGCTCTTGCGGAAGACACGTTTCCTTTGAAAGTGTCTTTATGATGAGGGGGATGATACTGTAAGGCAGATGGCCCCGCTCGAGGCTCATCTTGCCGTGCCGGTCTATTGTCTTAGTTGTGCATTCATTAGGCACGTCCCTTTTGATGCCTGCAGCTCGTGTTTCCCTGATACCACCCCTTTTACACCCTTTTCGATCTGCTCACTGTTCCTGCCTTCCTCTGCACCTGTTTCTGTCTCTTCCTCGATTTATTTACTGCTGATTGGAATGTACTAATGGTGGGAAGATGTGCTTTTACAGTTGGGAACTACCAAACGCTACTGTACTTATGTTCCGGGCCCTGAATACATGAAAGCGACCCCTTATGGTCTTTATGATGGGAACCAAGTTGTAAACCTTTGTATACTATGTTATCCTATGCACGAAAACTGTATAAGAGGAGCGATCCACAGATACAAGTTGAAGCAGTCTCCTCGAACCTACACATGTTGTACTTCCTGTGACTTCTGTGTTCCGTGCAGTAATAAACCTCGAATCTTTGACGCCGAAGGAAGTGTCCCGTGTCTCTGTCATTTGTACGCCGGAACAGGTTACCCACGAAGGTTTTAGGTATTATCCGTGGCACCGCTGGGTCTTAGAAAAACCCAGTCCTTCAGTTGGCGCCCAACGTGGGGCTGCATCAGTGGTTCCGGTCCAAGCCCGACGATCGTGAGGAACTTCGTGTGAAATCTCCGAGGGAAGGTGCACCCCGCTTCATCGATCCTGTTGTCGAAACAAGTGGCCCGACGACTTTTCCCGCGAAGATCCCTGCCTCCTGACGGCTGCGACGGACTGCTGCCCGACTGTAGACCTGTTTTGGAGCCTGGCGTAGACCTTGGTACAGCGAGACGATTGACGGGCCTTCCTGGTGACGCCATCGATCTTTGAGTTAAGTATTTGTGGGTCTCTCCCAGAGTCTTTAGTTGTGGGTGCTTAGTTGTTGCATGGTTCCATTGCATTTGTGGTTCTTAGTACTTGGTTCTTTGTTGTGATATTTGACGTCTGCAGTCGCCAAAAACCGAGGGTTTTTGCTCTTTGCAGGGACATTGTAAATCCTATAACCCTTGACGTTTGTGAAACTCAGTTAGTGTGCAAGATGCCGGGCCGTAGTACTTTGTTCAGTTGTTTTAGAAGTTGTGGTGCGGATTCCCGACTGGAGGACTCGTGTCCGATACCTCCGGTTGGAACTCCAACTTACGAGCTGTACAGTAAACACGGTTTAGGTCCAATTACATTCAATGAGTGTTGGGCTCGTTATACTAAAAAAGACGGTGTCCTTAGTTGGCCACCTCATGGTAGTTTTGAGACCCCAATTTCAGACAATCTTGAAGCCAAATTGTTTCAGAGAAAAGCAAGGCCGGCCATGTTTGAATCCTTTCGGTTGTAGCGTAAAGAAGCCAAACAGCGAGAAATCAAACAGATTAAACGTAATAAGAGAGAAGGAATTGTTACAACGGTAAGAAACGCAGAGCAGTTCCAGCGAGATAAGGAGGAAAAGGAAAAGGAAGTTTTCGATAGATTGCAGCGTATGACTATAGATAAATGTTACCCCGCTTTACCGACGGGTACGGATAAGAAGGAGGAATCAGTAGAGGACCCCTTGTTGTCCTATCTCTTGAAGTCACCACCTCCGTACGCACAGGGTACCGTAGCTCCTGTGGTTCCCCCTGTCCCTGTTCCTCCACCTGCTCCTGCTCCTGTTCCACAACCTGTCCCCGTTCTTCAACCTGTTCCTGCTCCTCTACCTGCTCCCGTCCCTACTGCTCCTCCGCTTGTACTTCCTCATACTCCTGCTCCCGCTGCTCCTACTGTTCTGGTTACTCCTGCTGTCTCTTCTGTTCCTGACTCTTCACTTGTTACCCCGTTGTGTTACTCTTCTTCTCCATCTGTTCGACGTCGTACCCCTTCTGTTGCTGCTAACTTCTTTAATTCTCTTTGACCTATTCTTGAGTCCGCTGGTTCGGACGGTCCTCAAAGACGAAGTCAGCTTCCCGGTAGTAGGGAACGTGACACACTGTATAATATGGCGATGGGTTGGATGAAATACCCCCTTAGAAATCCTCCACGTGTGGTGCTTGATACGTTCTGCCAATTCAACGTACCGACACAAAGTTTTGTGTTTGAAGAAATGTGCAAGTTTCTACGTGACCAAATATCGGCTGATGCATCTGACGATGTAATGACTGCTCTGACTAATCTTCAGCTCAAGTTTGCGAGCGGAATGTTGGTGGGCACCAATGTTCGACGTGCTGTCGAGCAGTTGTTGTCTTTTCGTCCTTCTATAATGCCTCGGGCATTGTTTTTAGAAGACATTGAGGGACCGCTTGCAGCGCCTGGTCAGTATCCCATGCGCGAAGTTCCACCAGTGTGGATGCCAGGTGATGCTACTCAAAATCCTGCAGTCTTGCCGCACTTTCAGAGAGTGTGGATACATCTTCCGTGGAAACGATCGGAAGTTTTGCAGGTGAAGCAATCTTTGCCTGACCCTCGCAAAAATCCTGCAGGGTATTATAAAGAATTATCGCAGCTAGTGGATGCTACGATAATGAATCTTGCTGATATCGATATGCTATTTGGTAATGTGGTTCCGCAACCGGTCTGGGCGAAGATTCGTCAGGAAGACCATGCGGCGGAATTAGGCGGTGATTGGAATGCATTAGGGGCTGCGGATGCCTTGCAAGTTGGTGGGGCCAAGCCTGATCAGTTAATTACGTCTTTACCCCAGAGAATTATCACTCAAATGAAAACGCTTATGCCAGCTATGAAGGTGAATTGGGACAAACTGTCCGCTTGCAAACAAAAGAAGGATGAGAGTGTCTCTGATTTCTTTACGAGATTTGAGGAGGCATTCATTGATCATAGTGGTCAGGATATGGGTACTGAGGGAGGTCAGCGATTGTTTGTGGACAAGTTTGTCTCAAATTTGTTGCCGGACTTAAGCAACAAATTACGAAATTCAGAAAGTGCGTGGGCTGTTTCCACTTCTGCTCAAATATTGGCCACGGCCCAATATTATGAGAATAGAGAGAAAGAGGAAAATGATCGCGCCGATAAAAAGACGAAAGAACTCAAAACTAAAGTGTTGCTGCAGCAAGCGTTTCCTCCACGTTCGAATCAGAATGATTCACAACAACGGAATCGATCGCAGTCTCAGTCTAATAGGTCGCAATCACGAAATGACTCCTCTTCGCAGAGATCTTCGTTAGGGTACAATCAGTGTGCCTATTGTAGGGGAGAGGGTCATTTGAAATTCGATTGTCTAGTTTTGCGTGATCGAAATAGTGGTAATTCATCTAGAGGAGGTCGTGGTGGTCCTCAACAGGCATCACGTGGTAGGGGTCGCGGTGCTCAAAATGATCGTTCCAACAATTCTTCTGATTCTAATAATTGCTTTGATCAGCGCGGATCGTCGCAAGGAAGATCTGCGCAGTACAATGTGGACGAATATTACGTCGATCAGGACGCTGACGACGGTAATTACTAGGACAGCCATAGACAAGGAGAGGGAGTAGTATCAGTTCCGGTTGATCAGAGAGGGCCTTACGTCGCAGTTGCCACCTCGGGCGTCATTGAGCCTTTTCTGTTGGACACTGGTGCAGCGAAAAGTTCCATCATGCATTCGAAACTCCCTGGCGCACCTTTGTCTGGCTTAACAAATGTTTCAGTTGGATTCTCTGGCGCCCCTGTAAGCAATCCGGTTTCGTGCCCTTTGCCTCTTACAATTGGGCCTCGTGAGCTGAAAGCTCCGTTGATTTTGACTACTGGTTGTGGTGAAAATCTCTTGGGCCTGGATTTGCTAAAACGTCTATATGCGACTTTGTATTGTTCTCCTGCGGGAGTAAAGCTTACGTTGGGAGAGAGAGTTGTCTCTCCTATGTACTTATCCATCGATAAGCTTCCACCGGAATTGAGTTCTCTTCCTGCATCTTTGTGGGCGACAGGTCCCAATGACGTGGGCCTGCTTGACATCTCCCCTTATGTTGTTCACCTGAAATCTAATGTGCGATTGCCACGTATTCCCCAGTATCGTATCTCCCTTGATGGTGAGCGAGCGTTGTTAGCAATCATCTACGATTTGATTGAGAAAGATGTTATTGAGGAGACTCGGGGAAATGTGTGCAATAGCCCTGTACTTCCCATTCTAAAGCGCACTGATCCATCGAAGCCCCCTGTTTATCGTTTTGTTATCGATTTACGGGAGGTGAATAAAATTGTGATTCCTCAGTTCCCTGTGGTGACTGACATTACGGCTCTACTGACTCTGATTCCAGCCTCTGCATCCTGGTTCTCAGTGATCGATCTGAAGAATGCTTTCTTCAGCATTCCGATTGCTGAGGAAAGTAGGGACCTTTTCGGTTTCTCTCTTGGTGGCCGCAGCTTTAGGTTTAAACGCGCTCCTCAGGGCTACTGTGAGAGTCCATCGATATACAGCCAAGCCTTGAAGGGCCAACTTGATGCGTTTGTGTTGCCGGCCGGTGCGGCCTTGATCCAATATGTCGACGACTTATTGGTGGCTGCAGATACTCAGGACATTTGCAAACTTGCTACGGTGTCGTTGTTGCAGCATCTCTGTGACTTACATCACAAGGTGTCACCTTCTAAACTGCAATATTGTTGTCAAGAAGTAACCTATCTAGGTCACTTATTGTCAAAGGAGGGAAGAAGGTTGACCCCAGAGAGAATTGCAGCGATTGCTCGAATGACTGTGCCAACAACTCAGAGAGATGTGCGTGCCTTTTTGGGTATCACGTCTTACTGCAGGCAATGGATTCCGAATTTTTCATTGCTAGCGAAACCATTGGTGGCTCTTACGTGCAAGGATGTTCCAACTCCTTTACCATGGACGGAAGAATGTCAGAAAAGTTTTTCTGAACTACGTGATGCGTTGTGTTCGGCTCCTGTGTTAGGTACTTCTGACTACAGTAAGCCGTTTACACTATACGTTCACGAGAGGGAAGGTTGTGCGTTGAGTGTTTTGACGCAACAATTCGGCGGTAAGCAACGTCCATGTGCATATTTTTCCTCGACCTTGGACCCGGTAGCTAGAGCATTGCCGAGTTGTTTGAGAGCAACAGCGGCAGCTGCGGTGTCCATCCGACAATCTGCAGGATTGGTCATGGATAATATGCTTACGGTGATGGTTCCGCATGCAGTTGACACTCTCTTGAATCGTAGGAAAACTCAACACCTGACGAGTGCAAGGTTGTCTGGGTATGAGTTGACGCTTTTGGCAAGTCACATTCAAATAAAATGTTGCAACGTCCTGAACCCGGCGACTTTGTTGCCAATCAGTATGGAATCAGACGAAGTAGCACCTCATGACTGCTACTTACGAATGGAGGAAGAAACAAAAGGTCGTGTAGATCTGAAAAATACTCCATTGGAAGATCCCGATGGGACCCTGTATGTGGATGGGTCGTGTTTTAAGTTGCCGAATGGCGATGTAACGACCGCGTATGCTGTGGTGACATTGAGTACTGTTGTGGAAAGTGCGAGATTGAATCAGAATTCTGCTCAGGCGGCAGAGCTGATTGCTTTGACTAGAGCGTGCGTGTTGTCGAAAGGGAAACGGGTGAATGTGTTTACGGACAGCCAATACGCATTTGGCGTTGCCCATAGCTTCGGACGCTTGTGGAGAGATAGAGGTTTTATGACATCGCATGGCACGAAGATCCAGCACGGACAGCTCGTGAATGATCTTTTGGATGCACTTACATTGCCCAAGCAGGTGGCGATTATTAAATGTAGTGCACACCGTAAGGTGACGGATGATGTTGGTCGTGGCAATGCGTTTGCGGATGAGATTGCTAAGGAGACTGCCCGGAATCTTAGTACTAGAATGTATGTGACGAGTTCGGTTAGGTGGCCTACAGAGACTGGTATGTGTGAGGACACCATCGAGAGTGTGAAAGCGATTCAGAACGAGGCCACTGAGTCTGAAAAGACGAAGTGGAAAGAGAGTACGGGAAAGTTGGATGCGAACGGCTGTTGGATTGATTTGTCGGAGAATAAGAGGTGGATGTTGCCGGATGCGTATGTACTAGCTGTTGTGACGATGGCACACGGCTTGGCACATATTAGTGTGAAAGGTATCTGCAAGTTGTTGTCCCCTGTATGGAAGAATGATGGTATTGCTAAGTGTGCTGAGAGATTGGTTAAGAATTGTATGATATGTATGATGTACAATCCTGGTAAGGGAACCCCTACACCTCCTGGCCATTTTGCTCCCCCTTCATGTCCCTTTGAGGTGATTCAGCTAGACTTCATTCATATGGAGCGATGCAATAACCTGAAGTACGTTTTAGTTGTGGTTTGCGCATTCTCCCGATGGATCGAAGCCTACCCTCTCAAAGATAACACTGCTTTGTCCACTGCGAAAATCCTACTGAAGGAATACTTTCCTCGGTATGGAATGCCACGGATTGTATGGTCTGATAACGGAAGTGAGTTTGTGGGGAGTGTGATGTAGAGTGTGTGTAAGGGCCTTGGAATTACACAGAAATTCCACAGCGCCAATCATCCCCAGTCAGCAGGTTTGGTTGAAGGGTATAATGGCACCCTTAAATTGAAGTTAGCGAAGATTCAGGCTACGACTGGTCTCTCGTGGCCTGACGCTTTGCCTCTAGCTCTTTTGTCAACTAGGGCGACTGTACACTCCCGAGTAGGGCTTAGCCCCTACGAAATTGTGTTCGGCCGCCCTGCAAATGTTTGGGGGGTCCCTAGACCGAGTGTGTATTCTGATCTTGAGTATCCAATGTTGATCGATTATCTGCATGATCTGACTGCTAATCTGAGGTTAATTCACCAACAGGTCTTTGAAGCACTGCCGACGCAGACGGGGGGTCCAGGCCACCAGCTCCAGCCTGGAGACTGGGTGGTGACACGAAACTTTGGACGGAAGCGCAACCTTGAGCCCCGCTTCACCGGACCCTACCAAGTGCTCCTTGCCACGAGGACTGCTGTTCGTTTGGAAGGACGCAAAAACTGGGTGCATGCCACCCATACTAAAAAGGTACCTATACCTTTACCAGCAGACTCGTGGGTGAGGAAGGGCATTGCCTCGTCCGAAGCAGAAACTGTGCCGACCTTCGTCCCTTTTAGCGACGCTCAGCCTGTTGGAGAGTCCTCAGTGCAGCAGAACGACATTGTTGAACATTTGTCATCGCAAAACTCAAGATCTGAACAATTGACTGATCAGCAGAACTCTGTCTCATCGTCGGATCAGTTGTTTGACGAACAGACACGTCCTGGGAGAAGCCGATATTTTCTGCGATCCAATATCAAAGACTAATAACATTTTTTGCTTACTCCCCTGACATCCAATTTACCCCATTGCTACCATTCAGTCTGAACACACTCGTATAATTGTGATTTTTGTAATTGTGAGCCTTTTTCCACATGTGTGTTTTTGCTTTCACAGCTAGGAGATTTTGTACATATTTGTAAATTAAAGATACCTTACATCCGGGTGGACCGTAGGGCCGCGCGGGTACTTCCTTCTGGTTAGTAGGTCTTGACACTAGGTCAGAGACCGTCGGTTCCTGGGAACTCCTGGGGATTGACTACTGCTACACAGAACGAAGTGCGTCAAAAACGTTGCGGACGGTTTTAGAGGATGGCTTTCTCTAAGCTGTTGGATTTGGAAAAAGCTCAGGCCCAAAGATTCAAGTTGCAGCAAATTGCTCGTACAAAATGTTTCATGTTTCAGGTGTTCCTTCTGTTCTTAACTGTTTCTTCGTTATTGGTGGGTGGGGTGTATTACATGATACAGTCATTGTTGCCTTCTGCCTCACCTACCCCTTCTTCTGAACCTAAACCTACATCTACTGTTTCTCCTCATTCCTTCCACATCCTACCCCAACACGAGCAGGTTAGACGTGCGGAATTTATGAACAATTCCTTTGTTCAGCTCCTTCATCAGCATCAGTTGGTGGTGAACACTACCAATTGTTGGGTGTGTGGGTTGATGCCACATACCACCGATAAGGGAATACCGTACTTGGTCCTTCCTTATAGTTCCCAGGGTTCAGCTCGAGCATTCCAAACAATGTTTCGAAGCGCACTAGATTCTTACCCCAATCGAGAGCCACGTTCTCCACACTTTGGTCCCGGTCCGTACCATAAGCCTTTGGCAATAGCGATTGCTGATTTAGATAGGGATATCTATGAGCCGTCGCTCATCCCAGAGGAAGAGGTGTGAGCCTATAGGGATCTGAGTGAGGTTGAGTATAGTGCGCTCGTAGGCGAAAGACAGCTTAAAAGCTCGTCTCCAATATGGATCGTACCCCACCTTGGTAATTTCTGTCTAAAAGGTCGTGGCCGAAGCCCGAGAGCTCACCTTGGAGAGAGTGCTTGCTCTGAGACGTATGTCTTACCAATGCTCTCTTCCCCTGTTCTCCTGACTGCCAAGGGTACGTACTTTGTCTGTTATGACCGTGCATATACATGGTTGCCCCTTGACTTTGCGGGCACATGTTATATTGCAAACTTGTTGCCACCGACTTTTACAGTCGCCTCAGATTACCACAAGACCCGAGTTGTGAGGGGCGTGATTAGCGAAGAGGACACTGCCGGTCAAGAGGCAGGAGACTTTTTCAAGGGTTTCTTTCCGTTTTGGGGACCTATGGTCAATAGTAGGAACCTGAGACAGTTGACTCGAGTGGAGGAATCGACAGCTAATATCACTGCCAGTGCCCTTGGTAATATCACAGCAGAGCTTCAGGCGGATAGGCTTATGACGTTACAAAACCGTATGGTTTTAGACGTTGTTTTAGCAGATCGAGGTGGAGTATGTAAGGTGATCCATTCGAGCTGTTGTATTTTCATTCCAGACAACGCTCCGACTGTCTATCAAGCCATCTCAAAGTTGCATAAAATCTCTGAGTCCATACACGTGGACGTAGGGGATTGGACGCTACTTGGGTGGTTTTGGGGCCTTATGTCGACTTGGGGTTGGAAAATTCTGATGATCATCGGGGCTGTTGTAGCATTCCTGTTCAGGTGTTGTCTTTGTGTGCAGTGTGGTCCTGCCTTATGTGGCCTCTGTGCTACGACGTGTATAAGACAGCCGCCTGTTACCAAAGGAACTCTGATGGATAGAATTATGTTACAGCAGCATCTAGATGGTCTGATGAATATCGAGATCGATTATGATTCCGACTAGTGCTTGCCTACATGAGGGCAAAAGCAGCGTCTGAAGTTCCGTGACGATCGTAAGTGATGTTTTCGACTCGTACGAATATGGTTGAGTCTGGTATCTATGAACCGCAAATGACGAGTTTAGTGGGTGTACGCGTTTTCACTGTGCTAGCCTAAACCGTTCGTTTGTTTCGTGGGTTTCTTCATCCGAGCCCACGGGTTCCATCTTAGATACGGCATCCATTTTGTTTCTTGCCCTCAAGTAGCCAGCAAACGGACGCTGTCCGCTTCGCGACCCTGGGATTCCCAAGCTCTTGCGCAAGACACGTTTCCTTTGAAAGTGTCTTTATGATGAGGGGGATGATACTGTAAGGCAGATGGCCCCGCTCGAGGCTCATCTTGCCGTGCCGGTCTATTGTCTTAGTTGTGCATTCATTAGGCACGTCCCCTTTGATGCCTGCAGCTCGTGTTTCCCTTATACCACCCCTTTTACACCCTTTTCGATCTGCTCACTGTTCCTGCCTTCCTCTGCACCTGTTTCTGTCTCTTCCTCGATTTGTTTACTGCTGATTGGAATGCACTAATGGTGGGAAGATGTGCTTTTACAGTTGGGAACTACCAAATGCTACTGTACTTATGTTCCGGGCCCTGAATACATGAAAGCGACCCCTTATGGTCTTTATGATGGGAACCAAGTTGTAAACCTTTGTGTACTATGTTATCCTATGCACGAAAACTGTATAAGAGGAGCGATCCACAGATACAAGTTGAAGCAGTCTCCTCGAACCTACACATGTTGTACTTCCTGTGACTTCTGTGTTCCCTGCAGTAATAAACCTCGAATCTTTGACGCCGAAGGAAGTGTCCCGTGTCTCTGTCATTTGTACGCCGGAACAGGTTACCCACGAAGGTTTTAGGTGTTATCCCTGGCACCGCTGGGTCTTAGAAAAACCCAGTCCTTCAGTGCGTTATAAAGGGTGTCAACTCGATTGACAAAGGAGTAATTACTAAATAGTATGTGACACTATGTGCATGATTTCCTTACCGCGCTATGTCAATTCACTTGGAACTCAACTTGATTGGTGGATTCTTCCAGCATAACCTGCAGCATTGTAGAATACTTTCAAGTAGTTGTGCGAGATTTGGAACATCTCTGCTGCTATCTTGGAAACCAAAGGTATAAAACCCATGCCCTTTTCAGTCACTCTTTTGCAATCAATGAGCCACAAGGAGGTGAGCTAAGGATCCAGATCCTATCTATAACTTACCTGATTTCCAGTCCCTGTAGTCTGGAGTCTTCTGGTCGACTACAGCAGCACGTCTTCAAATTGAGAGAAAGAAAGAAAGAAAGAAAGAAAGAAAGAAAGAAAGAAAGAAAGAAAGAAAGAAAGAAAGAAAGAAAGAAAGAAAGAAAGGAAAAAACAAATAGAAACTCGCCAAAGCACTGCAAGCTCAGACAACAAACTACTAGTTAAGCAAGCACTTGCTTACAATCATTTCACACTCAAAATCAGAAACTTAATATAAAATGTAACATTAAACAGAAAATTGACATATTCCCTTGTGAAGTATTAAGGTTTGAAAGACTTACAAGGTATTAGGTACAAACTAATGGTCTGTACAAAACACCCCCCATGTAAAAACCAACCGCCAGTGGTGCCTGGAGTTTGTTTGGGTATCACCTGTGGAATTGTATGAGAAGCCAAAGGGTATGGAGGAGGTTTTACACTGGTTCCCAAGATCTCTCTTCAGGAGCAAATCCCATCCAATCTTCCAAAAGTAAATATTTAACCTCTTTTAACTCTTGAATTTAAACTGTGCTTGACTTCATATTCTTGTTCTCCCTTAATTTCCGTTGGTTTGAGTGACGAAATCAATCAGGTTTATGGATGACAGAATTTGAGTAATGGCAAATGGAGCACTGGATGGATGTGAATAGTGGAAGTGAGTGTTAATTTCATCGTCACAAGATTGATTGTGTTACTAATGGCAATAGGCCTTAAAAAGGGAGCCTTTAATGAATGGCTTCCATGCTATGTTTAATGCTTGGTTGACAGCAACACAAAATTTCCAATGTTATACTACGGTTACTCGGAGTGTTTTCTATCTGCATCTTTTTTGGTGGTTTCATGAGCTTCTTTCAAATGTTCTTTAAATTTGTATAATGTTTTCCTAAGATTCCTATGGTGTTCTTCTACTGAGGTCAAAGGCAGAGCCTCGGGTAATTCAAAGAGCAATACCTTAAGATTAAACCCATTTATGCAGTAATAAGAAGAACAATCTAATGTTGAATGTTCTGTATTGTTATATACAAATTCAGCCATTCAGTGGTTTCCATCCCAATCTTCTTCTTGTTGCAAAGATAAGCAATGTAAATATTGCCTCAGGGTTTGTTTCAAATATTCAGTCATGCCATTCGTTTCTGGGTGATAGCTCGTGGGCATCAAATATCAGTTTTAAGATTTTCTCTAAAAGGCTCCCAGAAACGAGAAGTGAATTGCGTACCCAGATCTGAAATGAAGACCCTAGGGATGCCATGTAACTTGAAAATATGTTGGGTAAAAATATGTGCTAATTCAGGAGCAGTGAGGAGTTTGGGTAAGGATAAGAAGTGCCCCATCTTGTTTAGATGATTTATACCTGCCAGGATGATGGTGTAGTCCTTGCTGGGAAGCATTCTTACTATGAAGTCTAAGGAGATAGTATACCATGGAGATGGTAGTATGGGAATAGTCCTCAACATCCCATCTAGCCTCTGATGACCAGATTTAGCTTGAGCCCAAATGCAACAGGTAACAATATATTTTTTACGTCTACTTTCACTGGAGGTCACCAAAATGAGACAACTAGTTTTCTGTATTCGCATGTGACTGGCTAAATCTGAGCTATGGGATCATTGGGTTGCCTGTTCTTGTAGGTCAGGAAATGGAATATATAAACCTGCACCTTGGTAGAGTAAGCCTCCCAACTTGCGCCAATAGGATCTCTCATACAACCACTCCTGTGCATTCAACTCCTTCATTCGGGCTCACACATTATTGACAAATTCTGTAGAATTGGTGATGGCCACTGTTAGACCTAGCATCCTTGGCGTGGTTTCCTGACTTTTTTGCCTTCTGACCTCCTGTTTTGCTGACTTCATTTTTACTGGCCTTAGTATTATACAAAAAGAACAACTGAAGGATAGAATGCTGGACAATAATGTTCCAATGAAACCGGTCTCAAGATACTTGTTTCCGATCCAGGGAGGTCCTGGCATGGCATTTCGGGCCGGACTGTTCCCACGAGGAACAGGGACAAAACTGATTTGTATATGGCTTGATCCAAACTGGAGTGGTGTGTTGGGCAAAACAACGATGACTTAAACCCAGATCTTTGCAACTGGGGGTGAATGCTTGCATTGTACAGCATTCCGACAATCATTTGTTCCTTTGCTTTTGTTGCCCTAAGTGGGAAGGATAAGCTCAGAAAAGGGTCTCATGCTCACTAAGCCACTGGATTCAAGCTAGCCTGGCTGCTGAGGGGTAATGCCTGAAACTGGTCCCAAGATGCTTGTTTACGGTCCAGGTAGGACCTTGCTTTGCAGTTCGGGCTGGACTGTTCCCATGAGGAATAGAGTCAGGACTGATTTGCATATGGCTCGGTCCAAACTGGGGTGGAGTGGTGAGAAAAAGAACGATGGAATAAACCCAGATCTTTGTGACTGGGGTGAATGTTTGCATGGTTCAGCATTCCGTCCATCATTTGTTCCTTGGCCTTAGTATTCTGGGCACTTTACCACTGCTAACGAGATCTAAAGTGCATGTGCTCTTTTCCTAAAACATGGTAACATTGACATACCCACAACTGGCATATTTAATTTACCTATATATCCCTAGTAAAGTGCACTGCATGCGCCCAGGGCCTGTAAATAAATGCTACTAGTGGGCCTACAGCACTGATTGTGCCACCCACTCCAGTAGCCTTTTAAATATGTCTCAGGCCTGCCACTGCAGAGCCTGTGTGCAGTTTAAAACTGCCATGTCAACCTAGCAAATTGACTATCTTGCCAGGCCCAAACCTTTTTAATTTCATATAAGTCACCCCTAAGGTAGGCTCTGAACAGCCCCAAGGGCAAGGTGCAGTCTGTTTAAAAAGTAGGACATGCACTTTCAAGTTTTACATGTCTTGATAGTGAAAAACAAATAAATCCATTGTTCACTACTGTAAGGCCTATCTTTCCCCTAGGTTAACATTGGGATTAACTTATTACAATTTATAATTGTAATTTCCAATTAGGAAAAGACAGATATTTCGAGTTTGGTGTCTCTGGAATCACAATTTTAAATCACAACTTATGGTAAAGTCGGATTTTAAGTTGTGAGTCTGAAAATGCCACTTTTAGAAAGCTGGAATTTGCCTACTTTAACCATTTTGTGCCTCTGCCTGTCTCTGAATACACTTCTGGGGTGGGTGACAGCAGAGCATTCCCTCTTGACAACCAAACAACAAGGGAACTTACATGTGCCTAAAGGGCCATTCACACCCTGTAGCACCATCACCAGGATGATGGGCTATCCTGGACAGGCTAAGGGGGAGGAGCTGATACTTGCACCTGAATAGGGCTGTGCCTGTCCCCACACAAAGAGCTGCAGACCACATGTAATGAGTCTGGAGCCAGAGCAGAAACAGCAGGGACCTTGTGCACTTCAAATGCCTCTCTTTGAAGTCTCCCCACTTCAATGGCACACTGGGTATAAGTACTGGACCCCATGCACCACCAGCGCAGTACACTTCTGGACCTGAGGATACTCTGCAAAGAAGGACTGATGTTCTGCTGAAAGGAGTGTCACCCTGATGACTCTGCAGGACTCCTGCTATGCTGTGCCTGCCCTGCTGCCCTCCATGCCTGGCAGTGAGAAGGATTGGACCTGTTTTTCTACATCCCCAGAACCAAGTGACTTCAAATGGATACTGGCTTGCCTCCTGTTTTTAAGTGTCAGGGACATCAAAGTCTTGATTCAACCCTGCTACAGCCTCTGAACTCTGCCAACTGTAGGTCCTGCCCTGCCAAGTGGTGCCAGTTCAGTCCTGGGCCCTTGGAAGGCTTTTTCCTTTGGTTGTCTCTGCTCAAATCCATGCATCGTCGACTTTGCATCGGTCAGAACCGACATATTCTCTCCGATACCAACAAATAGATGCTTCAAGGACATCACAATGGTGGCAAATCAGCTCGATAACAACGCAATGCCTGCCTCACCTGGAGTTCGACGACAAAGCATCACCCAACTGCATGACTTGGAACCGTACGTATCGCCTACAATCCTAAGGATCAATGCCAACACCTCGCCTCCAATAGCTCCTTGCATCGTGCTCCTCATCATCGAAGCTTTCTCTATGTAGATACTTTTTGCAGCGGGTCCTGTATGGCTCCTGTATCTTATATAGAAACCATGTATACCAGGAGAGCATACCCTGTGAAGTAAGAATGTATGCCACAACTGTGAAAATAGGCAGTCTGCAAAAAATCAAGACAACCACCTGCCCCTCACCCATATCTGCCATCCCAATATCGCAATGAAATTAACCACCCTTAATCCTCCCACCCAACCAAAATCAATCATTTTGAACCTGATGAGTAACACAAAAGGCTGGCAAAGATTGAATGGGGCACTCCTTGGGGGCATCCATGAGCACCAGCTAAACCACACCTCCAGAACAGAAGAGCCTGCCAGGGCAAATATGTGAAACTTGACAGACCTAGGAGGAAGATGAATCCACAAGTCATCAGTTCAGTATGGGGCAGAATACCCCAGTAGACTCTTCATGGGGACCAGGTTAAAGCAGACAAACTCTGATCTATCCACAGGCTGCAACTGGCCAGGTGGAGACGTGTCCAGCTAGGATGCTGAGGTGCTAAATAGCAGGAGCCACCAACAGCATAATTGACCGGGGGTAGGATGTGAATACAAAGGTGAGAGCAAACAAAAGAGTGTCAGAGAATTAATTACTGCACCGGTGTGGGGATGCCATGGATTAAGTGTTTTGGCTGGTGAGGTAATGCCCGGTTCCCTAGGGCAAGTCACGATAAACGTTTTACATAAAGAAGGTATTTAGCTTAATTAATACTAGGTACCAGTATATATTCACTGTGATCACCTGTAAAGGTCAACTCCTGGGTACCAATCAAATGTAAAGTGTTGCAGCAAGATTGCACCTCTAGGTCCTCATTCTTTGTCCTAATCACATTAAGGACGTTCTGTATGTTGTGTAGCTTCCTTGATTTTGAGATCTGCGTTTCTGCTGTTGTCAGGCATCCCTATTGCTTGTCCAAAGCATGTTTCACCTTGTGCACCCTCTCTGTTAGCGAGTGAAGATTGATACCAATAGGCAGCAGACTCTTTTGCATGGTGATAAGCAGTACCTTAACATCCAAATCCTTTGTGGGCCCCACCTCTGATTATGTTGCCTTGCCCTTTAACTTCGATGATGCCCTGGAGGTATGCTTGACATCAAAGGCAATTTTTGACAGCCTTGAATTGTGCTTCCCCATATTGTATCTGTGGGGTCACTCTCACTGCTCCCTCCTCCAATGTAGTGCAGGACTACTAAGGATATGAAGGAGGGCCACAGCTTACAGTTACCAGGATGAATAATGTACTGCAGCCTATGCCATATGGGTGAAGAGTCTCACAACTGGGCCTGCCCTATTTCATTAAAGCCCACATAGGTCAGTCCAACCCCATACTTGGTGTACCATATAGGCACAGTGCAGTATTGATGGCGGGCTCCCAGACAAGAAACAGGGTCTTAGTCTACGTATGTTAGTGCCCCCAAAGCTGCCAACAGGACTGAATGCAGATATGAGGTTTCCCTGTGTATTGCATGAGTTGCCAAGGATGTAAGAGAGGGCCCAGAGATAGCAGCCATCATGGTGTAACATGTGCAGTAATCCATACCATCTGGTTGAGACGTCCAGCAGAGATGCACAATTGGACAGTGCACTGTCCAACGAAGTCCACAACCGTCGGTCCTGTCGCACTCCCATGTACTCCACTACAGCAGGGTCTGCTTCAGTGATAAGGGCCTGTGGTCAATAATCAAGAACCTGAACTAAGTGGGTCAGTGACCGCTGTGCCTTTAACAGGGCGGAGTTGCAAAGTCCCACCGCCAATGTGTCTCTGAGCAATGACTAAGTGTCAGGGTAGGACCCCCCTCTGTCCTAAGCTACCTGACTGCTCATATACCCCATCTCTGACAACACTAGGGTGCCAAGGACAATGCAGCCAGTCCCGCTGCACTGGGCCCCACTCACCGCAGAAACTCCTCCATAGAATCACCCACATGGGATCCACCAAACTGCCCCATCTGTTTATCGGGGCCTGGCTACCCGAGGCTCCAGGCAGTCGAAAGCTGGTGGGAACCACTGCAGTATTTGGACTGACTAGCTGGTGATCAGTCACCTCTGTGTCCTTGAGCCGCGCAGGCCAAAGTAAAGCTCTCCACAGCAAGCCCACTATAGCCCATCACTGCTGGCTCTGAATGACAGCCAGGCCTCTCCACAGGCCCCTCACCATCCGGTCGCTACAAGACATCTCAATGATGGTGGATCTAGGGTGCCCAGGAATGCTGTAAGGCTCACCCAAAAATGCATCAGAGCATCAGAGAGGCAAGCCTAAGGCCAATGATGGAGGATGTTAAACTCCTGCAGAAGGAGCCTCACTTAAGTGCAGCCATTTTGGAGCCAGGCACTCTACCACCCGTCAGAACATCTATACTTTACCAGGAAACTTTCTTGTCTCTTTTATCCCTCTAGACATAATTTCCTAACTTTAGAGTCACACCCTTTTGTAGACATGAAAATATGTGCAGGCATGCTCATTGGGATCCATGATCTAGTACTTCAAATTAATAGTTTCAACCTTCTATACATTCATCAGAAAGAACACATTTTTGACAATTCCTTCTGCAAAACTAAGGCTGCAAGCAACCACAGGACAAATCACAAGCTATTTGATGAGAACACAATGGCCTTGCAGGACAATGCATCTCTCCATATGTCCCTGTGTTCACTTCTATTAGAATGAGAAAAATCTAGAGAATGGTATTCCTCCCAAACTCACTCTGCACTGAGGTCTTGGGTCGTTCTATAGAATACATTTGGGAATAATAGGGTTAGGCCAAGTGCAACAGTGTCCTCATTCTTGAAGTGAACTGTCACCGACCATCCAAGTTCCAGAACATATAGCTACTAAAGTAAATTACATTTTGATAAGGATTTCTGGCTTACACTTGGTAGTTCAAGTTCAAGTTTGAAATTTGTATAGCGCCCTATATACCCAGAGGGTCTCAAGGCGCTTGGGGGAAGGGGAAGTTTATTTGTCGAATATCCAAGTTTTTAGTTGTTTTCTGAAGGTGAGGTGGTTCTGGGTAAGGCGGAGATGGGTGGGGAGAGAGTTCCAGGTTTTGGCCGCTAAGTAGGAGAAGGATCTTCCTCCCATGGTGGATTTATGGATGCGTGGAATTGCGGCGAGGGCTTGTGTGGATGATTGTAGTTGGCGGAGGGGGGGTGTAAAAGGACAGGCGTGTGTTGAGGCAGTCGGGTCCTAGGTCGTAGAGGGCTTCGTGTGCGTGGGTAAGGAGGCGGAACGTTATTCTCTTGTTGACGGGAAGCCAGTGGAGGTCTTTCAGGTGCCCGGAGATGTGAGCTCGGCGGGGGAGGTCCAGTATATGTCTGGCTGAGGCGTTTTGGATGCGTTGGAGTTTTTTCTGGAGTTTGGTGGTGGTTCCGGCGTAGAGGGTGTTTCCGTAGTCCAGTCGGCTGGTAACCAGTGCGTGGGTGACCGTTTTTCTTGTTTCGGTGGGGATCCAGCGGAAGATTTTTTTAAGCATGCGTAGGATGTTGAAGCAAGATGAGGTGATGGCGTTGACTTGTCTGGTCATTGAGAGGGAGGAGTCTAGGATGAAACCCAGGTTGCGTGCGTGGTCAGCAGGTGTGGGTGCAATTCCCAGGGCCGGTGGCCACCAAGAATCGTCCCAGGTGGAGGGGGATGAGCCTAAGATGAGGACTTCAGTTTTGTCCGAGTTCAGTTTTAGACGGCTGTCATTCATCCATTCGGCTACTTCTTTCATTCCTTCGTGTAGGTTGGTTTTGGCGGTACTGGGATCGTTGGTGAGGGAGAGGATGAGCTGTGTGTCGTCTGCATAGGAGATGATGTTGAGGTTGTGTTTGCGTGCGATGGATGCGAGGGGACTCATGTATACGTTGAAGAGGGTGGAGCTGAGTGAAGATCCTTGTGGTACACCACAGATGCATTTGGTGGCCTCTGATCTGAAGGGGGGGTGGCGGACTCTCTGAGTTCTACCGGCGAGGAACGAGACTATCCAGTCTAGTGCTTTACCTTGTATCCCGACGTTGCTAAGGCGTTTGATAAGGGTGGTATGGCAGACTGTGTCGAATGCTGCGGAGAGGTCAAGTAGGATGAGTGCGGTTGTTTCTCCATTGTCCAGTAGTGTCCGAATGTCGTCAGTTGCTGCGATGAGGGCGGTCTCCATGCTGTGTTTGGCTCGGAAGCCGGATTGTGAAGGGTCGAGGGATTTGTTGGATTCGAGGAAGGCGGGGAGCTGATTGTTGATGGCTTTCTCGATGACTTTGGCAGGGAAAGGAAGGAGTGAGATGGGGCGGTAATTCTTGAGTTCGGTGGGGTCTGCTGTGGGTTTCTTCAGGAGGGCGCTGAGTTTGGCGTGTTTCCAGCTTTCTGGGAAGGTGGCAGCGTTTAGGGAGCAGTTGATGACATCTCGGAGATGGGGTGCGATAACGGAGTCTGCTTTGTTGAAAATGTAGTGGGGACATGGGTCGGTTGGTGATCCTGAGTGGATGGAGTTCATCAGACGGATGGTTTCTTCAGTGGAGATTGGGTTCCAGGCGCAGAGGTTGTTAGGGGGGTGTTTAAGTTCAGGTGAGGGTGATGGGGCTTGGATTCCGGTCTCATTTGCGAAGCTGTTATGTATGTCTGCGATTTTGCTGTGGAAGAATGAGGCTAAGGAGTCGCAGAGGTCTTGGGAGGGGGTGATATCGTTCGTGCCGGCGGGGGGGGGGTTGGTGAATTCTTTGACAATGTTGAATAGTTCCTTGCTGTTTTGGGCGTTGTTGTCGAGTCGGTCTTTGAGTGCTGATTTCTTGGTGGATCGGATCAGTTGGTGGTGTTTTCGGGTGGCGTTCTTGAAGGCTGCCTGGTTGTCAGAGGTTCGGTCTTTTTTCCAGGCTTTCTCGAGACTGCGGCAGGTCTTCTTGGAGTTTTTGAGGTCCTCATTAAACCAAGGGGCTTTATTGTTGATTTGTTTGGATTGCTGTTTTTTCAAGGGTGCTAATTCATCAGCGCTGTGGGTGATCCATTGTGTGAGGTTGGTTGCTGCAAGGTTTGGGTCCGATGATTTTGCAGGGAGGTTTTGTTGCAATGATGTGAAGAGTTGGTCGGTTGTAATTTTGTTCCAGTTTCTGCGTGGAATTGGTTAAGGGAGGTTGTAGTCTTTTTGTAGCTGAAGTGAACGCAGCTGTGGTCTGTCCATTGGTGGGCAGTGGTGTGGTCGAAGGAGATATGCTTGCTGGAGGTGAAGATTGGGTCGAGCGTGTGCCCTGCATTGTGAGTGGGGGTGTTGACAAGTTGTTTGAGTCCGAGATTGGCGAGGTTGTCCAGAAGGTGGTGGTGTTGCTGTCATTGTTCTTTTCTAGGTGGAAGTTGATGTCTCCTAGCAGGATGTAGTCCTCGGAGGGGAGGGCGTGAGGGGTGACGAATTCAGTGATGTCTTCGCAGAATTGTGCGCGGGGTCCTGGTGGTCTATAGATGAGGGTGCCTCTGAGTGTGGACTTCGGGTCGGTGTGGATCTGGAAGTGGAGGTGTTCGGCGGTAGCAAAGTTATCGTCGGAGCTGGTAGAGATGCGGATGGTGTTCTTATGGACGATGGCGATGCCTCCTCCTGTTTGTTTGGTGGTGCGATCTTTTCGGATGATCTTGTAGCCGTCCAGAATGGCTATGGCGATGTCGGGTGCTGAAGATGTGTTCATCCAGGTTTCTGTGAGAAAGGCGATGTCCGGCGCTGTGGTGTCAAGTAGGTTCCATAGTTCGATGGCGGTACTGTGGACCGAGCGAGTGTTGAGCAGGATGCACTTCAGATGGTTGGGGTCGGATCGCGGTTTGGAATCTGAGGGTGTGGTGGGTTTCTTAGTGCAGTTGTACTTGCAGGAGTGGCAGGCGAATGGTCCATGGGTGCGTCCAGGTTCGGCTTGGTAGCAGTTTGGTGATCGGCCGGGATTAAGGGCTGAGAGGGTAGCTGCATTGTATGTGATGCGGAAGGGGTGGGGTTTGCGGGGACCAGGGGGTCTGGCGCTGGGCGCGGTCTTGGCACGGACGGGCGTAGACGGGCTTACCTTTGGCGCACCTTCGGCGCGGCCGCAGCGCGTGGACGCTGCGCGTAGGACCATCTGACTTAAATGGATAGTGGAGGGGGTGGACCGTGGGAGGGGCAGCTGGGAGGCTGGGAGGAGACACGGGCCACGAGCACAACAAATGTAGGGAGGGAAAGTGAAACTGGGGCACGGACACACAGAAGGGGACAGCTAAAACCCAGTAAATGCAGCGCTATATAAATAAAATATGCTGTAAAGTAAAACGAAATTACACAGGGCAGGCAATGCAGCGCTTTTAAAATAAAATAAAATAAAATGTGATATGCCCTAAATAACGATACCACACAGGCAATGAGCGCTAGTCCGGCGTCGAGGCACTAGAACTGCAGGCGATGTCTGGCAGTGATTAGCAGGAGTGTTTCCAGGTGGTCGGGGAAGTGAGGCAGGGAGCGAGAGGTAGCGACCGTCGAGGAGTGAGTCCAGCTGGTCACAGAGAGCCAGGGGAGGAGCGCTCTGACTCGGCCAGTGCGTGGGAGGGGCAGCTGGGAGGCTGGGAGGAGACACGGGCCACGAGCACAACAAATGGAGGGAGGGAAAGTGAAACTGGGGCACGGACACACAGAAGAGGACAGCTAAAACCCAGTAAATGCAGCGCTATATAAATAAAATATGCTGTAAAGTAAAACGAAATTACACAGGGCAGGCAATGCAGCGCTTTTAAAATAAAATGTGATATGCCCTAAATAACGATACCACACAGGCAATGAGCGCTAGTCCGGCGTCGAGGCGCTAGAACTGCAGGCGATGTCTGGCAGAGATTAGCAGGAGTGTTTCCAGGTGGTCGGGGAAGTGAGGCAGGGAGCGAGAGGGAGCGACCGTCGAGGAGTGAGTCCAGCTGGTCACAGGGAGCCAGGGGAGGAGCGCTCTGACTCGGCCAGTGCGTGGGAGGGGCAGCTGGGAGGCTGGGAGGAGACACGGGCCACGAGCACAACAAATGGAGGGAGGGAAAGTGAAACTGGGGCACGGACACACAGAAGGGGACAGCTAAAACCCAGTAAATGCAGCGCTATATAAATAAAATATGCTGTAAAGTAAAACGAAATTACACAGGGCAGGCAATGCAGCGCTTTTAAAATAAAATAAAATAAAATGTGATATGCCCTAAATAACGATACCACACAGGCAATGAGCACTAGTCCGGCGTCGAGGCGCTAGAACTGCAGGCGATGTCTGGCAGTGATTAGCAGGAGTGTTTCCAGGTGGTAGGGGAAGTGAGGCAGGGAACGAGAGGGAGCGACCGTCGAGGAGTGAGTCCAGCTGGTCACAGGGAGCCAGGGGAGGAGCGCTCTGACTCGGCCAGTGCGTGGGAGGGGCAGCTGGGAGGCTGGGAGGAGACACGGGCCACGAGCACAACAAATGGAGGGAGGGAAAGTGAAACTGGGGCACGGACACACAGAAGGGGACAGCTAAAACCCAGTAAATGCAGCGCTATATAAATAAAATATGCTGTAAAGTAAAACGAAATTACACAGGGCAGGCAATGCAGCGCTTTTAAAATAAAATGTGATATGCCCTAAATAACGATACCACACAGGCAATGAGCGCTAGTCCGGCGTCGAGGCGCTAGAACTGCAGGCGATGTCTGGCAGTGATTAGCAGGAGTGTTTCCAGGTGGTCGGGGAAGTGAGGCAGGGAGCGAGAGGGAGCGACCGTCGAAGAGTGAGTCCAAGCAGCAAAACTTTCATTTGATATGCATCCATCAATAGCCAAGTAGCCACATCCTAATCACTTAAGAAGGCCAAAATTGAATAAATACACCAAAACTACTTTTAGTATGGGAATCGGCCACAAATAGATAAAATCAGATGTAGGTTAAAAAGAAAACAACCATTTTGCTTCCGGAAACTATTACATAGCATGAGAAATGGAAACGTAAAAATAATTGCACATTGTCATCATTGTGGTTCATTGATTCGGAATAGCCTGTGCCTGATCTGCAAGTCTATATTTTTTGTGGAGAAGTGTGGCTCAGGGGTTAGAGGCGGCAGACCCGGAAGCTGAGATCGACCCTGGACCAGGGTTCAATTCCCCGCCTCGGCGGGTCTTGGGCTCAAAAATTCCACGGACTCGATAATTCTCGCTCCGGGGCCTTCTCGACTCACGGGTTCACACTCTGCGACTCTGGGCAATAGCTTGCTTAATCTCCACAACGGCCCCTCGCGGCGGGATGCCTGGCTTTCACCTTGTGGATACCCTGCCGGGGTTATCTCACAGGGGAATACCAGGACGGGTTCCCTAAGCAAGCGCCGGGAAACCCTTTGTGGGTAGCTGTGCGCTATATAAGCTCAAATACATTTACATATGGTTAGGTTCAAATTGGTAGTTTGCCTCGAAGTAAATTTTTACATTCCAACTTAGGAGCTATTTTGGAGGAAGAAAATCTCCAGCAGGGCAAATGTAATTGTCATGAGCAATATGGACTCCACGTGGTTGGATAAATTCAACCAGCACTTCCTGTGTACCTGTCAACAGGTTCTGAGTGAGAAACTACCCAAGGCCATGAGCCCCCCGGATGTACCCACTGGTCCTCCAGAGGATTTTTCTCAACAACTTCCAAAGGCTTTCCACTTGTGGTAGCAGAGCAACATTGAAGAACGAAATTCATATGTTTATGACTCAACTTAGATTCTAAGGGCTTTTTCCATGTGCAGTGGTTGTTGTAACAAATGAGCGTCCAGGTGAATGCCCAGTTCTCACTGGTCCATTGCAATTTTTACACAGAACAGCAGTTTTCTCTCTGTCAGTTGCTCCTGAATCTTGTATCTCAGAAGAAAAGAGCCATAGCGACATGTGGACTTCACTAGTAGAAACCTGACCTACTTGGGTTAGCAGGGAGCTAGTGCAAAGATTCGGAATGAAGGAAGTTCAATAAGAGCTGGGGACACCTCTCTACAATGCTCTGTAGCAGTCAGGCAGGCAGGCAGGTAGGCAGGCAGGCAGGCAGGCAGGCAGGCAGTATTAATAACAGGGCAGCACCCGCTCTCCTTCTGATCAAATTTAGAGTGGATCATGAAGGGTGTTTTAAATACCATTGCCATAACACATTGATGGTTGAGTTCTAGTCCAACTAATTACATTTCCATGGCTTCCACTTAGCTGGCAATACATCCCTAGCCAGTTGACATGTTTTGTGGCATAATAACTATCCTAGAATTTTATGCACCCAGAAACATCAGCAAACAATGAGAACTCCGTGGCTCAGCTCTATGCTTACCTAAATGCTCCCTGTTCAGCCATGGAGCATTTAAAGATATATCATCATCTGACCCAAAACTTGTTTGGCCCAGCTCATTGACAGGGCATGGCTGAATTATGTTCCATGGTCCACCCTTCTGAATGGGGAAAGGTGCCACAGACTCTGTTAACTCATGGATGTTCCCTTTGGCATGTCTTAGGAGGCTCCTCCCTTCCATCATTGGCAATGTTTGGTTTGTCCTATGCCTTAGCAGCTCGAGAGCAAAATAATCAACAAAGAGTAAAATTAGATCAATGCCAGACAGAACTATGCCTGTCATTGGAATGCACCTCAGCTGAGCTCAGGCAGAATGTATTGCATTTCTCACTATGGTTACAATGGCAATGGAGTTTAACTTTACAGCTGGAATTTGCATTACTTCATATGCTGAAAACCTGTTTTTGATTGCACTTTCCATTCAAAGTTTAGAAATTCAATGCCATACTACATTTCTAAAAAAAACTTTTTTGTTTGTCTTCTCTTTATTGGTTTTAGTATTCATGCATCAACAGAATCAGAAAAGAAACATCAGAGACCATTCCTTTCTTAAAACGTTTAGCATGTACATTGACACTAAGCATTAAAGTACCTTCCAACTTTGATGCTGTGTATATGGTATATTTTGTTTCTCCTGCTATGCTTCCCAAGCTGCCATCATACTGATTGATGCATAGTCTTGGTCACAAGTTGGGCATCCCCTGCAGAGGGATCAGCATGCAACTGGGCTGTTTCAGCATGTAGTGACCTCACAAATGACAGCAAGTGTTCCTCTGCCTCAAACCCGAAATGCTTGTTTATTTATAAGAAAAAGCAACCTTGCTCTCGAGCCAAGACCTTAGTCAGGCCAACATTTTTATGATCTATTGAAAGTTCAGTCACCTTATGGATGAAAGCAAATAACAACATTTGCACAATGTATGTCGAGCACTTACACCTGGTGTTCAAGATGTCATGATAATATTTGTGCTAAGTGGAATCTATAAGCAATGTAGTTTCAGAAAAACGAATCCTACATTGTCATGCCCGCAAATGTGTGTCAAAAGTCATTGTGTGAAAGAGAAGGCAACTTAGAGAATGTGAATATGGTAAAAATGGCAGCATTCCTCCCCGGGCATAACTAAGACACATGACAAAATCATGATATAGTGTATGGTACATTGCTGCGATAAGTTCAACAAACTTAGGACTCCTGCGGGCACTATAGGAATGCAGTGGGATAGTTCAACAGGGATGCATCGGCTCGAAATTGACAATGGGGAACAGTAGAGCCAGGGTTATGGGGTTGAAGGGGGAGGTGGTCGGGGAGGGATTGAGACAGGGGGCCCAGGAGGGGTGGAAAAGAAGACGGTGATGACAGAAGAGAGAAGAAGAAGAAAATCAAAATAGTGGGTTTGGGGAGGGGAGGATATACAAGGAGAGAGAAAAAACAGGAAGGACGGAAGGTTGAAGAAGAGGGGAGAGAGCAGATGGCCGGAAAGGAGTCCAGGGTCCATTCAAGGGTGATCCCCACAATACCAAGACTGGTGTCGCAGGGCAGGGGAGACCATGGTGATAAGGATGTGCCAGGGGGCCTTGGCAGTCCCGGAGACCCACGGTGGTCCCTGAGAGGTGGGGGGGGGGGGGGGGGAAATCAAGCCTCCAACATTCAACAAATGCTCATTGTTTCACAGGAAAAGTGCCTAAATCAAACGTAAGGCCTTTGCCTTTTCCTGAAGGTTATATATGATACACTTGTATGAGGCTGTCCGGTACATAGCTGAAAGTCACTTAGGTGGGAGGTGATGGGGAGCACCAGTGCTGGAGGACACCATTTTTAGCCACAGAAAGCGCAGTCTGGAGCAGTCGGCCCTCGTGGTGGGATAGGGCAGGGGAATCCACGAGGAAATGGAGCAAGATCAGGGGCCGGGCTAGGGGCACCGAGACCAGCGGAGGCGTGCCTTAATGTGACACTGATCGCTCTCCAAAAGGGTTGGACAGTGGGGCATTCACAGAGGATATGGACCAAATCACAACATTTACTGTCACAGCACCAGCAGTTAGAAAGCGGCGCAATACTGACGCCCACAGTTTCATCACGGTCCAATACCATTTGTATAGGGACTCAAAGAGACAAAATTTCAGCAGCGCTCCCCTAACCCTGCAGTCTAACGCCTCTAACAACTCCATCTAATCCTCTTGCTTGTACTCCACTTGCACATGTGTCTAGAACTTGACGCATTTCAGTCAGAGGCAAGAAATAAAGGTGCAGCATCAGTAGACAATAGAAGCCGAACTTCACCTTGTGGAAACGGCCCCAGGTCCTGCGGTAGGAGACCACAGGGAAGGCTGAAGGGCAGAGAGCATTGCACCTAAGTGGCAGGTGAGGCTCTGGCAGAGTTGGAGGCAGTGCCACGACTGATTAGACAGGAGGACATGCTCCTCTCAGAGTGTCACAAATGACTTGAGGGCACCCTGGTCAAATACGTAGTAAAGGGAGTGTATAACCACAGCATGCCACACCCCCCTTATTAAGCACAGTACCCCAACACACAAGCCAGTATTACCCCATAAGGGTGCATGGTCATGCAAGTGGGCGGCCACTGAGAAAATGTGATAGGCTTATGACCAGGATTTGGCCATGGCCTGGAGCATCAGGTCCCCGAGTGAATGACCGAGGGTTTATACCGATAGAGGGGGTAGAGGCCCCAAGTGAACTTCAGGAGGGTGCACTCAATTGTGACCCACAGTGGCGGATCATGGATTGGGAGGAGAATGTAGGCCAGCTGCGCCAGGTACTGCACCAAGGCATGTTGCTCCACTGAGGAGAGGCCCAGGCCCCCGTAAGAGCGGTGGGCCAGGAGTCTGCTGCCAGCATTCTAGGGCCGAGATGACCTCCAGATGAAGGATCTGATGCCCCTGTCCACAGTACAAAAGAGCATGAGAGGTACAAGCATAGGGAGCATGTCCAGGGCATAGGGGAACGCTCCCCATCCTGACCACCTGCCCCATAGCGAGAGGCCAAGCTGGGACCACTTATCGTAATCCAGAGCAGCATGGGCCAGCAGCTGCTCAACATTGTCTGCCACCATTCATTCCAGGCCCGATTGACACAAAGTCCGAAGTATTTTAGGATGGGAGGGATTCCACCCAATGGGTAGCTTGACACTACTGCGCAGGTAGTCACCAGAGACATTGAAAAGGCCTTGCTCTTGTTCCAGTTGATCCGGTATACTGAGAGACCCCCAAAATCAGAGAGGACCCCTAGGAGGTCTGGGATCGAGCAAGAAAGGACTAAGGGTGTTAACAAGATGTCATCTGCAGATTAATCACTGTTGATTTTACAATAGTTCCATACACCTCTGCTGAAGAATGGCTTGTGCAAATGTAGAGTTGCACATCATAGTTCCAATAGACCTCATTCTTACATCTATTTCAAGAGGACAGTTGATGATTGATCCAATGGCCTACTTGATTCTTTAGTGCTGTCTAGCGTTCTATCTAGCATACAGCTAAAGTACCCCATCTAAATATTTGACGATCCAAAGGGAGTCAAGTTCACTCCCAATTGTGCAACAAAATGCCATCTTATTTGCATAAACATTAGACAATAGTAAATCTCTGCCTAAGAGAGCTCCATGGTCAATAGGCTAAATGTTGAGTAACAGTGTGTATCCCCCATCTGGAGCAGAGCTTAGCATGTTCTGTCATGGTCATATGTGACCTGAAGGACTGGAACTACTCCGTCTTGTATCCAGGACAAAGCAGTAGACTCCAAATACCATAAGACTGACCTCCTCTCCAAGCAACAGGGATGCAACAAGCTGAAGAAGGCCTTTACTACAAATGCTCAACTGAGCAGTGGCTTCTGGACTTGGACTGAACCATATTTTTGGTCTCTGCTTGCCACCACATGAACCTCTAAATATCTCCTGTGAGGTCTGGGAGTGTACTCCTGTGGTGGATTGGGACTTAAAGGACTGAGTCAGAAAGTTAAACATTTGACTAGGATATGCCTGGATGGTGTCTCCGATGGATCAAGAGTTTAGCCTACCAGGTACAAATTTGTGCATCACAGAGGCTGGGCGAGGTGTGAGAGTGGTCTGGACTATGGTAAACCTATGTCTCTCTGGATACCCTTTTAGTGATCCAGGAATGGAGGGAAAGGTGGATACAATGGGCATTTGCTATTAACAGATGAGTGGAAAGCATTTCTTTACCCTCTGAATTCATTTTTTATAATAAAACATGAAGGTCTAACTCACACACGTCTTCATAGCCACAGAGGCAATTTTCTTCTCTCATGGTTGATAGAACTCAGGTTCACGAACAAGGAGCCTGGCTTCAATCATCTGCAAAGCAGTTCGCTGTATAAATTTACACTGTTTATTGGATATCCGGACTCCTTATTTTATTAGTTATTTTGTCCGATCTTTTTTTCATTACTGACCCATCCTTGGGTGTGACCATCACTTTGTGGAGCCTTCAGAAGAATTTTTCGCCTTTCTTTTTCTCTTCATGACTTGAAGCAAATGCTTGCTGGTCTATTTTCTCCACCATTTTAAGTTGCTTTTTGCCTCATTGTAACTGTATGGGATAAACAAGGAAAATTAAATTGCTGGGCAAATCTTCTATTTCTGTATGTACTGCCTTAATTCCTCTGCATTTTAAAAACTCAATGGAGGACAGCCCTTCGAATTGCATCAGCTAACATAACTTCCCCATTCCTAACTTAAATACATCAGTGAAAATTTAAAATCCTGGCTCTAACGAAAGACTTAAACAAGATTCTCCCTCTCCTAACAACTCATCCTCATCAATTTCTATGGAAGTTCTAACCAACGAAATTCGAGCTCTATGCCCATTTGTTGAAAAAACTAACACAAGAATTCAAAATGTAGAAAAATTTAACTGTATTGAAAGATGTGTCTCTGAAAAAGTTAGTGATATTCGGTATGAGACTAATAAGATTACTTCTGTGCAAAAAGGAAATCTCTTTATTAAAAAAACAGTCTAGCGATTTAGAAAACAGGAATAGACATAATAACCTATGAATTGATGGTCTTCCTGTGGAGATTGGAGACAATGATTCTGTTTCATTTTTTACTTTCCTTTTACCTCAAATTCTGGATATTCCTTCAATAATGGTGTTCAAAATCCAAAATGTGCACTGGCTAAATCAGAGGCATATTTTAAAGTCATCTTCATCTAAATCAAGAGGTGTTATTATTTTATTTCTAGAGTTCACAAATCTTCTTAAAAGCAACAAATCTAATTTTATGGTCTTGACTGAAACTGTACTTCACATTGGGTGAGGCCAAAGCTACAGCTACCAAACTAAAAATAATTTTTCAGGGCCTGATTCACAGAGGTAAACTTACACTATTGTTTATAAGTTTACTGTTTTGTTGGTATACACAAACTACGAGTTTAATTTTACTAATAGTAATTTTATGACTGCAAAGACTCAACTGTCATATTGGAGAACTCTACACATAAAAAGATAGGACAGTCTGATCTCTTTATGTGCACAGTCTTTGCCATGAGTGAGAGTCTCTGCAGTCATAAAATCACTGTTAGAAAATTGTGAATGACAAAAAATGTTAAATTATTTTTCACAAAGGTAAGTTTACCTGTTTACCTTCCGAATCAGACCATTGTCCCTTGAAATCAAGGCCAGCATCATCCGCAATCCACATAACCAGTAGGGGTGTTTTGTGAATCAGGACCTCAATCTTTGACCATCACTCAGATCTAGGGTGGTGCTTCTAATCCACCTGTTCAAAGTCACATACAAGGATAAAATTATAACTTGTGATGACCTTGCAGATCTTAAAAAGTTAATGTAGGATAATTTCACCGAGACTACGGACATATCTAGCCCATCCTCATTAATTCTCATATCTGCTTATTTTAAATCAAGTATGTCCTCATTTTATGATTAGCAACTATTTGTTCTTTTCCTGTCCTGTTCTTTAATATAAATATACTTGTTTTCGTTGGTCTTATTTAAAAACTAAATTATTGTATCTTTAATTGTGGTTTCTATGTAAAATGTCTTCTTTTTCTCTCTCTTTCTAGGTGTAATCCTCATTTATCATTCAAATTCTCTTCTTCTACTTTTGACTTTCGTCGTTCAACCCGTTCAGTCCTTTTGATGTGTCACCAATGTGATGTGCTGTCACCAGCCTCATTCCTTTTTATTTACAGAATATATTTTTATAGTCGCCATTTGTGTTAATGATAAAGATGATGGGCAGTAAGATGGAGTAGTAGGGCACTTTCCAAGAGATAAGGAAATTCTGGGACCTTGCGGTTCTTATTTGGATGAATTTTTAGTGGTTGGAGAAGTAGGAATTGAACCACTGCGGGACCATATTAGACAAGGCCATGCATGTTTCTAGTATGCTGGTTGGTTGACTGTGTAGCTGTGGAGAGCTGTGGAAAGGTCAAATAGTATCAGGAGGCATGGGTATTTTGTGTTGGTGATCAGGAAAGCACTGTCGACCACCGGAGTGGCAGTGGTCTCATTGCAGCAACATGGTCTGCAGCTGAACTGACAGCCCTGAAAGAGGTTGTTCTTGCTGACCTGATTGTGTAGTTGATCATGATCTGTGACAAAAACTCACATTGTTTTGCTTGCAAACTCGCCAATCTAATACGCTGAACTCACAAGTGCTGTGCTTATTGTAGGGAAGGAAGGGTTGGCAGTACACTCAGAATATTATTGTTACTTGGCAAAAGGCTTCATTTCTTTGAACGATGGCCTACGAATGAACGCTTGAATATACGTTCAGAAATTAGATTTCAAATGAGTCCATTGAACTTCCACAGTTTGGAAATGTCAGCGGTCATCATGCATATATCGAATATAGGTTTCCATGTAGTACATAGTGTTCATGCTAGGCAATTGAAACACTTTGTTGTTTTAGCCACAACCTTGTTATCAGACCCTGTGAAAATCTCGGAGACTGTTTATTTCCCTTTGGAAATCATCCTGGGAAGTCACAACTCAATACAAAGAATACTCCAATGTAGTGTTTCTTGACCTTTTAACTTATGTGGACTCCCACTTAATCATTATTGGAACCTAGGGATCTCCTGTGAATTATTAATGGAATCCGGTGACCCCCACTGAGTTACTACTGGAAGAGGAGGTCCCCATCCGAAGCATTTTCGAAGATTTGAACCACAAGCAATGTGCCAAAAATTCAGAAACACACATTCATGAAACAAATGTACAAATGATTAAATATTTCATTTAATTGAGAAACACATTTTAAAAAAATCAAATTTTAATATTAATAGGAACGGTGGAGCTTTTCTTAAATACAATTGAGGCCACATATCATCCCTACGATATTATGTATGTTGCACTTGGACAGTTCCAACAATTCAATCTGAGGGTACTAACTTAATGTTTAGCCTCCAATATCAAATTCATTCACATTTACAGAATTTCTTTACATTTTCAACTTTACACTTGAGGGCCCAATTCACAGAACTAACCTAAGACAAAATCCTAAACTTATTACCATTTTGGTATTCACAGAAGGCACTTACTCATCAATGAGTAAGTGCCTTCTGTGAATACCATTAAACAAAATAAATGCCAATACTGTGTCTCTATTTAACTCGATGACCATAAACCATACGAATTGCACACTATGGTTCGTTGACAAGATTTGTCTGAATAAATCTCATGTTTTATTTTTGGTTCATATTTCTCAAAAGGTAATTTGGTTATTATTTCACCACTTTTAGCATAAAATACAAGACCTCCTATACAAATAAACACAAATACAAAAAAACTTTTTGGCTAATTTACAAATATACAGTCTTCATTCATTCAAATACAGTCATACCCTCTCATACATACCTTAACATATTCATATATATATACATACTGGAATTACAATCTTCACAGTAAGCCATAAAAAGTCACTTTTCTTCAATAAAGTTTTTGTTGAAAAAGTTCAAAATCAATCCTTCTGCTTTAATGGCACTAATAGTCTACGCGTTTCGAACTCTCAATGGCTTGGGAGTTCTCATCAGGACATCAAGCTCTTTTTGTTCAAGCTGAAATGGGAATGTAATTTCACCCGACGGTACACAAACGAGTATCCAGGACCAAATTATTTTGCTGTGAAATTGATTTTCTGGATGATTTTGGGGGGCAGCCTGACTTGTAAGTTGCAGCCGGCAGTCCTTTATGCGGGGGTCTCGGTGGGCGGGGACAAAAAGTGACTTTTTATGGCTTACTGTGAAGATTGTAATTCCAGTGTGTATATATATGAATATGTTAATGGCTGTGTATGTATGAGAGGGTAGGAGAACATCTCATCTCTCCTTAAATATTTTACTTTTACTTTTTTTTAAAACTTTTTCTTTAACCTCTCCTTAAAATGTTTCCTATTCTTTTTATTCCCTTATATTTTCTATCTTTCTCTTTTTCAGGTTTACTACTTGTTTTCATCAAGCTTTCAATTATTTTGCTTTCCATTCTTACTTTCTGGTTTCTTTCAATCCTTCACATATTCCGTTCTCTCTATCTGCACTTAGTATTATATTTTCTGTTGCATTATCTTCTTTTCCAATGCATTGTGTTTATTTTCATTATACTCCTTCTTTCTGTTCCCTCTGTGTATCTATCCTCCTTTCCTCTGCCTGTCTGTTTGTGCTTAATTTTTTAATGAATGTTATACTCATTGAAGGTGAATCTTGAAGTATTGTACTGTTTGTGCTGAGTCCAATATCTCAAGCATGCAGTTTAAAATAGTATGGTGAAGACAAAACATATCACGCTATATGGTTGTTGAGATCCGGTCCGCGTCTCCAACTCATCTAAAGAACTAGCACTGGCAAAGCCAATGGGTGTATCTTGCATTTTCAATTGTAAGCTAGACCTGTTGGCTTTGTCAATGCTGTGACCTAAATAATGTATGCTCTACAGCGGTCGGAAAGGAATTGTATGGGCAGGCAGATGCACAGAGGATGCAACCAGGATGAGGTACAAGCAAGAAGAGTTAAAATTTGGGACAAC